>NC_080591.1:45178928-45813214 GCF_029962835.1 Magnolia sinica | reverse complement strand
ATCATTCAAAAAAGCACTCTTTACATCCATTTGATAAATTTTAAACTTTCTAAAGCATGCAATGGATATAAAAATTCTGATTGATTCAAGGCGAGCAACTGGGGCAAAAGTTTCATCGTAATCAATGCCTTCTATTTGAGTGTACCCTTGTACAACCAGTCTTGCCTTGTTTCGAATAATGTTACCAAGTTCATCAGACTTATTTTTGAAAATCCATTTTGTTCTGATAATATGTTTTATCTTTAGGCCTAGGAACAAGATACCAGACATCATTTTAAACAAATTAATTAAATTCTTCTTGCATAGCTACTATCCAATTTTCGTCAAAAAGCGCTTCTTTTACGTTCACCGGTTCTATCTGAGAAGTAAAGCACACGTAATTACATGTCTTCTAATTGTCTACGAGTGCGCACACCAGTGAGAGGGTTTCCAAGAATTTGAGTGGTTGGATGATCTTTGACAGTCCTCAGTTCAGAGTCTTCTTGATTTGATGAAGTTTCTGGTTTGTCAATTAAAAGAACTTCATCATTATCTAAACTTAGGGCAGGTGTATTCAAGTGATCATCAATGACCACATTAATGGACTCTTGAATCACACTAGTCCTGTTGTTCAGTACACGAGATGCCTGACTGTTTAAAGAGTATCCTAAAAAGATCCCTTCATCACTTTTAGTGTCAAACTTTCCCAGATTTTCATGGTCACGCAAAATATAGCACTTGCTACCAAAAACTTGAAAGTATTTGACAGTAGGCTTCTTATCAAACCAAAGTTCATAAGCCATTTTACATTAGATTTACATGTATAAACCCGGTTAATAATATAGCAGGCGGCATTCACTGCTTCATCCCAAAGATTTCTAGGGAGCTTCATACTATTCAACATTGCGTTTCCCATTTCTTAAAGCACTCTATTTTTCATTTCCACAATTCCATTTTTTTATGGTGTTTTGGGCACAAAGAATTCATGCGATATTCCCTGATCGCTACAGAATTTCTCAAAACTGCTATTCTCGAACTCAGATCCATGATCACTACGGATCTTACAAACTTGAGAACTTTTTTAAGTCTGGATCCGTTTGATAATCCTTTTCACTTCATCAAGGGTTTCTGATTTATCTCTTAAGAAACCTACCCAAGTGAATCTGGTAAAATCATCCACAATTACCAGGATGTATTTTTTGCCACCTCGACTCTCCGTCCTTATAGGTCCTATAAGATCCATGTGGAGTAGCTCGAGTGGTCTTAATGTGGTATTGGAGTTCACCTTTTTGTGAGAGCTCCTTGTTTGCTTGCCATACTGGCATTCACCACATATTTTGTCTACTTTTTGTAATTTAGGTAGACCTCTTATTAGTTCTCATTTGCTCAATCTGTATAAATTATGGTAGTGTACATGTCCAAGGCATTTATGCCATAATTCTGTCTCATCGGTATGGACTATTGTAATGACCCGGAAAATTTCGTGCCAAGACCCGAGTACTACCTCTATTTTCCTTATAAGCTTATTTGTGAGTTAATCAGCGTTAAACTCGATTGCTTGTGAAATTCGCATCAATCACTTTAAATTTGATCTGCATGACTCAAAACTTGTAGAATCATTAGCGCTATGTTACTCTGAAATCTGGGATTCATCGTTAAGTCCAGTTGCTCTTGGAAATTTTTGGAAGTTCTGGATCGAACCTAGACCGCGCGTCGAAAGTCCGATAGCGATGATCTTAGGCTATTTTGGTCACCATGTTGGACTTGGCCATCACCTTGAAAATCAAGTCCAGATGATGCTCTGGGTCGATTTGATTGAGTCCGGAGTGAAGAGAGTGAGAACGGTGAGAAATTAATGTGATTTTATGAAATCTAAGTCGCGTCACTTGCGCAATGATTTTAAGCAATCTTACCGTTGGATTCTGACCCAATTTCACCCTCTGATCAAGGAAGATGGCCCAGGCATGTCATGGTGCTTGTGGACCTGATCGAGTTTCGGCGACCGTTGAATTGAGTGTGGTCCGCCACGTCTGATCTGAAGATCCGATCGGTACGAAAACTCGGCCTGACCTAGATCCATGGTCAATGAGCTTAAGTCCGACCTTTCGTGGAAAAAGGCCCACCAGAAGTGTTCCGTTGGATCGAGAGAAGCCGATTTTGGTTATAACCTAAGTATACCTTGGCCCTGGGGCTATTTTCATCAATGTTAGGCCTATAAATAGACCTTAAAACCCTAGCTCTCTTTTCCATACGAATTTCCTACCCTAGCTAAGAAAGAGAGAGGAAAAGAGAGAGAAAGTGAGAGAGAAGTTGGTGAATCATCTTAGATTCTTTCCTGTTGCTCTACATCCTTAAACCATCACTTTTGAATCATTATTCCGGCGATTCTAAGTTCATCCTTGGGTAAGTTAACCTAACCCTAACCTGTTTTAGAGCTTAGAAGAGTCTATGTGTTGTTGTAGCTCATTTTTATTCTTGCCTTAGGTTATTCTGTCGCCGTTGACGAAGACATAATGTCTGAATCAGTTCGGTACTCTATTTCTGGTTTAAGGTGCGGACTTTAATTGTATAGGTTATGGTTTTCAAGGCTTTCAATGCCAGCTAATGGTTTATTCTTGTTATGGATGAAATTTCACATGCCAAATGCTATGTTTATTATGTTTCTGATATGCATGTGTTATATTGAGAATTGTGTATTCTATGTATATGTATAAAATACCGTATACGTATTAAATATGAACATGTGATTGCCATGATTATCTGTCGTGTATTTGTGCTAGATGTATGTGTGACAACTCCTTGGCAAAAGGAATTGTCCAAATGCATGTATTTCAACATACGTCATGTATGTTGCACTATGTATTCTAAGTGTTTGTAGAAATGTCTGAATGACTTAAAATACAATAAATTATACTATTTGCGGGTGTTGAGAAGCGATTCTCAACTCTCTTATTGTGGTGTATGATTTCCTATATGCAAGTCAAATTCCTTGTTGTTTAATTTCAAGTATTACTTATGTTCAAATCCGTGTTAAGTTGTTAGTTTTGCAAGTGCTTACATACTACATGATTTAAGTCGTTGTTCCATTACTATTCTAGATTGTTGATATGAATATCTGTTGTAGTGGAATGTGTTTGGGACTATGAATAGTCCAGGAAATCGGTAGTCGGCCTTGAGTTCGTGGCTGAGATTGCTTTCGCCATGTAGGACATGTTTTGACGAACCCGAGTCGTATTAGAGTTGTCGGCAGTGGTTTGGCCACGTGGAGTGTTTGCGCACTCTATGTCGTTCAACCCAACGTGCGCTCATGCTAGTCGAGTTCGTCAAGTAACCCAATTGTCCGATGTATGTTCACCATGTATGGACGTTATTGCTTGAATCTAAGGTACCAAACTTACCATTGCAAATCCTGTTAACCATTGTACCTTGATCCGCTAAGACTCATGAGCCGGACATGGTGGTATGGGACACCGTAGTCGAGCTGTTGGCCTACGTTGAGGTGACGAGCCTCCCCGTAGTGACCAGTGAGCAACCAAATTCGTGAGCCGATTATGGTGGTATGAGACACTATATTCGTGCTATCGGCCTACATTGATTGGTGACAAGCCCTTTGTAGTGACCTCGAGCATACATGGATACCGCATTGAGGTGACGAGCCTTATTGTAGTAATGAATGTATGATAGGCGTGCATTGATTAGTGACGAGCCCTTTGCAATGACCTAAAACCATATGATCGTATGAGATTATCTAGGACTGACAACCCTAGAATGGATCACTATTTGGAAATTGATATGAGGAAGGTACCTTAGCTTCTCAATCCTGCTGTATGAAAAGGTCTAATAACAACTTGGTAATCATGTTCATGCACCGCATTTGCATGTGCCTGAAAAAGGTGGCGCACTTTGAGGCGATGTCATGCGTAACGTAAGATGAAGACGCTGAGGGTGTACGCATGAGGGCACGCATCATTCTACATACATCCTTGCATTAACAAGAGTATTTAGGACATGTTTGATTGTTCTGCTTTATCATTACTGCTTAATTGAATTGATAACATGTTAACCTTTTCTTTATTGTTCCACTGAGTTAATCACTCACTCCCACGTTCTGGGGCGGTGTTAAACACCCACCAAACTCTGTCTTAGAAGTAGATATTGATGCGGCCCCTGAGGCAGAGCCGGAGTTCGATGATGATGAGAGTACATTTTCTTTCATGCAATTTTCAGGCGGGTTCTAGTCAGCCTTGTTCTGATGCATGGGATTCTGGGATTTCTTTTGGGTATAGATGATGTAATTTGATACTTGTAATTTTGATAGTAACACTTATAAGTATGACCTGGTATGTATATGTATTTCAGGGATCTACACGTGTACACATATATTTCTTTAAGTCTTCCACTTGCGTCTATCACTTATCCCTGAATTATGTTTGCAGTTTAGCTTAATCTATTCCATGTTTTATGCACTCTTACAGACAACATACATCCATCATTCAATATATTGCATAAGTGATGTTTTGGAACTCGGGAGCTGAGTTATGCTCGACCCCTGAATTTCAGGGCGTTACAACTATGTAGCACGATTGATTAGATGAGCTGTCATCGCATACAATGTAGCAGTTTTCAGAAGTTCTGCGACCAGTTAATATTACAGAACCCTTTTTGTTTATGATTTCACAACCTTGATTAGAAAATTTCACACTATGATTGTTATCGCATATTTGAGATATGCTTAACAGGTTGTGTTTTAGTCCCTCAACGTATAAAACATTCTTAAATAAGGGGAGGTTATAGAGTTGAACCGTACCTTAGCCAATAATTTTGTAATTGCTACCATCACCAAATGTGACTGATCCATCAGTCATATCTTTATGGTCGGTGAATAAAGCCTTATCGCCTGTTATATGCCTGGAGCACCTGCTATCAAGGTACCACTTCGAATGACTTGTTGCTTTGAAAGCGGTGTGGGCAACCAAGCAGGTAACCTTAAGAACCCATTTCATAACTGTTTTGGGTTTAGGAGTATAGTTGGTCTTTTTGTTTTTGTAATTGTAAGAATGACCCACTGAGTTAGATTTTAAGAGCTCCCTAAGCAAATCAACTATTTTTTTCCGCTAAAGGGTTTTGGTTCTGATTTTTATAGTTGACATAGTTGCTTTTAGGTTTTTGAAAAGATTTAACATTTTTAGAAAAACTTTGATTAATACTTTTCCCTTTTGAGTTTGAGGTTTCTCCTCTTACAAACTTAGGAGGTGTATTCTTTTGTTTAGAATGTCTATTCTTATCACAGCCCAACCCGGATCTATCGCTGCATTTTCTACATCTGGATAAAAGTTTTTCAAACTTTGGATCTCCTTGGGCATACCTCCATGTATCCTTTAAACTCAAAAGTGAAGAGTTTTCAAGCTTAAGTTTCTCATTTTCAGATTTAAGATTTTCAATCTGGGAGGTTTTGAATTCTAAATCACTTTTTGTCTTTTCAAAACAATTTGATATTTGGGATTTTTCTAAAACAAGTGATTCAAAACATTCTTTGAGTTTAAAAAACTTTTCTTTTTGAAGTTTAAGTTTGACAATAATTTTACAACTTTCCTTGTATAGGGCATTATAAGCATCTTGAAGATCTTCTTCATTTTCACATTCACTGTTCAGATTTTCCTCACTAGTTGAATCATCATGATCTGAAAAAGTGAACTTGGCTAGAGTCATAAGGGCTTTAACTTCATTGCCCAACTCAATTTCAGAATCTTCTGATTCAGAAGAGGCTTCAGTGCCAGAAGATTCATCCTAGGTAGTCAACATTCCTTTCTTTTTAGATTTGTCCTTTTTAGGACATTTGTTTGCTAAATGCCCATATTCTTGGCAGTTGTAACATTGACTATCTTTCAAAGATTTTCAAGTTTTAGTTTTAGATTTAGATCTTCTCTTATCATTTGATTTTTGAAAGTCTACACTCTTTTTTACTTTTGAAAATCTTGTAAAACTTTTTTGCTAAAAGAGCCATATCATCTTCAGAATTTTCTAAATCAGAGTTTTCTTGAGAAATACATTTAGAAGATTTAAGAGCGATAGATTTACCTTTAGGAGCTTTAAAGTTTAACTCATAGGTTTGTAAAGAACCAACTAGTTCTTCTACCCTCATATTATCCGTATCATGAAGTTCCTGAATCGCAGTTACCTTAGAGTTGAACCGTTCAGGAAGTGAGCGTAGTATCTTTGCACATACTTTACTTTTTGGGATTTTGTCGCCAAGACCTCATATAGAGTTTACAATGTCATTTAATCTTATATAAAAGTCCATAAACATTTCATTTTCCTCCATATGAATTTCTTCAAATTTGGTTGTGAGGAGTTGGACTTTAGATTTTTTTACAATTGATGTACCCTCGTGTGTCATTTCTAATATATCATAAGCTTGCTTTGCAGTATAGCAGGATATAATTCTTTTGAATTCATCCGGTGATATTGTGCAAGTGATTGCGTTTAGTACTTTTGCATTAGCACTACTCTCACTTTTCTGAAGTGTGGTCCAAGAGAAATAAGGTAAAATTTTTATTGATTTTGAACCATCGACACCAATTACTTCCATGGTAGGAGGGGTCCATTCAGTCACTGTAGCTTGCCACACGCTCTCATCCATTGATTTAAGGAAAATCCTCATTCTGGCTTTCCAATAGGCATAGTTGGAGCCTTCAAATGGTGGAGGCCTAGTGACTGAAAGGCTATCAAAATTTGACATCTTAAATATAGCTTAAATCGTTAGCTCAGGAAATGAATCCAAAAATAAAGAATTTAAAAATGAGCTATTAGGCTTTGATACCACTTGAAAAGGCCCAGCTATATGTCCTAGAGGGGGGGTGAATAGGACTATACCAAATTTAAAATAATGACAGCGGAATTAAATAATGTGATAGCCAAATAAAAGAAATCAATTCACAATGCTTAAATGGAAAGTAGCCTCAATAATCAAGTATTGAGAGATTGAAACAAATGCAATTCTAAGGACAACCTTACACCATAAAAACCAAGGGTTTATGGCAGGTCAACCTTATTTCTAGAACGTTCTTTGAATCAAATACTCAAACCGAAAAGGAAAAAATAAATAGCAAGGAATTGAGATAAATTGTAAGAATTTAAATCTAAATTATTACAACATTCACATCCACACATACATTCCACAAACTTGAATGACAAAAGATAGGAATTTAAGCAAGCATTCAAACCACAAGACAAAGAATTATAGTGGTTCGCCTGTGTGTTCACCAACTATTAAACAACAGCCACACAGCTACTCCACTCCTAATATCCTCACACAGGGGATATTAGCATTCACTATCAAAATAGGTTTCACATGTTCACCTGAAACCTTCACAATTGTGTCTTTTTAACTTGGGCTTACACAATCCAAAAACCCACACTTTCTGAGTTTTCTGGCTCTCCTCAGATAACCAACACAATGAGATTTTTCTGGCTTAATCTCAAAAGAAACCAAAAGAATGTAAATTACATAAAAGTAAAATACCTGGATTTCTCCTTTTTGTAGTAGCCTGGTAGAACCAATCGGAGTAGATGTTCGAATCAACGTTCAATGTCCAATACTCACTTTACAATGGTTCTAAGTTGTAATTGATTTTAAATTAAATCAAATGGGCATAGCTCATAGCTCTATTTGATTTTGATTCCAAGAAGAACGAATACAGCAATTCCTCTTTTCAAATAAGATTGGAATATAGGAACAAAATCAAATAAGAAAAGCTAACAAAAAGAATATTAAATATTCATAGCGTAGCTTAAAATGAACAAACTTATCTCAGAGTGGAGGCTTGAATTTTCTTGAAATTAATCGATGAAAAACTCTGAAATTCATGTTCAATTTATAGATGAAAAGATCACGTCTACGACTGGTCTTAGGAACCCTTCGACTGGTCGTAGAACCAACGGCATTTTGAAATTTTTGAGCGCGATCTTAAAAACCGTTCTACAACTGGTCTTAGGGAGTCTACGACTGGTCGTGGACCACCTACGAACGGTCGTAGCTGACCAGGACTGGTCGTAGACAACCAGGTTTGGTTGCTAGAGTTTGAGTCATAGTTCTAGGACTGGTCGAAGGTCGAGTCGTGACTTCCCTATGACCAGTTGAACAGTCTCCAGGACTGATTGTAGAGTAACCAAAAATTTTCAAAAATCTTCAACAACTTAAGACCGATCGTGGAATTTCTTAGACTGGTCAAACCAGTGCCAGGACTAGTCGAACAAGGTCCAGGACTAGTCTTAGAACAGACCAATTCATATAAATAGATTCATTTTGAATTATGTATACAAAATGACCTACCCTAAGGTCAATCTAAGGTCTATCATACCTGGGACATGAAGTATGAACATTGAACTTCATCCTTTCAGATGTAGGTTGACCTTTGAACCTTATGAAGCGTGAGATCTCTATCTTGATGTAGCTTGATCTTGAGATCTTCGAAAGCTTGAACTTAAACTTCATCTTGAGTTGTACTTGAGTCTTGAAATGTACTTGAGTCTTGAAATGTACTTAAGTCTTGAAATGTACTCTTCTTATCAGTGTGGCTCTGAACATTGATGCTTAAAGTACATGACTTTACATTTCTTGAAGTAGAGCACCGTACATGTCTTGAACCATTGTAATGCAGTGTCTTGATCATATGTGTATATATATATATATATATCAACATACAAACACAAGACATAGATAGAAGTTTTGGCACAACAAAAATTTGACAATCAAAGGAGCATGAGACCATAACACTTACAAAGACAGAAGAAGAAAATGAGATAGAGGAAGGAGGGCAAGAAGAGGAAGAGGAGGCCCAAGACACCGAAGAGGGCTCTCCTCCTGCTACACAAGGGCATGATAGTGATCGGGCTGTTATAGAAGCCCGTTTAGCTCAACTTGAGGAGGGCCAAGCTGCCCTACGTCAGGGGATCATAGCGACCCAAGCCAAGCTTGACGAGAACAAAGCCTTCATGAAGCGAAAATTCAGTAAAGTATCTCGCACCCTGAGGGCTATCCCATGTCATCTATAGGATAAGGGTGCACCTCTACCATCGCCAGATTCGGACGACTAGTCACACATATAGTCGTCTTTTAGTTTGCTTTGTTACTTGTTCCCTGGTTTCTATGTTTTAGCCTTGATGGGCTTAGTAGTAGAGGAGGTTGATGGTGTGTTCGTATTTAAGGCTTTACTTAGATTAGCTCACATGCATCTTCAGTCATGATCCATGTAATGCTACATCTCATGTATTGTGACAATTTTGTTATATGAAGTGCATGAAGTTTCTTTAAGCTGTAATGTAAATGCTATGTAGCTGAGTTTGTGAATATGTTGAATCTGACTTGGGTTGCACCCTATATTATATATAGGGAATGCCACCTAAGGCCACACGAAGTACGACATGTCTCACACTTGGCAACTCGATTAATGGGGCTCCTCCCCTAAGCGATATCCAGATGGACCCCAGTTTGGGCCCGACTCACGACACTATGTCGAGTTCTCAGCCAGCCGCAGGCCCCACTAATGGGCCGACACCTGTTGCACCACTAGTTCCTGAGCAAAACCGCACGTCTACCTCGACGCCGCACATGCCTCAGACGGCTCCTCCTCTTGATAGGTTAGAGCAGATGATGTTATTGATACAACAGCAACAACTGCAGCACTAACAGTAGTAACAGCAGTTCCTGGCCACCATTACAGGGGCCTTTGCCCAGGGCATGGGTGTGGTTCTACCTGCACCATTCATACACCCTGCTGGAAACGTGGGTGCTAGCGGCTTATTTGAGCAATTCCAGCACTTATGACCTCCTACTTTCACGGGTACTCACAGACCCAAGGAGGCGAGTATTGGCTTGACCGCATCTTTAAGATGCTGAAGCCGCTGCACTGCACTGAGGTAGAGCAGGTTGAGTTGGTTACCTTTATGTTCGAGAAGGAAGCCAGTTATGGTGGGATAGCGTCCTTCGGACCATTGTTGTGGATTACGTATGGACGTGGGAGGCCTTCGAGACCCGCTTCCATGAGAAGTATTTTCCCCTCACATACCGCCATGAGAAGGAGGGAGAGTTCCTTTACCTCCGACAGGGAGGGATGACAGTTGCTGAGTATGAGAACAGATTCATGGAGTTGGCTAGGTACGCTCCGTTGATATTGGTTGATGAGTCAATGAAGATGAGATGAATCTCTGAGGGTTTGCGACCCGAGATACGCTCAAAGATGTGTTGCGCAGCATACCTCACTATACTGAGCTAGTGAGCATGTCTCTATGAGCGGAGCAGGATGGGGATAGGCTATCCCGCACAGGCGTGCCTATGGTTCCCAGGCCGTGACCAGATTTTTCAAGCAGGTCGTTCCTTGGCAAGAGGCCCCGTGCAGACTCACCTCCCAGATTTACAGCCCCACCAGCCCCGACGAGGCGATCGGACTTGTGGTGCACATACTGCAAGAGGGCGGGCCATTCAGACACGTATTGTTTCACCAGGATGAGGGACAACGGCTTCTTGCCGCCTTAGAGGATCAATCGCCAGCTTCCTCAAGCTATTGCAGCCCCACCTCTACGGTCAGGACCAGCACATCCATCTTTTCAGTCGCATGCACCTCGTTTTAGGCCACCTCAATGACCCGTGGTACCGCAGCCCAACCATTCCCAACAGGCACGAGTATATGCACTTACAGCTGAAGCGTCTGATTCAGCAGCTTCGGTGCCTTTAGCTTTCGAGGTCACTGCCCACATCCAAGGTACCCCCGTATTTCTGCTGGTGGACACCAGGTCCACTATTTCGGTGATATCATGTTCTGTAGTCAAGCGCTTAGGGCTAAATATGACCCCGATAGTTGGGGTGAGAGTTATTGCAGCACTAGGAACTTTTACAGATGCCACTAAGATGTGTGAGGGTTGCTTGGTAGATCTAGGGAGCAGGACGATATGCATTGACCTGATCGTCACCATGATATACCATTTCGATGTCATCCTTGGTATGGATTGACTTACTGAAATGAGGGGCGAGATCGACTGCGAGACCCGACTAGTGACAGCTCACGGGCCTGACGGCACCACTTTTACTTTTCCCGTGCAGGTCAGTTGCCCCTTTTGAGTTCTTTGCTACGCTTCCTTACTGAAGAAGGACGATGGTCCAACACTTGGGACCACGCCAGTAGTTCGGGATTTTAAGGACGTATTAAGTAAGATACCTAGATTACCTCCCCCCGGTGCGAGATCGATTTTACTATCGACCTTGTGCCTGGTGCGACGCCCATTTCATTACCCACGTATCGCATGCTTCCATGTGAAATGGAGGAGTTGAGGAAACAGATCGATGATTTGTTGATGCAGGCTTCATACAACCTAGTGTGTCTCCATGGGGAGCACCTATGTTGTTTATAAAGAAGAAAGATGGATCACTGCGGTTGTGTATTAATTACCACAGATTGAACCAAGTCACGGTGAAGAACAAGTACCCTTTGCCCAGGATAGATGATCTGTTTGATCAGTTGAAGGGGGCGCAATATTTCACGAAGGTTGATTTACAGTCAGGGTATCACCAGTTACGCGTTAGGGATGAGGACGTGCAGAAGACAGCTTTCAGAACCAGTTTCGGGCACTACGAGTTCCTTGTGATGTCGTTTGGACTCACAAATGCACCGACCGTGTTCGTGGACTTGATGAACCGGGTGTTTCGGCCGTATCTATTCCGATTCGTCATCGTGTTTATAAATGACATCCTGATATACTCCAAGAGTCAGGAAGATCACGAGGTGCACCTGCGAGTAGTCTTTGATACTCTCAGGAAGAACCAGTTGTTTGCACAGTCATGAAGTGTGACTTCTGGAAGGAAGAAGTCAAGTTCCTGAGACATGTAGTGTCTAAGGAAGGGATATCTGTGGACCTTGCTAAGGTAGTTGCAGTTCAAGACTGGGAGCAGCCCGGTTCGGTTACTGAAGTGAGGAGTTTTCTTAGCTTGGCGGGTTACTATCGGCGATTCATTCGAGACTTCTCCAAGATAGCCAGGCCTTATCTCAGCCGACTCGAAAAGATCTCAAGTTCACCTGGGATGAGAAGGCAGAAGCAGCTTTTCAGGAGCTAAAGGACAAGATGACGTCCGCCCTTGTGCTAGTGTTGCCAGAGCAAGGGGTCAAGTATACGATATACACTGACGCATCTCGTGTTGGTTTGGGTTGTGTTCTGATGCAGTAAGGACCGGGTTTACATCGCGACAGTTGAGGAAACAGGAGGAAAACTACCCTACGCACGACCTGAAGTTAGCAGCAATCATCTTTGCATTGAAGCTCTGGAGACATTACCTCTATGGAGAGGAGTTCGAGCTCTTTTGCGACCACATGAGCCTCAAATACATATTCACGGAGAGGGACCTAAATATGAGGCAGCGACGATGGATGGAGACCTTAAAGGACTTCAAGTTTAAGGTCTCCTACTATCCTGGCAAGGCCAACCTTGTGGTAGACGCGTTGAGCCGCAAGAAGACGATAGCATTTGCACCTCCACTAATGATAACAGAGTGGGATATGGTAGAGTTTGTACGGGACTTTGAGCAGAAACTTACGGTTGAGGAGCCGTTCAAGAGCATCGCACATATTCAGGTTCTGCCACTCATTGATAACAAGATTATTGCAGCTCAAGGAGACGATGAGCTATTGGCGAAGATGAGAGAGCAGGTACGTGGCGATGAAGACTCGGAATGGAGAGTTGGTACGGATGGGGGTTTACATTATCATGGCCACCTATGCGTCCCAAATCTTCATGACTTGAGGAAGGAAGTTCTCGAAGCTGCTTACAATTTGAAGATGGCACTTCATCCTGGCAGTACGAAGATGTACCGAGACATGAAGCGCTCGTACTGATGGGGTAACATGAAGGCCTATATAGCAGAATATGTGTCCTGTTGTCTCACATGCCAGCAGGTTAAGGTAGAGCATCACCGACCTCTTGGTTTACTTCAGCCCATGCCCATAGCTGAATGGAAATGGGATTTCATCTCTATGGATTTCATATCAGGGCTACCGAAGATGAGGAAGGGCATGACTCCATTTGGGTGATTATGGACCGGTTGACGAAATTGGCTCATTTTCTCCCTATCGGAGTTTTGAACTCAGTAGACGATTTAGCCAGGTTGTACATCAAGGAGATTGTGCGTCTTCATGGAGTTCCTATGGAGATCGTGTCGGACCGAGACACGAGATTCACATCTATCTTCTGGACTCGTATCCACGAAGCAATGGGTGTGAAACTAAAGTTCAATACCATGTTTCACCCACAGACTGACGGACAGACGGAATGGGTAAATCAAGTGTTGGAAGATATGCTGCTTGCTTGTGTGCTAAATTTCAAGGACAGTTGGGACAATTGTCTTCCTTATGCAGAGTTCGCTTATAACAATAGTTTTCAGGCGAGTATTGGCATGGCTCACTATGAGACACTGTATGGGCACCCCTGTCGGGCACCGCATTGCTGGGCAGAGGTTAGCGAGAAGAGTTTAATTAGCCAAGAGTTAGTACAAGTGACCTCAGAGACGATTAACATTATCAGGCGTCGACTTCTGACAGCGTAGAGCAGACAGAAGAGCTACGCCGATACGAGGCGGCGTCCGCTAGAGTTTGAGGTTGGGGACCATGTGTTCCTGAAGGTTTTCCCCGTGAAGGGAGTCCTTCGGTTTGGAAAGAAGGGGAAGCTCATGCTATGATTCATTGGCCCATTCCAGATAGTTGACCAAGTGGGTGTGGTAGCATACCGCCTTGCTTTGCCCACACCACTCGTAGGCGTGCACAACGTATTTCATGTGTCGATGTTGAAGAAATACATTCCTGACCCTTCCCATATTATCAGATGGAGTAGGTACAGTTGAGTGAAGATGCTACTTATGTACTACGACCGATGTGTATCTAGATAAGAAGGAGCAGGTGATGCGCAGTAAAGTTATCCCACTCGTGAAGGTTCTATGGACACACCACACTGAGGAAGAGGCTACTTGGGAAACAAAAGCCGAGGTTCGCAAGAACTATCCTCAAATTCTCAAGGAGTACGAAAAGGTACTAATTTAAGGATAAAATTTTTCGTTAAGGGGGATAAATTGTAACGTCTCGAAAAAATCTGTACAAAGACCCGAGTATTACCTCAGGCAAAAATTTCTAAGGACCAAATCCTTTAGAAAATTAGACAAAAATTTACTAAGTGCTAAACTAGATTAGCTGTGAAATTAGTTTGAACCACTTTAAATACGAACTGCATGACCCAAAACTAGCAAAATCGCTAGCGTTATACTATCTGAAAACATAGGATCAACCTCAAAACCCAGTTGCTCTTGGGAGCATCGCGAAACTCCGTATTGGACCTGGACTGCGCGTCAAAAGTCTGATTTCCGTGAAACTGTACAACTATGACCGCTTTGTTGGGCTTGACAACCACCTCAAAAATCAAGTCCTAATAATATCCAGAAACGCACAACTTGAGCCCGGAGCGAAGTGTGTGAGAAACGCGAATATCTTTAGAAAATGAACCGAAACTAAATTGAATTGAGTTGTTTACTTGCAGGAAAAATCTAAGGTTTCAGACCGTCAGATTCTGACCCACCTACACCCTCGGATCAGGAAAAATTTCCAACACATGTCAGTGTACCTGTGGCCTTGATCGAGTACCGGTGACTGATGAACTGAAACTGGTCCTCCACGGTCGATCTATAAATCCGATCGGACCGAAAACTTAACTTGACCTAGATCCCATGTCAGGGAACTTATTCCTGACTGTATGTAGAAAAGGGGCCTCCAGATATGCTCCGTTGGCCCGAAACAGCTAACTTCTGGCTATAACCTAAGTATGCATGGCCTTGGGGCCATTGAGTTTAGTTTTGGGGCCTATACAAGGGCCTTAAACCCTCTCTCTCCCTTCACGTACGAATTTGCAAACCCTAGAGAGAGAAGAGAGAAGAAAGCGAAGGAAAGAGAGAGAAAGAGAGATAGAGAGTGGGAGATTGTTCCTGGGATTCTTCCTTGCCACTCCACGTGCGTAACCACCGTTACCGTATCGCTATTCCGGCAATTATGACTCCGTACTTGGGTAAGAAATCCTAACCCTAATATGTTTTAGGTATCCAAATAGCGTAAATGGTGAAATAGCTAACTTATTTCATACTACAGGTTGCCGTTGTGCCGTATACGAAGACTTAGTGTATAAACTGAGTTCGTTACGAGTCTACCGAAGTAAGGTGCGGACTATAAACATTTAGGTTATGGTTTTTAAGGCTTTCAATGTCAGTTAATGATTTATGACTGACTTGATTGCTATCACATGTGCTTAGATACAATGTTTTCTGTATATTACACCTATATGTAAATTATGTTGATTTTAATGCATTCTATGTGTTTGCTGAAATGTCTGAATGAATACGGAATTATGACTTGTGCTTGCCATGATTGTTATATAGGAATACATGATTGTTGTACGTGTAGCAACTCGTATGTAGAAGGATTTGCTATAATATGTGTTTTAACCAATTTATTACATGTATGTGATATGTGTAGTCTAAGTGTTTGATAAATTGCCTGAATGAGACAAATGCTTGTCTAGATGTGTGTAATGAGGGTATTGAGATGGGATTCTCAATTCCCTTATCTATGGTTACAGTTTCCTTCATGTAACCTATCTTACTACTATGCGATATATGGATGAAATGCTTATGTTTGGTTTCATGTGTAGCATGTGTTTGTTGAAATGCTCAACTAAGATTTGTGTTTAGATTTGGTTGTCACATGTTGTCTTGGCTACTAGATGTGAATGCTATTTGTTTGGAGTGTGATTGGGGCTATGATGTAGTCCAGGCAATCGGTAATGGTTTATGATCGGTGGCTGAACTGTTTAGCCACGACGGATACGCCCGATGAATCCGAGTCGTACGGTGATTTTCGACAGCAGTTAGGCCACAAGGAGTGCGTATGCGCTCCATGTCAACTGATTCAACGTATGCTCGTACTAGTCGAGCTTGTCAAGTAACCCGATTGGCTCGATGTATGTTCACCATGTATGGATGCTGCTGTTTGAATCTAAGGTACCAAACTTACCAGTGAAAAGCTCATTTAACGTTAGTACCTCGATCTGCTAAGACTCATGAGTCAGGCATAGTAGTATGGGACACCGTGGTCGAGCTGTTGGCCTACACTAGGGCGACGAGCCTCCCCGTAGTGTCCAGTGAGTGAACTAACTCGTGAGCCGGATACGGTGGTATAGGACACTATATTCGAGCTGTCGGCCTACACTAAGATGACGAGCCTTTCCTGTAGTGACCTCAAGTATAAACTAAGGCCTATGTTGATGGTGACGAGCCTCTTCATAGCGACCTGAACTTGCCTATCCACTACTCTTTAAAATCAGGGGTGACGTTGCCCTATAACTTACCTATCGTATGTGATAAGCTAGGCTTGACGACCCTAAATGGATCATCGTTTGGGTAAATGACATAAAGGGAGGTACCTTAACTTCCCGAACTTGTTGTATGAATAAGTCTAATTAAGAACTTGGCTAATCACATACATGCACCGCATTGGTATGTGCCTTTGGCGTTAGTATTGAGCACAGAGGAAGGGGTGCATGCCGCGATCGTAAGATGTTGTCGCAAGAGGGAATGCAAGCGAGGGCATACATCATTAATACATACCATCCTTGCATTAATCAGAGTACTTAGGGATGCATGCTGTATTGCTTTATCATTACTACTTGACTGAATTGATAACATGTTAACCTTTGCCTTATAGCTCCACTGAGTTCATCACTCACTCCCACTCTGGGATGGTGTTTTAAAACACCAACCAGACTCTGGTTTAGTTGCAGATGATGGCGATGCTCGCAAGGCGGAGCCTGATTATTATGATGACGAGGAGGAGTTCTCATACATACAGTTATCAGACGGGTCTATGTAGGCCAAGCCCTGATCGACGGGGAATTATAGGGATGCTGACTAGATGACCTTTCACATTTTGTATATTTTGGAACTTTACATGTAATCAATTGACCTGGTAACATGAATCATACTCAGGAGACTTACAATCACTTATATGTTTTATATACTTATCACAGTCTTCCACTTGCGTAAATTAACTGTCTCTGGAGTATGACATGTTGTTTTAGTATAATCTCACTCATGTTTAATGCACTAATACGGACAACATGTAATCATCATTATCTATGTTGCATAAGTGATGTGTTGGAACTCGGGAGTTGAGCTTATGCTCGACCCCCGATTTTCATAGCGTTACATCACGTGGCTAGTGTACTCAGCAGGAGTGCACTTGTTGCGTACTGTGCCAGCAAGAATGGTTAGTGTCTACTGACCCACATAATCCCACCCGAATTTGGAAACTGGACGGACGACATCCGCTTGCGAACGGTTGTGGGCCATCATCATGGCCCACATGGACGATCCAAATTGTCCATCTTGCAGAGGGAGTCGAACCGATCAAACCCATGTTGACCATTTACAACCATGCACGCGCACGTGCCAGCCACAGTGATCACAAGAAGATTGTCCTGCAACATTCAAAGCAGTTGCAACCGATTTAATTCCTTGGGTCGCACCAAACCCGAGCAAAAACGTCCATTCCCGATCGAAATTATGAGGTGAATCCAATGGGCAAAGTGAATTTTCCAGATGATGCTGATCATGGGGCCTACTGACGCCACCGACTCCAAAATTCGCAACATGTACGTGCAGACGCTGCCCGGCCCACTGTGGGCCATTGTGTGACCTTGATTATGGTCGGATCGATGATCCAGATGTCCAAAAGATGGGGAAGGGGGTCACGGCCCTTCCTACACGGTCAATTTGGGCAAACGGGACGATTTTTCTCCCCAAACTCATTTTAAACGCAACTAGTCTCGCAGTTTAGCTGCGAAAGGAGAAGAGCACGCAACCTCCACTGCCTCTTGCTGCGTACAATTCTCTCCAGCAGACTGACCTACACCACGACTATAAAAGGAGAGAGCATGGAGAGAGGGGGGCATCAGACATGGAAAGTGGACGTGAGCAAGAGAAGGAGAGAGAGAGTGGACGGCCGGCTTCAAAGAGTTTTTCTCCTCCTTTTTTAGTTTTCTTCCTTTGATATTTTTTTAGTTAATCATGTCTATGATTGGCTAAACCTCTTAGCTAGGGCTAAGAGGTGAAGCTTGTAGCGTGATGGGATCTTTTTTATGGCTTTGATTCATGTTTAAGTTGAATTGACTTTGATTCTAGTTTAATTATAAGGAATACTCGTAGTTTTTAATGGTTTGTAGTGATTAAATTACAATGGATCTGTGATAGCTTCGAGTATGTTCTTTTTCATTATTGTGATTGTGAAATTAGGAACCCTGTTGTTCACCATCATCCCATGGGCATGGTTGGATAATGGAATCCTTCCTAACATTCACAATTCTCTCAGATTGGCTGTGGATTGGTAAATTCTGTTGTTTTACGTTGTCTCATGGGCACGATTTTATGATGGAATCACTTCTAGTTCTCATACCTATCAGTCATTGAGAACTAGATCAAAGGAAGTTCAGATTTGATTTTTAATTAAATATCTTTTAATTGGATGAAGATGGGACTCTGATTCCAGTTGTGTTCATGAATCAAGCATAGATCTCCCTGATCTTTATAAGTGGATCCTTGAAAACCCTAGTTTCCTACCTTTGAATTTTGCAAGTTTTAATTAAATAATTTACAATTATCCTCTTAAATTCTCCTAATTTAGATTACATCTTCTTCTAGTTCTAGTTCTAGTTACTTTCAGAATACGTACAAGGTTCAGTCCTCGTAGATTCGACCTCGGTCTTATCGAGATTATTACTACATCGCGACCCTACATTTGGGGTTGTGAACACTATGGCCTCCACAGGCATATCATGAATGGCAGGATTGGATACCGAAAATGTTTGGTTCTAGCATATGGGCGCCATGCATGTTCGTGGGTGAAAGTTTTTAAACCCTTATAGTAGCAGAGGTTGCTCCAACGTCGAGACCGAGTGGATACATGAGCGCTGGAGTGCCGAATACCAGAAGGTCACGTCTCTCACTGTGTCGTAGTTGGTTGGAAAGGGATGTGGCCTTACCCACCCGAGGGGAGAGGGCAATGTTAGGCTGAGTTTGACTAGCTTGAGGAATGAATTTGCTATCGACGAGCCGGGCCGATATCGGTAGGTGGATAGTGAGGTTTCTTCCAATTGCCCAGTTGCGCGCTTAGATGGGACGGCAAGCTGGCGCAGAGTGTACTAGACCCTGGTAATTGTCTAAAGAGGAACTGTACTGATATGTGGATCTAGCTGAGGACTGGTATGCTTGCATTGCATCTTACATATGACATTTGGCTACGTAGGCCTTGCATCGCATAGCCTCGGTATGGCTGATAGCATTCATGGACTTGCCAGCATTTCTGCATAGCATTCATGGACTTGCCAGTATTTCCGTATTACTCTGATGTTGCATACTTGGCACATATATTGCGTATACACGTACACCACCCTCTAAGCTTTCTATAAGCTTATGCACGACCGTTGCGTGGACGCAGCAGCACTAAGGTAGTAGCTTGCAGTTGAGCTTTTGGAGACCTGATCCATACTTGTATTTCCTTTTCCGCATTATACTTAAACGCTTTGATATAGTGGATATGTGGTGATATTATTTTGTTGTGACTTAGTTGTGCTTATGGTTATGCTTCATTACAAAAATAAATAAATAAATAAATAAATAAAACTAAAAATACAGTGAAAATCCTCCTTGTAGGATCCCAGGATCGGAACCTGGCATATGGGTGCTGGGAGCCGAGAATGGGGTACTATGGAGGCTGTTGGCGCGGGATTCGGCGATCGAGAATTTTGTGAGCCCGGTCCGAGTTCGGGGCGTGACATGAAGTGCATGGGATGTTCTTCTGAGGATCCATTTCCATTGAATTTATGGAAGTCCGGATATTTAAAGTTTGCAGGGAACGGTTTGTCCTCGACTTCTCGAGGGTATGGTGTTCTAAACCGAAATCTTTCAGGGTGTTCTTGATCTCTCTGTCCTGACAACTTCCGCCACCATTCGCCGCATTTCCCTCACCATTCATCCTCAGTCTTCCACCAGGCAGAGACTTTGGCAGCTTTGGAGATCTCCTTAGGATTTCTGACCATGGTGGACCAGAAGGCAATGAAATGGCCTACGGGGAGCGCCTCTTCTTGTAGCTTATAGGCGTTCCTTGGGTACCAGGTGCACCTCCTCTAGGGCCCATCCGCTGGAAAATCATAACGCCAGAGTTCACGGCTGGGGTTGCAAGGCACGATGCTCAGGAGTTGATGATGTGGGACCAGGAGCAAGGGTAGAGGCACATTCTCCATTTGGTTTGTTGAGCCTGTGGGCTTCACAGATGCGGGAGGAGGCGACTGACCCGGCATATCACATCAGCGAGAAGGGGCTGGTCTTTTCGTTTATACAACACTGAGGATGACCCTCAAATGGTTTTTTTTTTTTTTTTTTTGGAAAAAACCATGCGGACTTGTATTTTCTGTCCACGTAGCAATATTGCATGCTCGATAGTCTTGTCATTTGGTCAACTTTGCCTCATGGTAAACTATGTTACACTTCTGGTTGTTGATTGTGATGTTGTCTAGGAGATTGAGATTCTGTTGTATGGAATCAGATTCCCACCAGTCATTTGCTGTGTTTGCGACGTGACCTTCGATGCTGCTGCTGCCGCCGTTAGGAACGGACTCTATCAGTACCAAGATGCAAGAATCCGATTCCTGTCGTCGTCTTCCGAGTCCCTCCAAGTCCACTGGCTGTGGAGCATCTTGGTATCACCTCATCCCTTCATTGCCCATACATTCATTGGGAAGGTGTCTTGCTGATCCTGCTTTCTTCCCTCTACTGCCGCCTGTTCCAGGAGCTCCAACACCGTGATGTCTGTTGGGAGGCCCCTCGGTTGCAATGGGTACCCATTATCTGTGCAGCCGATCGCTTCTGGCTTTTGATAGTTGGCATCCAGGAGTACATTTCGTACTACCCGATCTGGCCCAATCTGGTTTTTACGTTAGTGTATCTCCAGGGTGTGATTCTGTTTGCATATTCAGGAGTCGGGCACCAAACATATTGATTCAAGGGAGGATTCGGGCATCTTGGACAGACTGTCTAGACAGCATCTCACTCTGTTTAGAGATTTGGTATGCCCCTAGCACGAAAGAAGCATATACCATGGATGGGTCGCAATGCAGGTGGTCATCAGAGATCTTCCTTGTTGGCAGTTGTTTGATGATGAGGATAATAATTGAGCCAACTAAGAGTTAACCTATAACAATCACCTATAAGTCATTAAAATAAAATAAAATTATCCATGTTTGTATCATCGTACAAAAGAAGAATACAAGCATAAATGCCACTAATGACAAAGTTCCATTCATCATAAACAGTCACCCTTAATCAAGTTCCAATCAACAATAAAATCAAGTTGGATTTTGAGGGCAAACAATACCAACACAAAAGATGTTCCATTTCCACCTAAATGAATTTTATTTGTTATTTCATTGGTTTCATGTCTCAATAAATTCCATCACGAGCCTTTACCTGCCATTGTGTTCTAGTGAAGCAAGTCTAGCCATTTTGAAAAGAAATGATTAAAATGCATTTTCATTTAGCTTCTCCATGATAAATTTCTAATGAAAATGAAAATATTCTCAAACATCTCTTTCCAATTATATTTCATTTCACTTGTATGTCCCAAAAGCTTCAAATTTCCATGAAAACTTCTAAAAGGATCCAAAGTGGCCCTTAAAAGAGCTTTATGGAGAACTTTCAGCAATGGTAGGTTTCAAGTGACTGGACAAACGCAAATAAAAGCATCTTGTGAAGTTGGTCCTAGTAAGCATTGCATAGAGAGGGTAATGGAAAAAGAGACGCCAATTTTATTCCAGAAAATGAGTTAAGAGCTTCGTTGTTCTAAGATGCTATAGAAGCCTAACAAATACATGGCTTCCCCTCCCTAGAGTTCCAATCAAGCTCTTTGACGGGTCACCTCACCCATTTGAATGTGCCACCAACACAAACCTAATAAACATAACAATGGCTGAATCACACTAAGTGAAGTCTGACTACCTACACAGGCTTAAAATTACATTTCTAACAAAACCCACAACAAAACAGGAGAAAAAAAAAAAAAAAAAAAAAAATTTCTTGTGGTAATAAAACTAGCTAATTGTTCCTATATTTTACAATGCCTCTCCTACCACAAGCAACAAACTCTAAGGAAAGTCAGCTTCAAACTCGAAGTAGAACCATGCATCAGATGATGTTACCACGAGTCGCTCACTTACACTTGGTATGGTGATGAGTAGAGAGGAGAGAGGAGGTCAAAGCAAGGCAGGATTAACAGTTTAAATAAAGTACAGGGGTTAAGGTCTTGACAGCGAGTCAACAGAAGAATTCTGTAAAAGACCACATTATGAACTTTGCGAATATGTCTGCTTCTAGGAACTCGATATGTGCGGCCCGGCCAATGATTGTGTTCAAGCTCCTGCCCTGAGAGGAAGTATCAAAGTTGACATCGCAGCGCATGAATGTGCGTTTCTCTGATGACAAGGCACGGATCTGGTCCAGGCAGTTGTTTAGCATTTCCATGAATAGCTGTCCCTTCTTTGAGTAGTCAAGGGCTGCTGCTGGGCACAACTCAATTCTGGCTGAATGGTATGGCACATAGCCATCCTGAAAAGTGTCAAGGGGAAGAGGTTAGAATGGATGGAAGTTAAAAAGACAACAAAATGGGTGGATGTAGTTTCCCTTTCATGTAGTATGAAGAAGATATCATGCCTCATTTTTATAAAACTCCAAGCAGTTTCTTCCTCGCTGCATAAGTGGCAAACAAGTATGTGATCTGGAATTTTCATCCGGCGGGCCACCACATGAATTGGCTATACACAAAAACTAACAGCAATTGGAAAACCCTGAACATCGGGTTGTTACAAGTCTGCCTATTGAATGTAGAGCGGAGACCGTTGCTCTGTTTTGACTTTTTTGAGTGAGAAGTCCTTGAGGCCGCAAACAATCCGACTATTGGGATATTGTCATCCATGTGATGACCCCCATCGAATCAACAATCAAAATCACCTTATTTGAGCCAGATGCACAATAGAGATGTTCATGGAATCATGGAACTCCATGATGCAATCAATGTGCATGACGGTAGCAGTTCGTCACATAGTAACAACAGGGTAATGGAGAAGAGGAACTAAGACAAAGATGGCCCTACAATCAAGAAAGAAGCCTTGAACATGAAAACAACAAAATTTTGTTTTCATGTGCAAGCTAGCACCACAAAAAAAGAGGGCTTCACAGCCATTAGGAAATTTGCGAGTAATGCACTCAACTTTGGAAGATAAGCGCTGTAAAAATTCAAGAAAAAAACAAAGAAACAGATGTTATTGCTAATTAGGCCCTACTACGACAGATAAGAGTACCTGTGGTGAGGAAATCAAGATGATGTTGTTGAAGTACTCTAGTGTCTTCTGCTGGAAAAGTTAAGGAAATAATATTAGGAATTTAAACCTTGAAGATGAAGAAATAAACATTAGGGCATGCATGTTGTACACTCTCATGGGAATGGCTAACCCAAATTCCCTCCCTCTGTGTGTGTGTGTGCGCGCGCGCGCATGCGCGTCTATATATATGAAGGTTGTGCAGATTACAAGCTAATCATCCTGATTCGGAAGATCTATTAAAGAAGAGCATTATTTTAGCATATAATTAGTATTTAATACCTTGCAAAGCTTGTAAAAGAACGTGTTCTGGAGATCTGGATCATCGGTGAAAGTGAGTTGGTGAATGCACTGGGTTCCCTTAAGCTTCTTCAGAAGCCACAACCCAGAGTTGAACAAAGAGTTGGAGCTGTACAGGTACCCCAAATGTGGCCCAGATACGGACATGTAGGTATAAAGGTATTTTACATAAGGCACCATCACGCTCTCTGAGATGATAAGCACAAGTAAACACAAGATGACTAGTGGATATAATGAAATAAATCACCATGGGGAAAAAGAACTCTAGTAATGTATAAATACCCGTTAAGGCACTTCTTATGATGACATTTCCTATGGAATGCCCGACAAAGCTAAGCTTGATGTTTCTATAGCCTCCAGATCTTGAGGCTTTGTCCATTTTCTTTTTAAGGAAAGAAGTCACCTCTTCGGCCAACCTTCCACCCATTTCTCGGAAGTCTCCAGATGTCTTGTCTTCATTTGCCTCAGACATGAGACATTCTGCTCCAGGATCTATCAAAAGCCATTGATTCCGAACAAGCCGTAAATCCAGATGATGTCCCTATTTGCGTGTAAGTCGCGTTAAGAAAGGAAAGAGTCAACTGAATCATGCTTTGGACAATGATGCAGCACCGAATATTTTTAAATGGGCATATGCATACTATTTGTTGTTTGAACTATAACTTCAATAGAAACAGCTCCTTTCAGATGATTAAGTTAGAAGATAAAGTAAGGATGTTTGAACCAAACTAAAATATAGGCCACACATCTAATGATCAATTGGACATCAATTTTCAGTTGTGTTTGTCAATGTAGGAATGAAGGTGCCAACACATAAAATTGAGAGACAATATTTCCTTTCAAAAATGAGATATTTGGTTGGTGGTGTTGAGTAAAGTTTCTTTCTATAGATATGGTAACTATACAGAAGCAAGTTGTTGCTAGGATGAAAGATAAGGAAATGCATATGTAAACACTTCTTGAATCCATGGTAAAGGAACGTGCCTGAAATCCATGCACGAAGATAACAACTCTCAAGACACGACCACTTTTTTGTGGGCCAGCACCCAAGAGCTTAGGTACGACCTTGCCCTCAGGTCCAGTAGGTGTAGTTGACATATCTTTCTGATCCAAAGGACCTAGGGATGAATTGTAGCTAGTAGTACGCAGTGGAGCATTCATGACATGTTGTTCTACAAGAACAACTGGAATACGAGAAGGATCCGCAAAAATTTGCATGTTCTTTCTATAGATATGGTAACTATACAGAAGCAAGTTGTTGCTAGGATGAAAGATAAGGAAATGCATATGTAAACATTTCTTGAATCCATGGTAAAGGAACGTGCCTGAAATCCATGCACGAAGATAACAGCTCTCAAGACACGACCACTTTTTTGTGGGCCAGCACCCAAGAGCTTAGGTATGACCTTCCCCTCAGGTCCAGTAGGTGTAGTTGACATATCTTTCTGATCCAAAGGACCTAGGGATGAATTGTAGCTAGTAGTACGCAGTGGAGCATTCATGACATGTTGTGCTACAAGAATAACTGGAATACGAGAAGGATCCGCAAAAATTTGCATGTTCTTTCTATAGATATGGTAACTATACAGAAGCAAGTTGTTGCTAGGATGAAAGATAAGGAAATGCATATGTAAACATTTCTAGAATCCATGGTAAAGGAACGTGCCTGAAATCCATGCACAAAGATAACAGCTCTCAAGACACGACCACTTTTTTGTGGGCCAGCACCCAAGAGCTTAGGTACGACCTTCCCCTCAGGTCCAGTAGGTGTAGTTGACATATCTTTCTGATCCAAAGGACCTATGGATGAATTGTGGCTAGTAGTACGCAGTGGAGCATTCATGACATGTTGTTCTACAAGAATAACTGGAATACGAGAAGGATCCGCAAAAATTTGCATGTCTTGAATTGATCGATTGTTAATCTGCATTAAATACATTTTGTCAGATTTCCCCCACTGGGCCTTAACAAAAAAAGATGTAACGATTAATAATCACTTAGCATATGTTTTAACCTTCATCTGTCCAATACTACGTCGATGAAGCTCAGCGCGTGTGACAGCAGTTTGTGTTGGCTGCACGAAAGAATATGAAAGAAATTTACAGGCCATGTTTATAATAGTGTCATTGATGATAATGCTTATTGACATTAACAAAATTCTTCAGATATGCTCTACAAAAATCTGGGAAATTCTTACAACAATATTTATGAAACACATAATGAATTTTTGGGAGCATACATAAAACATTACATCATCACTGGACTTCCTTGGAAGCGAGACTCTTCCAAGGACACTATGGTGAGAAGCCTCATCAACTGCGCTTCTCAGATAGCGGTGTGGAACCTCAATCCTAGAGTGCACCATCCATATTGACCACTCGGCCTTGCGATCATTGGCCCATACATCACGAAGAAATTCTAGAATCCTGGCTCTGTTAGTCCTGGAGAGAACAATGTATTAGTTCTTGAATATTGCATGCCTGCAAATAAGCATAGAGAATGTAACACAATATTCCCCAAAGTAAGATCTCAGAATCAACTCTAAGGAAGCATTGATCTTAAAACAAATCTTTAACTTCAAAATTGCCACCAACTGGATCAATAAATGCGGATATTGCCACAACAAACTATCGACTAATTGCCAAATTGCAAATGATAGCATGACACTCTCAAGCAGCTAAAACATCAAAGAGCCAAATCTAGCTTAAAACATAGACACCATCTTTTATCAGCATCCATTTTAGTTCAATTTGGATACCCAACCATGCACAATTGCAATTCGGATTGCAGTTATATGGTTAGAAAAATAAGTTTTGTGTATCATTTAGTAAATGAATTATGCAATCCCCAGCCTGAGGATATGCATGGTATCCTGAGTCGAGCTGGTATGAGTTGTGCCCATGGGTGGGTGAAGCAAAATGTAGATCTAATAGGACCCACAATGGATAGATCATCCGCCAACATCATCCTCATTGTTAATGTCATTGTCGCCGTCACCATTGTTAATGGTAGTGGCCTATGGCCCACTTATTTATTCTTGGGATGTGTTGGGAATATCGTTTTTTGTATAAGGGGTATTTTTGGTATTTTTTCTTTTGTTTACTTGAGGGCACTTTTGTAATTTCATCTATTTATAAAATAATATAAAAGAGGAGTGGAACATGAGCCCTAGCGCTTTCTTCCCATTTCTCAAGTTTCTTCTCTCCTTTTCTTTTCTTTTCTTCTTTTCTTCTACTTTTCTCTTTTCTATACCAACTTACATGGTATCAAAGATGTCTTAGAAATGGTTTGGACTCTATAATTCCTTCCGATCTAACCCAAATTGTTGGATTTTTTATTTTTTATTCTTTTTTACGACCTTGCAACACATAGGGGGCGGATCGGACCGTAAGGGGAGTGTGTTTTGTTGTCCGTTTGCACAGAAAACATGTTGTTCCTCGAGTAGAAGGGAACACTCATGAAAAGGACCATATAGCCTTTGAGGAAGTATAGTAGATTTTGGCTGTGTGTGTAAGGTAACTCGTAGTTGTGAGCTGAGCGTTTGTTTAAGTCTTGTAATTTGTAATTTTCTAGAAGATGCAAGGAGGAGTTGGCCAATGCGAAAGTGATGATATTGGATGGTAGTATTGTGAGAGAGTAAGTGGGGGTAGGCATGCCATGAAGTGCAACTACTATGGCCAATTAATAACTAGAGGAATCACACGAGTGAAGCAACATTTGGCACATCAAGAAGGACAAGTTGTGGGATGCCCTAGCATGCCAAAATAAATAATGTTATTGATACAATAGAATTTGCAAGAGGTGAAACATTTTTTTAAAAAAAAAATGTGTGGTGCAAAAGAGAAGACAGGATGCGCTTGATGTGGCCCGATAAGAGGTGTTCAGACCTAGACCTGACTACATGGGTGTTGGTCCAAGAGGATATTGTTGAGTCCAGTGATGATTCTAATCAGGAGGTCACATTAGAAAAGAGAGAGTATACGCTCCGTTCGTGAAGATGAGTGTTGACGCATGTTTGGTGATAAGGGGTCTGTATGTGATTTAAGGGGAGGCAATGGAAGTGGGAGTGTGAGTGTGAGGGGTGGTGGAAGTGGGGGATATGTTTAGTGGTTTATGGTGTGCATTTAGTCGAAGGGAATCACAACATGTTCCTATGGGAGATGTGGATGATGATGTTGTAGAGACCGGGAGGCTGTCATGTGATCTAATTCTCTTTAGGAAGGGAACGACAAAACAGAAAAAAATAAAACAAATGTGGACGAGAATTGCAGTTGAAAAGCTTGGGAGGGCAGCAGCCAAGCTATTTATACATGGCAACATACCTCCAAATGTTGCCAACTCCCCATACTGGCAAGTGATGATTGATGCACGGCGGAGGCAGGCGAAGAGTGAAGGCTCCCACAGCTCATGAAATTAGGAGGAAGTGGACGGATGCAGAATATGAAGATGTGAAAGCATATGTCACCTCCTTTAAACACATATGGCAAATAAGATGATGCACTATTATGTGCAATGGTTGGACTGGCCCGACTAGACATAGCATGGTCAATTTCATTGTGTATTGCCACTTGGGTACGATATTCAATAAATCGATTGATGCATCAAATAAAATCAAGAATGCAGATTATATATGCAGCCTTATGGATAAGATGATGGATGAGATTGGAGAGGCAAATGTAGTGCAAATTGTGACAAACAATGAAGCAACATACAAGGCAGCGGGAAGAAAGTTGATGGAAAGGAGACCAAATTTGTTTTGGTCATCCTGTGCCATGCATTGCATCGACCTCATACTAGTTGGAAAGAGGGCAAATGTCATAACATTGGTTGAAAGGGGAAGGGGGAAGTAACGACATTCATCTACAACCACAACCTAGTTGTCGCCATAATGAGGAAGTGCACAAAAGGGAGAGAGATTCTTAGGCCTGCGCCAACAAGATTTGCGACAAACGTTATAGCCCATGAAAGTTTATATGAGCATTGGGGAGAGTTGTCCAAGATGTTTGCTTTACGAGATTGGCTCAATACAAAATACGGGAAAAAGACATTGAGGACACCGGTTAATGTTGTGGCAATTATAAGAGATAACGATACTGGAAAAAAGTTGCAAACATCCTAAAAGTGATGGAATCAATGATGAGAGTCTTTCGTCGTGTCAAATTGAACGAAGTACCTACCATGGGCTTCCTCTACAACGTCATGGATAAGGCGAAGCTTGCTATCAAGCAGGATTCTAAACACAATATGAATTACCGGAAGATGATCAACAAGTGTTGGACAAAGCAACTTCATCATCATCTTCATGCAGCAGGTAAACTCTTTGTTATGCACTTATTCTTCTCGTCTTTGACCCATTAAATAAGTTAATGGATATATAGATATGCTCAATCATACACAAAGGATGAGGAGGTTTGTATCGGGCTTAAGAATGTGATAAAAACATTAGAGCCCAACTTAGGTACATAAGGGCGTTAAATAAAGTACACTTGTGACTGTGAAAGTTTTTAGTCTTTTACGTAATAGTCTTTAATTTTATTATCTGCATGCTTTAAAGTAAAAAGTATTTAACTGTGTCATGTATTATGTATCGTCAACAATTGGAAATATATACACTACGCCAGGGTAGTTTCTCCAACGCCATTGCACAAAAGACAATCTCTCAAAATACTCCAGGTAATAAACTGACATTTTATATTTTTATTAGTTAATAGTGGTAGACATAGCTATTACTAATATTGGCATTATTTTACAAATTGTACAATCTAAGATTAGAGCCTGATATTTTTCCCCATACAACTGATTGGTGGATGCATTGTGGGGAGAGTGCACCAACTCTCAGGTTAATTGCAATTAAAGTTCTGAGCCAAATAAATTTCTCTAGCTGTGAGAGGAACTGGAGTTCTTTTGCGCTCATTCATGCAAAGAATAGAAATAGAATTCAGACTAGGATGTTGGATCAGCTTGTTTATATGCATTACAACATGAAGCTGTGACTGCAAAATTCAAGGTGTCTGGCGAATTTAATGGATGAGGGCGACTTCTGTCCAATAAATTTGGACCACATTTACGCTGAGGATGACCCACTACTACTTTGGTTAAGAGGTAAGAGAGAAACAGGTAGAAGAAGACGATGAAGAAATCGAGATCAATGATCTAGAAATATGGGTAGCACAGCAATAGAGTTGTGCATCTATCTTGGATCCAAAGAGGTCTCCACCTCTTCAAGAGAAGATAAGCAGCAGCGACAGTAAAAATTTAATTCTAAGCTCTACATCATCCCAGTCTCACTCACACTCTTAGTACAAGCAGTACCAAGGCCAAGGGCAGGGGTACGGCTATGGTGAATATGGGTAGTCATCTAGAATTTATTCTTACCCAGATTATACACAGCAAATGCCTAGTGGTAATGAGGATCGTGGTTAGTCATCCTCGGGATTCCTTGATTTCGTCTTCCCCACAAGATCTGGACCATCTGGTGGTTACTATGGATATGCAGCTCCTCCACAGCCATAGCGACATCAGGATGATGACGACGACAACGACACAAAGGTCGTTCAACCACAGGGAGCAAGGTGTTTTTTTTTTTTTTTGGTGATTAGAGTATTGTTGGTGGTATGTATGTGGCTGTGTGATTCACACAAATGGTGTACTGTAAACTATCAAATCACATTATGATAATAATATTTCTTATTTTTTCTATTTACATCCATGAATATGATCCATCAATTGTCTAATTAATACTAATATTATCTTATCTATATAGAATCATTGATAAATATATTTAGAAAATCAAATACATGAATTTTACAACCAATTGAAGACTGTTAGGCCCGAGAGGTCGAGACAACATTCTTACCAAAGAGTGAACCGTTACGCCATCATAAACATGTTAAAAATAAGAAAAGAATATATATTTGCAATCCTCTACTTAAATGGAATTTTCCTCATTTTTTTTTCAAAATTTTTTCACTATATATATATATATATATATATATATATAGAGAGAGAGAGAGAGAGAGAGAGAGAGAGAGAGAGAGAGAGATGCTCACCTGCGCACCTTTGCACATGTGTCAAGGGCATCTAATCCGAATGGTCCATGTGATGCGGTATCCCATGAAACCCTAGGGGACCAATTTTCACCCTGATCTATAAAATTCTGGTTGGCCATAGCAAAGAGAGATGCAAATCAAGGGAGGAAACTGTTTTCTTTTTCCATGGCCCATAAAAGTTTTGGATAAAAGTAAAAGTTGGGCCCTGGGGGTTTCATGGGGTGCTGCATCACATGACTGTTCAGATTTTGGACTTAGATCACGTATGATGAGTTCTCAACAAGTTCGCACAAGTTCCGTGCGAACTAGTGCGCAACTGAGCATTTGGCTATATATATATATATATATATATATATATATGGGTTTTCACCCGTAAAGTTAATGGCAATGCCCATTATGGGCACCATTACCATTATTTAATACCTTGCTTCAAATATAAAACTTTTTTTGACTCCATTGCAAACCCAAAATAGTATCCAATGCAACATTTAGTTAACAGTAATGAAACTTTATTAAAACTAAACAAAAATCATACAAGCATGGAAGAAACTACAGAAAGTGTAGTGAGGCATCATCTTGCAGCCCAATGTTTAAATAGAAAATAGTGTGTAATGTAACATTCTCCCCTCTAAAGCATGAGGTGTAAGCTACGTGGCATGTAGATGCTACTTCTAGATTTTAAATTAAATCATGAGAAATTAGTAATTGAATATAAACATAGCAATAAATAAATAATATAGGTTATATAGCGTGTAGAGTGTCACGTACGCTCTATACAACTTATGATTCTTCATGTCTTATTTAACATGAAGGCTGAGTAATGCAATGTAACGTAGACTACACCCTACATAGAGCAATGATTTAATTTTTTTTCTTTTTTTAGAGATAATAACAAATTTATAATGAAGCGTGCATAAAGGCGAGAGAAAAAATAAAACCCGATGCACATCAACAAGACCCAAAAAAATTATTAGTCGAGGCTGCTTTTAATAGATTGCCCAACTTAAAACGAGGCATTTGATTCTAACAGTGACCTCCACAGATGCACTCTTATTTTGAAAACAACGAGCATTCTGAGCTCCCCAAATGACCCAAAAAATGGCCATGATAATCAACCTCCACCTAGCTTTCCTAGATTTTCCTACTCCTCCCCCATGCCACACACAAAGAAGGTCCTCCACTGTCTTTGGCATTACCCAATGAGTATGAAGGAGACTCGAAAAATACTCCCAAACCTTTTCTAACAAAAAGGGCAATGGATAAACGGATAATTGACCATCTCTGCACTTTTCATACATACAAGGCAAATATTCGCTAGGATTAAGTATCTTCTTCATGGTTTTGAATTTTGGTATCGGTCGGCTATCCACCTAGCAAAAAAAAATGATACGATATGGCGTCGCGTATCAGTATCAGGGCCGTATCGGTCAAAAAAATTTTAAAGCAAAAAAATATGGAAAATATTAGAGAAGAAAAAAAAAGAGAGATGTATCCTAGAATCTATCTTCTTCTTCTTCTTCTTCTTCTTCTTTTTTTCTTTTCTTTTTATTTATTTTTATTTTTTTATTTTTTATTTTTTTTTGCCCATGTATTCAATGTTATGTATCAGACCATTATTTGATGAGAATATTATCAGCTGATTTGAGTTGTCAACTAAATGGGTCCTAATTGAACACAAATCAAGCATGATTTGGTGAACTAGGGCCCATTACATTGAAATACAACAAAAAGAAGATGAAAATATAAAAATGAAAGTGAGGGTTTATCTTCTTTCCATTTTTTTTCCCACAATGGTCCACTTCACTTCGATTTGTCGAATCCCATTCAAATCATTTGTTTTAATCCGAAAATAGGTCTAGAACTAGCCTAAAATGAGTTTTTAAGCTTCTTCCATGGTTTAAATGAAAAACAAAAGATGAGAAAAGTGAAATTTTGAAAAAAAAAAAAATCAACATTGGGCTTTTATGAGCGTATTAGCCTATATCAGACGATACGGGTTAGTTTTTTCATATCGGGCCGATACGACCCCACACCGCATAGTCTTGTGCCGATACGGCCATATCAGCTAATACGATACTGATATTCATATCCATGATCTTCTTTAGAGGTTGTAATGGGGGACATCTCACGCACACGCACGCCCCCCTTACGCACGTACGCAAGGAGGGCCCTACCTTTGATCTGGATCGACAACGACATCCATTGAAGGCCTCCTAGTTAGAGGACTGTGTTTTGGTTCCTTACGGTGGACCTGATCATCATGTGGATCCCATCATTGGATCTCATGATTGTGGCCCACTACCCTAGGTGACCTAGGACTTTTGAGTTTTGCTTATTACGTTATTAGGAACATCATGGACGGTTTAGATTGCATTGATTAATTGTTATTTTTGATTACTTCGTCTTTAAGTAATAGTATGTGCACATGGCGTATCTTTTGGAGTATAGGTTTTTCTTATAAATAGGCAACCCCTTGTAGGTTTTTTTGATTAAAGATGATTAATAAAATTCTACGTTTTCCTGCTTCTCTAATTCTCTGAGTTGTGGAAACCTAATTGGGTGTGAAACCCTCCCTTATTCGAAGGGCTAACTACCGTGGTGCGAAGCCACACCCATCCCAAATCGCCCCCAGCTCCTATCCTCAATATTCCTCATCTCCTACAGTCATCTCCTCATCAAATCCACCCACGTTTGCAGCTAATTTTTCCCCTACAACAAATTTCCAGAATCTAGCCTTGCAGGAGGGCTAAAACTTTGGCGGAGCACCGTGTTCAAACCGATCATCCGTTTGGCTTGAAATTTGGAGGGAAGGTGACCCATCCCTGGCTGACCAGGCCCTAGCTAGCCGATTCTAGATTCGTGGGCCCCACACAGGTGCGGGCCGCCATCCACGCACGTGCGTCAGGTCGGTTTGTTGTCCACACGTGCGGGCTGATCAGAAGTTCCCTCTCGTCTCTATTTCACTCCTCTTTCGCCTTATTTCCATAACCCTAACCCTAGATCATCTCAAATCCCCAAGTTCTATTCCACTTTTGAAACCCTGGGTTTTCCCGAATTGAACCTGTGAATCCCTTGGATTGGGGAAATATTTTTGTGCATGTGTGGATGAATTTACTCTCCTTTGAGCATTGTTTGGTCTATAATTCTAATTGATCTAGCCCTAGCATGTGTAGGCCTAGACCCGCATAGATTCCCCTTGTTGAGTACTTGATGTTATGTGGGATGTGGAATTTTGTGTGATTGTTTCTGAACTAGTATGATCTAAAGCCTCGAATCTCGCATATCGTATTTAAATTTTCATGTCCTGCATCAAATTTGGTATTAGAGCTTAGGGTTCTCATAGGGGAATACATTGCATGTTTAGGGTTTGGTCTATTCACGTGTAATTTGCATTAACTCTCATCATAAAGTCTCGTAGGATCATTTAGTCTCATTTCGACGCATATAGTTGTGTTAGAGGGTCTTTGAGTTGGGGAGTAATTGTATGCCCACACGTATTAGTCGCGGTTTTAGTTTGCACCATGCACTAAACATGGAGCAATTACAAGAGTCAATAGATAACATAACCCGACAGTTTGAGTCTTTGGGTAGGCGCCTGGGACAACGTATTGACCAATGCTGGGATCAGCTTAATGTGAGCGTTACCCAACTAGAGACTTCCGCCTGGGCAAACTCTACCGTTGGAGAAGACGTTCAATCTCAGGCAAGTGGTCAGGAGGATAGACAAGAGAATGGGGGTGGCCAAAGAAACAGACATGGGCGTGCACCCGTGCACCCACCCCGCGAGGGGCATTGTGATCATTATGACCCAGATGCCTAACTCCCCAAGGGAGTTAGAGTAGAGGCTCCTACGTTTAATGGTCACTTGGGCCCAAAAGCTTTTCTAGATTAGTTGGCGAATATGAACCACTATTTTGAGTGGTACGACATGTCGGATGCTCGTCGAGTCCGATTTGACAAGATGAAGCTTGTGGGCCAAGCAAAGAGGTTTTGGGCTACTGTGGAGCAAAAGAAAGAGAGGTTGAGAGAACCCCCAATAGTTCAATGGGGAGAAATGAAAGAAACACTTAAGGAAAAATACCTCCCTTTCTCTTATCACTTGAGGTTGGTTGAGGAATCGAAGTCCAAGTCTAAGCCTCTCCATATTATAAATACCAAAGACTTTGAGCGAAAGACTAAGTCGGACTCGATAGTATACGCCCTTGTGGTTAGGGACAGTGCACCAGAGGCTAGTACCGAGTTACCCAATGAGGTCATTCCGGTAGTGGATGAGTTTCATAATGTTTTTCTCGATGATCTACCAGATGAGCTTCCACCTATGAGGGATATACAGTATGCCATTGATTTAGTCCCTGAGGTGACTCTACCAAACCTGTTTGAGGTGGTTAATAGGAGTCTGAGAAATTTGCTCGGGCATTTAGTAGGGGAGCACACCAGGACGTGGGACACTGCACTACCTATCACCGATTTTGCATTTAATATTTCTGTTAATAGATCCATAGGTTTAAGTCCTTTTGAAGTCATTACTGGTTATAAACATAGGAAGCCTATTGATCTTGTCCCTATGTCCCTGTCACCTAGGCCATCAGAGTCTGCAAAGTCCTTTGCACATCACATTCATTACATCAAGAAATCAGGCGAAAGATTAATAGTAATGAACATTACAAAATTTCTGCTGACCAACATAAACGATTCAAGGAATTCAATGTAGGGGACTGTGATGGTCCGCATCAGGCCAGAGCGGTACCCTCAAAGAGCTGTTCGTAAATTATACACGCGTAGCGCTAGACCATTCAAATTTATAAAACGAAACGGTCTCAATGCGTATGTGGTAAATCTTCCACCTTCCATGCGACTTAGTTCCACATTCAATGTGGAGGCTCTAGTTGCATTTCAAGGGACCATTGATACATTGTTCAGCCTGTCACCTAACCATCCTGATTCCCCAGACCTTTTCCTTGATCTATGGCCCCCTCCCGACCCATCTACCAAACCTCTACCTCCAATAACTACCCTGCACACCCAGAGAGGAGATAGAGGATATTCTAGACCATCAAATAATATCAACGTCAAACGGCGGATTTCTAAAGTTCCTGGTCAAGTGGAAATCACACCCACCTTCAGACAATATGTGACTCACTGAGGAGGAGGTTCAGAGACTTGATCCTGACATCTTGGAGTGGTTCAGGAGTTTTGTTTCACCAGTGGCGAAATCTTTGTAGCCGGAGAGAGTTAATGGGGACATCTAGCGCACACGCACGCCCCCCTTACGCACTTATGCAAGGAGGACCCCACCTTCGATCTGAATCGATGACGACATCCATGGAAGGCCTCCTAGTTAGAGGACTGTGTTTTGGTTCCTTGGGGTGGACTCGATCATCGTGTGGATCCTATCATTGGATCTCATGATCATGACCCACTACCCTAGGTGACCTAGGACTTTGAGTTTTGTTTATTATGTCAATAGGAACATCATGAATGGTTTAAATTGCATTGAATAATTGTTATTTTTTATTACTTTGTTTTTAAGTAATAGTATGTGCACATGGCGCGACTTTTGGGGTATAGGTTTTTCTTATAAATAGGCAACCCCTTGTAGGGTTTTTTTTAATTGAAGATGATTAATAAAATTCTGTGTTTTCCTGCTTCTCTAATTCTCTGAGTTGTGGAAACCTAATTGGGTGAGAAACCCTCCCTTCTTCGAAAGGCTAACTACCGTAATGCGAAGCCACACCCATCCCAAATCGCCGCCATCTCCTACCCTCCATATTCCTCATCTCCTATACTCATCCCCTCATCAAATCCACCCACGTTTGCAGATAATCTTTCCCCTACAGCAGATTTCCAGAATCTAGCCCTGTAGGAGGGCTAAAACTTCGACGAAGCACCGTGTTCAAATCGATCATCCGTTTGGCCTGAAATTTGGAGGGAAGGTGGCCCATCCCTGGCCGACCAGGCCCTAGCTGGCTGATTCTAGATTCGTGGGCCGCACACACGTGTGGGCCGCCATCCACGCAAGTGCGTCAGGTTGGTTTGCTATCCACACGTGCGGGCTGATCACAGGTTCTCTCTCGTCTCTATTTCACTTCTCTATCGCCTTGTTTCCATAACCCTAACCCTAGATCATCTCAAATCCCCAAGTTCTATTCCACTTTTGAAACCCTAAGTTTTCCCAAATTGAACCTGTGAATCCCTTGGATTAGAGAAATATTTCTGTGCATGTGTGGATGAATTTACTCTCCTTTGAGCATTGTCTGGTCTATAATTCTAATTGATCTAGCCCCAGCATGTGTAGGCCTGGATCCGCATAGATTCCCCTTGTTGAGTGCTTGATGTTATATGGGATGTGGAATTGATGCAGGACATGAAAATTAAATATGATATGCGAGATTTTAGGCTTAAGATCACGTTAGTTCAGAAACAATTACACAAATTCCATATCCCACATGAAAGTCCAAACATTTAATTAAGGGGAATCTATGCGGGTCCAGGCCTACACATGATAGGGTTGGATCAATAAAAATTAAGAACCAAACGATACTCAAAGATAAGAAATAATCATCCACACATGCATAATAATCAATCCCTAATCCAAGGGATTCACCAATTTCAAATCGAGGAACCATTGGGTAAGAAAAGGGGCATAAAATTGGAGATTTGAGTAATTTAGGGTTAGGTTTAGGGATTTTGGATGAAGGCAAAGTGAAAGAGAGGAGAGAGATGAACCAGAGAAGTACTGCACGCGTGGACAACAACAATGGCCCAGACGCACAAGCGTGTGATTTCGGCTGCATGTGTGTGGGGCTCACTATTCAGAAAAAGGCCACCTTGACCCTAATCGGCCAGGGATGGACTTCAAAACTCCCAAATCTCAGCTCAATCCAATATACGGTTTGTGCGTGGTGCTCCGCCGAAGTTTCAGCCCTCCTGCAGGGCCAGATTCTGAAATTCTGATGTGGGGAGGAGAATTGCTGCAATAGATGATTGATTCGAAGTATAGATGATGGGGTGAGATGAGAAGAAGGGATGGTAGAAGATGGGTAGTAGAGATGGTGATGGATGGGGGCGAATCGGGATAGATGTTGCTTCACACCACAGTAGTTAACCCTTCGATGAAGGGAGGGCTTCGCACCCAATTAGGCTTCACAACTCAGATAGTAGGAAAACGCAAAATTTTTATTAATCTTTAATGAATCAAAAGAACTACAAGGGGTGCTTATTTATAGGAAAACCTTATACCCCAAAACTCGCGCCATGTGCACAACCTATTACTTGGCGATGAAGTAAACCAAAATAAAAACTAATCAAAGAAATCTAAAGCGTCCATGATGTTCTAAATAACATTAGTAAGCAAAACCTAAAATATGAAATCAATCTGATTAGTGGGCCACGATCATGAGATTTCATGATTGGCTTTTCTTGACTAATGGGCCCACTCTTTTAAATCAAAACTTCATTTTCTAGGTAGGAGGCCCTCCCTGGACTTCGTCATCGATCCATATCAACGGTGGGGCCCTCCTGGCGTACATGCGTAGGGGGGCAAAGTGAGTGCGCGTGTGCACGTGATGTCCCCATCAATTCTCCCCGGCTGTAAAGATTTCGCCACTTGCGAAATAAAACTCCTGAACCACTCCAGGATGTCAGGATCAAGTCTCTGAAGCTCCTCCTTAGTGAGCCACGTGCTGTCTGAAGCTGGGCATGACTTCCATTTAACCAGGTACTTCTGAAACCCGCCGTCCAACGTTGAAACTATCCAATGGTCCAGAATATCCTCTATTTCCTCTCTAGGTGTGGGAAAGGTAGGTATGTGAGGTAGAGGCTGAGAAAATGGGTCGGGAAGGGTAGGCATGGGACGTAGTAGCTGGGAAGATAGGTCAGGACAGCTAGATATGGGAGGTAGAGGCTGGAAAAATGAGTTTGGACAGGTAGGTATGGGAGGTAGAGGTTGGAAAAATGGGTCGGGAGGGGGCCATGGATCAATGGAAAGGTTTGATGAATCAGGATGGTTAGGCGAAAGGCTGGACAATGTATAAATGGCCCCTTGAAATGCAACTAGATCTTCCACATTGAATGTGGAACTAATTCCCATGGAGAGTGGAAGGTTTTCCACATACGCATTGAGACCGTTTCGTTTTATAATTTTGACGGGTCCAGCGCTATGCGCGTGTAACTTACGAACGGCCTCCGGAGGATACCGCTCGGACCTGATGCGAACCATCACAGAGTCCCCAATATTGAATTCTTTGAAACGTTCATGCTGGTCTGTAGAAAATTTGTAATGTTCAATACTAGTAGTGATCTTCTGCCTAATTTTTTGATGCCATGAATGAATGTGATTGCAAAAGACTCTGCAGGTTCTAACGGCCTATGGGACAGTGACATAGGGACAAAATCAATAGGTTTTTCAGGTTTATAACCAGTAACGACTTCATACGGACTAAGACCTGTGGACCTATCGACAGAACTATTAAATGCAAACTCGGATGTAGGTATAACGGTGTCCCATGTTCTGGTGTGCTCTATATCCCTCCTAGGGGGAGAGTCATCCGGTAGATCTTCAGAAAAGACATCATGAAACTCATCTACTACTGGAATGGCCTTAGTAGGTAACTCTACACTAGCCTCTGGTGCACTCTCTCTAGCCACGAGGCCGCACACGTTGTACCCCTCAAAATAATGGTCTTGATATCCCTCATGGGGTGGGGGTACGGGTGCACGCCCATGACTAATTCCTTGGCCACCTCCATTCATTAGTCTATCCTCCTGGCCACCTACCTGAGATTGGCCATCTTCCCTAATGGTGGAGTTTGTCCTGAAGGAGGCCTCTATTTGGTCAAGGCGTTGATCTATGTCTTGTTCCAAGCGCTTACCCCAAGACTCGATCTGCTGGGACAGCTTGTTTAGTGACTCTAACAGTTGCTCCATGTTTAGTGTAGGGTGCTAGCCAAAACCATGACTCGTACGTGTGGGCGTTCAACTTGCAACTCCACCTAAGAACTATCTACAACGACTATATGGGACTAAATGATCCTATGAGACTCTATATGAGGGAAACTACGTAGTGCTACTAAAATCCAGCAATATAGTTGTCAAAATAAAGGAATAACAGAAAGTTTCAGCAATGTAAATTGCTAACTTCCTGCTAACAGAAATTTCAACAACTAATATTAGGGACGATGGACTCCTAAAAGTTACATATGATGAACTGAATGCATGATGGACTCAAACAAACTAACCCTAAACATGTAATGTATTCCCCTATAAGAACCCTAAGCTCTGATACCAAATTTGATGCAGGGCATGAAAATTAAGTATGATATGCGAGATTTCAGGCTTAAGATCATGTTAGTTCAGAAACGATTACACAAATTTCATATCTCACATGAAAGTCCAAACATTCAATTAAGGGGAATCTATGCAGGTCCAGGCCTACACATGATAGGGCTGGATCAATAAAAATTATGAACCAAACGATACTCAAAGATAAGAAATAATCATCCACACATGCATAATAATCAGTCCCTAATCCAAGGGATTCACCAATTTCAAATCAAGGAACCCTAGGGTAAGAAAAGGGGCATAAAATTGGAGATTCGAGTAATTTAGGGTTAGGTTTAGGGATTTTGGGTGAAAGCAGAGTGAAAGAGAGGAGAGAGACGAACGACAGAAGTACCGCACGCATGGACAACAACAATGGCCTAGACGCACATGCGTGTGATTTCGGCCGCACGTGTGGGGCCCACTATTCAGAAAAAGGCCACCTTGACCCTGGTCGGCCAGGGATGGACTCCAAAACTCCCAAATCTCAGCTCGATCCGATATACGGTTTGTGCGTGGTGCTCCGCCAAAGTTTCAGTCCTCCTGTAAGGCCAGATTCTGAAATTCTGATGTGGAGAGGAGAATTGTTGCAATAGATGATTGATTCGAAGTGTAGATTATGGGGTGAGATGAAAAGAAGGGATGGTAGAAGATGGGCAGTAGAGATGGTGATGGATGGGGGCGAATCGGGATAGATGTAGCTTCACACCACGGTAGTTAACCCTTCGATGGAGGGCTTCGCATCCAATTAGGCTTCACAATTTAGAGAGTAAGAAAACGCAAAATTTTTATTAATCTTAAATGAATCAAAAGAACTACAAGGGGTGCCTATTTATAGGAAAACCTTATATCCCAAAACTCGCGCCATGTGCGCAACCTATTACTTGGCGATGAAGTAAACCAAAATAAAAACTAATCAAAAAAATCTAAAGCGTCCATGATATTCTAAATAACATTAATAAGCAAAACCTAAAATATGAAATCAATCTGACTAGTGGGCCATGATCATGAGATCCCATGATGGGCTTTTCTTGACTAACGGGCTCACTCTTTTGAATCAAAACTTCGTCTTCTATGTAGGAGGCCCTCCCTGGACGTCATCATCGATCCAGATCGACGATGGGGAACTCCTGGCGTACGTGCGTAGGGGGGGCGGCGTGAGTGCGCGTGATGTCCCCATTAGGAATTTTGTGTGGTTGTTTCTGAACTGGTATGATCTAAAGCCTGGAATCTCGCATATCATATTTAAATTTTCATGTCCTGCATCAGGTTATCGATAGTGGGGATGATGAGGACCATGAGAGTGAAGGGATTTGCTGAGCAAACTAAAAAGCGAACACATAGAGAACCTTCCTCGAGCAATTCACAATCTAAACCATCAAATCTGAATCTTAAAGAGGGCTTGATGTAACCTAACAAACTCACCAATTTCCTCATCCATCATATTCCTCTGACAAGGAGTCGGAACAATAGAGTCGTCGCAATACAAGAAACAACCAACAATAGAAATGAAGCGATCAAGAGCTAGGTGAGTCACTCTAGGAAAAAGATCTTAAAATGCCTTATCACCACACTAGTATCCACCCAAAACCAAATACGATGACCATCACCAGAAAAAGCAATTTACCTTCACACCAGATGTTCAGTTGCCATAATCGCTTTCCAAATACTAAAAGCTCTATAGAGAAGAGAACTTCTAACAAACCACTTACCGGTATGCACACCATGCTTGCAATAATAAGTTCCCTCCGAAGCCTCCCCACCTCGGATCCAAATCTCCAAATCCATTTTCCAAGCAAAGCTAGATTTGTAACACACAAACTTTTAAGATCACCACCACTCAACTCAATAGGCTCGCACACCTCCTCCCATCTAAGATGGGACTTCCTTACATCCATAACACCTATATATATATAGTCATAGAGTCAGCAAAGACAACTTAACCAATTCTCCGTAGAAAGTTCATTTTAGTAGCGAGGTAAATTATTGCATTTAATTCTTTTCAAAGTTCTTGTCACACATGCCATCAACAAACTATCGTTTTTCAAGATGCGAAGGATATGTTTGGGTGTGAAGCTGCGAGAGAGTTGAAGAAGAGGATGATGCCATGTGAGTTGTTGCATGCAAGATTCTAGTTAAAAATTAGCTTTCATATTTTAAATTACATATGAACTAATAGATGGATGATCAATTTGCAAAAGAATAGTGAGCCATGTGTGGGAGTGAATGCAAGACCTTATAGTGATTAGCTATCCGCATACTCGTACGAACAATGTCATTATCACTCTACGAGTAACATTCATACAAACAAGTGGAACAAGCTGGGTTACGAGAGGCTCTAGAAGCTAACATTCTATCACCAAGCTTCAAGAGGCTGCAACAAGCAAAAGGTGCAAGAAGAGCTAAAGAGGACCTGCTAGATCTCATGATGATCAGTCATAACACATTTTATGAAGGGATACAAATGACGTGCGTTATGAGTGGGTTAAGTTAGATCTGGATCAAGTAGATGACAAATCGGATTTGAGGATAGAAGAGGAGGCAACATCATAGGGCATTGGCGTTGATTCGGTTGTAGATGAGATAAAATCTGCCCTTGAAGCTTTTAACCCATTGCCAAGGGGTTTCGAAGGCAAACAAGCATGAGGATCTCATGGGATACAAAGTGGCACACTCTCTTCAACAGCAGTAGCAACACAAGAGCGACAGAGGTGGCTACAATGGGGGTGATGGTTATGATGGCAATGGCAATAGGGTGATCACAACGATGATGTCCGTAGCAAGAGTCAAATTCGGAGGCCTCTTAGCATGTTCAATGGGGAGATAAATTGAGTGTGCCACCCAGGACGAAGACCATGGTTCTCATCTTGTCCCAATACAAGCTTCTCAATTAAAAATAAGTGTGATCATCGTAATAAGAAACAGCTCAGTGGTGCCGAGTATTTATCACAGAAATGGGGTCCATGGATGTTAGTGGTGGGTAGGGAAGCTCTAGTTTTGCACCACAGTATGGATATGGATTATATGGTTATGGACCTCATGCATATGCAACTCTAGCGGTTACGTTACACAAATGCAATATTCACCTATAGATATAGGGCATGAGTATGCGTATGTGTACGAGCGAAGATATCTAAGGTACAACTATGAGTAGATGCATCCAGGAATTGAATATATACTCATAGCTAGTATCTAGCGCTCCAAATCCCCATCAGCTACAGACAATAACAATTACGCAACACCCTTAGATGGGCATGTTGATCCAATTTGGAGATGATGAGCATTAGCAATTCCTGAGAGTATCTTAATTGGTACCATTCTACTATGACCTAGACACAACATTGCCGATTCATGAAGCCATACTATGACCACCCCCGTAGAGATGAAGATGATGACTTTGAGCTGCCGCATAACTATATGTGGGTCTTAGGCACAACTGCACAGATTTAACGAGGGCACATGTATATTTTTACTTCTTTTTTGGCTTATGAATGTATTGGTTGTGTTGTTATACATGTCTTCTATGATTTATAAATGATATGAACTAATTTTGGATATAATTTTGTCACTTCTATTAGGCAGCATAGTTTATGACCTTGTACACGTTGGAACATTGTTATTATTGGCATTTTATGTTTAGAAGAGACCTTTTTGCAAAGAGGGTCCTATTTCTAAATATATCATTTATAGCTTGTTATGGGGTAAGTAGTTGTAAAAACCCTACATATATAAAAAAATAATAATAATAATAATAATAAGAACAAGGAGAGGGTAATGTTTTTTTTCCTCTCTCTCAAACTTCTTTCTACGAGTTCTCTCACCCATTTCCCCTTTGGCATGCAAGACCGGGACGTGTGTCTGCTAAAACTTTACACTTGTTTGTTCTACATTTTAATAAGTTGGAAGATGTGTCTTTCAAATGTGAAATGTGTTAGTTTAGTAAGCATGTTAGATCCTCATTTCCTATTGTTGACCATCGTGCTACTAAAAGATTTGCTTTAACACATTCTGATGTTTGGGGTCCTAGTCCTATTAAGTCTCTTGATGGATTTTATTACTTTGTCACTTCCAATTATGATTTTTCTCGTGTTACTTGGGTGTATTTGATGAAAAGGCGTGCTGAATTATTTCACTTGTTGCAATCATTCCATCAAATGATCTAGACTCAGTATGAATGTAACATTCAGACCATTCGTTCTTATAATGGTGGTGAGTATATCTCCAAAATCTTTAAATCTTATCTCTAGTAGAATGGCATCCATCACTAACTTTCTTGTGCCTACACTCCACAACAAAATGGAGTGGCAAAACGGAAGAATCGCCATCTCCAAGAAGTTGCTCGCTCACTCTTGATTGGAATGAAGGTTTCTAAATCATATTGATCTACAGCTCTATTGACACCCGACGTCTTGTTACTTAATTAACCACATGCCTACACGCGTTCTAAATGGCAAAATTCTGATTCATACCTTTAAACCTGACTGTCCCTTCTTTGTGGTTCCCCCTAAGGTGTTCGGTTGCACTTTTGTTCACTCACTAAGTCCCTTAAGGGACAAACTTGATCATCGGTCGGTTAAGTGTATATTCATTGGATATTCTCTTCAGTACAAGGGTTATAAGTGTTATGACGCATCTACGAAAAAAAATAAATTTGGTATCCATGAATGTGCCTTTCTTTGAAGACTGGCCATTTTTCTCCTCTTTTTCTGATCCATCGGACAATGTTGATATGCATCACTCTTTGCCCATGCCGACTGTTGATCCTCTCTCCACCTCTTCCTCTTCATTACCCAAGCAGTTCATCACTTGCGTTCACAGACGAACGAGACCACCAGGGCCTCCAGTGGCTTCCACATCCATGGCTCTTCTTCATGTATCAAGTACATCTTCTCACCCTACTTCCATTGCTAGTCCATCTTCACTTGTTGCTTCTTGCACTCATAGTCATCATCCAACCTCACATCCTATTTCTAATTTTCTTTCTTATGAGTCTGTCTCACCTTCATATCGTGGATTCTTGGCTGTAATTTCCCCTTCATCTATTCCTAGATTAGTTCTTGAGACCCTTGCAATTCCTAAATGGAAGCAATGGAGGTAGAAATGGAAACCCTTGGTAAAAATGGCACGTGGGACCTTCTTTCCTTGCCTACTGGTAAGAGTACTGTTGGGTGCAAATGGGTGTTCTCTATTAAATATAGGGTTGATGGTTCCATAGAACGATACAAAGCCCGTCTGGTGGCTAAAGGCTACACACAATATTATGGGTTGATTATAATGAAACGTTCTCTCCTGTGGCGAAATTAAACTATGTCTGTTTAGCAACCAATCTTGACTGGCCTATGTTTCAATTGGATGTTAAGAATGTGTTTCTTCACGAGGATTTGGCAGAAGAGGTTTATATGGATCTTCCTCCTAGATTTCAGCTTAAGGGGGAGATTGGGAAAGTTTTTAAGCTAAAATGGGCTCTTTATGGCCTTAAACAATCTTCGAGAGCTTGGTTTGCTAGGTTTAGTGCCGCTATTCTTTCCTTAGGTTTCAGGCAGCGTCAAGCAGATCATAGTCTTCATCCATACTAGGCAGGAATGCCAAACCATTATACTCATTTATGTGGATGATATTGTTATGATAGGGGATGATTTGGAGTTTGTTGACCATGGCAAACACATGTTGAGCCAGGAGTTTGAGATTAAAGATCTTGGCCCTCTGCGATACTTCTTGGGGATTGAAGTTGCTTGTTCATTTAAAGGCATCTTCATATCCTAGAGAAAATATACCTTTGACCTACTCAATGAAACTGGTAAACTTGGTGCTCGTCCTGCTTCATCTCTGTTTCGACAAGAAACGACTGTATTGGATTTGGGGGATTATCTTATTCAATAATAACAAAGAAAGAATAAGAGAACAATCAACACAAAATATTTTATTCATTCTGAGTTCATTTACATCCACACAACTCCCTTGATTCCAAAATAAAGTAAATACAACTAAGAATACAAGAATCGAGTAAGTTCAAATATCGATTTCGGCAACATTCCAGATTATGATATAATTGTCCGATTGAAGGATCCGTTGTGCGGAAATGATATTTTCCTGACTGATCTTGACTGATCCTGTCAACTTTTGAAGAATCTCGCTTCGTTTGTGCGAACTAAGTCTTTCAAGATGTCTAATGACTGAAATTCATTACCAAAGGGTGATTGTCCGCGCAACACTACCAAAGGTGATTGTCCACACAACAAAGGTGTTGCGCGGTCAATTGATGAACAATACCCACTGGTTGCGCGTCACGCAACAGGTACACTCAGTACCTAGGTATCTCTAAAGTCTCTAAAGTCTTCTTCTTTGCTCTTGAAAATTTCGAATGATCTCCAAATGAAGTGGGCAGAGGGGTATTTATAGCCTCTCGCAAGTGTGAACCCCATTACCCGCGCAATACAACTTCATTGCGCGAGGTAGGCCCCATTGCGCGGTCATTACCGTTGCACGCCACACAATGGATCTTCATCCATTCTTCAATTGCGCACCACGCAACCAACATCGATCAATTCTCTCTTCTTTTCAATTTTCTTCCTTCTCTTTAATTTTTTTATGCTCCAACAATCTCCTATGGATCAGAAGCACTCATTACATGTGTCTAAAGGTGATTGTCTAACAAACCCAAGTATGTACCAGAGATTGGTTGGAAAGCTAATCTACTTGATGATTACAAGACCAGATATTACTTAAGCTATTAGCATTGTAAGCCGGTTTATGCATTCGCCAAGATCATCCCAGCTAGATGTTGTGTATCATATACTGAGATATCTGAAGTCATGCTTAGGACGTGGTATCCTTTATACAAATCATGGAAATGTTAATATTGTTGGATATTCTAATGCTGATTGGGCATGGCTATTGCACCTTTGTTGGAGGCAACCTGGTGACATGGAGAAGTAAAAAACAGTCCGTAGTATCTCGATCCAGTGCAAAAGCAGAGTATCGAGCTATGGCCCATGGGGCGTGTGAACTTCTGTGGCTGAGGTCCATTATGGTGGAGCTTGGTTTCTCTATCACTTCAGCTATTCCTCTCTATTATGACTATTTCGACAAGAAACGAATGTATCGCGATTGGGATAATATGAGGATGTAAACAAACTTCAGAATTAATAAAATACTTGATGTTGATTGTTCTTTCATTCTTTCCTTTGTTATTGTTGAATAAGATATCCCAATCACAATACATTTGTTTCTTATCGAAACAATGACAACCAAGCAGCTATCTACATTGCATCCGATTCAGTTTTCCATAAGAGGACCAAACATATCAAAGTCAAGGTATTCCATATCCGTTATGATACACCCGTAAAGGTCGATACGTATAGGTAACGGCCATGACCGTTATGCAATACGGGGGTGAAAAGGGGTAGTTAGTTTTTTTGAGACCGTATCAGCTGTTATGGTGGCCGTAAAGGCCGTTACAAGGCATAAGACCGTTACTCTCATAACGGTTGAAAAACGATCACTTATTATTATTTTTTAATTTGAATTCAATTCTCCTCTTTTTCGCTTTTCTCATTCCAAAAACTCTCTTATATCATTTTACAATAGATTTCGACCACTCTTACTATAGATGTTGAGATTAAAATTATAGATTGAAGTGATTTGAGCGAATAGAATCTCCGAGGGCCTTTTTTCAAAAAATTGAAAAAGTAGTATTTATGTTTTTTATGATTTCTAGTTCTAATACTTGATTGTGAAGTGTAAACATTAGAGACATAATCATATTAAACAATTCATTAGACAACCCGATACAACACTCTCACACAAGAGTGGACTATTACACTACCATAAACATGTTCAAAACAAAAAAATGAATATATATTTGAATTATTTACATTATTCTTGATTTTCTAGATAATTTTTTAGAATTTTTCAGGCAAAAGAAAATTTTCAACTGTTACAGGAGTAGTAACGGTCGTTACACCCCCGTATCGGCCGTTATGGCCGATACTCGTATCGGTAATGGTGGTGACCACTATGGCCACCATTACCGATACAGAATACCTTGATCGAGGTTGACATACATTTCATTTGAGAAAAGGTATATTCTAAATTGTTGGCTACTCCATTTGTTAAATCAACAGAACCATTAGCTGATATATTTACAAAGGCGCTTAGCTCTCCCATGTTGCAAGAGATCTCTGGCAAGTTGGGTATGACAAATATTCATACACCAACTTGAGGGGGAGTGTTGGAAAAATATTATTATTGGTGTTTTCTATTTAGAAGGGACTTTTCTGTCAATAGGTGTAATAACCCGTACTTTTCAGTACTCTGGTGTTACCATGAATACCTAGCTTATTGAATTGTTCACCTCAACCTGAATCCACCCGCTCAGGGGTTTAATCATCCAAACTAATTATTAGATTTCACAGAGAAACTTTAAACAACTTTTAAAACCGTTGATAATCGATTTAGAAGTAGTCTGATCATCACATTGACAATAATCAACAATAGAATTCAAACTACATTATGGCCCACCTAGGCCATGGATTTGCCTCATCCTTTTGGCTTGGGGTACTAATTTGAGCTGATGAAACGAATGAACGGAGTGGATTTGTCAAATACATCACGGTGGACCCCACATTAGTGTGTGCACAAAGTGTGCGTGCACCGAACGCCAAGACCCAGTCAAACCGCGTTTGACCCAAGCTTGCCCATAAAAGAGAGGATTTCCCTCTTTCTTCTATTTTCCCACCCAAGCCGATTTAAACGAACAACCATCCACTGTCTCTGATTGTGGCCCACCTCCAACACACATCAGAATGATCTGAACCATCCATCTTATAAACGAGACAAATTTGAACAAACCCCAAGTTCTTCCACACATTGGCACACGTGCGCACGCACGATCCTTGGCATGATTAGTTGTGCGTGCGACCATTTTTTGAGGAACGAAAATTCCGTTTTGGGCTGTGACAGGTTGATAATCTAGGAGAGCATTCTCCTACTCTTCCAACCGTTGGATACAACACATCTCCACCCTCTGTTCAAGGGTTTCCAGCTCAGCGAGGGAGGGCAAAAATAATCTTTGTTGTTTCATTGTTGGCATGATCCCAACCATCAATTTGCTTCTTGAAACCTTCTCAGCGCCTCCAAGAAGTCGGATCTAGGGCATCTAGATGCCCTCTGCATCAAATTAGGAGATCTCTCATGAGATCTCACGAGTTCAAAAGATATTGTTTGCAACCACACATCTCATGCATCTTTAAGATGTCGTTGATGTCTGTCCAAACGATGGGTCCCACAATGTTCACTAGCCATATCCACACCGTCCATAAGCATCAGATCATTAGATCAGCCACCCATAGAGAATCTGCCATTATCAAGGAGGTCATCTTCTCCGTTCGTTCGAGAAACCCATCACTAGTTAAGGGGCTCATTTTGTTGATTTAAGCTATCCGTTAGGTGGGTTAGGGTCCCAGAAATTCATCCCCAATGTCTGATAGCCATGGAATCAGAAACCCTAGTTACCATTTCAAACTCGCTCGATTAAGAGCTGTTAGCTCGTAACTAATCCAACAATTAGAAGCATCTAGAGGTAGGTTACCCTATAATAGGCTATATTTTTAGGACAACACATTCCCAAAATAGAAAGTAAAGGAGAGAGAGAGTGAGTTAGCTGGGCAACGCCACACCATTCTGACTCGTCCGAGTTGCTGGGCGAGTTTAACCTGCCTTCAGCATGTGGACGCTCAAAGTATGGTCTAGAGAAGAGAAGACAGAAGAGAGGAGAGAGAGAGAGAGAGAGAGAGAGAGAGAGAGAGAGAGAGACGAGAGAGGGAGTGAATCGAGTCGTGCCACACAGGTTGACTCACTGAGTCAAGTGCATGGGCCTGGGTATCTGGACAGAGTCCAAACTCGGTGAGGAGACCGAGAGAGAGAGAGAGAGAGAGAGAGAGAGAGAGAGAGAGAGAGTAGGAAGAAAATAAAGAAGAAAGAAAATTAGAGGAAGAGAGGGAGTTCAAGAACTCGTGAGTGCCGCACTTTGAGTTCGAGTCGAGTTGTGGGTTGTCTGTTTGAGAAGAGAAGAAGAAGAAGAGAAAGGAGATAGAAAGAAAAGAAGGAAGAAGGAAGAAGAAGGTAGAAAGGAGAAGCAACGAAGAAGGAGAGTCAAGAAAGAGAGCCGTTGAGCTATCGAGTCACCGTCTGAGTCTGGCCTAGTTGCAATTTGAAAGTCTAGTTGAGTCCAGATCCGGTCTGTGCATTTCAACAAAGAAAGAAGGAAGAAGTAGAAGAGGTGAGAGAGAGAGAGAGAGAGAGAGAGAGAGGGCAAGGCTGCTGTGTTCGAGTTATCGCTGAGTTGACTTAGCTGCTTTCTACTGAGTTCAAGGGTGGTTTGGAGATCTGAACTTTGTCTGGCCGCTGTGATTCGCCCATGTATCTCACAGCCATTCCAACTCCCTATTTAAGTTTAATAGACTTGCATGACTAGTGTTTTTGGGACTCGGTAGTTTGCATAGTGACCGAGTTCAATCAAATTGTTCCACCAAATTACTGAGTTGCTGACTCAGTAGTTTGCACATAGACAAGGTCTAATTAGACCTAGTGTGAGTGTGAGTCAATCCAGCAACTCAGTGACTAGGGTGGGACACTGGGTTCTAGCCCTTGTATAATCGAGTCATTGAGTTATTGACTCAGTTGTGGATGTGTGTTTCAAGATTGGGTCTAAATTAACAAAAAGCCAAATTGTTAGTGAGTTGTTCTTCTCTCAAGCTTAATAGACTTGATTGCACCCGGTCAAATCCGGGCAATACTTGGTTTATCATCGCATCAAGTTGCTAAGTCCTGTCAAATGGGATCGATCATTTCTGGTGAGTTGACTTAGGGAGTTCTGTATTGAGTATTATTTATAGAAAGCTAATTGTTAGTAGTTTTCCTTAGTGTTTTGATCTGGTCGTGGATGCATGTGTATCAATCAAATTTGACTCTATCGAGTTGCAGTCACGTGTTATCTAGCAGGTCACACATCTAAGTCGTTTTATCGAGGTGAGGATTCCCCTTTTAAGCTTCCCACTTAAATTCGTTAATGTTGATATAGATGATGTTTTAATTTCTTATCTTTAGAATCTCGAGTTACTTGATTAATCTACTTATCTCACTATACGAATATACTAATTTATTGTGCAATTGACTCTTGAATTGAATGATTAACATGCCGTTTTAATTCTAGTAAGTATGAATGATTTGATTGCTACATGTTATCTCAAGTTGAAAATTGATTAATCAATTAGATGTTTGCCACTTGTGATTACCTAATGATATTTTTGGAGGTCCTTGAACTAGTGGACATTTTTGTTTAATGGATTAAATGGAATTTGTTGTGGAATTACCATCATAAGGATCATTTGTGCCTGTGGCTTTTAGGGATAACCCATTTTTATCGCGTCCTTTAATGGACTATTTGCCTCATGTGGCTTTGATGGAATAATTGCCCTTTTGCAGCTTTGATGGGATATTTGCCCTTTTGTGGCTTTGATGGTTTAATTTGTATAAACTTGCTAATTTCTGGGTCATTATGCGGAGTTCTATATGATTTCTGGGTGAAGTTGAAGTTCACTTGTTGATTTTCTAGTCACCTTGCAGAGTTCGATATGATTTCTGAATGACATTGGAGTTCACGTGTTGATTTTCTATTTATCTTGTGGAGTTCACTTGTATTCTGATTTTTGGGTGAAGCTGAAGTTCACTTATTGATTTTTCTAGCCACCTTACAGAGTTCCATATGATTTTCAAGTGAAGTTAAAGTTCATTTATTGATTTTCTAGTCACCTTGCGGAGTTCCATATGATTTTCGAGTGAAGCTGAAGTTCACTTGTTGATTTTCTAGTCATCTTGCGGAATTCACGTACAATGTGATTTCCGAGTGAAGTAGAAGTTCACATGTTGATTATCTGATTATTTTGATAAGTTTAGTCGCATTGCAATTTCTATCCCATTTTATTTATGGTGGAATTTTATTGGTTGACTATATTCTCTATGTATATGATCATGAGTTAGAATTTCATTGTTGAATATTTCTCTTTTTATGTCTTGCGAACTATACTTGATTATAAATATTGGGTGTGTAATCTTGGAGGGTATTCATCACTGTGATAGCCATTGATGCTATCGAAACATATCAGTTGATGCAGGTGTAGAGCGAGCCGACGTTGTTCACCTAGTTGCTGGAAAGGATCAGGTAATCGGGGAGCTAGACGAGGTCACAGTGGAGTATATTGAGCGTCGTCATTAGTTGAAAGAATTCTATTTCAGATCAATGTACTTTTGGTATTTGGGTTGTATGAGTCCTATATGAGCACTACATATAATTGCTGCTAACTCTGATTGATAGATTTTTGTTATGAATGGACAACTTTCACTCAATGCATGGTTTACTCCACTAGTAATTGTTGCTAACTCTGATTGATGACAAGATTACTTAAATTTAGACTTGAATTTTAAATGTTAACGCTCGAGTTTTTAGGAAACAAGTAGTATACTCAAGTTACGAAAAGTGCCGGTGTGGCAGCGATGAATCATTTGTTTCAAAAGTAACAAGTGGGAAGCAATACCAGTATTGCTAGTCTGAAGCATGATTTGAAGCGGGAGCAACACCCAGTTAGAAGGAACATGAAACTAAGGGTGAAACTTCTTCCTCTCTTTTCTATATATCCAAAGAAAATCTCTTTATAGTATTTCAAGGCAATGAATGATAGTGGCCAGGTATTTGAAAAGGGAAATGTAACATACGAGTATGTTCAATAGCAGAGCATTAATTAAAGTATGAGGCCCACCAAAAAATAAGTATCTACTTGTCCAAGCTGACAGCTTTTTGTTACACTCTCTCAACAACAGCATCCAAAAACCTGTTAGACAGTTTTCCAACACATCGGCAGGCCTAGATAATATTAATGCATCATGGTCAAACTAAATTGCAAAATCTTGAACAAAGTTACAACTTACAACAGCTTCAAGATCTCCTAGAACTTCAGCAATTTTTTTCTTGGACAAATGCCACTATGCAGCTCGCATCATGGTATGAATGGAAAACATGTGTGGTGATCAGGACTGTTGATCTGTCATATTCCATATACCAAAAGCAAGGGACTTGGACTGTGGCAGCCTTCCAACCCCTTCCCCAGCAAAAAAGGAACATTAGCTAATGACAGACGATGCTCCACATTCAACCCGCAATACTCACAATAACTGGATGGCCATGGTTGTCCAATCACTCAATTTTGGCCTATATGCCATCCGAGCTGAATAGAACTTTTATCACGTAAGCTGCACGAAAGCATTTTTCTTCTTCATTTCAGTTTAAAATTGTGTTTGAGTTTTAGTCATGATTGAATCCAATTCTCAATCGGAACACCTAAGTCTGATTCCAAGCTCTCAAACCTGGGGCATGACCGAAGCAAAGGGGCTTCAGACCATCCAGCAAAAATTCTAAATAGTACGAGTACATAGACCTTATCTTTTAATGAATACAATATGGATTTCCATATGCAAAACAATGGTAATTAAGATTATTTTAGCATGTATAGTGCAAAATCAAAATCTCCTTGATCGCACAATCATAATAAAGTGAACCTTTTCTGCCGGAGAGAAGGATAGAAATTGAAGAGTAGGGAATTGATACAGAATAAAGCCAACCTGTGGAACTTCAAGAATGCATTCCAGATAAATAAAAGTTGGTTGCCCAATGAATGGAACGCATCCAACAGAGCTTCCTTAGATAGAACCTGGAGGATACCATCACTTCCAAAATCAACCATTCTGTTTAATTTCTCCTACAGGACAGAAGAAATAATGAGATTAAGTACAAACTACAACATCTAAAAGTCACAAATAGAATATTACCTCCTCCAAGCCACTTTGTGACTCGCTTGTCAACTGTCGGCCTCCTATTCTTGTTTCTGAACCTTCATCATCCGTATTACCCATATCAGACCGCAAATAAGAATCAATCAATTTATCACCCCCAAATGTAGATTTGACATCAGTCAAATCATCTATTGTTTGATCAATGGCTTTGCTAAGCTTTTGCAGTTCTTCAAGAAGTATGTCTCGGGCAGTTGACAATGCTTTAATCAGTGTCATTGCTTTTGAACCCCTGTAAGACCCCTGACCAAATATCTGAGCAATCCAAAGTCAAGACTGACGGGTTATGCAAGATAGACAAGGGAAAGAAACAGCCAAGAAAGAATAGTGGGAACAATGTGAAGTGCACTGACGTCATATTCCCACAAGTTACATTTATCAGGAAGCAGGAACAATTGAATGTATTTAACAGATTTTCAACATTTTCTCTTACTAGATTTTAAATGTCCATATTCTTTTAGCGGTCTAGAAATAACCAATTCATTCAAACTTGAACGGGAGAAAAATAACCGATGCAAGAAAGATCTGGATTCCCAGAAATCTGCCACTTGATGCAATACATGAATGATATATTCATGACATGACAGAAGCATCCAGAAAACAGTTTAGATTACCAGAAAAGCTCAGAACAAGCAAGTAACAGAACAGACTGTCGCGGTCTGAAATTCAGTAACTGCTAAGGAGCCTCACCAAAACCATCTCCAATCATAGTTTGTGTAGAACTGCACCACGTGTCAAAAGAATCATCATCATCAGAAGCAGTGTTGCCTTGTCCCAGCTAGTTGGGATGAGCTTCACAAATATTGTTTCACCAACCAATTCAAAACCAGAATTCTCATCATTGCCTTCGAAGAATTTCAATAACCAGCTGCCTACCGGACAGCAATCCTCCATTACCTGGTCTGTCTACTGGCTGGTGCATTGCCTCAAGCTCATTACACGTAGAAAAATCTCTCTTCTAATTTTTCCAGTTGCAGGTAGAAACAAAAACAAAAATAAATAATTAAAAAAAAATTAAAAAAATAAAATAAAAATCAAATAAAACTTAGTTTTTTTTAACAATCTGGACAGAATATGGCATCTACAAAGGGGTTTGTATATTTCCCCAATCTTCTGAAAAAAGGCCTATAATATCAAACAAATGCCCCCAAGTTTCCCAAATTAAATGCTATTTCCTAAATTAAAACACAACAAACAATAGCTCAAGGACACTCGAACTTCTAAACACTTCGCTCTCAAAGTAAACAAAACTTTCAATACGGAATGAACACTATCAAATCTGACCCTACCAAAATACTTCACACATGTGCTCCACATATACCTCTCAAAATTAATCACATGAAACCCATGCATGTGGCCCACATATCCCTCCAATAGGCTTCTTTAGAAGCCTTTAACATAGCCACAGCAACCCCTGCACAATGAGTGCACCCTTTTTTTTTGGAAAGACCTCAATGGTAGTCATTAAAGCTTCATGAAATAAACTCCAAAAATATCCCCAAAGATCCATGCATGATCTCATATAGAACTTCATCATCATCATCATCTAAGCTCTATCCCAACTAATTGGGGTCAGCTACGGGAATCCTGTTCTGCCATTCCACTCTATCAAGGGCCATAATTTTAGTCATACCATCGGTCATCAAGTCTTTCCTTACTATCTCCACTGATGCCCTTTTTGGCTTTTCCCTTGCCCTTTTAGAGCCTTCAACTTGCACCAACCCCTTCCTTTGAACCAACGCAGTTCTTGGTCTGCATTGCACATGACCAAACCATCTAAGTCTACTTCCCCTCATCTTCTTACCTATTGGTGCTACTCCAAAGTTCCCTCAAATGCATTCATTTCTAATTCTATCATTTTTTGTCTTGCTACTCATCAATCTCAACATCCTCATTTCAATTACACTCATCCAATGAACATATTGTTCCTTAAGTGCCCAACATTCTATCCAATAAAGCATGGCTAGTCTTATCGCTATAAGTTTGATTGACACATAAAGATCACATAAAACACCAGAGGCAAATCTCCATTCCCCCAGCTTGAATTCTATGGGCAGTATCCTTCTCAATCTCTCCACTCTTATGAATTAACGACCCAATATATTGAAAAGTGGTCATTTTTTTATACTTTTTGTCAACAAGCTTAAGTAATTCCTTGTTTACACTCCTGTTGTTACTGAAATTACACTCCATATACTTTCTTTTATTCTGACTAATTTTAAATCCTTTATATTCTAAACCATCCTCCATAAATCTAGCTTTGTGTTTACGCTCTCCCTCATCCTATCAATCATAACTATGCCACTTGCAAACATCATACACCTTGGAACTCTTCCTTCAAATGCCTCGTTAACTCATCCATAACCAATGCAAAAAAGGTACGGGCTCAATGTCAACCCCTAGTGCAAGCCTGCAATATGATCCCATATAAAACCTAATGAGGACATTACGTCACGTACACCCTTACGTATGTATCAGAGGAGGAGGCGGCCGTGCCGATTTCCCTATGGCTAGGCGAATACCCATGATCGTGTAGAATACCTAATATGTATGTGCGAGCATTTAGAAGACCCCACACTGGGAGTATGCACATGGGCTGCTTTATGGAGTGATCCAGACCATTAGATCGAAGGGATGCGACGATCAAACCATTGGATCGCATGGATCACATGATTGGGCCAATGATCGTTGATCGTCCATATCAGTTTTAGACTTTATCATATTTTAGGATTCCGTTTTTGATTATTTTACATTTGGACACATTATGAGTGTTTTGGTTGATTTTATTTAGACTGGGGCTATTTTCGTTAAAGTTCACAAGACGGTGATTTTTGTAATTTTTGAAACTTCTTGGATCTATAAAAGAGGAGGGCATGTGACCTCTCCCTCATTAAATTTTGTGATTTAAAATATAAAAAGCCCTTGCTTTCTTCTCCCATCTTCATGCGATTTGAAGATACTTCCATGTGATTTGGAAGGAAGATGGTGCGAGGCTAATCTTCATCAACGGAGATGCGAGGTCTCCATCTATCCCTACACCGCCTTCTCTATTCTTCCCCATCCAGGTATTTTCTTCAGATTCTTAATTCTCCCTGTTGAGGTACAAAAAGTGGTGAAAAGAATTAAAGAAATTCAAGAAAAGATCAAGAGGAAGAACAGAGAACAAAAGGTGAAGAAAATATAGAAGGAAGAGATGACTAATGTTGTTACGCGAACCCGCGCAAAGCAGATTGATTACGCGGGTCCGCGCAAACGACATTAATGTCGTTTGCGCGCACCTGCACAACATCAATTTGGACGGACCAAGTTGGATGATTGAGATTTGATAAAAGGTGAGCCCCATGGCACAACGATCAAGGGTTCGCACGTGTAAAGGCCTATAAATACCCCACTCCCCCTCTCATTTAGACACAACGAAGATTACGAAGAAGGTCCGAGCTCCAGAGAAGAAGACTTCGAAGGTATCAAGAAGAGAAGGAAGAAAGAGGAAGAGGAAGGCTTTGTGTCGGACCCCGTAATAACATGGTGTTGTGCATGCGACAATGAATACAAGGAGGCCAGAATGCTGCCGAAATGATCGGATGAAATTAGATCTTTCTTCCATACATGAATACGAGCTCAAGAAAGAGATATAAGATGATCATATCCGCACAATATTCCTCTCAATGGGATGAACAAATTACATGCCGAAAAGCCGCCGGATTTGATATCCAGATTTGATATTCAAACTCTTTCAATACTTGTATTTTGGATAGTCTATCTTAGAATCAAGGGAAATCAAAGGATGTAAATGAACTCAAAATGAATAAACATGATGAATTTCTCTTTCTAATTTCTCTGTTATGATTAAGTAGGATAATCCTCCAAACTAAATGCATTTGTTTCTTGTCGAAACACTCCCATCCCAAATCTTCGTCTTCTCCCAAACCCAACTTTCCCATACCCATCCACAATCAAAACCCTACTTAATCTAAAATTACCCTAAATCTAAAATTCTCAATTTTCCCACTTTCCCAAATTACCCAAACCCTAATTTTCACCATAGGTTGTATTAGGTTTCCTATTTTGAAATAGACTATATCTTATACTAATTGGATATCTCTACATCCATTAGATCCTAGTTTATTTTTATTTAATGATCTTGAGTTACAATGTTGGTAGCTATGGCTAGGATTATGCATGATTTTCTTTTGATTTTCATGATAGATGTGATGAATATAGCAACGTTTGTGTTTTTTGTTAAATATCTTAATTAGATTATTTGATCTCACATGTCACTTAGTTCATGCATCGGTCCTGCATCAAAACCTCTCTTCCTAAAAATCTCATGGACCCGAGTGCTTGGCCTATAGGATTTTTTTATTAATCTCTTGTGCCAAGTTAACCCATATAAATAGAAAATAACCTAAAAAACTGTTAGCGATTTATGAAAGACACAAGCTTCAACTTTTAGAAAAAACCTAATCTTTAACTTTTTTCAAGAATCCACATCTACATATAATCATATTCATAAAATTACACAAATCACAGGTGGAGATCTTACCTTGAATTTGTCTCAAAAATCGTGTAATAAATGCTGATGCCAATTCTCCAACTTAGGAGATCTCTCATCCAGTGTTCGAAATATCAGTATCGTGTTACTTATCGCAGCTTTGGAATACAGATACATATCGGTTATAGCATGGGATATATCAGTTGTATCGCATAATGTATCGCTGTTGTTGGAAACATGGGGAAATTGGTCGATTTTTTCAATGAAACTTCAGTGATTGTTAAAAAAGACATCAACATACACTTATAAATCAAAACATTACAAAAAAATAAAAAAAAAAGTGCATATAATAGGTTTTCTTTGTATGGGGTCCTAATCTATGCGTTGTCTAATTGAATTAACGCAAGTATATTCAAAGTCTATACATATATAAATGTAAGAAGATGTGTGAAACACAAGCAATACATTCAAAAGCAAAAGAAGAATCACTAGATTAGGTTACATACATGTTTGATTTTGTGTTTGGACACAAGGATTGCAACCAATTTGCTAGGAAGTGGGAAATTTTGATTTTTTTTTTTCAATTTTCCGCAACTCGGCTCATCTCCTCCAAATCTTGAAATTGAAGCTCCCAATCTATGTTTTTTTTTCATGAAAAACCTTGGATTTATAACAATTTGACACTGATTTACAGAAGGAAAAAAAAAAAAAGGATTGAAAATCGAATATGCTCACCGGATCGAACATGTGAGATATATCGCACTACTTGCGAGTTTCGTATCGCACGGGTGGGATACAAGATATATCGTGGGATATATCGGGAAATATCGTCGATATTTAAAAGACTGCTCTCATCTCTCCCTTATCTATCCCAACAAAGAGGTGGAGAGTAGAGAGCTAACTCACGCCCTTCTATAGGACTAGGGACACGGCACTTGAGAGCTATCTAGGGATCCAAAGCTCTCTCATTTACTCTCTCAGATGGGATCTATTTATAAGGAGTCAGGTTTCAGAAGGATGCAATTGTTATAGTGCTCATCACCCCTACAATTTAGTAATGCCCTAAATTATCAAAAGTTCATAATCATGTCTATCATGCACCTAAATTGACTAAAATCCCTCCACTACCAATGGCATCCACCCTTGGCCATAAATCCCATGCAGGCCTAAGAGATGGAACCTTAAAATCTTAATCATTTGACATCCATCAAGTCTGATAAAACAAATTTTTAATGGTGAAACAAAAGATATCGATTGAAACACTTTGAGAAAATATCTAAAACCTTTTGAGCATCAGGACCAACTAAAAACCACTTGATGCATAGTCCAATCACCAAGATCTATCCCACTAAAGTGTTCCCAAGTGAACTAAAATTGCATCCAAATGCATGCTTCCAACCAAACCTATATGCCAACCACTAATGTAGCCTCGTCGAGTGCGCCAAAGCACAAAACACTGGGACTTTGAAATCTCCATACGTCCTCAGGTCTTAAGGATTAGCCAAAGCTAGTACATGATCAAGTCATATGTCCTCAGATCTTAAGAATTAGCCAAAGCTAGAACATGATCAAGCCAATCAAATCCAGACATGATAGGTCTCTCAGATCAGATACTTGATGCAACCCTCCAATGCAAGTGTCTAGCCAGGTCTAGAACCAAGAACCTGCAAAACATGATGAACACATACACTACCATGTGGGGTAAGGGAACACACTGGTAGCTCGATGATGGAGAGTGTCCATTCCAACTTGTCACCGGTTCCGAACACACAAGACGACACAAAACATGATCACTAAAGTGGTCATGAGCATTTAGGGTATTGAGATCCAAGAACAACCACCTTGTCCAATGGCCTTTATTTCCAATTCATGATACCATAGGACAATAAGAGAAATCCGTCTATGTAACCTTCCCTATCATTAATAGTTAAAGTTTCTCACACATTATGACATTCATGGTATATACCAACATAGGTGACCATCTAGATCCATGATCACAATCAATGATTGCTATATCGATAATATTGGCTATTATCAATATGACATGTTGGCAATAATGATATTGCTATGTAGTATCAGAAAGTTTTGGTGTCGGCTAAAATACCATAAGATATCACATGATATAGGCAATATCATGATAAATTGCAATATATCACACCCCATCCTTTATATAAAATAGTTTGTATCAACAATATCGATCGATATCATACGAAACTATGGGAAACCATCAGCCAAGTTCAATAAAATCGGGGAAAAATTCCTTTTTTTATTCCTCTCCATTTCAAAATCCTTCCTGTGTGGATTACCACCAATCCTTTCTAATCCCTTAGAAGAAAAAAGACAATTTTGGAGCCACAATCAAGATCGAAGCTCATTTGGCGCTGTTTTCGAACTATCGAGTTTTTTTGTTTTTTTCATTTTTTATCCATTTTTTCCATGTAAATCTTGTTTAACCAGTGGAAATAAGTTTAGAAATCCATAATTCTTGCAAAATCATTGATTTGAAGCTTTGATTTGGGGTTTGGTGGAAGGTGGGCCAATTTGGAGAAAAATCAAAATTTCCCTATTTTTTCTAAATCAATTGCAATCTAAGTATCCAAACATGGAATCAAACATGTTTGTAACTTGAAGTACAAAATATTGTTGGTTTGGGGATTTTTTGGGGAAAAAAAAATAATAAATTTTTAATAAAAAAATTAAAAAATATATTTTTTTTAAATTCTACTTCAGTCAATGGACAATTGGCCCCCATCTAGGTATTTAGGAGTGTTTGATGAAAACATTGTCAAGTACACTCGAATTTGGGGTTTGGGAAAAGGTGGGCTGATTTGGGGGAAATTGGAGGAAAATCAAATTTTCCCATATTTTCCCAAACCGGTTGCAATTTTAGTGTCCACATATGAAACAAACACATTTGTAACTTGTTATATAGATTATGGGTGGTTTGGAGATTTCTTTTGGAAAAAATGATTTTTTTTAATTAAAAAATATTAAAAAATAGTTTTTTTTTTTCACAAATTTCACTACAATCATCAATGAATTTGGCCCCATTTGAGGGTGTTTAGGAGTATTTGATGAAAACATCATCAAATATACTCTAATTTGGAATTTGGGGTAAGGTGAGCCAATTTGGGGAAATTTTCGAAAATTTTCCAAATCGGTTGCAATTTAAGTATCCAAACATGAAATCAAACATGTTGGTCCCTTAATCTACATATTATTGCCAGTTTGGAAATTTTTTAATTTTTTAATTAAAAATATTAAAAAATATTTTCTTTTAGAAATTCCATTTTGATTAGCAGTATTTTTCCCTTTATATTAATGGATGTACCATATGGAACATGCTAACACTGCGATTTGCTTAATGTTATTTTGCAGGTAGAAAATGTCAGGAGGAAAAGGGAGATGGCTTGATATCAGATGGCAGTATAGGACCCCTCTTCCCAATAACTGATTTAGATTTCGATGCAAATTCTCGAGGCCACATATGGAAGAGTGGAGGGGTGACCCGCGGAAGGGCATCAAAATGTTGTCGATTGTCGAAAAGTTTTGAAGGATGTGAGAGCGCATATGAAGGAAGTGTTGAGAAAAGATGTGAAGATTAGAGATAATCATACTGCGCGTGAGAAAGAGATTAGGGAGGAGTTAGGGCGGTCGGGGCAGGGCCTCAAGGATGTAGTGGAGGTGGATGATGAGGAAGATCCTAATTATAGACTATTTGTTAAGGAGTCCTTACGGGATTAACGGGATAGGAATCAAGAGAGGCGGTAGGAGGCGAGTAGGTCCACTTTTGAGGGGTATACAAGGAGGCTAGTGGGGAAAGTGGAGAGAGGGGTAGTAGTCAAGGGGTGGAGCGGGGGTAGTAGTCAAGGGAGTGAAGCGGTGGGTAGGAGGAAAGGGTTATGGGGGTTGGGCCGCAATAGTAGCATACAAGTGCCAGATGTACCTTCAGATCCGGTGATATATAAAGAGGATGGGGAAAGCAAAAGAGGTTGAAAGGAAATGTTTAGTGGAGGGGATGTGACAAAGAGGGTGAGAAAATTCATTGCTAAATTTTTTATTATAACCACATCCCAGCGAATGTAGTGGTGAGCCGCGCTTCAAGAATATGATCGTTGAAGTGCAACGTGGGAGTAAGAGTATGGTGTCACCCTTGCCAAGTGAGATGATGGGAAAATATTTTGATTATGAAGTCGCTGACATCCTACGTTATGTCAATGAGTTGAGGCCATCGTGGGAGACATAGTGTCACTTTGATGCGTGAGTAATGGAAAGGACCAACGAGGATGTCAGTCATAAATTTCATGGTCAAATGTAGGTGACGAACAATATTCTTAAAGTCCATAGATACCAGTAATCATATTACAAACTCAAATTACATCAATTGGGTTGGTGCAAGATGTCATGAAAGACATTGGGAGGAAGAATAGTGTACACATTTGTAAAGGTGGGAAAGAGTTAATGAAGAAGTGATACTTGTACTGGACCCCGTGCATAGCCTATTTTATGGTGCTAGAGGCGATAAGGTATATGCCTTCAATGAAGGTTGTAATTACTAATGCCAGATTAATTACAAATTTCATTTACGACCACACCCGACTATTATCTAAGATGCGCAGGAGGTGGGGTGGAGATATGGTGTGGCATGGAGCGACACGATTCGCCGTAAAATCCATCTCCTTAGATAGCCTCCTAAAATACATGCAGGGGCTGAGTGAGCTTGTCAGCTTTAGGGAGTATTCCAACTGGAACAAAGTGGCAACAAAGTAGCTTAGAGGATCAAGAGCTTGTTTTGAGCATTTCCTGCTAGGACCATATGCGCAATGTGGTAGGCATTCATGGAGATATAGTGCGGCATGGGGCGACATGATTCGCCACAAAATCCATCTCCTTAGATAGCCTCCTAAAATACATGTAGGGGTTTAGTGAGCTCATCAGCTTTAAGGAGTATTCCGACTGGAATAGAGTGGCAACAGAGTAGGTTAGAGGATCAAGGAGCTTGTTTTGAGCATCTCCTTCTAGGACCACGTGTGCAGTATGGTAGGCATTCTGAAGCCCATATACACGGTGCTAAGGACAATGGATAATGAGACAGCTGTTGATGGGTTCCTTGTACGAGTCCACAAGGTTACTGAAAGAAGCCATCGAGGCTGAAAGCCCCCAATGCATATACATGGGTGCATGCAATAATTAATGACTATTGGGAAAGGACTCTTAGGCACCCACTTCATCAAGTTGGTAGGTAAATTACATGAGTTATATTTAAATTTTCATATGCTTCAATACTTTACTAGTTATTTGCATAGGATGTATGGTTCTTGTACAAATATGTGAATATGTGCATTGTGTTGAGTTTTAACATACTTCCTGGATCCTAACTACCACTACAAACATTGACTCGTCAATGACAATAGCATGAAGAGGGTGGTGCACGAGGTATATAAGAAGTTATTCCCAAATGTCTAGGGAAAGGCAACTTTGGCAATGAGGTAAACATGTTCCACACTTAGCTCTTCTCTAAGATCCTCAAAAGCTTTATACTCATAGTTAATGTTAAATGCCATCAACAGATTATTGTCTTCCGTGACGCACGAGGTATGTTTGCGTGTGATGCCACGCAATCGTCGAATACAAAGATGATGCCATGTGAGTTGTTGCATTAGTTAAACATTCAAACTAAAAGTTAGTTTTCATATTTTAATACTACATGTGGAACTCAAAAAATGATCAATTTCATACGCAAATGGTGGACCATGTATGGGAGTGACTACGAGACAATACGGTGAGTCGCTATCCGTGTGCTCGCACATGCGGTGTCCTCCTCACCTTGTGAAAGAAATTGGAGCACCTTCTCCCTCATTCACACCAACAAGTGGAACAGATTGGGTTATGCTATTCTTCAGAAGCTAGTCTAGTGTCATTACAACATGAAGTTGTGAGCATTGTTGATGGAGACATTAGAGGACCTACCCAGATGTACCGGAGACGGAGACGACCACTTGCATTAGCGCAGCTTTCTTTGTGGATGGGTGACGAGTTCCAGATGGGGCCCGCCAAGCCATTTTGAAGACCCCACATGCATTGGACGTGCATCAGGAAGACCTCACCTTGGGATGATGCATGTGGGTTGCTTAGGAGATCATTTTAGTCATAAGATTTCTATTTCATGTCGATCCGACCGTTGGATCTTGTCGATTAGGCCATCGGGCCAACAGATATTTAGATCTGGGCCCCTTGGACTCTGATCTTGCTTTATTTATGGTTTTTGGTATTTTTAGGAATTATTTGATGGTTGAAATTGATAATATATATTTTAGTTTTCTTATTTTGGATGATGGGAGACTTTACTTGAGTGGCATAGTTGTAATTATGCTAGATTTTAATTCCAAATTTTTTATTATAAAAGCGCGGGGTAGAGTTCCAACCCTAGTGGAGATTTGAGAAGAAAAAAAAAGAAAAGAGAAGCTCTCTTGCGTAAAGGAATTTTCCTCCTTATTTTCTAGGGTTTTTTTATTATAAATATAATTTTTTAAAAAAAAATCCTTCCTTCCAATTAAATCGTGAAAGGGTAGAAGCTTGTTTGGTGGTAGATTCCAAGGTACATCATTCCTCTTCCTCTTCTTCAAAAGGTATTCTCCATCTTACATCCTTCCTCTCTCCTCTTCAAAAGGTATTCTTTTCTTCTCTTGTCTTCCTCTTTTTCCTTCCATTACAACCTTCTAAACCCCAGATCTTCAATTTCTTAATTTCCTCAATTTCTAAAAACCTTAATTCCAAAATCCCCAATTCCCATGAACCCTAATTTTCCTAATTTCAAATTTTTCCCTTTTTGAACCCTAATCATAAGACCTACAAATCTGTCCATTGAGTGTGGAACGTGCCTATACTAAATTGGAAGTTATATCCTTCCATCGGTCCTACTTTTATATGATTTATGTGATTTCTTAGTATGCGGGCATGTGATTTAGGTTAAATCAGATTTTATTTCCTATTGTTTACTCTTAATTAATTGGTAGGTTAGCATCTTTTGTTAATTGAATTACTTTATGGACTCTTTCATAATCTCCACATTGTATGCTAGCATTAAATCGCGTGTCTTGCATCAATTGTTGTCATGTGTGACTGCATATGCGCATATGTGATCGTATATGCACATATTCATATGCAGATGGCATATGTGATCTGGCATATATGAGATCGCATATGTGGCATATACGAAAATATGTGATCGCATATGCAATGTATGCAATCACATATTGGCCAACAGTTGGTAGATTATTTTTATTTTTTTTGTAAAAAAAAAAAAAAGCAACTTTTTGCCTATAAAAAGGCTTCCAAACTTCCATCATTTGCAATATTCTCACTCCAAAACTCTCTTACTCTCTTCTTCTCTTAAATTTCTTAATTTCAAGCGGTCTTAATCTCTCTCTTACATTTCCTACTTCCAAGTGCTCTCTCTCTCTCTCTCTCTCTCTCTCTCTCTCTTTTCATTATTTAATTGATTTTATTTCTCTCAAATATATTTTAAATAAGTAAAATTAGTTATCCATAACTTAGGAAAGTTTCCATTAATTTCTTATATATTTTTAAATTTTTTCTTATTTTTTGATTTTTTAATATTAAAAAAAAAAAATGCAATCGCATATGCACATAGGCATATGCAATCGCACATGATCACATATGCAATTCAACAACATTTGTTGCGAGAGGCGCTGCTACATGCAGAAGGAAGAAGAAAAGAGCAGGACCCATTGGACTTGATGATGATCAATCGTTATGCATATGTTAACGATCATAGAGAGGACTCAACCTACGAATGGATTACGTCAGATGACCTAGATACAGCAAATGGGAACCAAAGCCACATGTAAAGGAGGCAGCCGCACATGGCATCAATGTTGATGCTCATGTAAAGGAGGCTAGATCTCCTACCCAAGCTCTCGACCCATTGATGAAAAGTCCAAAAGGTAGCCCGCAGCAGCCATTGTCGCGTAGGACGTGGTGACCACACCCTATCCAATACTAAGAGAGATGGAGGTCATAGGTCTGGTAATGATGACGATGGTGGCGGTGACAATGGGGATAGTGGCATTGAGAGTGAGACTTAGCCTCCAAGTCAGAGTGTCACCCAGGCTGGAAGTCAGACTCAGAGGCGTCTTTAGCCCGTTCACTAGGGAGAGGGATTATGATCACATAGCACCCAGGACGAAGACCATGGTTCTCGTCCACAGGAACCATAGCCCCATGTTATCATTAATAAGGCATACACTCGTCGCAGACTTGGGAAGAAGAAGCATACCTAGCAATTGATTGATTTTGAGGAGGATCTCTTAGCACGAAGCATTAGGTTCGTAAGTGTTGGTGATGATCAAGGTAGCTCTACTTTTGTGCCATAGACACGGTACAAATATGGATCATCTGGCGATTATGGACCTAGTGGATATGTGGCGAGCGTCTCCGATAGTTATGGCTTACAATTTTTCGACTACAAGTAGGCGTAAACTTCCGCATACAGGCAAGGATATCCACGGTATGGCTAGGGGCAAGAGTGTGCCCATTTAGGAGCTTCATATATGTTCAGTTAGGAGAGAACAAGTAACAACCTTATGTCAAAGAGTACCTTCATTGATATCATTCTACTATGACCTGGCACAGTATTGTCGATTTATGGAAGAGCATAATTATGCCCAGCCCCATTGAGATGGAGATGATGATTTTGAGTCACAACACAACTCAATGTAGGTCTTAACCATAGCCACACACATCATTCACAAATATATTTCTAGTTTTCTACTTTTATTTTTGAATGTATTGCTTGTGTTTCCATGCATGTCTTCTTACATTTATAAATAATAGGAATTGACTTTAAGTATACTTGAATCACTTCAATCAGACGACACACAGATTAGGACCCAATACAAAGGAAACCTATTATGTGGACTTGTTTTTTGTGATCTTTTGATTTCTAAGTGTATTGACGTCTTTTTTAACAATCCATGAAGTTTCATTGAAAAATTCAACCATTTTCCCAATATTTCCCATAAACAGTGATATGTTAAACGATACATCCAATATTTACCATGCGATAACTGATATGTTTTCGTTTTCCAAGGGTGCAGTACATCTGTCAATAACGATACGGAAAACATTGAGAATGAGTACCGATAGTACTTGAAAGAGAACTTGAGTTCATGGTTCTGAATATCGATATCGGGAGGCATATTGGCCCAGCCAAAAAACAATTAGATACAGGCGTCGCATATCGATATCAGTCCGCATCAAACAATATCGGCCCGTATTGGTCAAAAAAACTTTTAAGACAAAGATTTAAGGAAAATATCAAGAAAAAAATAGAATAATAGGATATTCAAGAATCAATATTAAAAAAAAAAAATGTATTTTAGACAAGCATATGATGGTATATCAGACCATTCTTTGATGAGAATGGTGTTTGTCAGTTTGACTTGTTGAAGGTCAACTAAATGGGCCCTAATTGAATACAAATCAAGCATGATTTGCTGAACTAGGGCCCATTAAATTGAAATACAACAAAAAGAAGATGAATATATAAAAAAGAAAGTGAAGGTGTAACCTTCTTTCCGATTTTTCCCATAATGGTCCACTTCGCTTCAATTTGTCAAATCTCATTCAAATCATTTGTTTTGATTCCAAAATAGGTTTAGATCTAGCCTAAAATGAGTTATTAAGCTTCTTCCATGGTTTAAATGAAAAGAGAGAGAGAGAGAGAGAGAGAGAGAGAGAGACACGAATGAAAATTTGAAGGAAAAAAAAATTCATAACTGAGCTTTTATGGGCATACCGGCCATATTGGCCTTGATACGCTCCATGTTGACCGATACGGGTCGACACAAGTCAGTTTTTTCGTATCCGGGCGATACGGCCTCGTATCACATATCGTCTCATGCCGATATGGATACAATACAGCCATATCAGCCGCTATGATACTGATATTCGTATCTATGCTTGAGTTAGTACCATTGTCTCATGACATGATCACAGTATTGTCAATTCATGGAGTAGCAATACTATGACCACCCTCATGGAGATGAAGATGACGACTTTGCCTCAGGCACAAATGTATTTTTACTTCTTTTTCCACTTTGGATGTATCGATTATACTTTGATACTTGTATTGTATGATTTATGAATGGTCTTTATCCTTTAAAAAAATTTATGAATGGTACGAACTCATTTTGATATACTTGATTCACTTATGTCCGACAACACATAGTTTAGGACCCCATACAAAGGAAACTTCTTATGCATGCATATTTATGAATGGTACAAACTCATTTTGATATACTTGCATCACTTATGTCCGAGTGCACATAGTTTAGGACCCTATACAAAGGAAACTCCTTATGCATGTGTATTTTCTGTAATGTTTGGGGTTTAAAGTGTCCAAGAATGTCTCATTTAACATCTCTTGAAGCTTCATTGAAAATTTCCATCATTTTCCCGACGCTTCACTCAGACATTGATACATTCCTCGATATATAAGATATTTTCCTTGCGATAACAATATGTTTCCATATTCCAATGGTGGTGTAATACATGCATTGATAACGATACAGTGAACACTAGCCATATCATGTCCGACACTATATGTTGCATATGTAAGTATTTGGTTATCATAGGCTAGAGTCAAAATCGTTGGAGGAGAACAACTAAAAAGAAACTACTTTGTCAACTTGATGCAGGGGCATTTTTGTCACTTATGTTGCAGGCCGCTTTCCGAGGACTATAAGACTTTTGAATGGAACAAAACAAGGATCATTAGATGACCTATCAAATTACCTTTCCAACAAGTCCAAGATTACGTGATTGAAATAATTTAGAAGTTTTGACAAAAAAAACACCCAAAAAAAAAAGACACCAATAGGGTAGGGATAATGATGAAAATTGGGGTTGCTAATGGTGCCATCATGAGGAGTCCACCAAGAGTCGATTTGGCTAGTCCATGATTTGAAAAAGGTCTCTAGACCCTAGGGTTACAAACAAACCATGGTTGGACTAGTTGACGGTCCGTCCAAAGTTTCTAAATTAGCTTGGTTAGTAGTTGCCAAATTTAAAGAGTCCTTAATTAGTTAGTTTTATTGGACAAAGATTATATCAATTTATTTACAATTTGGATTTAGTTGGCTCTAAAAATGTTTTAGTTGTATGCAATGTTCGAAATATCGGTATTACGTAATGTATCGCACCCTTGGGATGCAGATACGTATCGATTATCACACGGGATATATCGTTTGTATCGCGTAATTTATCTCACTTTTTGGGAAACATGGGGAAACATTGGGAAAATGGTTGAATTTTTCAATGAAACTTCAGGGATTATTAAAAAAGACCTTAATACACACTTTTAAATCATAAAGTCTCAAAAAAGAAGTGCACATAATAGGTTTCTTTTGTATATGGTCCTAAGCTATGCGTTGTCCAATTGAACTAAGACAACTATATTTAGTATCCACCCCGTCCATCCGTTTTTCCATATCATTTCAGGACATTATCCAAAAAATAAAGCAAATCCAATAATTAGGTAGACCATACCATAGGAAACAATGGTGATTGACCATTAGTGGGCCACAAAAGTTTTGGATCAAGCTGATAATAGTTTTTTCTCTTCATTCAAACTTATGTGAAGTTATCAGCAGATTGGATGCCTAATAAAATATAGGGAAAATTAATGTGTACCCTAAAAAGTTTTTAATGTTACCCTATTCAACTACCACTGTTTCCTTGAGTATAGTCCACTTGATAATTAGATCTTCTTAATTATTGGGATCAGTGTTTCAAATAGCACCCGTAGCGTAGCGGTAGCGTATGCTATGTAGCGTAGTGTGGCCGTAGCGCTACGTAGCGTCCCAAATAGCCTAAATCCCCTATAACATATGCTACAGGGGTCGTAGCATGCAGCGTTCGTAACGTAAGCTACAATGTATTTTTTTACTATTTTATTTTTTTCACGTTTTCTTTGTTTCTAATGTTGAGGAATGTGACACTTGTATTGTACTTGATACTTTTAACCTATAGGATTTTTATTTCTTCTCATAATTGTGACTTGTGGTTTTAATTAGACATCATTAATTAAAGTGGTTTGCTTAGAAAGTTGCTGATGTGATAATTATTTGATTTAGCTTATATATCTGGATTGCCTTTTGATAAATAATAACTAATAACTTTTTTGAACATGCTTATAATTGATAAAATGAATCATCTTTTAGGCATTTTTATATTTTTTTCCTTTTTTTAACTATTTATTATATTTGTCCTATTTTTAAATTAAAAAATAGAAGTATCGTGTAGCTTACGCTACATGCTACGTATTTACGCTACACACTATAAAGGGCTGAGCGCTACGCATCACGCTACCAGTATTTAAAACATTGATTGGGATCATACTGTAAAATGATCTGAAAAAATGGATGGACAGAGTTGATACAGAATACACATGTCAAGTTGGGTCCCATGGTAGGGGTTATACGGTCTTAGGTGAGGTCGGGGTCTCACCTAATCCGCTCCCTGCACCGCACTTAAATACGCTTTTATAGTACTGAATAAACTCTGTTGGGCCCACTGTGAATGTACATGGTTCATCACGTCATCCATCAGTTTTTCCAGCTCATTTTAGGGGTTGAGCACAAATTTGAAACATATCTAAAGCTCAAATGGACCACACGAAATAGTAGGAATAATGATTTCCAACATTGAAACCTTCCTAGGGCCTACAATGATGTTTATTTTTCATCTAACCCGTTCATAAGATCACAAAGACATGGATGAAGGAAAAGAACAAATATCAGCTTGATCCAAATCTTCTTTGGCCCCCAAGGATTTGTTAACGGTAGACGTTCAATTTGCATTGTTTTCTATGGTGTGGTCCACTTGAGCTTTGGATATGCTTCAATTTTTAGGCTAAAACCATAAAATTATCTGGTAAAATGGATGGACGGAGTGGATAAAATATATAAATTATAGTAGGCCTCACAAAATTTACAAAGTACACTACTCACTACGCAATCCGCTTCCCATCACACTAGGAATACAGGCGCTGACGGAAACGGATTTCCTGCCAAGTTCCTATGCTTGAAGCCTAGGTAGGGCCCACTGTGATGTTTGTAAGAAATCCACCGCGTCCATCCATTTTTTGAGCTCATTTTACAACTTGAGAGCAAAAGTGAGCAAGATCCGAGACTAAAGGGGGCCGCACTAAAGGAAAAGGTGGGTAGGGAAATTCATACCATTGAAACCTCCCTAAGGTCGATAGTGATGTTTACATGCCATCCATATCGTCATTCCTACTGGGATGAATTGAAAATACAAATATTAGTCTGATTCAAAACTTTTGTGGCCCCACAAATATTTCAAGTGTGGACGTTCAATACTCACGTTTTCGGCGCACTTGAGTATTAGATTCTACTCTTTTTTACTCCATGTCGTAAAATGATCTCACAAAACGGATGGACGGAGTGGATTCCTCACAAACATCATAGTAGGGCCCACCTAAGGTTTCGAGTGCAGGAACTTCCTGTAAAAGGCTTTCACAGGAAATCCACATCCTACGTTGATGCTCCTCGAGCTCGAGTTGCACGAACGTTTCAAAGTTACATGGCCCCACAATAATGTATTTATTATATCTACACCATTCATGCATTTGGAGAGATCATTTTAGATCATGAACCCAAAAATGAGTCATATCCAAAGCTCAAGTGGACCACACCACGAATAGCAGTGGGGACTTATTCTCACTGTTAAAACATTCGTAGAGCCCACCATAACGTTTATTTTCCATCCAGTCTGTTCATTAGGTCACACAGACCTAGATGAAGAGGAAAAATAAAAATCATATTGATCCAAAACTTCTGTGACCCCCAAAAGGGTTTCAATGGTAGACGTTCAATCTCCCACCGTTGTTTGCAGTGTAGTCCACTTGATCTTTGGATCCGTCTTATTTTCCAGCTCAAGCCTTATGAAGAGCTCGCCAACTGGATGAATGGTCTGGATATAACACATACCTCATGATGGGACCCACAGAACTTGATGACATCAACACACCAGTCAACTCGGTGGTGCGCAGTACTCGATTTCCATTAAAAAAAAAAAGGGCATAACCGCCCTTTTTTTAAGCCGAGAGGATTCCGGAAGGCCGGAACCCTAAAATTTCTCCCAAATCTCACGTATCGACAAGGATTCCTCCATATTTCGACGGATTTCTCTCCAAAATCAGAGATTTTATTTGCAGTAACCTACAAATGACGCTTCGATTTGAATGACCCACTAAATGAAAGCTTCCGATCATGGAGATTCTTCTACAGGTACCGAAATCCACCCTTTTTTTCCGATTTTTTCGGATAATGACGCTATCCCGAACGATATTTGGTGTAATTTTTTTTTGCTTTTTGGTCTCTTTCGAAGGATTTCGTATCGTTGGACTGCGATACCAATAATATCGGCCAATAGTATCAACATTTCGAACACTGGTTGTTTGCAGGTTTTACACCAATCTAACTCTATTTTTTTTAGTGTGATCATGATGTAAGACACGTGATTTAATGCTAGCATGCAATGTGGAGATTAAGAAAGAGTCCATAAAGTAATTCAATTAACGAAAGATATTAATCTACCGAGTAATTAAGAGTACACAATAGGCAATAAAATTTTATTTAACCTAAATTACATACCCGCTTGCTAAGGAATCACATAAATCAATTAAAACTATGCCCGATGGAAGGATAGAACTTCCAATTTAGCATAGGCACATTCCACACTCAATGGACAGATTTGTAGGTTTTATGATTAGGGTTAGGAAGGGAAAAATCTGAAATTTGAAAAATTAAGATTCATGGGAATTGGAAAATTTAGAATTAGGGTTTTTAGAAATTAGGGATTTAGGGTTTAAGGTGGGGTTATGGATGGGAAATCAAGGGGTTTTTATGGGGCAAGCAAGGAAAAATCAAAGGATTAAGCGGTTGTCCATACGGTTAGCCTAGGAGCTCATACGTGTGGGTCATTGGTTAGGCTTTTTGGGTCCTCAATGGTTGATTTCGGTTGGGGTTGAAGTTAGATGATGAGAAAATGAAGAAAAATATGATTTGGATGGTCTTGGATAGGAAGGGAAGAAAAGAGATGAAGCTTTTGGAAAAATACCTCTTTTGGATAAAAAGGAAGAGTGAATGAAGATGATAGATGGAGACCTCGCACCTTCGTTGGGGAATGGAATCACACCACACCCAAGCTCCAAATCACATGGAGTATTCTTCAAATCACATGAAGAAAAGGAAACACAGCTTTTTTTGTCAAAATAATGGCATTAGGGCTTCACACTCCCATCTTTCTCTTTTATAGTCTCAGAAAAGACCTTTTACAAAAAGACGCTCTCAAATAAGATTCTCAACATAAAGACGTTTAATAAATTAAAAGTTGTTCCTAACTCCCTAATCTCAACACAAATATAAAGTATACCAAAAATAACGAAGCATGTTAACAATCTAAACAACTAAAATATTTCGTGGCCCATCGGGGTACACGATCAAGATGTCCGATGATGATGATCCAACGGTCCGATCATGGTGTCCACCCAATCTAACGGTCCGATGTGTCTATCAAGCTCCTATATGCAGCCCACGTGCATCTTCCCAGTGTAGGGTCTTCAAAGATACATGAACATGCACGTGGGGTCTTCAACGTATCTAGGAATGTGAATTGGGCCAAGTGGCACCCATGTAATGGCCGTCTAACCATAAGGAAACTGGCTCAGCCCTCCTCTGGTATGGTGCTAAGTTGTCCTCATTAGATAGATTCTAGAAAGTCTTCAAATGATGGTAAGTTGAGATAGCAAGGGGAGGAGTTTTCAGCTCAAAAAATATTATGCAAATGTCAGATTCAAATAATTTTTGAACTGCGATTGATTTCCACTCCACTCTGCATCACAAGTTCTATGCCTTTTCAATCAGTCAAACAGAAGTTAAAACTCACACCTGGAACCAGAACATGGGGGAAAGCAAGCTAAATTACCTGCCCTTCCGTTTTTTCTGAAATTGAGAAGTGGCAGGCTGGCAGTGGCAGCAAATATATAAAGATTGGTGAAGTCAAAATTGAGTTATAAGCCAACTATGAAAAAAGGCGACTTTCATAAGTCCTATGCATTGGCAAATATTAGTTCGAGCATGAAACTAGAACCAGATACTCTAATGCTATTCATGTCATATGAAGCAAACATCTAAATATTAATACATAAAACATGTGTAAATATAAGACTAAAGATGAGGTTTTGGCTGTGATAGCCAGATTAAGGTTGCAATGAAGAAACTTCTCAAAGGATAAGTAGACCTACATGATCGCTCGCTTCATAATTCTCACTAGAAACATCTTCTTCTGTGCAAGAATCACTGAAATAATCCAATTTTCCAAGTGAGAATATATTGATGCATGGGAACAAGCGGACATCAACAACAAAACATTCCCAAGTTATAGACTGTGCTTGGGACATCGTATCCATCTTGGAAACTGGAAGGATCACAAACCTGAATACCTTCTGTGAAGGCGTGTAAGTACCAGCTTTCAGAAGGACAATGTGTACGCTAAGATCCACAAGCACGGCATGGAAAGTATCAAAATAGACAGGGCAGTATGAATGCAGACCCAAAAGAGCTTTAGGAGGAACCCGGAATTCATGGACTGAAGCAGGAAATGCATCAAGAGATTCCTGCAGTTCAGACCTGTGGAAAGAGCAGTAAATTCACCACTTAAGCTTCAGAAATGAGTTCAAGTGATCATTTAAGTTTGCATTTTTTGAATCATCCTATATACAAAGCATAATAATGAAAGAAAAAGAATGAAACTTTCACACATACCCATTCTCTAAAATTGGAGCATACAAAAGCTCAAATTTCAATATCACTGCAGATGTTGATGGGCCCTGGAAATGTAAGTATATGTCAATGCTCAATAGACAAGCTACAATAATATAGAATCATCAGAGGCAAATAGTAAAATTTCAGGTATTTGAAAAAATCATGGATGCTGGACTTGTGTTAACACTAACTACTAAAAATTCCCATAGCAGGTCACATTATAAAACTGCTAAATATGTTGCAGATGAGAGAGAGAGAGAGAGAGAGAGAGAGAGAGAGATTATCTACCTCATGCTGTTGTAAAGCAAGATTAAATGAGATCATCACAGACAGAAGAACATCCTGCCTTGCATATTTGATCCTGAAAGGCTGCGTAGAGAAACTGTGGTCCACATCATCGATCCTCCAAACCCCCATGATATCATCAGATCCTAAATCTGGAGCTGCATCATCCCACTAAGATGTCATTATCATGGTATGTTGTAAAGGCCGTTATGGGGCCATAAAGGCCGTTACATAGAGGTTACGGTGGCAACCGTTACATGTTACGGGGTCGTAACGGCCGTAACACCCATTATGGAACCTGTAACCGCCGTTAACGGCCTATTATGTCCCCCTATAAAGGCCATAACAACCCCGTAATAATCTGTTACGGAGCAGATACAAGTTTTTTAGACTTCTTTTTTTTCAACATTATGAGGCAGATACAGGTTGTTCAGGTTTTTTCTTCAATAAAAAAAGAGACCGTAACGGCCGTTACAGGGGCCGTAACAGCCGTTACAACCCGTATCATAAAGGTGACAGTGGTGCCCATTACGTCCACACGTGATCTCCAACTTTATGCTAACCTCGGAGATAACCTCTCTCACCATGAGGGCATACACCATCGAATAAGCTCTAGACTCTCTTTCATACTCTTAGGCGTTTATTATGTGGAGAGACTTAGGTTTAGGCTTTTTCACATCTTTCAAGTCACCCTTCTTTACGTCCTCCTTGTTCGGGGCACTTTTGAGCTGAGGAGGATTTAACCTGATCCTCTTACCTTCGTAAATAAAAGAACACGTATTCGAACGATCAAATAGTGTCACATCACGATCATACAACCAAGGTCTGCACAAAATATGTATATGAACCTGATACACTTGTATCGTATCCATATCGGTGCAAGCAGATATGTGATACGAGGTCGTATCGGCCTACTATGAGAAAACTAACCTGTATCAGTCCATATCGGCCCGTATCAGCACCAATACAAGGCCAATAAGGCCGATACAAGCTGATACGCACATAAAACTCCAATTTTGAATATATTTTTTTCAAAAATTTACTCATGTCTCTTCTTCTTTTCACTTAAACCATGGAAAAATCTTAAAAACTCATTTTAGGCTATATCTAGACTATTTTGGGGTCAAAACAAATGATTTGAATGAGATGCGACAAATCAAAGCAAAGTGAACCATTATGGGAAAAATCGGAAAGAATTGTAAACCTTCACTTTCTTTTTGATATTTTCATCTTCCTTTTGTTGTATTTCCAATGTAATGGGCCATTGTTCACCAAATCATATTTGATTTGTGTTCAATTAAGGCCCATTTAGTTGACCTTCAACAACTCAAATCGACAGACAACATTTTCATCTAAGAATGGCCCAATACACCATCAAATACATGGTTTAAACACAACAACAACAAAAATGATAGATTCTTGGATGTCTCAATTTTTCCTATTTTTCTAATAATTTTTCTTCTTCTTCTCCTTCTTCTTTTTTTCTTTTGCTTTAAAAAAATTGACCAATACGGCCCCAATACCGATACTCGACACCGTATCATATTATTTTTCTGCCAGACCGATATGCCGACCGAAACCGACATTCAGAAACATGGCCCAAAATGATGGGACCTACATGCATAGGCGAAACATCACACCACAACGTGTCTTTGTAGAAAGAAAATTGAATGGGAACAAGACACCGCTAAGAAACAAGCATCGAGGACGCATCAGCCCATAAAACTGAGGGATGGGCTTCAAACCTGATGCAGGACATGAAATTACATATGACATACAAGAGCTCAAGCTTTAGATTATACCAATTTTAAACAATCACAGAACTTCACATCCTATATACGATCAAATATTCAAAAAGGGGAATCTATGGGGGTCCAAGCCTACACAATTTTAAGGCTAGATCAAATTAAAATTATAAACGTAACAAACCCAAAGGATTGTTAAAGTCATCCATTCTTGCAAAGGATTATTCCCTAATTCAAGAGATTCACCAAGTTTCAATTTTGGGGAAAATCTAGGGTTCGAAAATTGGGAATAAATAGGATTTGAGACTCTTAGGGTTAGGGATCGGATTAAGGGGTTTGATTCAAGTCTAAAGAGAAAGAAAATAGAGGAAAACAAAACCTGAGATGAATCACATGCGCTGGACAGCAGATGGCCCTGGGAGCACGTGTGTCCAACCGTCCGCACGTGTGTGGGGTCCACAAAGTCAGAAACTGATTTCTAGGCTAGGATCGGCTAGGGTAGGACTGCCTCCATGCCAAATTTCGTGTCGATCCGATGCACGGTTTATGCGTAGTACTCCGCCGAAGTTTCAGCCCCTCAGATGGCCCAGAATCTGAAATATGCTTGTGCCCTGCTGTAGAAGAGAACTTGGGGTATGAGAGAGGGTGAATTTGGAGATGAAAGGATGTAGAAGATGATGGATGTGGGGTGTAAAGAGGTGGGGGTGATTTGGAACAAGTGTGGCTTCACACCACGGTAGTTAGCCCTTCAAGGAAGGGAGGGCTTCGCACCCAATTTGATTCTTCAACCCAAAGAGATAAAAGAGGAAGAAAACGCAGGAATTTTATTCATAAACTTCATATCAATACCTACATGGGGTTGCTTTATTTATAAGAAAACCTAAACCCCAAAAGACAATTTTACCCTTGCGCCATGTGCGCACACTAATACCAAAACTTAAAGCAAATAAATACCAAGCAATCAAAACCGTTCATGAAGTTTCTAATAACAAAAGTAATCAAAACTCAAAATTCTATTTCATCTAAAGTAGTGGGCCACGATCATCAGATCCGATGGTAGAATCTATGTGATAATTGGGTCCACTCCAAAGCCCCATAACGCAGCCCCTAACTGTGAGGCCCTCCAAAGATGTCATCATCGATCCAGATCGAAAGTGAGGCCCGCCTCCTTGAATATGTGCGTAGGGTGGGGGCGTGCGCATGATGTCCCCATCAACTCTCCCTGGCTGTGAAGGTTTCGCCACCAGCGAAATAAAACTCTCGAACCGCTCTAAGATGTCTAGATCAAGTCTCTGAAGCTCCTCAGTGAGTCACGTACTATCTGAAGCTGGACGTGACTTCCACTTGACAAGGAACTTTTGAAAGCCACCGTCCAATGTCAATATTATCTGATGGTCTAGAATATCCTCTATCTCCTCTCTGGGTGTGGGAAGGGAAAGTATGGGAGGTAAGAGGCTGAGAAGATGGGTCGGAAAGGAGCCATGTGTTAAGAGAAAGGTCTGGGGAATCAGAATGGTTAGGTGAAAGGCTGGACAATGTATCAGTGGTCCCCTGAAATGCAGCTAGATCCTCCACATTGAATGTAGCATTAATTTCTATGGAAGGTGGAAGATCTACCATATGCGCATTAGGACTGTTTCATTTTATAATTTTGAATGGTCCAGCGCTATGCGCATGTAATTTCTGAACGGCTCCCTGAGGATACCGCTCTGGCCTGATACAAACCATCACAGAGTCCCCTAGATTGAATTCCTTGAATCGTTTATGTTGGTCTGCAGAAAATTTGTACTGTTCATTACTAGTATTGATCTTTTGCCTGATTTCTTGATGCAATGAATAAATATGATGTGCAAAGGACTCTGCAGACTCTGATGGCCTATGGGACAGAGACATTGGGACAAGATCAATAGGTTTCCTAGGTTTATAACCAGTAACGACTTTAAAAGGACTTAAACATGTGGATCTATTGACAGAACTATTAAATGCAAACTCGGCGATAAATAGTGTAGTGTCCCACGTCCTGGTGTGCTCAGTAAATTTCCTAGGCTCCTGTTGACCACATCAGTTTGACCATCAGTCTGAGGGTGGTAGGCAGAAGAAAATTGGAGCCCAATACTCATCATATGTCAGTGTCTTCCAAAAATAACTTATGAACCGCACATCATGGTCAGACACTATAGTTTTGGGTAACCCATGAAGTTTGACAACCTCACTGAAGAACAATTTGACAACATGGGATGCATTAGAAGTCTTTGAACAAGGGATGAAGTGGGTCATTTTAGAAAAACGGTCCACGACAACAAATATGGAATCGTGTTTTCGAATGGTCTTGTGAAGCCCAAGCACAAAGTCCATACTGATGTCCTGCCAAGGGGAGAATGGAACTAGCAAAGGTGTGTATAGCCCCGTATTCTGCTTTTTTCTACTTTGCCAGTTGACAAGTACGACACTGCCTTATAATTTTTGCCACGTCTCGCTTGAGGCTTGGCCAATAGAATCTATCCCCCACTAGGGCAATGGTCTTGTCTCAACTAAAATGACCTGTGACCCCTCCTGAATATAACTCCCAGACAAGAAAATCGCGAAGAGAGGTGCGAGCTATACACAAATGGTCACTCCTAAACAAATATCCGTGTAATATCAAATATTCATTGCTAGCTCCTGACGGACTCTCTAACAACGATGCGTACACAACTCCAAAATCGGGGCACTCAGAATAATCCTATCTAACACGCTCGAGCCTCGTGACTTCGACACTCATGGAATTAAGTAACGCGACTCGATAGCTCAACACGTCGGCAGGCTTATTCTCTACATCGGCCTTGTGCTTAAGCACAAAAGTTTACGCTTGAAGGAACTGAACCCACTTGGCATGCCTAGGGTTTAATTTTTTCTGAGAGTTCAGATATCTCAAGGCCTCGTGATCTGAGAACAAGACGAATTCTTGCAGCAATAGATAATGACGCCAATGGCTCAGCGATTGTACTACCGCATAGAATTCTTTGTCATAGGTGGAGTATTTTTATTTCGCCTCATTCAGTTTCTCACTAAAAAAGGTGACAGTGTGCCCTTCCTGATTAAATACTCCTCCTATGCCGACTCCTGACGTGTCGCATGCGACTTTAAAAATTTTCAAAAAATTGAGAAGTCGCGTGACTGGAGCTTCGGTCATCTTGACCTTTATCTCCTTGAAGGCCTTCGAGGCTGCCTTCATCCATTGAAACTCTCCTTTTTTTATGCAATCCGTGATGGGAGCCATAATGGAACTGAAGCCTCAAATTAACCATCTATAGAAGGTGGCCAAGCCGTGAAAGTTGCGCACCTCGTGAATACTGCGTGGTTCAGGGCAATTGATGATGGCCTTGACCTTCTCAAGATCCACCGATACTCCCTCAGATGACACAACAAAACCTAAGAAGATAACACTACTAGACATAAACACACGCTTCTTTAGGTTGGCGTGCAATTTTTCAGCTCTAAGGATACCACAAACCTACCTCAAATGGTTGAGGTGTTGTTCTTTGGTCATGATATAAATCAAGATATCATCAAAGTAGACAACCAGGAACTTCCCCATGAAGGGCCTCAACACTTGGGTCATCACACGCATGAAGGTACTCGGGGCATTAGTCAGCCCAAAAGGCATAACTAGCCACTCGTATAACCTATCGTTTGTCTTAAAGGTCTTCCACTTGTCACCAGGGCATATACGGATTTGGTGATAACCACTTTTGAGGTCAATTTTTCAGAAGATAGTAGCATTGGTCATCATGTCCAACATGTCATCAAGACGCAGTATGGGAAACCGATACTTGATTGTGATTTTGTTGATGGCCCTACTATCAACACATCCTTCATATGTCATCCTTCTTGGGCGTAAGAAGGGCGGGCATGGCACACGGGCTCATGCTCTCTCAAATGAAACCCTTTTCTAGGAGCTCGTCAACCTGCCTCTTCAACTTTGCATGCTCCTTTGGGTTCATTCTGTAATGAGGGAGGTTTAGTAGAGTCGCCCTAGGGACTAAATCAATGGCGTGTTGTATATCTCTCATAAGGGGAAGCTCATCCGGTAGATCATCAGGAAAGACATAACGAAACTCATCCACTACCGGAATGGCCTTAGTAGGTAACTCTACACTAGCCTTTGGTGCACTCTCCCTAGCCACAAGGGCGTACACTATCGAGTCCAACTCAGTCTCTCGCTCAAAGTCTTTGGCATTTAGAATATGGAGAGGCTTAGACTTGGACTTCGATTCCTTCATTTCCTTCGAGCCGCTCACACCACTCTTTGTGATAGACTCCTTTCCAGTCGTGTTCTTGGGTGGAAGTGGATTTAGCTGGACTTTCTTACCCTCAAACTAGAATGTACACACATTCGAACGACCAAATATGGTGAATCCCTGTCATAGAGCCAGGGCCTACCCAAAATGATATGGCCAACATCCATGGGAACAACATCACACCAGAGTGTCTTTATATGATCCAAACTGAATAGGAACAAGACAACGATGCGAGACTGGAATGGAAGTATCATCAACCCAAGACACTCTATAAGGTTGGGAATGGGCTTCAAGCTTCAAGCCCAAATGGCTCACAGTGCCAGTGGACGCCACATTGGCAAAACTACCACTATCCACGATCATCTTGCAACTCTTATCACCACATTTTGCGTAGGTATAGAAGATCGTGTTGCGGCGCCAATCGTCGGTATTCTTTGCTTGTGCAAAGGCACAACGAACAACTGCAAGTGTCGCAGTCTCTTACGCTCCCTCTTCCTCATCACTAGGGATCTCTGCTGGCTCATATTCTTCATCTTCACCATCACTTTCTGGGGGCACTACTTCTACTTGTCCATCAATAAGGAACACCTTGGTGCCCTCTTTCATGTCACACTAGTGAGCAAAATGACCATACCCCTAACATCTAAAACATCTAGTCGCATCACTTCTACACGAGCTAGACCCAACAACTCCTTTATCCTTATCATCATTCGGCCTAGTCTGAGAACTACTAGAAGGCTTGTATTGATATCTAGTGCTAGGCTTAGCCCCAGAAGGGTTGGCCTTAGCGCCAGAATCACGGGACTCAAACCGCCTTCCCATAAATGCCTTAAGGTATTGCTCGACCTCCAACACCACTTGATACATATGTTCAAGAGTATCCATGTCTTTGGCAAGCAACTCTCTCCTAATGTCAGAACGGAGGCCCGTCTTAAATCGAGCAAGAGTAAGTACAGGATCCTCCGCAACCTCACACCGGGTCAAGTACTCTTCGAACTTCTCGATTTACTCGGTCACACTCATGGAACCTTGTCGAAGAGATTGTCAATCTTCAACCAAAAGTGATAAGAGAAAGGGAGGTACTTCTTTTTTAGAATTTCTTTCATTTATTCCCAATGGACTATTGGGGGTTCCCTCAACCTTTCTTTCTTTCGTTCCACAGTAGTCCAAAACCTCTTTGCTTGGCCCACAAGCTTCATCTTGGTAAATCGGACTCGACGAGCATCTGACATGTCGTACCACTCAAAGTAGTGGTCCATATCCGCCAAGCAATCTAAAAAAGCCTTAGGATCCAATTGGCCATTAAACGTAGGGGCATCTACCCTAACTCCATTGAGGAGTTGCGCATCTAGGTCATAATGATCACGATGCCCCTCACGGGGTGGGTGCACGGGTGTGCGCCCACGACCATTTCCTTGGCCACTCTCATTCCTTTGTCTATCCTCCTAACCACCTGCCTGAGATTGGGTATCTTCACCAATGGTGGTGTTTGCTCGGGGGGAGGTTTCAACTTGATGGACGCATGCATCTAATTGGTCCAAACGATTATTAACCTGTTGCGAAGATGCTTTGTTGCTTGCATCCATGGCGTCCAACTTTTGGGTTATTCTCCTAAGAGACTCAGTAAGTTACTCAGTGTTCATGATGGAGTGCAGACCAAAGCCGCGTCCAGTACGTGCGGGCATGCACTACACAACTCAAGGGGTCCTAAGATACAACTATATGCACCTAGACTCCATTATATGCACCCTAATGACATTAAATGAACTTATAGGACGCTATATGAACGAAATTACGCAACTCTATAAAAATCCAGCAATATAGCTCTATCAAAATAAATGGATAACAGAATATTCAGCAATGTGAATTGCTAACTTTCTGATAACAGAAATTTCAGCAGCCTATATCATGAATTATGGACCTCTAAACAGCCCTAAATAAATGGGTGTGGAGCATATAAATATATATATATATATATATATATATATATATATATATATATATATATATATATATATATATATATTATATATATATGAACTAACCCCAAATCATGCATTGTATTCCCCAATGAAAACCTTGTTCTCTGATACCAAATTTGATGCAGGACATGAAATTAAATATGACATGCAAGAGCTCAAGCTTTAGATTATACCAATTTTAAACAATCACAAAATTCCACATCCTACATACGATCAAATATTCAAAAGGGAGAATCTACGGGAGTCCAAGCCTACATAATTTTAGGGCTGGATCAAATTAAAATTATAAACCAAACAAACCGCAAGGATTGTTAGAGTCATCCATTCTTGCAAAGGATTGTTCCCCAATTCAAGAGATTCACCAAGTTTCAATTTGGGGGAAAATCTAGGATTCAAAAATTGGGAATAATTAGGATTTGGGACTCTTAGGGTTAGGGATCTGAATTAAGGTGTTTGATTTAGGTCTAAAGAGAAGGAAAATAGAGGAAAACAGAACTTGAGATGAATCACATGCGTTGGATAGCAGATGGCCTTGGGCACACGTACGTGTCCAACCGTCCGCACGTGTGTGGAGCCCACAAAGTCAGAAACTGACTTCTAGGCTAGAATCGACCAAGGTAGGACTGCCTCCATGTCAAATTTCATATCGATCCGATGCACAGTTTGTGCGTAGTACTCCGCCGAAGTTTCAGCCCCTCAGATAGGCCAAAATCTGAAATCTGCTTATGCCCTACTGTAGAAGAGAACTTGGGTACGAGAGAGGGTGAATCTAAAGATGGAAAGGATGTAGAAGATTATGGATGTGGGGTGTAAAGAGGTGGGGGTGATTTGGGATGGGTGTGGCTTCACACCACGATAGTTAGCCCTTTGAGAAAGGGAGGGTTTCGCAACCAATTTGATTCTTCAACCCAAAGAGAGAGAGGAAGAAAAGGCAGAAATTTTATTCATAAACTTCATACCAATACCTATATGGGGTTGCTTTATTTATAAGAAAACCGTAAAACCCAAAAGACAATTTTACCATTGCGCCATGTGCGCACACTAATACTAAAACTTAAAGCAAATAAATACTAAGTAATCAAAACCGTTCATGAAGTTTCTAATAACAAAAGTAATCAAAACTCAAAATCCTAGATCATCTAAAGTAGTGGGCCACGATCATGAGATCCGATGGTAGAATCTATGTGATGATCGGGTCCACTCCAAAGCCCCATAATGCAGCCCCTAACTATGAGGCCCTCCAAAGATGTCATCAATCCAGATCGAAAGTGGGGGCTCGCCTCCTCCTTGAATATGTGCGTAGGGTGAGGGGCGTGCTCATGATGTCCCCATGAAAACCCAAATGAGATACAGTACTAGCAGAGACCACATTAGTGTAACTACCACTATCAATTATTACTTTACAGTTTTTGTCAACACACTTGTGTAAGTATGGAAAATTGAATTCTTGCGCCCCATCATCACTTTCTTTGGCCTGGGCCAGGGTGCATCTAACAATTGTAAGTAACGCAACCCCGACTTCTTCATCACTAGCACCAACTTCGGGCTCATAGACTTCTTTATAATCGCCCTGATTATCCCCATCCAACTCACCAATCATGAGGGCCTTATTTCGCTCTTTCGTAGAATGGGTATACGAAATGGTTGTACCCTTGGCAGTCGTAACACTGTGCTTGCTCACCTCCCCTCGAGTTAGTACTTCCTAAACCTTTACCTTTCACATCTCAATTGTTACACAAAGTGCCAGTTGAGGCTTTAGAATAACTCCCAAAATTAGGCTTAGCTCCTTGGAGAGTGGCCTTGACATTGGAATCGCATGAGTTGAATCGCCTCACAAATTGCGGTTTCAAATATCACTCGAGTTCTTACACCACTTGATATGTATGCTCTAAGGTGCCGACGTCATGAGGAATGAGCTCACGCTTAAGCTCGGGTCGGAGGCCCATTCTAAAGCGAGAAAGGGTCACTAACGAGTCCTTTCTAATGTTACATCACATCATATACTCATCAAATTTTGAGATGTAATCAACCGCATGCATAAATCCCTAAGGAGGGACTATCATTGATCCACAAGCCTCTGGTGGTAAGAGAGGGGGAGATACTTTTTCTTTCAGATCTCTTTCATCTCAGTCCATTGTGATGTTGGATCTTCACCAAACCTCTCAATCTTCTGCTTAACATTCGTCCAACACAGTTTGGCTTGGCCCTTCCAACTTCATCTTAGCGAACCTCTCCTAATTGCTATCAGACATATCATACCACTCAAAATAATGATCCATGTTTGCAAGCAAATCAATTAATGCCTTTGGGTCCAAGTGACCGTCAGAACTCGGGGCCACGATCTTTATGCTCTTCATCACTCGCTCATTGGGATCAGGGTGGGTTTGGTACTCTCCAAGGGGCGGTGGGGTACGCCCTCCACCACAACCAACACCTCAGCCATGCCCTCTCACGTCCTCCACCTTGACCTCCCGCCTGGAATTGGTCATCTTCCAAATTTTCACGGCCTGCATGGAGGGAAGTTTCCAACTCAATCATGCGAGTATTGGTCACATTCCGGAGGGTTGCCAATTGGCTACTGGTGGTTCTACCTTGGGCCTCGATGGCTGCAAGACGGTTATTGATGGTATTGATAGTCTCGGCAGGCTGTTCCAAATTCATTGTGAGGCATAGACCAAAACCACAACTGCTATGGGTGCGCATAAATTGGGCATGCTAATTGGAAAGGGTTGACAACTAAATTCCCAAAACGCAATGTAATGAAGATGGAAAAAGTTGTTAACTCTAAACACGACAACATGAAAACTCTAGACTCTAATGCAATGGACTCACTAAACCCTATGCTAACCTAGGCTCTCATACCAAGACTTGATGCAGGACAAATGGCCTAAACTAGGATTATACAAATAAATTAATTAATGGATTACCAAAGTAAATCAACACATAAAATAAAGCAAATCTACCAAAATTTAAAAAATAAATAAATCAAATATTCAATTAAGATCAAGTTCAAGACCGCATCACAATCCCGCAAAATAGATCCTCAAGTCTATTGATCAAACATAGCACAATGGAAGGTAGAACTTCCATCTAGCATAGGATTCGTTATAGATTCGAGGATTCACTTGCGCTATGCTAGGGTTTGAATGGATTAGGGTTTGGGTTTGAAAATTAAGAAATTGGGAATTTAGGATTTTATAAAAGGCTAGGGTTAGGGTTAGGGTTTTATAAAATAGAGAAGAAGAGAAATGATCAATGAGGGGAGACCGTTCGGCTATACGGACAGGTCCGTGTAGTGTACGGGCACGTCCGTACAATCATGCGGACAGTGTGGTGGGGCTATGTTGGTTTAGTCAGTGATGCGTTGGGTTGATGATGGTAGAGTTAGATTTTGAGAAAAGAGAAAATATTCAATGGAAGAAAGAAGGGCTTGAGAGAGAAGAAAGAAAAACCTTAATAGGAATAAGAAAGATAACTTGAAATCACTCCAATGGCTTCATACCAAATTCCATTCACATGAAGTTTTTTTTTTTTTTTTCTCAAAAGAAGCAATGTAGAGAAATTTCACTCGACATCAATAATTCTCAAGTCTCAAACAAGTATATATGAGAAAACCTAAGCAAACCCCTAGTCTAAAACTAATCCTAACCATCCGAATCTATCAACGGTCAAGATCAAAACATAAATCTCTAATAACCTAAAATAGAATTGAAAATAAAGCAAAAATAAAAATGTGCCAGACGGCACGACAATGATCTCCAACATGCAACAGGTACGTCCACACGTGATTAACAGCCTAGGTGAATATGGTCCAACATGTCCATGGCTCGAATGTGCATACTAGAGTGTCCGTACACCTAAACTCGAGTCTCTAAACATATCTAATGGTTTGGATCACCAAACTGATGTGTCCAAGATATCCAACTACATGGTCTAACGTTTGTAATGTCCGTATGTGGTCTAGGTCAAGCTAGGTGATGTCCCAATAGTCCAAAGATGTATCAATCAACTCCAAATAAGCAGCCCACATGCATCTTCCCAGTGTGGGGTCTTCAAAGATGCTCAAACATGCATGTGCGGTCTTTAACGAGGCTAAGAACTCGAATTGGGTCCACTAGACCCCATGTAATGATCATCCGACCATAATGAAGCTGGGGTTGGGGCCTCAGCTCTCCTCCTCCTTCAGTAAACTCGTGTAGGTGCTCGGATGCCCTCATCAGTGCATCTAAAAGCACTCGTACTCCTGCTGGTAGGATGCAGGGGGATCGGTAAACTAAATCCTTCACCCATGCATTGGCCTTGTCAATGATTTTTTGTTGAAGCAGCATCAAGGTTCCTCCAACAATGTGATATCTCACACCAAGTAAATCCTTAACCCTTCCACAAGGACTTGTTGAGAAACCACCCTTAGGAAGGCAATGGCCTATTACTAGCAAAGGAGTTATTATTTAGTACTCTAGCTGTCTATGAAATTTAATACGTAGGAGCTTAGAAATGGCACACCTCACATGCATTTACTCAAATTAAACCAACTGAATTGTGGAAACTATTGTCGCCAAGTTACAGTCCAAAAATCAGATTGGTTGATCAACACCCTAGCCTTTTATTCATGGAACTTGTTTGTTGAAATAAGACCATTGGATTTTATTTTTTTCACCGTCCAATAAATGTCCACCAATCTGACAGTTAGATAATCCCATAATAATTTTAGTTCATGACACATCTAAACTGTTATTGATAATGTGGATAGTTTAATTCGAATTAACTGTATGCCGCATATGCAATTTCTAAGTAATTTCTACATGCATGCATATCATCCATCACACTCTATAGAGTACCAAAGTTTTTCTCTTTCTAATTTTGTAGCCCACATGCGTGAACGAGGCTTGCCATCTACACTCCACATGTGTCAAGTGGCAAATAAGTGTGAGATCAAAGCCATCCATAGGATGAAACCACTATATTGACATTCCAGCACAAATTTTAGGCTTTTCATGCTATAATATTGGCAAAATTTTATATGAGGAATAGATTGTTGAAAATCTTTGGGCAGGTTTTAAATAAAATGTAGTCTACCCAATGAGAGGAACAGCCTATTTTCTTGACTAGGGGATTTACATGGTGGGACCTTTTATACATACGGATAGGATCTCACTCATGTTCGACATTATCACATGTGGGAGCGTGTACATCAATTGCCGTGTACATTGTGCTTAGCAAACTTCCTATTGACCAACAAAAACACTTGTGTGGCTAAGCATAGTCATAGGGGGTCATGAATATTCATTGATGTGGCTGAGATCCACCTTGTCCATCAGGCGCGCCACCTCATGTTAGGCCTTGATCCCGAACATCACATTAGTCCAAAACTTAGGTGGCCACCATAGGAAATAGTAAAAAATCTGCTTAAAACCTCTAACATCACAATGTGTGGTTGACATGAGTTTCAGAATAGCATGGTTTTTTGTAGAGTACCTTCATCTAGGAGAGGAGTCACATGTATGGATTGGATGGCATATATAAACCATGGTGGGCCCTATACACAACTAAAGAATGGGCTATTTGAGTTTTGAACCCACCCAATTTTTGGTTTCCAAGGTGGACATGAGGCAGTGCACCTGATGGACGATATTGATCTGATGCACATTCTCCCTGACGTGATGCTTGGCTAGTTGTAGGCCCACCCCTATTGTAATGCCCGTATTTTAAAAAATAATAATAAAATAAAAATTTTAATTTTTAATTTGAATTTTGAGTGAGAGAGAAATCCATCAATCTCATCTTATCTCTCATTATCCAAACTCTCCCTCGTATCTCGTAGTCTCTCAACGACCCATCTCTCTTAAAGAGGGAGCATGTGAGAGCAAGAGTCCTACTAATACTCAAAGAACCAAAGAAAAAAATTTGTAGAAAAAAAAAATGAGAGAGAAAGTGGGAGAGGTTTTTGGAATTCATCTATTCAGGTTAGTATAATGATTTTTCTTTGTTTTCTTTCTGTAGTAGTTTCATTCGGCATTGATCTACACATTGGACGAATTTGATCAATCAAGCATCCATTGTGTACGTCTAACTAATCCATGTGGAAAGGTACACTGATGTACATGGCTTTATGGCTGATGTGCAAAAGGTGGGATTTTTCCATGATGGACAGCAATCGATATGATCTATACAGTTCACGGGTTTTCTAAGACTCGATCATGTAATAATTTTAAGAATCAAACCCAGTTGACACCTCAATAGACCATACCGATCATATATTTACTAAGATTATTCCCTTAATTTAAGGAAATTGAATTAATACCAGAAGAGTAATTCTCTGAGCAAGCTATAACTTGGCCCAGAATTATATGACATAATCTGAAACGTATGATTAAATCATCACCGTTCATCATATTCTTAAGAATAAAATTAATTAAAATCCTATATTCCAAACCGATCGGACCATTGGATGGGCCGCATCAATCTCAAGAAACGGTAGATAATGAATCATATGTTGATTTATTATGTGGAACCATTGGATGGTTGAGATCTAACTTGATTTGGACCGACTATTAAAATCTGAATATCAGATGATGATGACATCCAGATTTGATGATCGATCTGACCATCTAGTGGGCAATATTAACCAATCACTGTGATCATTAGAAATTGTAATAAATTAATGTATGGATGATTTGATCAAGAAAATCATTGGTTGTCCCTTGAAATTGATCAAGTGCCGATTAATGTTTGGCCTTGATCCATCCATTAAAGATGATTTGAACCTTAAATTATCTTTTTTTTGAGAGGCAATAAAACGAGAATTCATTAAGAAGCCAAGAGGGGAAGAACCAGTCCGCCGAGATAGCGAACTAAAACCCCCAGATACAACCAGAAGGAAAAATAGACAAGAAAGCAAGAAAAAAAAAAAGGGAACCCGCAGTAAGCACAGCGCCCTACACCCCGAAAGATTAGTCCACCAAAAAATTTGTTGATTTCTTCAGCTGTGCGTCAGGCTCCCTCCCCACTTTCTTCGTCGGCCTTCCCCTCTGTATTGGCAAGCCTCCTGTGGCACTTTGGGACAAAGTTATTGACCGGTTTGAATCGTATCTTGCGAGGTGGAAGTGCAGGTATCTTTCTTTACGGGGGCAGCTCACTTTGATCAAAGCAGCACTTTCAAATCTTCCCCTATATTATATGTCCCTATTTAAATGTCAGGCGAAGATCATCTCTACGCTCGAAAGGCTCAAATGCGATTTCCTATGGCAAGGAAGTGAGGACAGGAAGAAATTTCATCTGGTAGGCTGGTAAGAAGTCTGTCAACAATTTCAAGCAGGAGGGGCAGGTGTAAGAGATCTCAAAGCCATGAATCAGGCTCTCCTTGGTAAGTGGTGGTGGAGACTCGGATCCGATAATGGGGCTCTATGGAACAGGTTAATTAAAAGCAAGTACGGGCATTCTCCTGAAGGATGGTGGACTAAAAGGGTTTCTTCCTATAACACTTCTGTTATCTGGCGTGGTGTGCTTCTCTCTCAGTCTCAGGTGTCAAGACATATAGGATTCTCTATAGGAAAAGGAGACAGAGTGCGGTTTTGGGAGGACATCTGGGTGGGATCACAGGCTCTTAAAGATGCTTTTCCTGCCATTTTTAGCCTGGCTCCTAATCCCCTCGCTACTGTGGCGGATTGTTACTCTCTTCAAGGTAATGGTGTGGTCTGGCTCCCACCATGCAAAAGAAATTTGTACGATTGGGAAGTTGCAAAGTATGTGGCCCTCCTTCAGCAGATTGATACGTGTCATCCTAATCCTCAGCAGCAAGACTCTCTCATCTGGACCTTAGACAGCAAGGGGCTATTCTCCGTCAAATCTCTATACCGTTGTTTCAAGAGGAAGTCTGGAATTTCTGAGGAAGTGTCCACAGCGAAAATTTGGAAGTATAAGGTCCCTCCCAAGATCGTGGTTTTTGGATGGTTGGTCGCCAAAAGGAAAGTTCTAATAGTTGATAATCTGCGGAAAAGAGGCATGACTCTCACAAATATCTATCTGCTGCATGTCAAATGAAGAGTCCACGGATCACCTCTTCATCTGCTGTCCCTTCTTCCAGCAGGTCTGGTCCACTATCCTATCCTCTTTTACCGTGTCCTGGACCTCCCCTAGATCCACAAATGTTCTTCTAGCCTGGCATGGTGTCCCCCTCAGCAAAATCAAATCTTTGGTTTGGAGAATGGGCCTTTTGGCGGCCTGGTGGGCCATCTAGGAAGAAAGAAATAGCCGCTGTTTTCGAGATGCTTCTCATCAGGTGGACTGGGTGATTAAGAGAGTGCATCAGCTCGTCATCAAATGGGCCTGCGTTTCAGTCAATCTCAGCGGAATTGAACCTTAAATTATCAAAGTAGATAAATTCCCAAATTTTTGTATAAATTATCACAAACTACGTAAAAATTCAAAATTTCAGGACTAAAATAGAATTTTTCGCAAAATTGGATAGGTTCTGGCATAAATTTTCTGAATATTACAAAATGTCGTCCAAACTTTCAGAAAAGAGCAATTTCTAGGACCGTTACTAAAAACAGCCCAAATCTACAAAAATTCCAAGGGGACTAATTCTAACAGCACCTTAATTTTGTGATATTATTCCTAATTTATGAATTCATTTAAATAAGATATCTTGTTATTTAAATGGATTTAAATTGATCAAAGATAAGCCCCACCATGTGAACTAGTTAGATTAGAAAATAATTTTTATTTATGTGATTTTAGGGAATTCTAATTTAAACCAAACCATTGGTTTACGGAACCATCTCTACCGCATCAAGATGAGTGATCCCAATGTGTTTCCCCTCCATTAAGTAAAATAGATGGATTGTTTGATATGTTGTATACTTACCATGATGTAATTGCCATGTACTCTTACTTGATTTGGATGAATATGCGATTTCTGTATTAATATAGTAATAATGATATGGTTTGATTAATGTGTTAGTATAATCAATGATCTAATTTACTGTGTTGATGCAACCTATATGCTGAATTAGTAATTAGACATGAATTAACTGATATACTGATATTACTAGATAGTATGGGACTGTTGATTTAAATCCGAAAATCAGAATGATCTATACAATACATGATTATGCCTGTGCATCCATCATTTGCATTCACAACACATTGAATTCTTATACAACCTCCCTGTATGGTATACCCGGTAGAATCGTTACCAGAAACCCACTATATTAGTGGAAGCCTACTCATGTAGTAGATGCGAGCCTTGCGGATGCCTACCAAATGGTGGAAGCCTGCCAAGGGGCAGATGCGGGTTGACGGGTTTCCAACTTAAGCAAGTGGACGGATTCCCACTTGATGCATTCATGTAAACATTTGCATTTTCTTTTTGAATTTATATTGTGTATGATTGTTGTTATTCTATTCCAATTTGATGTGAAGAATGATGTCAGGACTTTTCACTGGGCCTGGCCAGATTACCATGTATTAATGTAAAATCGTACAGATGTAATTGAGGATGAGTCAGTGGCTCAAGAATAAGGGGTACGTGGTCAAGCCAGAATAGGACCTAAGGGACACATGGCCCTACTTAACAGAGGAAGAAGTTGCCGCCCTGAACCAGTCATGATTATCATTTTAATTATTATTATTTTGTGGATTATTAATTATTTCTTTCAAGTCTGTCAGACAAGATTTATTTTATTGCATAAGACCGCGAATGGAAATGTCCTTAACTATATTAATAACTGATTATTGGAATTAATGATCGATTTCTTATTCATGAAATGTGATTGAGTATGAATGAAACTTAGATCTATAGTAGTACTACTACCTAGGCAAATTTGTGTAAGCATATCTAATAATTTTAAGTACACTTAGTGTACAAGTCATGACGTGGATCTCAGGTCCGAAGTATACGCCAAGTACCTGAAATTTGAGTCGTGACACCTATGACTATGATATCATGGTAAATTGGTCAAGGCAAAAATACCTACTTCTGCAACCTCACGAAAATAAATTTGGGATATCCAATGGTTTGCAAGGGTATTTTGGGACACAAAAGTTCTAGAAAAAAAAAAAAAAAACCTCTATGCACTTTTAAATGGTAGAAGGATACAAGTACGAGCTAGTAAGCTACAAGCATGGCCGGAGAAAATCATTGCAAAACATACCTTCGTATTGAACAACTCTTGCAGGAGTCCCATGTGATAAGCCATTGCTACTGTCTTCCCATCGCATACTGATTTTTATTTGGTACCATCTTTGAAACAGAACATGAAAAAAAAAAAAAAAAAGGAAAACAAAAATGTATTTATTTAGCAACATAAAGAATTAATGAAACATAGAAAAAACAAGTAATCTCAACAGAGAAGAAACAAATACATCATCAAATCTATCTATGGCCATGTTTGGATGCTCAATTAGGTTGAACGTTAATACAAATTCAGTAAAGTAATTTATTTTTTATAAATGTCGCTACCCCACTCCAGTCCAGGACTTACGCCCAAACTGCAATTGCTCCCGTTTCAAGTTGGACATTAAAACGCACCCATAGAATCACAATGAAGGGCTCAATTATCATGGTGAATTAAGATGGTCACTTCAGCTATGAAGCATAAGAGCACGTTTGAATACACCACCAAACTGAATTGCAACTATTAGTGAATAAAGTGGACATTCAGCAAATTCCAATTGTTGGAAATTGCAATTACATTGGTTTCGATTTGGAAAATGAGGGCTACTTCAGTGCAGCATGAGCGCAACTTAATTATTATGAATATTAGGAAACAGCCAATAAAATTTCATCACGATTGATTGCCCCCAATTGAATCTGACTCGTGCATCCAAACGAGACCTAAAAGTATCAAAGTAATGAAACATTTCGCAGAGGAAAATGAATGATCCGTACCCTTGCTGGAAGAGATCGAGATTGTGGAACCGATGGATGTAGACTGCGATCTCTTGTACGGTCTCCAACATCGTAGCTGTCGGCTCCACCTGCCGGTGTTGTAACCGCCGTGGGGTCCTCGCATGAAGCAGCCTCTTGGCGGATCCGCTCCTCGCATTCAGGCCGATGAAGAATCTGAGACGTCGAAACATACGTGATCGACGGTCCAGATCCTCCGCCGAGAAATTCGCATCCCTCCTTGTTCGTCCCTCTTGAGTATTAATTGGTATAGAAGACGAAGAAGAGATAAATCTTCTGTTCTTTTTTGTCTACAGAGTCGAAAGAGGTGCAGCTATGGCGATGGCGATGGCGATGGCGATGGCGATGGACGGATTACTTTCAGTCGCGACGAACTGAGTCGGGAGGAGGCTCCTCCATGAGAAAGGATCGAAAGCGTGTTTTGGCGTCCAGGGAAGAAATGAAAGAGAGAGTGGGAAGCGGATTGGCTGGTGTACCTCACACCAGCTATATAGCTGCTGTATTGACGTCAGCAAGTTCTGTGGGTCTGATTGTTATATCCAAACCTTCCATCCATTTGGCAAGCTCGTCTTAAGGGTTGAGACGAAAAATACGATAGATATAACTATCAAGTGGACCACACTGCAAAAAGCAGTGGGGGATTGAACCTCTACCATTGAAAACCTTTTGGGGGTTATAGAAGTTTCGGATCAATATGAAATTTATTTTTCCCCTTCATCTATGTATTTGTGACTTTATTAACAGATTGGATGGAAAATAATCGCTATGGTGGGCCTTACGGATTTTCTTAACAGTGAAAATCATTATCTTCACTGCTATTTTTGGTGTGATCCATTTGAGCTTTGGATATGATTCATTTTTTGTCTAATGCTCTAAAATGATCTCAAAAAATTGATGAACGGTGTGGATATAATAAATACATCATTGTGGGTCCCATGTAACTTTGATCTCCTTTGAACCGTTGGTACAACTCGGAGCTGGAGGAGCGTCGGCGCTCGTCTTCGCAGGACACGTATCTACACCAGCTCTATAGCTGATGTGTGGTACACCAGCCAATCCGCTTACGAGAGTGCTGGTCTGGTTTGTGTTTTTATTCCTGGTTACATGTCGGAATTGAGTACCTTCCTGGGTTCGTTGTGTGGAGAATTGTTCTTGGTTCGTCGTTATTCTACTGTCGATTTGGAAGTACGGTTGGTTAATCTGGACCATTCAGTTGATTGACAGTAACGTAGATAGCCTTCATGAGAAAACATACTAATTGAAAATTCCAAGACGTACAATTTATATAGCTTTTCCTTCTGAATCTAGACAGTTGGATCTGTTCTTTATGTCCGCCGTGTTTTGATCGCCACAAAAAGGCTTACTCAAGAACGCTGTTTTGGATTGACTCTTCTCTTGGGTGCCATCTACAAAAGTTCCCATTGTACGGACGGTCCAGATACATTTAACGGGCAAACAACTGTACGCAAGACTCTAGATGAAGGTAAAAGGGTTCATTGGACAATGGGATAGAGTCCGCCTCGTTGAACGAAGGTCTCTCATGTTTGTGTTCTGGGGTGATGTCGCTGGTAAGCATTGACGATGACTCTGATTACAACCGTCCACGCTGTACCATACATGATCACGATGCCTTTTCAGTCCATAGCCCCATAAATGTACAATTTGCTTGCGGAGGCCTCTCCTTCCATGCATCCGGCGATCTGGAACTTTCATCTGCTAGACCTTTCTGATGGGGATTTTCTCCTCATTGTTGGGTTCGATGAAACCAAATCAGTTTCGATATCATCGATAATTGCTAGATTTTTTATCGCTAGTCGCTAGACAATTTTTTAGTCCTTTCAATATCATTGATAGACTTTAGATGATATCAAAGGCCGTCATCGAGAGACCTTCGATAACGTTGATAATTGTTGGATTTTTCACCCCTGGTCGCTGGACAATTTTTTGTCCTGTTTCGATATCATTGAAGGGCCATCGATGATATTGAAGGCTATCATCAAAAGATCGTCGATATCATCGAAGAGCTCCGCAGATGCGATTGCGGAAACCCAGATTTTGTAGATTTTGTTTCTTATTTAGATTCTACCTCTTTCTATTCTTATATAAAGGGATGTATGCGAGATTGGAGTGTATTCCAAGGTTTTCTAGGGTTTCCTAAAGGTACTCTAAGAGGGCTTGGGGCTATCAAAAGGTGAGAGAGAGAGAGAGGAAGAGAGAGAGGAAGCTTGTGGAAGGGAGGCTATACTCGTAGAAGTGATCTACCATATCTCAGCGCTTCCACGTCCTCGTAATCAGTGAGATCTCTCCGTCTTCTTTGTTTCTCTTATTGTTTATCCACTCTTCGTAAGTGAAGAAGGTTTGATCCAAGTGGTGTGTGCTTGTAATCAGTTGTAACGTTCTGCTTTATAGTGGATTGTTGATCTGGACGAGGTCCCGTGGTTTTTACCTCTTTGAGGGTTTTTCACGTAAAAATCCCTAGTGTGGTATGGATTATGTTTTGATTTAGTTCATTGCATTATTATTCCATAATTCTGATTTGTTTTGGGAAGCTAGATCCTAAGGTTTTGTGCAAGGCCCTCAACAAAGTGATATCAGAGATAAGCTTATTGAACGGGTATGATCAGTTTTGAATTATGGAAGGTGACTCATTAAGGATGATCAGCCTCAATAGTTCTAACTGGACCATATGGAAGGCTAAGATGGAGGACTTGCTTTATTTCAATGACTTATATTCTCTAATTTTAGGCACATCAGCAAAATGCAAGGATATGTCTGATGATGATTGGAAGAAGATGAACCGAAAGGCGGTGGGGTTTATTAGACAATGGTTGGACGATCCGTATTCCACCACATGTCTACGAAAACCTCAGCCGTTAGCCTATGGCTAAGATTGGAAGGGTTGTATGAGAGGAAGACAGCCGGTAATAAAATCTTCCTGATAAGACGACTTGTGAATCTCAAGTTCAAGGATGGTGGTTCTCTGGTCAAACATATAAATGGGGTCAACAATATAGTGAACCAGCTCTCCGCTATGAAGATGGTCCTAGATAATGAATTGCAGGCTTTGTTATTGCTTAGTTCATTGCCTGACAGTTGGGAAACATTGGTAGTGTCTCTAAGCAACTTCATACTAGACAGAAAGATATACATGGAACAGGTTACTAACTGTCTTTTCAATGAGGAGACAAAGAAGAAGTCTCAAGGGTCTACTCAGCAAGAGGTCCTTTTGACACAGGAACGGAGGAGAGGAAAAAATCGGAAGGGCGTGAAGGCCTGAGATAAATCAAGAGGCAAGTGGAGTAACAGAAAAGATATTGATTGCTGGAATTGTAGCAAGAAGGGCCACTACAAGCATGAATGTCGTGGTAAGAAGAACGGTAAGAAAGGAAAAAATAAGGAGAAGGAAGATGAATCAAATTCAAGCGGTCGCTTCAAATGGCGACGTTGTAGTTATTCTTTCAGCAGATCATGATATATGTCTCACGGCTACAGTCAAGACGCCGACTGGGTGATAGACTCGGGAGCCTCGTTTCATGCGACTCCACGTAGGGACTTTTTCAAAAACTACAAGTCAGGTGACTATGGGACCGTGAAGATAGAAAACTCTGGCATATCGAAGATCGTAGGAGTCGATGATATTTATGTGAAGACCGATGTGGGCTGCACATTGGTTCTCAGGGATATGAGGCATATCCTAGACCTTCGCCTCATCTTGATGTCGATGGGAAGGTCGGATGATGATGGCTATAAAAGTCAGTTTGTTGGTGGGCGCTGGAAGCTCATCAAGGGTTCGTTGATCATAACTAGACGAAAGAAGTGTTGCACCCTTTACAAGGCAAGTGTCAGTGTGTGCAAGGGTGGTTTGAATGCAGCGGAAGATTCAGCTATTGACATGTGGCACAGGCGTTTATGCCACATGAGTGAAAAAGGGCTTCAGCTACTAGCGAGAAAGCGGCTCCTTCCAGACGTGACAGGTACACCTCTCAAAACCTGTCTTGATTATTTATCAGGGAAATAGTATAGAGTTTCACTCGTTAAAACTACTTCTCATGTTAATAAAGTGCATGCATTAGATTTGGTTTATTCTGATGTTTGTGGTCCTATGAGGACAAAAACCTTAGGTGGGGCATTGTATTTTGTTATTTTTATAGATGATGCATCTAGGAGGGTTTAAGTTTATGCTTTGAAATCTAAGGATGAGATTTTTGGTGTGTTTAAATTATTTCATGCGATGGTCGAGAGAGAGACAGGTAGATCATTGAAGTACATCCGCATTAACAATGGTGGTGAATATATTGGCGACTTTCATGAATACTGCAAGTCCCTGAGTATACGGCATGAACAAACGGTTCCCAAGACCCCCCAGCATAATGGTGTGGCTGAGCGAATGAATCACACCATTCTAGAGAGAATCAAATGCATGTTACACATGCGAGTTGCCCAAGACATTCTAGGGAGAAGCAATGCACATGACGGTGTATTTAATAAACAGGTCTCCATCAGCCCCATTGAATGGAGAAGTACCTGAGAAGGTGTGGACTTGACAGGATTCATCGTACAGTCATCTTAGGGTGTTTGGATGCAGGGCATCCATTCATGTACCAAAGGACGAGAAGTCCAAGCTCGATATGAAGATTAGGCAATGTGTATTCTTGGGGTACGGTAATGAAAAATTCAGTTACAGATTGTGGGATCCGACCGAGAAGAAGCTCGTCAGGAGCAGAGATGTGGTATTCTTTAAAGATCAGTGTATCGAAGACATTGGTAAGCTAGAAAAGAACCAACCTAGTTCAGGTGAGCTGGAGGACATGGATCTGGTTATTCCTCCCGTGGTGCCTGATGACGAGGGAGTACAACAAGGTCTAGAGGACGAGGGAGTTCCTAGAGAAGATGGACCGGGGGAGCAGCCCCCACTTGATCCACCTGTTGAGCCACAGGTGAGGAGGTCATCTAGGGATAGACAGTCATCCAAGAGGTACTCGCCGCATGAGTACATTATGCTGACTGATGGGGGAGAGCCAGAAGACTATTCTGAGGCCTTAGCCGACGAGCATAAGGGGGAGTGGTTGAAAGCTATGTAAGAGGAGATGAAATCCTTGCATAAAAACCACACCTATGACATGGTGAAACTCCTTAAGGGCAAGAAAGCTTTAAGCAACAAGTGAGTGTTTAGAAAGAAGTTTGAGCAGAAGAATTCACAGACGAGGTTCAAGGCCAAACTTGTAGTGAAAGGGTTCGGTCAGAGGAAAGGCATAGACTTTGAGGAGATTTCTCACCAGTGGTGAAGATGACATCCATATGGGTGTTGCTTAGGTTGGCAGCTAGCATGGATCTGGAGATAGAGTAGTTAGATGTTAAAACTATCTTTCTCCATGGTGACCTAGAAGACGAGATCTACATGTACCAACCAAAGAGGTTCGAAGTCAAAGGTAATGAGCATATGGTGTGTAGGCTGAGGAAGAGCTTGTATGGGCTGAAACAAGCTCTACGACAATGGTACAAGAAGTTTGACTCGTTTATGTTGAAGCATGGGTATGACAGAACGGAGTCGGACTACTGTATGTTCAGCACAAGTTCTCAGATGGTAATTTCTTAGTTCTGCTATTATGCGTTGATGATATGCTTGTGTTGAGGGTCAAATATTGCATATCAGACCCAGTTATTGCATGGATTTACAATCATTGATACCGTTTAATAGCCTGATTTAATCGTATTTGTGATGCAGAGTGTATTTACAAGCATGAACTGAAAAAGGGTGCTTAAACCATGGATTTGACGCTCTGATGACACCCAAGGTAAGGGACGGACTCCAGGGGACCAAGATCGATGGAATTACACACCAGGGATCCGAGGAAATCAAATTATTTACGTTAAAGAGGCCCAAAATTGGTGAAAAATGCAAGATCACATAGTTCTCGCCATCTGATTGGATCAAAACTTCATACATGGCCTGAGGGCCATAAATTAACCATACATATCAAATTTCAGCCCTCGGATCACTATAGAAGTGCCCCAACTGACAGATCAGCCCATAAACCGTTGATTCTGGGCCCACCTGATATCTGGAACTGTCTCAACTTTGGTTTCGGCGGTTTAAATAAGACGAGGAAACAAATGGATGGATCAGATCTTTCATATACATTACAGTGGGCCCCGTATATACAGCGTGTACATAAGGTACACAACTGCCGCGAGCCGCACCGAATCCACGTAAAGCGGGTCAGCGCTGCTGACCCGCGTCTCCTTCTCAAATACGGCAACTGCCGTTTCATGTGGCGAGACGGACGGACGGTGTCCGTTTTTGCGGACGCTAGTGGGCCCCACACATTGTCCCAGTAGGAAATCCAAACCGTCCATCGTGTAGAGGGCCTCGACTACTACAAAACCTTGCTGAGATTTTACACCCATGCATGCACATGTGCGCGATACAGAGGCCACAAACAGGCGGTCCTGCGACGTTCAAAACGATTTTTGAGGTGATTTCTTCTCTGGGCCGCGTCAATGGACGTTCAAAACCACCCATTCTTGACTGAAATTTCGTCCTGAATCTAATGGTCGGGGTGGATTTTCCTGAAAATACCTCTGTGGGGCCCACCGATCACGTCAGCGCCGGACGTGCGAAAGGCTATGCACGTCCGCGAGATCGGATTTTCCAGGCAGTTGTGGCCCACCATCTTTGATCATATGGCAGATTCAAGCTCGTCCATCGTGTAGGCCAGCCAAAACACTTCCAAGAGACGCTGATTTTACAGAAATAATGCAAGGAACGCGAGAGTTATGAAGCCCCGAACTTGGCTGCGAAAAGGCTTTCGCTGCGCGTGCGATAGCTTCCCAAATCCGATTTCCACCACTCCAAAAGTTATAAAAAGAGTTCCAAACGTGGAGAAGAGGGTATGCTTGAATAGGGGACGTCAGATAGAGAGAGAGAGGCAACATGAGGGCTCGTTTTGGAAGGCTTTAACGTGGGATGTTCGACAGGGAGCTAGGAAAGTAATTTTTTTTTATTTTCTTTTTTCTATTCTTTTCTTTCTATTGTATTTATTTTGGATCCAGCCCATTCATGTTGGGCTGAACCTCTTAGCTAGGGCTAAGAGGTGAAGCTTGCAGCGTGATAGGGGACCTTTTTGCTTGTGCCTTTTGTTTAGACTGAACTGATGTTGATTTTAGTTGATTATTAAAGGAATATTTTTCTTAGTCTTTAATGGTCTGTTGTGACTGAAATTACAATGGGTCTGCAATGGCTTTGAATATTTCTTTTCCCCTTTTAATGTTTATGACGTCAGGAAGCCCTGTTGTTCACCATTGTCTCATGGGCATGGTCGGATGGCGATACCCTTCCTAATCTTCATACATTATTGATTGGTTGGTAATTAGTTTAATCCTGTTGTTTGCTTTATCTCCTGGGCATGGTTAGATGATGGAATCCATTCTAATTCATATACCTTTCATCTTGTGAAGACTAGATCAAGTAGGTTCAGTTTGATTTCCATGATTCTTGATGCAGGCAAAAGATCTCCCTGATCCCTACAAGTGGATCCTCTGAATCCCTAGTTTCTTTCCTTTAAATTCCTTAAAGTTTTAGATAATTATTCCACAATTATTCCTTAAACTCTATTTGGTTTAGAACACATCTTAGTCTAGTTCTAGTTCTACTTGGTTTCGGATAACGTACAGGTATCCCCTGTGGATTCGACCTCGGCCTTACCGAGTTTATTACTACATCACAACCCTATACTGGGGAGTGAACAAGTTTTCGGCGCCGTTGTCGGGATTACGGCTGCATTTTTCCGAGATTAATTAGTTTTAGAATTAGGTTAGATTAAGATTTTACTAACTTTAGGATAAAAGTTTTTATTTTATTTTATTTTTAAACTATTATTTTATTTTTAAACAAACATCGTTTTCTGTTTTGTAGGATCCTGAAATAACTTCTAAACTGGTAATCCCTTTCTAATTCCTGTACTTTTCTATTTTTAGAATTAGGATTTGAGTTTTGAAAATTTTCTATTTTCTAGTATTTTTTATTTTTAGGAACTAGTTTATTTTTAAACTTTCATCTTTTGTTTTTAGAAACTAGGTTAATTATTGCCCTTTTTAGAAATTCTTTCTAATTTTAGAAACTAACTCATCTTTCATTTATTTTATTTTTAGGCTTCGATTTTCTATTTTAGAAACTTTCTAATTCTAGGTCTCCTTTTTAGAAACTAACTTTTCTATTGTTTTCTTTTACAGGATCTTAACATAGGAACTTCTCATTTGGTACCTTCTTTCTAACTTCTCCTCTTACTTTATGTATTGCTGTAGGATTCTTCTTTTTTCTAGGATTAGACTCAGAGTTAGGGTTCTACCATGGAAGCGTGGGTACGTGCATATGTCGAGATGGATAAGAGATATTGGGAATGCCTGAGGGTTTTGGAATTCAACGTATACCTAAAGATTTTTCTCCATCGAGAATCGACATTGAGAACCGACTAGAACGTTATATTCCATCAGTTAATAGGTCCGTATATGATCATAATTATAGGAATGAGGATTATTATCAACCATCATATTCTCCCATGTATGATCAGTATGACTATAACCAGTGGAAACATCAAAACTGAGAAGATGAACCAACATGTTGTAATGATTATTCTCTTGAATCCCCTACCTTTGAGATCCAACTAGAAATAATTCAAGAAAATTCATTTCAGCATAACATGGAGTGTCTTGCTGAAATTAGAAAAGCAATGGAAGCACTCAATTCACGCCTCGATAGGATAGAGGAAGCTCGCTCATCCCAACTACAATCCAATCCAGAAATACAATGCAAGGAAAATGATCCTCACTCGCTTTTGAAGAACTCTGAAATTTGGAATGAGGAGTTGGATTCCATTAATGAGCATACGGTTCAATTCCCCGATGAGTCGATCTCAATAACTGTTCAAAAGAATGGTGGAGATACATGGGTGTCTTTCGAATATAATGATGATGATATACTTCACTCACAGGATACACTAGATTTCAATGATGAGGGAGAGGTTGGTTTATGTGAACCTCAACCCAATCTGGGAATAGAATGCGAGAAAAGTGATCTCATCCTAAATGTGCACTGCACTGAACTAGAATATGATGAGTATTGGGATGACGATCATGAATGTGCAACCCCAGTTCCCCTGGAATTAATCTCAAGTTTGGTCTAGGTCAATGATTAAGAAGTACACGAAGGGAGCGGTCATAATGAGCTACTCCACTCACCTGAGATATCTGATTTAAAAGGGGATGAGCTCATTACAACCAACCCTTCTATCTCTTGTGAGACATGTTTGGACCACTCCCCTGAATTACATGATGATATGATTCGGGAGATGGACGAGTCACTCGATACGACTCTGGAATTTAAAACCACCCAGTTAAGGCCACCATCTGAACTATTGGATTTTGATGATTCAGTTTCTTTTCAACAGAGTCTGCACATCAATACTTCGTCTACTAACCCTCTATCTGTTTGTGTAGGGCTGGAGCAAGAGAGCACGCGTCCATCCACTTCAAAAGACGATGGAATCCTTGGGCTCATCATCACAGATTTCGATGTAGGAGACGAGTCACTCCCAGCTGACTTTCCCACATCTTTAAACTCATGCTTGGCACACCTTGTGGATTCCAACGACCTCATGATACAAGAAAAGGTGGACTCCTTGCATGACACTATCTCGGTGGTTGTCACGGACCAAGCGAACCCTTACTCTGAAGCCCCTTCTTCCACAGATCCTGAATGTTTACCATTAAGGGAGGAGGAACTGAAAATTGAACCGAAGACTGACACTTCGAAATGTGTTGAGACTACATTACTTCTTGCGAAGTTTTCTAAACTTTATCTACTTGTAGTTTCTGATTCACTATGGGATACTAACGATGAAACTTCTTCTGTCACAGGTGAATCGTATATGCTATGGATACCTCAAGCACTTCAACGGAAAATTTCTTATGAGGTACATAAGTTTCTCTGGAAGGTCATGCTCCAAGGCGTCCAAGCTTATTGCAAAAAGGGCTTTTGGATGATCCTGTTGAGAAACTTACTGAGAAACTTATCAAGATATTGGCCGAAAGAGGAACCTTGCGGCTTGACTCAGTAGTTTTTCCTTGCTTTCTTAGGACTAGGGTAGTTTCCTTTATGTTGTTTTAGGATAGACGGTGAACTTCGCGCTCCTGGGAGCCAACCCAGCTTTTCTTTCTGTTTCATTTTCCTAGTTAGTTAGTTCAATGTTTGTGGGTAACATTGCTGCAAACCCTCACGAGACTACAACTCGTCCACTAGGGGCAACCTAGGGGTTTAAAGGCTTGTTGCATACGCTAAATGCAATCGAGAGTACCTGCGAAAGTGGTGTAGGTAGGATTTCATTTTTGTTATTTTTATTTTACTTCTGTTGGTTTCTCTCTTGTGCTGACCCGATTTTACGTTGATATTTTTGAGAAAGCCTCTTGATTCTCCATCCAGGTACTATCTTTCCATCACTCCTCTTATATTTTTGTTGTCCCATGTGCATTGCATGCTTATTTTTTTTTTACATTGATGACAATGTAGATTTTAGGTTGGGGGTGGGAGATTAGGTTTCCTAATCAGCATTTTCTTGGTCTTGAGCAAAAATTGTGAAATTTTTTTAATTTTTCTGGACTTTCTTGTGAATTCGAAGGGATTTTGATGGCCATCTAGGGCACTTGAAATTTCAAGATACGTGATGTTGGTAATTTAAGACGCTTGGATTCAGTATCTGTTGGATTTCATAGTTAAGTTTGAATTGTTAATCCAAAATTAGAAGTTGTAAACATTGATTGAGTTATGATCTCACATGTCACATCTCGCTTTCACGTTAAGGTTTCAGTTTGATATTGAAGGATTTACTCGGTACTCACTAAGCTTGAAAGGAACCAACCTGAGAAATTGAAAGGATTGGGTGAATGGTCTATACCATAGGTTTGCTCCCTATAAGTGTAGATTTAATTCCCTATAAATGATATGTGAAAATTTTGGGTGTACAGTCTTCATCATAGGTTTGCTCCCTGTAGGTGAGGATTTGATTCCCCTTCTTGGTGTCACTTTTAATGGAAAAATCAAAAGCTGAAGGAATGCAAAGATGATCTGTGAGGCAAGTTTTGGGTTATCATGAATATTTTTATTGGTTACCAGTGATATCCTGAAATAGAGAAGTGAATTTTAATGATGATAAGCTAAGATTATACTGTATGCTCATAGATCTCAATGATTAGAATTTTTTCTAATTAATGGAATAATACTTTGAACTTGATTAGAAAGTTTACCGTGCGCTTGAGTCTAGGAGAAAGTAATATCCAACATTCTTGAATCTGGGAATTCTCATATCTGGATTATTCTACAAAAATCATTCGAGTTTATAGAAATTGTTCTGTAATTCTCAACTTACTTTTCGCATATTTTGCTCGGGACTAGCAAAATGCTGGTTGGGGGTTGTGTTGAGGGTCAAATATTGCATATCAGACCCAGTTATTGCATGGATTTACAATCATTGATACCGTTTAATAGCCTGATTTAATCGTATTTGTGATGCAGAGTGTATTTACAAGCATGAACTGAAAAAGGGTGCTTAAACCATGGATTTGACGCTCTGATGACACCCAAGGTAAGGGACGGACTCCAGGGGACCAAGATCGATGGAATTACACACCAGGGATCCGAGGAAATCAAATTATTTACGTTAAAGAGGCCACAAACAGGCGGTCCTGCGACGTTCAAAACGATTTTTGAGGTGATTTCTTCTCTGGGCCGCGTCAATGGACGTTCAAAACCACCCATTCTTGACTGAAATTTCATCCTGAATCTAATGGTCGGGGTGGATTTTCCTGAAAATACCTCTGTGGGGCCCACCGATCACGTCAGCGCCGGACGTGCGAAAGGCTACGCACGTCCGCGAGATCGGATTTTCCAGGCAGTTGTGGCCCACCATCTTTGATCATATGGCAGATCTGAACCGTCCATCGTGTAGGCCAGCCAAAACACTTCCAAGAGACGCTGATTTTACAGAAATAATGCAAGGAACGCGAGAGTTATGAAGCCCCGAACTTGGCTGCGAAAAGGCTTTCGCTGCGCGTGCGATAGCTTCCCAAATCCGATTTCCACCACTCCAAAAGTTATAAAAAGAGTTCCAAACATGGAGAAGAGGGTATGCTTGAATAGGGGACGTCAGATAGAGAGAGAGAGGCAACATGAGGGCTCGTTTTGGAAGGCTTTAACGTGGGATGTTCGACAGGGAGCTAGGAAAGTAATTTTTGTTTTTTTCATTTGTATACTATTTTGATTTCTATTCTATTCATATCTTCGGATCCAGCCCATTCATGTTATGAACCTCTTAGCTAGGGCTAAGAGGTGAAGCTTGCGGCGTGATAGGGGACCTTTTTGCTTGTGCCTTTTGTTTAGATCGAATCGATGTTGATTTTAGTTGATTATTAAAGGAATATTTTTCTTAGTCTTTAATGGTCTGTTGTGACTGAAATTACAATGGGTCTGCAATGGTTTTGAATATTTCTTTTTCCCTTTTAATGTTTATGACGTCAGGAAGCCCCGTTGTTCACCATTGTCTCATGGGCATGGTCGGATGGCGATACCCTTCCTAATCTTCATACATTATTGATTGGTTGGTAATTAGTTTAATCCTGTTGTTTGCTTTATCTCCTGGGCATGGTTAGATGATGGAATCCATTCTAATTCATATACCTTTCATCTTGTGAAGACTAGATCAAGTAGGTTCAGTTTGATTTCCATGATTCTTGATGCAGGCAAAAGATCTCCCTGATCCCTACAAGTGGATCCTCTGAATCCCTAGTTTCTTTCCTTTAAATTCCTTAAAGTTTTAGATAATTATTCCACAATTATTCCTTAAACTCTATTTGGTTTAGAACACATCTTAGTCTAGTTCTAGTTCTACTTGGTTTCAGATAACGTATAGGTATCAGTCCCTGTGGATTCGACCTCGGTCTTACCGAGTTTATTACTACATCACAACCTTATACTTGGGGAGTGAACACTCATCATAGGAAAAGACATCAAGAAGATCGACAGGTTGAAACAAGAGTTGGGCAAGTCGTTTGCGATGAAAGACTTGGGCCCAGCTAAACAGATCCTAGGAATGGAGATAACCCGTGACAAAAGCAGCAGGAAGCTTTGGCTGTCACAAGAGCAGTATATTGAGAAAGTCCTAGAGCAGTTCTATATGAATGCAGCGAAGCCGGTCAGTACTCTACTGGATGGTCACTTCAGATTGAGCGATAGGCAGTGTCCCAAGACGAAGGCAGAGGTGGAAGAGATGTAGAAGATACCTTACGCATCAGCAGTAGGAAGTTTGATGTATGCTATGGTGTGTACACACCCAGACATAGCATATGCGGTTGGTGTTGTCAACCGGTATCTTGCCAATCCTGGCAAAGATCATTGGGCAGCGGTGAAATGGATAATACGGTATTAAGAGGCTCATCCAGGTTGAGCCTATGCTATGGTAACGGAAAACCTGTGTTAGAGGGCTACACAGATGTAGATATGACAGGTGACATAGACTCCAGGAAGTCTATATCGGGGTTCATGTTCACGTTTGCAGGGGGAGCAGTTTCTTAGCAGAGCAAACTACAGAAGGTCGTAGCATTGTCGGCGACAGAAGCTGAGTACATTGCAGTCACAGAGGCATATAAAGAGATGCTTTGGATGAAGAGATTCCTATAGGAACTTAGCCTGAAGCAGGGAGCAGCACGTGGTCTATTGCGATAATCAAAGTGCTATACATTTGAGCAAGAATCCAAGTCAGCACTCTAAGTCGAAGCACATAAAGATTCGGTATCACTGGATCAGGGATACTTTCGAACAGAAGGTGTTACAGCTTGAGAAGGTCCACATGGACGATAATGGGTCAGACATGATGACCAAGGCTTTACTCAATGGCAAGTTTGAGGTTTGTAGAAATCGGGCTGGCTTGAAGAAGTTGGATTCCTCCTAAGTCGAAAAGGGGAAGATTTGATGAGAATTTTCTCCTTATTGCTGGGTTTGATGAAATCAAACTAGTTTCGATATCATCGATAATTGTTGAATTTTTTACCGCTGGTTGCTGGACAGTTTTTTGGTCCTGTCGATATCATTGATGGACTTTAGATGATATCGAAGGTTGTCATCGAGAGACCTTCGATGACATCGATAATTGTTGGATTTTTCACCCCTGGTCGCTGGACAGTTTTTGGTCCTATTTCGATATCATCGAAGGACCGTTGATGATATCGAAGGCTGTCATTGAAAGACCATCAATATCATCGAAGAGTTTCGCAGATGCAATTGTAGAAACGCAGATTTTGCGGATTTTGTTTCCTATTTGGATTCTTCCTCTTTATATTCTTATATAAAGGGGTGTATGCGGGATTGAGGTGTATTCCACAGTTTTCTAAGGTTTTCTAAAGGTACTTTAAGAGGGCTTAGGGCTACTAAAAGGTGAGAGAGAGAGAGAAAGAGAGAGAGGAAGCTTGTGGAAGAGAGGCTATGCTCGTAGAGGTGATCTACCATATCTCAGCACTTTCACGTCATCGTAATAGGTGAGATCTCCCCGTCTTCTTTGTTTCTCTTATTGTTTATCCACTCCTGCGTGAGTGAAGAAGGTTTGATCCAAGCGGTGTGTGCTTGTGATCGATTGTAACATTCTGCTTTATAGTGGATTGTTGGTCTGGACGAGGTCCCGTGGTTTTTACCTCTTTGAGGGTTTTTCACGTAAAAATCCTTGGTGTGGTGTGGTTTACATTTTGATTTTGTTCATCGCATTATTATTCCATAATTCTGGTTTGTTCTGGGAGGCTAGATTCTAAGGTTTTGTGCAAGGCCCCCAACACTTTCATCTACTAGACCTTGACATGGAAGGGTTACGCAAAAGGGTTTTTTAATTTTATTTTTAAGGTGACAACATAAAGGAAGTTCAAAGAGGACCTATATATTTAACTTTGATAACGATCCTTTGATGTATATATATTTCCTCAGCCTCTTGTTTATAAGGTGGCCTTCTTCTGATTGGGACCTATCAACGTTGGAGCCGATCAACAATCTGGATCAACGTGTTGTACTCTATTTCTATTTCTAGCCATTCTAGAAAAAGCCAATGATAGTGTTACATGTGTCATGACGTGAAAATAAGAAGATAAAAAGATATCCCCAAAACTTGGAGTGCTTTATGCATAATCATAATTTACATAAATTCAATTTTACATATCATTAGATGGTTGGTGAAGTAATAATTTTAGACGTTATTGGATGGTCGATAAAGTAATACGGCCAAGTTATTCAAAAGTTTAATAAGTGAAGAGAGAAATGCAGTCGAGCAGCTCAAGATACAAAAGGTGATCGAGGAATGGTAAAAAAGAAAAAAACATAATAAAAAGAAAGATCTATAGAAAAGATTTTTAACTACTGTAACCATTGTAGTAATAGAAGAATGATTGAGACGAATAAACTACAACAGAACTCTATAAATAACAAGGGAATTCAACAGAGCAACATCATCTCACATCAATTAAATCAAACTAAATCTATCAATTTACTTTATCTCAACCTATCTTAGTAATAGCGATAATCAAGTAGCGGTAATTCTTAATTATACTTTTTTAGTTGTAATCCAAATCTACACTCATATAGTGGATTTGTCTTTTATCTAATATCACGCAGTTCTTTCAAGAGACACTTTCTCGTAGTCACTCTTAATGACCGATTGTGAGTTTTTCCTTTTGTTTAATTTGCGCTAGTATATTGAAAAGTCCTTTCTTATATAAGGCACAAAGTAACTCATCTTCGGAGGAAGAACCCCACCCTTCGATTATTGCCTGATCGCTATAAAATTCTGCAAGTGGGTGAGTAAGCAACCGATCTTCTCAGAATTTGGTCATATACACTCATATTGGATGTATTTACTTATTTCGGTCGTTGGAGTCAAAGTTGATCGGTGTGGATTGAGCCGCTTTATCAATTCTAGCATACCCGTGCACATTATATGTGACAGGAAATAAACTAAGCGCCAACATTTTTTGCACACCCCAGTGGGACTACAAACTACTTGGTTGCCATAAATATTCATTGTGCACCAGCTATGCAATAATTTTGGTTAGTGCCAAAATTTTTTATATGCCTGATGGGACTTGAAAAACTACTTGACTGTCATCAATATTCATTCTGCACTGACCGTGAAAAAAAAAACCAAAATTGGCACGCAAGTATACTTATCGGTGCAGCCACTACTAATGTTGAAGAGGTGGTTGTAATACTTCAACAGCTGCTACTAATATTGTTGTAGCCAACAAGCCTCCTGCTCACAAGAAGTTGTAAGTTCAACAAGTGCCTGAGCAACTGTAACACCCCGTACTTTTCAGTACTCGAGTGTTACCATGAGAATCTGATTTACTATAAACGCAAGCCCGATTTATGTGAACATTCACAGACTCTTACCTAAACTCAACTATTAGGGTTAACTTGCATCCATAGATTGAGCCATCTATCTCTCTAGGCATAAGATCAGTGGTTAAATATCTACTTATATATTCTTTAAGACACTTAGAAGTGGTGAGGAGTGAGTCTGAAACACTTGCGTTACTGGATCGTAAGATCCAACCGTTAGAATTGTAAATTAACTTAAAGATTCAAGATCAATCATTGGGCTTAGACTCCATACCATATGTTGATGGACCTGATTATCAAAAAATTATTATTGGATTCATCTAAGGAACTTCGGGACCATCGATGAACTATCCTAGAATAAATCAACCGTTCAACATGTTCTTAACAACCAAACGATCAGACCACACCTAAAGCACATAATTAAGCTTAAATCTGACCGTTTGAAGGATGATCTCTAGCTTCGAGACCCAAATCAATAGATCCACTAATCATTAGGTCTATAAAATTCCATAAGGAAAGTCAGCCATCAGATTGCACTGTTAGAACATTTACTTGTAAGATCCAACTGATGGATTACAGTTAAACAATCCCTAGGACTCTTAGGACTGTTAATAATTGATTTGGAAAGGGTTGGACCACCAGTTCGATGATAATCTAGCATAAGGATTCAAATTACAAAAAGGATGGCCCACCTAGGTCATGGATCTACCTCATCCTTTCGGTTGGTCCCAATTAGAGTTGATAAAACATATGGAAGGAATAGATTAGTTAAAATCATCAATACCAGACACTGGATTGAGGGATCCACCATCCATCTAATCTACGATTATATCAAGTGATCTAACACTTGACTACTACACTTAAATCACCTGATTAATAGGAGTGCCATTGAGGATCGTCTAGACTAGGCTAAGAACCATTCATAATCAAATTCGGGGTCAATCTGACTGTCGAATTAACTTGAATCGACAAAATAACTCGAATTGATTGAGTATGGCCCACCTAAGCCAAGGATTTGCCTCATCCTTGGCCAGATGTCCTAATGGGACCCATAGAATTTGATGAACAACACATATCTGTCAAGATCTTCCCCATGGACCTCACTTAATGGGGTGCGTGTGCACAGTTGGTGCACACTTGCTATGCAATGAGCTGAGAACCCCAATAAAACGTATTTGACCCAAAGAAGAAAGCTTCATTTCTTCTTTTATCTTCCCGCCAATAACATCATTTGAAAAATGCTGTTTGTTGCGTTGATCATGGGCCATGAGTGTCAAATCCAAACCGTCTATCTGGTGGAGGCTTTGAATTCGTCCAAACCTCCGAAGTTACATTCAATTAATCACACATGCAGCTGCACAATCACGGGCACAAGCTAACTGAGTGCAACCATTTTTCAGAAAATAAAAAATTTCCATTTTTCTTGCCTTTACACACTGGTAATCTGCATGAAACCTGCTCCTGAGATCCTAGCCATTCGGTTGAGAGAATCTCAGCCCTCCCTTTTAGGGCTTCCTCAGCCACGACTCGAGTTTTTCTTCCACTGTCGCTGTCGCACGTTGCACCCGAGTTTGTTAAGTGAAGACGTTGATAACTATCCATCTAGAGTGTCTCACAGTGATCACAGGACTCATCCACACCGTCCACATATTGTTGATCATCAGATCAGCCATCTGATGATGACTTGCCATTGACAGGGCAGTCATCTTCTCCGTTTAAGCAGGAAACCCATCAGCGTGGGATGGGCCCCATTTGCTGATCTGGGACATTCATTTGAGGACCCATAGTCATAAGATCTCACCCACGTTAATGCCATGTAACCATACAAATGATGGTGGCCAAAACCAATAGAGTTTGGCGACAAACTCTCTGAGTTAGCACTGAATAACTACTAACCAAGAGAACTAATCCAGGGATTAGTTACAAACCATCTTAGGGCCGAGAGAAGGCTATAAAAGGCCACTTCCTTTGAGGGCTGCCATTGTCCAAAAAAAAAAAAAACAAAAGAAAATGAGAAATCAAAAGAGAGTGAGAGACGTTACCGCTATCGCTGCCGCACCAAGTCGCCGGCTCAGTCGAGTTGTGGTTCGAATTGGGGTTCCTCCCCTATCCAGAGAGAAAAGAAAAGGAGAGTGGAGAGAAGGAGAGCAAGAGAAAGGAAGGGATTCGCGAGAGAGGAGTAGTGTCGCACTCCTGCTTAAACAGGAGTAGGGGGATGTTGCACCAGGCCTCTGTCCGAGGTTGGGCCCTCTTGAACCTTTAAATGAGAAGGAAGAATGAGAAGGGAAGATGAGAGAAGAGAGAAAGAAAAGAGAATGGGAGAAAATAGTAAGGAAGAAGAAAATAGAGGAGAGAAAGAGAGTTGAGTTGGTGGCAGTTACACCAACCCGTTTCAGTCGAGTCTAGCGTGACTCAGGCGCTGGCACGGTCTAGGTTTGCTGGTTGGTGCAAAGGAGTAGAAAAGAGGGAGAGAGGGAGAGAGAGAGAGATAGAGTAAAGAGAGAGAGAGAGAGAGAGAGAGAGAGAGAGAGAGAGAGAGAGAGTTGGGGGTCGAGTCAACTCGCTGCCAGGTTGTGGCTGACGAGTTTGGGTCGAGTTAGGTCCAGTCCAGCTGGGGTTCCAGCAAAAAAGAGAGATGGAGTAAGGAAGATGAGAGAAGGAGATGAAGAGAGAAGAAAAATAAGAGAGAGTTTTGGGTTTTTGGTGGTGGCCGAATTAACTCGGTTGAAACTGAGTCTAGCTAAGTCTGACTGGGTCAAGTTGGGCCTGGTCCAATTGGGTTTCCAACAAGGAAGGTGAGGTGAGGTGAGGAGAAACAGAAAGAGAGAGAGAGAGAGAGAGTAAGAGAGAGAGAAAGAGAAAGGAAGGACGGAAAAGGAAGAAGAGAGATTTGGGTTGTACTTGCAACTACCGAGTCAACTCGGTGGAGTTGGGCTGAGTTTGGGTTGACTTACTCTAGCCTTGTAGCTGTTAGGTGATGTAAACCCAAAGTGAGTTCATTTCAAGTCATCGAGATAGAGGTAAACCGAAACTCATTTACATCCATTTGTTACTGAGTTAACTTAGTGAGTTTTTGCTAAATGTATTGACCATGGAGAGCCAAGTACTAACTATTTTTTGGATGTTTTGTTTGGGTCGTGGTCACATATTGTCGAGTAGATTTGACTCTATTGGGCCGCATTTGTGCTATCTAGCAGGACACACAACTAGTTTACGCGACCAAGGTGATGATTTCTTCCCCTTAAGCTTTCCATTTCCAAATTAGTTTAAGTAATAATCTTTATTAAAATCATAGATGTTATCTCATAGCATGCGATCTTTTATCAATTCTTAAGGCTTGACTTATACTTGAATTATAATTGATAGTTGTGAACCATGATTTCATACAATAACTACTTACATAATGGTTTCATTTCAATTTCAATTGATAGTTCTTATCATGACTTATTGCGATTATTATGAATAAACTTATGTCTGGCATGCCATAACTATATATTTTCTCATGGATTGTTGTGAGTCGCTATGGATCTCTATTCACTACACTTACTAGCGGGTGATCCCTCTTGTGTATGTGAACCCATACTTAGGATGTAACAAGATAGAGTGTGGTAAGAAATGAACCCTCTACTTGGAGGTTACATGGGACATGGAACTTTAATACGAGATTTATCATCCATAGTATATGGCTTGAGTGGCTTAAAAATGACCCCTTTAACCACTCTGATTTAACCTTGCTTGACCCCTTTGCCGTCTTGATTTAATGTTCCGAGTATCCTTTTATCGCTGTGATTTAACATGTCTTATGTTTTGATATTTACCCTACGTGGCTTCGATGGCCTATAACCATGCGATGGTAATCCTTACTTATTGAATTTGATTAGCCATTGGTTGATGGGCATTCATTAAACATCCTAAGATAGGGAAATCTCATGCGCTAGGGATGTTGGTCATGGGACACTATGCCCGAGCTGTCGGCCTAAGTTGGGTGACAAGCCCCCCATAGTGACCATTGAGTTACTTAAATTGACTGGTTGTAATTGGAATAATAATGGTTTGGCTAATCATGCATTCATAGCATACTGGCAACGACAGGTGGCTAATTCTGGATGCTGTATCACGTGCTCTTAAGTTTAGTGGGGTATCATTTCGCTAGCTCCAAGACCATCGACTATCAACCTACGTACGTGATGTACAACGGCTTGGTCATTATGTTGTACGTGATTTACGCACGTGATGTGCTACACTGGTGACCAGTCATATGCATGGGTGACGAGCCCAAGTCCGACTAGATGAGCATCCCCAGGTCGATGTGCATTCACACATCCATGTATTTAAATAAGACTATCATGTATTGTTTTAAATGTCTTGTTGTTTTTAACTATGCTTAGCTAAGGCGGCGGTGTGTAATCTTGAGAGGAATTCACACTGAGTTGGCCACTCATTCATTGAATATTCAACCGTACAGGAAATAGAGGTGATTTAAAAGATATTTATGTCCAAATTGATATAGAGCAAGGTATAATTATCAGGGATGCATGACTGTATCTGCCAAGAGAAGCGGCATGATCTTGCTGGTCAAGTTTATATGCATTTTATTATCCTTCATGTGTAAATTATGTAATTTTTGTATTTGTTAATACAAAGACATTAGTTTCTATAAGTTATTATGGGTAGCCACTCTGATAATTGGAATGTATTTACAAATTTTCCTTTATGTTGATTTGTCCATCTTTCGCTAAACTACTAACTTTGAAAGAAAAAAAATACCTGAAATTGACTATCTTTAAAGGTTAACACTCAGGTTTTTGGAAAAGAAAAGAAAAAGAAAACGAGAAATAGAAAGAGAGCGAGAGACGTCGCTGCTGTCCCTGCCGCACCAAGTTGCAGGCTCAGTCGAGTTGTGGTTCGAATCGAGGTTCCTCCCCTGTCTAGTGAGAAAAGAAAAGGAGAGTGGAGAGAAGGAGAGCAGGAGAAAGGAAGGGAATCGCGAGAGAGGAGTAGTGCCGCACTCCTGCTTGAACACGAGTAGGGGGATGTTGCACCAGGCCTCTGTCCACAGTTAGGCCCTCTTAAACCTTCAAATGAGAAGGAAGAATGAGAAGGGAAGATGAGAGAAGAGAGAAAGAAAAGGGAGAAGGTGGAAAATAGTAAGGAAGAAGAAAATAGAGGAGAGAAAGAGAGTTGAGTTGGTGGCAGTTGCACTAACCCGTCTCAGTCGAGTCTAGTGTGACTCAGGCACTGGCTTAGTCCAGGTTTACTGGTCGGTGCAAAGGAGTAGAAAAGAGGGAGAGAGAGAGAGAGAGAGAGAGAGAGAGAGAGTGTGTGTGTGTGTGTAGGAAAGAAGGAAGAAAGAGAGAGAGAGAGAGAGCGAGTCGGGGGTCGAGTCAACTCACTTCCAGGTTGTGGCTGCCAAGTTCGGGTTGAGTTAGGTCCAGTCCAGCTGGGGTTCCAGCAAGAAAGAGAGATGGAGTAAGGAAGATGAGAGAAGGAGAGGAAGAGAGAAGAAAAATAAGAGAGTATGGGTTTTTGGTGGCTGCTGAGTTGACTCGGTTGAAATCGAGTCTAGCTGAGTTTGATTGGGTCAAGTTGGGCCTGGTCCAGTTGCGTTTCCAACAAGGAAGGTGAGGCGAGGAGAAAGAGTGAGAGAGCAAGTAAGAGGAAGGAAGGAAGGAAAAGGAAGAAGAGAGATTTGGGTTGTTTTTGCAACCGCCGAGTCAACTCGATGGAGTTGGGCTGAGTCTGGGTTGGCTTACTCTAGCCTTGTAGCTATTAGGTGATGTAAACCCAAAGTGAGTTCATTTCAAGTCACCGAGATAGAGGTAAACCGAAACTCATTTACATCCAATTGTTACTGAGTTGACTCAATGAGTTTTTGCTGAATATATTGACCGTAGATAGCTAAGTACTAAATATTTTCTGGATGTTTTGTTTGGGTCGTGGTCACATATTGTCGAGTAGATTTGACTCTATCGGGCCGCATTCGTGCCATCTAGCAGGATACACAACTAGTTTACATGATCAAGGTGATGATTTCTTCCCTTTAAGCTTTCCATTTCCAAATTAGTTTAAGTTATAGTCTTGATTAGAATTACATATGTTATCTTATAGCATGCGATCTTTTATCAATTCTTAAGGCATGACTTATACTTGAATTATAGTTGACAGTTGTGAACCATGATTTCATACAATAACTACTTACATAATGATTTTCATTTCAATTTCAATTGATTGTTCTTATCATGACTTATTGCGATTATTATAAATCAGCTTATGTCTGGCATGCCATAACTATATATTTTCTCATGGATTGTTGTGAGTTGCTATGGATCTCTATTTACTACACTTACTAGCGGGTGATCCCTCTTGTGTATGTGAACCCATACTTAGGATGTAACAAGATAGAGTGTGGTGAGAAATGGACCCTCGACTTAGAGGTCACATGGGACATGGAACTTTAATGCGAGATTTACCATCCATAGGTCATATGCCTTAGGTGGCTTAAAAATGACCTCTTTAACTGCTTTGATTTAACCTTTCCTGACGCCATTACCGTCTCGATTTAATGTTCCGAGTATCCTTTTACCGTTGTGATTTAATATATGTCCCATGTTTTGATGTTTGCCCTGCATGGCTTCAATGACATATAACCATATGATGATAATTCTTACTTATTGAATTTGATTGGCCACTGGTCGACGGGCATCCATTAAACATCATAAGATGGGAAAATCTCATGGGCCGGAGATGGTGGTCATAGGACACTATGCCCGAGATGTCGGCCTACGCTGGGTGACGAGCCCCCTGTAGTGACTATTGAGTTACTTAAATTGACTGGTTGTAATTGGAATAATAATGGTTTGGCTAATCATGCATTCATAACATACTGGCGATGATGGGTGGATAATTCTAGATGCTGTAGCACATGCCCTTAGGTTTTATGGTGTATTGTTTCGCTAGCTCTCAGACCATCGACTGTCGACCTTCGTATATGATGTACGATGGCTTGGTCATTATGCTATATGTGTTGTACGCACGTGATGTGCTACACTGGTGACTAGTCATATGCATGGGTGACGAGCCCAAGTCTGACTGGATGAGCATTCCCAGGTCGATGTGCATTCATGCATCCATATATTTAAATAAGACTGCTTTATGTATTGTTTTGAATGTCTTGTTATTTTTAACTATGCTTAGCTAAGGCGGCAGTGTGTAATCTTGAGGGGAATTCACACTGAGTTGGCCACTCATTCATCAAATATTCAACCGTACAGGAAATACAGGTGATTTAAAAGACGTTTATGTCTAGATTAATATAGAGCAGGGTACAATTATCAGGGATGCATGGTTGTATCTGCCAAGAGAAGCGGCGTGATCTTACGGGTCAAGTTTATATGCATTTTATTATTCCTCATGTGTAAATTATGTAATTCTTGTATTTGTTAATACAGAGACATTAGTTTCTATAAGTCATTATGGGCAGCCGCTCTGATAATTGGAATGTATTTACAAATTTTTCTTTATGTTAATTTGTCCACCTTTCACTAAACTGCTAACTTTGAAAAAAAAAATACCTGAATTTGACTATATTTAAAGGTTAACATTCAGGTTTTTAGAGAACGAGTCATATACTCAGGTTCTAAAGACTCGGGGCGATACAACAACTAAATCAACCACTAGTTTGATGCCTGTTTCGTTAAATTCAAACGGACCGTCAACATCCTGGGTTGAACCTTAAGAATATGTTAGCCGAGATATTTGATGTGTAAAGGGGAATTTAACACATTGCAGAATTGTTGCGAGTTCAGGTTGAACACTCGCAAGCTCATACTGAAACCTTTTAATAGGTTGATGGTTGGTCATACCGAAAGCATAAATTGGTTGGTGTCTTTATTTGCTAAAAGGGCACATGTTGCACCTCAACAACTGGTTAATACTAGTTATGTTGGGAATCTGGTACATGTACCACTAGCTCAACCAGGGCCACAAACGCCTCCATAATGGTGAAATACACCACCTATTCCCATCCTTGGTCCAATCTAGTGTGTGTGAAATTTACCGATGCTAATAAATTGAAGATGTCCTAAACGTATTTTGGTCCAGGATGTATGAAAATCACCAACACCGGTGGATTTTAGGCGTCTTAAATGTGAGAATAAAAACTTAATCCTTGAAGCCAATAATCAATGGATACTTGGGGGTTGTGGGGGAGGACCTTTGCCTTGCCTAGAAATCAACCCTATAATGAAGAATAATATTAGTTGGTGCAGAAATAACTCTACTTGCTGTATAATAATATTAGGAGCGTAATCAAATTATTTAATTGGTTTAGGAAGTAGCAGACCAAGTTCCAGTTTATATAAACCATATCCTGACTAGATTGACTAATAATAACCACTACTAAAGAATTATCAACCTTGGCTTTACAATATTTACAGGTAATATAGGTCAATTGACTATAGAATATGGATTGATTTACCATACAATGTGGAGAGTTGGCCAATAAAGGGTGTGATGGGTAAAAATGGACTGGCTAAGGAAGAGAGGTCAATTCGGACCTCTGTACTCATCGTGTGATAAGCCAGCGCCAGTCACGACCAAGGAGCCCCTCAATGGCCAGAAAGCAGTAATCCACTGCTGGGGAAACAACTTACTCAAGCTCGGCCGTTAGAAGATGAAGTATCTACAGTTTTGTCATATGTTGAACCCTTCTACGATCCCATTTATTTCCGAGTGCTGCTCGGAACGTCTCTTAGTGAGGGCCCTTAAGGGATGACCCTGCACGAAGTAAGAGTCTGAGCCGCTACATTCAGGGAAACCCTGCCCCCATGTGGTAAGATGAAGAGGAAGGTCATCCTCAATTCCATATATATTCCACTAAGGAAAGGAGCTAGGTCTCAGTGCTCGGACACAACTCCCAAAGACAGGTTGGCAAGTCGACAATCTGCTTAACACCAAGGGAAAACTCAGCCATGACTTACTAGAGAATCCAGGTCAGCAAACTACCCTTTGGAACGGTTGTGTAAGTCACCTCAGACTCTCCACATCAGCCTCTTACTATGTGTTTCTACTTGTTCTGATTGTCTAGATCTTGTCGAAGATACCTACCCGAGATCTCAGCCGAGGATTCGGGAGATGACTACAACACACATTTTACTGAGATCTCAACCAAAGATCTTGGAAGATATTCTCGATATGCTCAGGATATGATTCCCTCTACAACATGCCCCTATTAAATAGGGAGATTACCCTTTAAGCCATGACCTCCTTTCAGCTATAAATAGTAGCATATCTAATTGTGAAAGACACACCACCCAGCGCAGAAAATACACCCTAAAACCTTACGTTCTACTAGACCTAGTTTTCCTATCTGACTTTGGCGTCGGAGGGTCCCTCGCTGCAGCCAGGGTCTCCATCTTTATCTTCTCTTGTAAGGATCAAGTGGTCAAAGGAGGATGTTCAAATTTCTGTATCAATAGTTTGACACCATCTATGGGAACGACATTGAAAGTCATTCTCATCACCTACAATTATTCAACGATGGCAAAGGGGAGAAAGAAAGCCTAGACCACTGTTGTTGTGCCTAATCCTATTCTACTAGAACAATCTGTAGACCATCGGGACTCATCTTCCCCACCTCAGGCTGATTCTGCACCTGCAGGCCTGGTGCAGCGGTCCCAGAACTGGGGAGGTTAGCTTGTCTCTTTAGAGCACCAAGTTGAAGCCCTAACTAGCAACATCGATCAGATAAAGGTGAATGCTAGAGCGATAAAACTCTCCTCCTGACCAGGAGGTTGAGGAGGTTGTTGCTCGGGCAGCCACTGAAACATTAGCACCACCTTAAGCACCCGTCGGCTTCCGAAGAAGCAAACAGGTATGTGAAGCACTAAGACATGTGCCCTCCCATGCTTCGGGCACTGTCGCACTGGCTACCTCCAACCTATGTTATGAGTTTGAGAAGAAGGGGTGTGGTAAGGCTCCTGAAACAATGACTGCTCCCGAGACAGTGGTCGAGAATGAGGACCCCTGGGAGGTCGAACTCAACGAACTATAAGGTCAGATCGGCGACATATGGCAGGCTTATCATGCATACGCTCCAACCTCAATAGAAGCCATATTAGAGGAAACTGATCCACCGTTCACTGACGACATTATGCAAGCCTAGCTCCCGCCTGGATTCTGAATGACACAGATCACTCCTTATTCTGGGTCCACCAATCCAACTGAGCATCTAAAATCTTTCAAGGCGTGGATGGAGCTTCACGGTGCCTCGACCGTTGTGATGTGTCGAGCATTCTCCTTAACTTTGTTAGGAGCATCTCGGAAATGGTTTCGACAATTGAAACTGTACTCCATCAGCTCATTCACACAACTTAGCATGACCTTCATTACTAACTTCGTCAGAGGAAAAGAAAGGCTAAAGCCAACAACTCACCTACTCACCATCACTTAGAAGGAGAACGAGCTGTTGAAGGGCTACATTAAACACTTCAATTTAGAAGCAATGCAAGTAGAGGGCTATTCAGATCAGATTGCCCTAGTTGCTATGATGGCCGGTTTGAAGGATGGGAGATTCCTCTTCTCACTTAGCAAGAAACCTTCAATGACGTTGACCGATCTCCTCAACCGAGCTCAGAAGTACTCCAATGCTAGAGAGCTTTTCAGCTCGTGAAAAGCCACCAGGAATGGAGGAAGCTCAACTAAGGAAAAATGACCTAAGGAAGAGTAAGCATCAGCTCCTAGGAACAAGCACAGAAGGGACAATGATTCGACCAGGGGTCAACATCCGAGCAGATGACCAGAGAGTAGATCCCGCTCTTACACTCCCCTCAACGCTCGAGCAAGTCCTCATGGAAGTTCAGGACAAGTGACTCCTCAAGTTACCGAACTGGATGAAGACCTACCCCAACAGGGGGGGTAAATAAAAGTATCGCCACTTCCATCGCGACCATGTCCATTCCACCAATGACTACTTAAACCTTAAAGAAGAGATCGAAGCCCTCATCTACAATGGACATCTGTGGGAGTATGTCAGTATGAAGGAGGAACGATCAAATTGGAATAACGAGCAGCCTAACAATGACAACAACAATGAGGCTACTGGGGAAATCCGCACCATCTTTTGTGAGTCTGCGGGAGGCAAAGACTCAAACTGAGCACGTAAAGCTCATGCTCGGAGCATCACCCACAACAGCTTGGAACATCAGATCCACCTCATATCCCGACCTCTGAAAGAGCAAAAGATGATCTCCGGGGAACTGACCTTCATCGAGGAGGACGCCCGAGGTGTCTACCACCCACATGACAATGCATTAGTGGTGGCCATGACTATAGCCAACTGCAAAGTGTTTCGAATTTTGGTGAACACCGATAGCTCGGCCGACATCCTCTTCACCGATGCCTTCAATAAATGGGAGTCAGAAGGTCCCGACTCCGACCTGTCAAAACTCCTCTGCTCGGATTCACATGGGATAGAGTCACCTCCGAGGGATCTATACTGCTCCCAGTCACTATGAGAGAAGGATAAAATTAGACAATGGCAATGATCGACTTCCTCATGTTGACTGTCCTTCTGTCTACAACGTTATCCTCGGACAACCTTCTCTCAATGGCATGTGAGTGGTAGTATTAATATACCATCTCATAATGAAGTTTCCAACCAAGTATGGTGTTAGATAGGTCAAAGGAGATCAGCAGGAAGCTCACCAATGCTACTCCACGGTGTTAAGAACACATCATTAAATGATGGCCATTACTTCCCTCAATCCCCGGGAAGAATCAGTCGAGAGAGGGTCTCTAGTGGAAAACCTCGCATCCTTCCCCCTCAGTAATTCTGACCCAACCCGTATTGTGCAGGTCGGGTAATCGCTGGCTCCAGATCTACGAGACGAGATCATGGACCTCCTGTGATGCAATGAGAAAAATGAGGGTCAAATATTGTATATTGGACCCCATTTATTACTTGGTTTTATGAACATGATAATGCTTAATGTTCTATTTTTAAACATGTTTGTGTTGCAAGGTAAATTTAAGAGCTTGGATTGAAAAGGATGCTAAAAGCATGGATTTAATGCTTAAGACTCACCAAAGCAAATGATGGATATTATGAGACCAAGAATGAAGAATTCACATGCCAAAGATCCAAGAAAATCAAGTGAGGAACCAAGATCATTGAAGACTTGAAGTGAAGAAAAGGGACCCTAAAAATCTGCCTTCCTCGACTCGTCCCTCGACTAGTCGAAGAATCCTTGACTTGAACTCTAGCGATAAAATCCTCTAAAATTAGGTCATCCTCGACCAGTCGAAGGCTGTCCTCGACTAGTCTAAGGTTACGTAGACAACGCACAAATTGTGAAAACTTGAGGCCGTTTCCAGATTTTTCCAACTCGATGCGAAACTTTGAGTTGCAAGACTATAAATAGGAGTCCCTAGGATGTTCCTAAGCATCTTCTAGGGTTTAAGGAGTGGAGCAAAAGGGTGAAGCCACCGTCCATAATTTTTTCTTCATCTTCTTCCTAAGTTGATCTTTTTGTTTTGTTTAAGAGTTCTTAGTTCAATCATGTCTATGGTTGGCTAAACCTCTTAGGTAGGGCTAAAAGGTGAAGCTTGTTGCGTGATTGAGATGTTTGCTTTATTTTGATTCATGTTTTGTGAACTCTCTTGGATTCTAGTTTGATTATAAAGGAATATTTTTAGTTTTTAATGGTTTGTTGTAACAAATTACAATGGATCTGCGATAGCTTGAAATATCTTCTTTTCCTTGAATTGAGATTGTGAAATTAATAAGTCCTGTTGTTCACCATCGTCCCTTGGGCATGGTAGGATGATAGAATCCTTCCTAACCTTCACAATTCTCTTTTGATTGGATGTGGGATTGGTAAATCATGTTGTTTGCTTTGTCTCCTGGGCATGGTTAGGTGATGGAATCACTTCAAATCCTTACAACTCTCATCCATTGATGATTAGATTCATGAGAAGTTTAGAGATCTGACAAATCTCTTCTTACCAATTGGATAGGATAGGACTCTGATTCTAGATGTGTCCTTGAATCATGGAAGGTAGCTTCCCAATTGTTACAAGTGGATCCTTGGCACCCTAGTTACTACTTTTAAATTCACTAGTTTTAATTACCTTATTCAAAATTACTCTATCAAATATTCAAGATTTAGGTTTTCATCTTCTTCTAGTTCTAGTTCAAGTTACTTTTAGAATATACTTTTAGAATACACACGAGATTAGTCCTTGTGGATTCGACCTCGGTCTTACCAAGATTATTACTACATCGCGACCTTACACTTGGGGTTGTGAGTAGCTGACGCTTTTGCTTGGTCCCACCAAGACATGCCCAGTATTAGTCTGTTCACAACCCCAAGTGTAGGGTCGCGATATAGTAATAATCTCGATAAGACCGAGGTCAAATCTACAGGGACTATTCTCATGAGTATTCTGAAAGCAACTAGAAGTAGAACTAGAAAAAGATGTAAAACTAATTCTGAAGTGATTGAGAGTAATTGTGAGAGATTTAATGAAAAACTTAAGAAAATCAAAGGTGGGAAACTAGGGTTTCCAAGGATCCACTTGTAGGTTCTAAGGATGCTACCTTGCTTGATTCAAGGATGAAGAGATTTATCGAATCTCTGAATTTCTCATGGATCTAATCATCAATGGATGAGAGTTGTGATGATTTGGAAGTGATTCCATCACCTAACCATGCTCAGGAGACAAGGTAAACAACAGGATCTACCAATCACACAACCAATCATCAGAGAATTGTGAAGGTTAGGAAGGATTCCATCATCCTACCTTGCCTAAGGGACGATGGTGAATAATAGGATCTCCTAATTTCATAATCTCAATTTAAGAAAAGAAGATATCTCAAGTTATCGCAGATCTATTGTAATTTGTCACAACAAACCATTAAAAACTAAAAATATTCCTCCATAATCAAACTAGAATCCAAGAGAGTTCAATAAAACATGAATCAAAACAAAGAAAACATCCTAATCATGTTACAAGCTTTACCTCTTAGCCCTATCTAAGAGGTTTAGCTAACCATACACATGTTTGAACTAAAAACTCTTAAGAAAAATATGAAAACAACTAAGGAAAGGAGAGAAAAACTCCTGGCAATGGCTTCTCCATGCTTTTGCTCCACTCCACAAACCCCAGATGATGCCTAGGGACGTCCTAAGGACTCCTATTTATAGTTTTGTAGCACCTCCTTTCGCATTGACGTGGAAAAATCTAGAAATTGCCTTAAATTTACACAGACTTCACTTTGCGCAATTTCACAGAATGACCCAGAGTTTTAGAATATGCTTCTGCAGGACACTTTCAGTAATATGTTTGTTTTCAGGACAATTTCAGGTTCCTTTTCTTCACTTCAAATACTTGATTCTCTTCATTCCTCACTTAGTTTTCTTGGATCTTTAGCATGTGAATTCTTCAATCTTGGCCTTCTAAGATCCATCCATTGCCTTGGTGATTCTTGAGCATCAAATCCATGCTTTTAACACCCTTTTCAATCCAAGTTCTTAAATTCACCTTGCAACAACAAACATGAGTAAAATAGAACATTAAGAATTATCATGTTCATAAAACCAAGATATAAATGGGGGATAATATGCAATATTTGACCCTCAACACAATCCCCAACCAGCATTTTACTAGTCTCGAGCAAAGTATGCGTGAAATGAACTTTAATGTGCAATGTTCAAACCTTTTTCAAAATACAATCTTTTGTGTAATCAAGTATAAATGAGCAGACTCAATGATGAGAAAGTGAGATTTTGAAAACCTAGAGTCGATTCACATAAGAAATCAATCAAATAAGTTCTTTGTCCATTAAGTCAGAGTATAGTTCGCATATCAAGTTTTTCAATGTGCGCAGTGAAGATCAACTTACTTTCTATAAGGATACTATCATTACATCATGTTAGCCCTACTCATCACTTTAAGATTGGTTGAAAACTCGAGTACTGATTTCGAATTTATTCCCTTTTCCTTCTTTTTCTAGTTTTTATTTTATATCGCCGGTCATTTATATTCATTCAGTTTTTTCAGTCTTTTCTCTTTTCTTTCAGATTTTTTTTCATTCTTTTTCTAACTTTTTTCAATCTTTTCACCACACATAACCCTTTTTGTCGATCTCCTATTTTTTAATTAGTTCTTTTCATCTTTTAAGGTGGATAAAATTCTCCAGACTTGATTCTCACAATCTATCAATGATTCACATACTAACAATCAGAAATTCTAGCATTATTCATAGAAAATAATCTAAATGTGTCTTGTGATTTAGATTAACATTATATTCAAACTTCTTCTTAATCAATTGAGCACAAGAACTTAGGTGATAAATTACTTAGATGACTAGACTTCAGTAATTCAAAATTTAATTTCAATCTTATCATTATACTCAAAAGATTCTTAAATACACAACTTATCGCTTTCCAAATAGATAAACATTGAAAATTTTTCAAAATTTTTACAAATTTTGCTCAAAATTGAAAAAACATTGATTAGTTTACCTAGTCTCCCACCTCCAACCTAAAATCTACATTGTCTTCAATGTAAAAGAAATAAGCATGATTTGCAAAAGAGACAACATAATTGAAGGAGAAGTGATGGAAAGATAATACCTGATGAAGGAATTTTGAAGCTTTTTCTAAAGGATCTCAGAGTGAAGGTGGGTTGGTGCAAGAGTTAAACCAACAAAAAGCAAACTATACTAAAACAACGGAAAGTGAACTATCCTATTCCTATGAAAATGATAAACCTACCCATACCTCCATCATACTAGGAGATCAATCCTGGTACATAGGATCATTCAGAGGTATGAACATGTCCTTTGAATCAAATTTCTCAACAAATGGCTTTAATCGATGTCTATTTACTTTAAATTCATTGCCATTGTTTAGATTCCGAATCTCGACAACCTCATGAGGATAAACATTGATAATAATGAATGGGCCGATCCAACAAGATTGGAGTTTGCCCGGAAAGAGATGTAACCAAGAATTATACAAAAAGAACTTCTGACCTGGTGTGAATGATTTTCAAAGAATGTGTTGGTCATGAAACACCTTCATCCTGTCCTTATAAATTCTTGAGTTCTCGTACGCATCGTTCCGAATTTCTTCAAGTTCATTTAACTAAAGTTTGCGTAGTGAGCCAGCGTTGTCCAAGTTGAAATTCAGATTTTTAATAGCCTAGTAAGCTCTATGTTCCAACTCTACAAGCAAGTGGCAAGCCTTCCCATAGACAAGTCTAAAGGGAGACATTCCAATAGGGGTCTTAAATGTGGTATGGTAAGCCCACAAAGCATCGGTCAATTGGATTAACCAAACCTTTTGATCAGGGTTAACCATTTTCTCCAAAATGTGTTTGATCTCTTTATTGGAAATCTCAGCTTGCCCACTTATTTGTGGGTAGTATGGAGTGCTCACCTTGTGAGAGATGCCATATTTCTTCATTAAGTTCGCAAATGGCTTATTACAAAAATGTGAGCCCCCATCACTAATGATGGCTCGAGGCGTTCCGAATCGGGAAAGGATGTTTTCTTTTAAGAATTTAATGACCGTTTGATGGTCATTATTCTGACACGGAATCACTTCAACCCATTTAGTGACATAGTCTACAACAAGTAAAATATATAAATTCTGAATGGATTGGGGGAATGGTCCCAGGAAATCAATGCCCCAACAATTAAATGCTTCAATGATCAGAATGGGGTTTAGAGGCATCATATTTTGATGAGACAATGCTCCCAACTTCTGACAATACTCACAAGCTTTGTAAACTCATGAGTGTTCTTGAACATAGTGGGTCAGTAAAAACCACACTGTAGGATTTTGGCTGTGGTTTTTTACCAGAAAAGTGACCACCACAGGCCTGAGAGTGACGAAAGGAGATGACACTTTGGTATTCATTGTCTGGCACATATCTCCTTAAGATTTGGTTTGGGCAATATGTAAATAAATATGGATCATCCCAAAAGAATTTACGAACCTCGGCGAAGATTTTTTTCTTATCTTGCACAGTCCAATGTGTCGGCGTGAAACCTGTGGTAAGATAATTAGCAATATCAGCAAACCAAGGTGAATGAGGGACTTTAAACAATTGTTCGTTAGGGAACATGTCATTTATATGTGTCGTCTTAAAGAAATCAGAGAGAACATGTCATTCATTGTCTGGCACATATCTCCTTAAGAGTTCCTTTTCCGTAGTCGAGTAATTCACTTGGGTAGGAGAGTTTTACTTATGTAATGAATAGCGTAGGGCTTCTTTTCTTTTCTCTGGCCTAAAATCGCATCAAGAGCATAGTCGGATGCATCATACATAAGTTCAAAAGGAAAGCACCAGTCGGGTGGCTGCATGATAGGTGCAGTGGTTAATATGCCCTTAAGCTTAGTAAAAGCTTCTTGGCATTGCTTAGTCCACTCGTATGGTGTATCCTTTTGAAGTAAATTACATAGAGGATGAGAGAGGTGACTAAAGTCTTTTATGAATCTTCTGTAAAACCCGACATGTCCTAGGAAGGATCTCACATCTCGTATGTTTTTGGGTGGAGGTAGGTTAAAGATCAATTTTAGCCTTATCTACCTCAATTCCCTTAGATGAGATGATGAGTCTAAGGACAATTTCCTTATAAACCATGAAATGGTACTTCTCCTAATTCAATACCAAATTCTTTTCCTCGCATCGCTTTAGCATATTTTTCAAAATTTTCAAACATTCGCTGAAGGATGGATCGAAGATTGAGAAACCATCCATGAAGACCTCTAAGTATTGTCCCACCATGTCAGAAAAAATATCAACATGCATCGCTGAAAAGTGGCGGGGGCATTACATAGCCCGAATGACATCCTTCAGTAAGTAAAGGTGTCGTAAGGACATGTAAATGTGGTCTTTTCCTGATCTTCAAGGGCTATCTCGATCTGATTGTAGCCTGAATAACCATCGAGGAAGCAATAGTAAGAGTGATGAGCTAGCCTTTCCAAAATTTGATCGATAAAGGGTAAAGGAAAGTGGTCCTTCCTTGTGACGGTATTTAACTTCCTATAGTTAATGCACATTCTCCAACTAGTAGTGATCCTAGTTGGCACGAGTACATTATTGACATTAGCTACGATAGTGATTCTGAAGTTCTTAGGAACCACCTGAGTTGGACTCACCCATTGACTATTAGATATAGGGTATATAATACCCACATCCAATAGTTTAAGAACCTCGGCCTTGGCCACTTCCTTCATTTTTAGATTTAATCTACGTTGTGGTTGTCATGAGGTCTTCGCATTATCCTCTAGATGAATGCAGTGAGTACAAATCAAAAGGGTTAATTCCCTTGAGGTCCGTAATCGACCATTTAAGGGCTCTTTTATGCTCAATGAGAGTAGAGATGATCATACTCTCCTGTTCTTGCTTAAGGTGGGAAGAAATCACCACCGGGTATGTCTCACCTTGACCTAAATAGACATATTTCAAATCAGAGGGCAAAGGTTTTAGGTCAAGCTTCGGTGCCTTGAGGTTAGACGGTAGAGGCACTACATCAGTTTGGGGCAATTCTTCGAATTGTGGCCTCCATCGATTAACTTCAAGTACCAGCACAGTATTTAACATGGTCCCCATCTCCCTAATCATATCATCATCAAAAATCATGGGAGTGGGCCTGACACGTCTCTAGAGGGTTAGAAGATAAGGTCAAAAGTGTTCTATCTTCTACAAAAGAGTCAATCATGTTAATGTCGTAGAAATCGTCATCATCCTCTAATTGTTTGCCTGTGTTGAACAAGATATTTAACTCTAATGTCATATTCCCGAAAGACATACTCATGACTTCATTCCTGCAATTAATGATTGCATTTGAAGTGGCAAGGAATGGGTAACCAAGAATCACAAGAATTTGAGTGCTCATGTTACTGATGGGTTGCATATTCAGGACGATAAAATCTACCGAATAGTAGAATATGTCAACCTGGACCAACACATCCTCAATTACCCCTCTCAGTACATGAACTAAGTGATTAACAAGTTGTAATGTGGTTAGGGTGGGTTTTAATTCACCTAAACCTAACTATTTGTAGACCGAGTAAGGAATTAGATTTATGCTCGCTCCTAAGTCAAGAAGTGTGTGCTCAATTTAGTAGTTCCCAATTACACATGGTATGGTTGGGCTACCGAAATCTTTATATTTCTGTGGCACATCTTGCTTTAGGATGACACTCACTTTTTTAGTTAAAAAGATTTTCTTTTGAATATTTTGCCGTCTTTTGGTCGTATACAAGTCTTTCAAAAATTTGACATATAATGGTATTTGTTTAACTACGTCCATTAAAGGAATATTGACCTTTACTTGTTTCAACACCTCTAGAATATCCTGAGAGTTAAAGAGATTTTGGTGCAACTAACCGTTAGGAGAATGGTGTAATTGTCTTGCCTTGAAGTTCCGGTTTCAATTCTTATGGAGCAGTGCTAGATCTATCATTGTTGTCCTCTTCCAGGTCCTTGAGCTTTTCAACCATATCCAGAATGGTTTTGTCAATGGTCTTCTCATTCCTAAGAGTGGTGATAGATTTAGCTTGTTCCATCTGATTTGAAGAGCTTGGATCACTTATCTCATATTGCGGTTTAAGATTGGGGAGAGGTTGAGTAGGAAGCATCCCCCTTTCTATAACCGTAACATGTGAATCTATCTTTTGTATAAATTTTGTAAGTTCTTGTATTGCTTGAGTAAGATCCTGAGTTTGTGTGAAATTTTAAACCGGTTCTTCTTGAGGTTTCCCTTGATTTGGAATTTGATTGAAGAAACCTTAAGGGGTGGCAGTTTGTCCATTCCTCCAACTGAAATTTGGATGATTTCTCCAACTAGGATTGTATGTATTGGAGGTAGGTCCATTAAAAGGTCTTTGGTACTTGTTCAGGGCATTAGATTCCTCATTCAACACCTCTCGAAAGGCAGGTATTGTTGGACAATTTTCAGTTGTGTGAACATTGCAAACAAAAATACCGCAAACAATTTCCTTAACCTTATCCTTCTTTAGTTCCATGGCCTTAAATTTTCTTATGAGATTAGCTACTTTAGTATTAATATCATCCTCCTCTTTCAGAAGGTATAATCCGCCCCCTTTCCATTGATTAAGTGGGCCTAGAAGTGGTACTTGATTTTAGGAATGTGTCCCATGATTGTGCATTTTTGGCAAGTCTATCCAAGTAGTCCCACACATTATCGACATTTTTATTCATAAATTCCCCATTGCACATTGTCTCGACCAATTGGCACATGGAAGATGTCAGACCATTATAGAAAAAGTGTATAATGCGCCACGTTTTAAAACCTTGTTGTGGGCATGAACTGACAAGATCCTTGAACTGCTCCCAACATTGGAAGAATGTTTCATCCTCCTTTTGGGTGAAGTTCATGATTGACTTTCTAAGGGTGTTTGTTTTATGATGTGGAAAAAATTTCTTTATGAACTCCCTTACCATGTCAGTCCATGTGCCAATAGATTGAGGATGTAGTGAGTGCAACCATGTCTTAGCTCTCTCTTTCAAAGAAAAGGGAAAGAGTTTTAGTCTGACCGTGTCCTTAAACACGTTAGGAAAATATAAAGTGACTATAATCTCATCAAACTCTTTCAAGTGTAGATATGGACTTTCAGATTCAAGTCTATGGAATTTTAAAAGGAGTTGGATCACCCCTAGCTTAATATCCATATGTCCCATATTTTCTAGAAAAACCATGCATGAGGGTGTGCTCACCCCCGCCGGTTGTAGATAATCTCGTAAGGTATAAGGGGGGAGGGGGTTCTTGATGTACCTCTTTCTCATCTTGGACTTCCTCAACCCTAGGTTGAGGTTGTTTTCCCAGTTGATTGACAGTCATAGCCTCAGTTAACTCTGAGGATCTCAGGTGGTGTCTAATCCTACGATGGATAGATAAACCCTCAGCCAATCCTCCTTCTCTCAAGAGACGTAGAGTGTTGTCACGGCCCCACCTGGGCATGAAACATCTCAACCCTCAATTTCAGATTCTGACCTAAACCAAAAAGATAGAAAGGAAATAGAAATCTTAAAATAGAGAGTGAGAGAGGGAATTAGAAGTTACTAAATTAGAAGTTCCTAAATTAAGATCCTACAAAACAAAACAAAACAAAACAAGTCAGTTTCTAAAAAAACAGAAATTCTAAAATTAGAAAGTTTCTAAAAAAAATTAAGAAAATAAACTAGTTTCTAAAAAGGAAAGTTTCTAAAAACAGAAAATTAGAAAGTTTCTAAAGAGAGAAAATAGAAAGTTTCTTAAAAGAGAAAAGGAAAGTTCCTAAACCTAGAATTAGAAAGTAGATCTAAGAAAGTTTCTATAAAAAAAGTTAGTTTATAAAAAATTTAGTTTCTAAAAACAAATTAGGAAAGTTTCTAAACCTAGAAATAGAAAGCTAAGTTAGTTTCTAAAATAATTCAAAAAACCCTAATCGTAAAAATAGAAACTAGAAAAACCCTAATCTTAACCTAATTCCAAAACTAGTTATTCTAAGAAAAACACAACCGTTAGTCCCCAGCAACGGCGTTAAAAACTTGTTCACAACCCCAAGTATAGGGTCACAATGTAGTAATAATCTCGGTAAGACTGAGGTCGAATCTACAAGGACTAATCTCGTGAGTATTCTGAAGGCAACTATAAGTAGAACTAGAAAAATATATAAAACTAATTCTGAAGGCAAACTATACACCAGATTTCGATCCTGGGATCCTAAAAGGAGAATTTTTCAACGTACATTTACCTCGTAATAAGCATAACCACAAGTTTACCCAAATCACAAAGGCAATATCATCATCACATTTCCACTAATATAAACAGTTGAATACAGTACTGAAAGAGAAATACATATATCAAAAATCAAATCTCCAGAATACAGTTGCACGCTCCAAGCTCAACGCTGCTGCGACTTAACATCACCTATACGTATCAATCATGTATAAGCTTATAAAAAGCTTAGAGGGTGGTGTAAGTGTGTGTATAAAATAAGTGTCAGGTATGCAATATCAGAGCAATGCAGAAATGTGTTGGTAAGTCCATAAATATCATTAGCATTATCCAGGTTATACGATGCAAAAACATAATAAGCCAATATCATATACTGAGGATGCAATGCATTATGCGGTGCGAATGAAATGACCAAGCTAAAGTGTGAAGTCGGCATGATAGTATGTAGTATCGCATGCTATGAGGTCCATCACAAGGGACTTCTATCCAAACCAGTGTCATACCTAAATTTGTATAACCAGACTCAATGTGGTAAACACCTGACCTCAGGTTAGTCGTGCACCCCAACCAAAATCCTGGCCATTGTGAAGGTACACAATAATTAGTTGCGCACCACCAGCCCAAGTTATTAGTAAATGAAGGAATGAATGAGTAAAATGCTAAGTATGCAACTCGTGCTCAATAAGTCCACATATCAGTACTGTACATCTCTAGGATCATCACTGAGATCTAATACACTCTACGCTAGCTTGCTGTCCCTATCCGAACGCACAACTAGGTAAGTGAAAAAGACCTCACTATCCGCCTACCAATATTGGGCCCGACTTGTCGATAGCGGACCCATTCCTCAAGATGGTCAAACTCAATCTAGATATTACCCCCTCACTCAGGAAGGTAAGGTCACACTCCTTTCCAACTGACCACGACATAGTGGAGACGCGACTCACTGGTATACGGCCCTCATGCGTTCATGTATATCCACTCGGTCTAGATGTTAGAGCATCCCCTGGCTTTGGGAGTTTAGAGATTTTTACCCAGGGATATCTATGACACCCGTATGCTAGAACCAAACATTTTTGGTGTCTTATCTAGCCATCCATGACATGCTTGTGGAGGCCACGACCCTGATGTTGCTAGGGCATATAGTAGTCATATCCCAAAATGCGAGATGCATGAGTCGCATAGTCCAATCATTCATCAATCCTGCGCATACGAGCGCTCATGTGGGACGACTCTGCCTATAAGGGAGTCCCATAAACAACCTGCCCTATAGCATATACAATGGTCAACCACACCTCAAACATGCAGATGATGCACATGGGCATGTATCATGATGTTATGCTGTCACATACTCATAATCAGTATCGATAACCGGTACCGATAATCGACATCGATAATCGCCCTCGATAATCGGCATTGATAATCGGCCTTGATAATTGGCCTATATGCAAGGCGGGGTCCATAGATGAACAGTCGATCTAAATCATAATATAAGGATTGGCCCTTGGTTGTGGATATGCCAAATCCAGTAGCACGGAGCCATCCGTCCACGACTATGATAGACCATGCAACATCAATGGGGCCCAAAGATTTGGGTTAAGCCACTTAGAGAATGATGAGAATGGGCCTAACAAGGCCTAAGGGAAGGTCATAATGTGGACATTTAACCATCATTACCCATCAACATGGACATTTAACCAACATTGCTCCCAAGGAGTGGCCCTCATAGGGCCAAACATATAGTGGGGCCCATGACCTCACATAAGGCCTCACATACAATCACAATGGGCCTCATCACATTAAGTGGGCCGCATCGCATGGGCCTCATATACATCAAGTGGGCCGCATCGTATGGGCCTCATATAAATCACAATGGGGCCGCTTCACATAAGCCCCACACATTGCAATGGGCCACATCTCATGGGCCTAATACACATCACAATGGGCCACATCACATGGGCCTGATATACATCACAATGGGCCTCATCTCATGGGCCTCTCATACAGCACAATGGACCTCATATACATTATCATGGGCCGCACCACATGAGCTTCATATACAACACATTGGGCCTCTCTCATGGGCCACATATACATCACAATGGGCCTCGGCACATGGGCCATAAATACATCACATTAAGGTGGGCCCTGCACATTTCAAATGGGCCATAAATACATCACATTGGGCCTCATCAAATGGGCCGCACAAACATCATATTGGGCCGCATTTAAGGGCCATACAAACATCACATTGGGCCGCACATATGGGCCCCACAAACATCATATTGGGCTGCATTTAAGGGCCACACAAACATGAAGTGGGCAGCAACATTGGGCCTCATATACATTAAATGGGCCCATCGTTCTAGCAGGACTATCTAAACCATTCATCTATTTTTAGAGACCATTACAGAGCATTACCCAAAAATGAATCATATCAAAAGATCATCTGGACCATACCAGAAATAGCAGCAGAGATAATGATTTCCACTGATTGAAATCCATAGGGCCCACCATAACAAGTATTTTCCATCCATTCTGTTCATAAGGTCACAAAGACCTGAATTAAGAGGAATACAAATTTCATATCGATCCAAAACTTCAGTGATCCCAAACGGGTTCAATGGTAGACGTTCAATCCTCCACTGGTTGCAGTGTGGTCCACTTAATAGACAGGCGAATATAACATATACATCAGCAGTGGGCCCCACCGTCCAATCATCTGGACGGTGTGGATTTAATCCACATATCATGATCAGACCCACAGAACTTGTGACGTTGCATAGTAGCTAAGGCTGCTCGTCTAATAGATGGACGATTGGATGTAACACATGCCTTACATGGGGCCCATAGAACTTACTGACATCACCTACAGTAGCAAGCTGCTGGTGGGACCCACAGAGCTTGCTGACATCACATATACAACAACTGTATAGCTGGTGGAGGTACTCGAGCCAATCCTCTTCCACCATAGATATCAAGGTGGGTCCACACGTCCTAAAAGGCTGGATGGTGTGGATGTAATACATACAGGTGGGTCTCACTAGCATGTGGGCCACCTAGGGACTGGGCCGACCCCAAATATCCACTCAACTAGGTGGGCCGGCCAGGAAAAACACAAACATTATAGTGGGCCTAGTTGTCCATCGGGTCTGCCCAGTTTGGACCCAGGCCCTAAAATGATATCTCTGATGGACGGTGTGGGCAGAGTACATATATCAAGGTGTGTACCACTGTTTAGCTGCTGGATGGTGGATACAACACATATGCATCATGTGTGGGTTACACACGGATGAACGGTTTGGATATAAAATGTACCTCATGATCAGGGCCCTACACTGCCTGTCTAGATGGACGGTGATAATGTAAAATAGGTGGATGGCGTAGATGGAATACATATACATCAAGGTGGGCCCCACCCCCTCACGCGCTACACGTGTGGGGTGGGCCCAAGGCTGCCAAAAAGGAGGACGTGAGGATATAACTGAAAAGGCCAAGCTATATGTCCTAAAGGGGGGGGGGGGTGAATAGGACTATGAAAAATTCAAGCCTTAATAGCGGAATAGAAGAATATGATAGCCAAATAAAGGAAAATAATTCACAACGCAGAAATGAAAAGCAGCCTCAATAATCAAGTATTGAGAGATTGATACAAATGATATTCTAAAGACAACCTTACACCATAAAAACCAAGGGTTTATGGCAGGACAACCTTATTTCTAGAAAGTTCTTTATATCAAAAACTCAAACTGAAGAGGAATAAATAAATAACGAGGAATAAATAAATAGTAAGGAATAGAAATATTAAACTATTACAACATTCCCCACAATGCTTTAAATGTAAATATTACAACATTCACATCAACACATACATCCCACAAACTTTGAATGATAAAAGATAGAAAATAAATAACACATCCACAAAACACAGAGTAATAGTGGTTTGCCTGTGTGTTCACCAACTGTTAAACAATAGCTACACAGTTTGCTACTCCACTCTTAATATCCTCACTCAGTGGATATTAGCGTTCACTATGAAAATAGGTTTCTCGTGTTCACCTAAAGCCTTCACAATTGTGTCTTTCAAATGGGCTTACACAATTCAAAAAACCCACTTCTGAGTTTTTTAGCTCTCCTCAGATAACTAACAAATTGAGATTTTTTTGGCTTAATCTCAAATAAAACCAAAATAATGAAATTTATAATAAAGTAAAATACCTGGATTTCTCTTTTTGTTGTAGCCCGGAAGAACCAAATCGGAGTAGAAGTTCGAATAGAAGTTCAATGTCCAATACTCACTTAAGAAATGGATCAAGGTTCTAGATTGATTTTAAATTAAATCAGGTGGGCTAGCTATATTTGATTTTGATTCCAAGAAGAAGGAATATCACAATTCCTCTTTTCAATTCAGATTGGAATATAGAAACAAAACCAAATCAATAAAGCTAATAAAAGAGAATATTAAATATGCACAAATTAGCTTAAAATGAATACAAACTTATCTCAGAGTGATGCCTTGATTTTGCTTGAATTGAGTTATCAAACTCTGAAATTTGTTATCTATTTATAGTTGCAGAAACTCGTCTACAACTGGTCTTGAGGACAGTATACTGGTCGTAGAAGAAACAGATTTTTGAAATTTTAAGCGCGATCGGATAAAACCGTTCTACGACTGGTCGAAAGTTGTCCACGACAGGTCGCGAGCCCTCCACGACTGGTCGTGACCAACCCACGACTGGTCGTGAGGTACCAAGTTTAGTTACTGGAGTTTGAGTCGAAGGTGCATGACAGGTTGTGAACAAGTTGAGCACTATTCACATGATCGGTCGAGAAGACTCCAGGACTGGTCGTAGCTCAACCAAAAAATTTTAAAAATTTGCAACAACTTAGGACTGGTCCTGGAATTTCTTAGACTGGTCGAGCCAGTTCTAGGACTAGTCGAATAGGGTCCAGGGCTAATCTTAGAACAGACCAAATTCATATAAAAAGTTTCAATATGAATTATGTATACAAAATGACCTACCCTAAGGTCAATCTAAGGTCAATCATACCTAGAAAGTGAGATATGAACATCGAGACTTCATAAGATAGTTGACCTTTGAAGATTGTAAAGCTTGGGATCTCTATACTTGATGTAGCATTGAACTTAAGATCTTTTAGAGCTTGAATTACACTTCATTTCGAGTTGTACACTAACTTGAGTCTTTGAACAAGATCACTTCTTTCGTTGTAGCTTGTACTTGTATTTCTTGAACTGGTTTGAAGTAAATCTTCTTTCTTGACTTGAAGTAACGTGTTTAGAGAGGTGATGCAATGTCTTAATCATATATACCAATGAGCTACACAAGACATAAATTGCTCAAGACAAAGATTAATGTTTTGGCACCACAAAATTTGACAACCAAAGGAGCATAAAACCATAGCACTTACAATAACTCATACCTCATGATCTGATCCACCCTCCAGAGTTCTAGACGGTGTGGATCTGCAGCACACACATCATGGTAGTCCCCACGTGGGACTCATGGACGGACAGCATGGTTGAGACACATATATTAGAGGTGGGTCCACACATGTGGCCTACCTCATCTTAGAACAAAGCTGATATTTGTTTTCCCTTTCATACAGTCCAGTAGCAGTTGCTGCTGGACGCCTATGCCTGGATGGTCAGGATCAGGTGGGCCCATGTTCTGGATAAAATGGATGGACGTGTGGATGTGGAACACACATCATAGTGCGTCTAACGCACACACATCAAGGTGGGTCTACGTGGTGGCCCACCAAGGCTTTGGATCGGTTGATATTTGTGTTTTTCCTTCATTCAGATTATTGGACGGTGCTAGCAGTGCTGGACCATCCAGCCACCTGCTGGACGATAGAAAAGTGGGCCCTGCAGGTAAATGGCATGGGTATAATACAACATGGTGGGCCACACACACACACATCAGGTGGGCCACACACCTCATCATCATCACCACCACACAAAAAGGAAAATAGAGAGAGACAGAAAGAAAAGATGGAAATGGGAAGAGCTTCGCCACTATGAGCTCCTCCATGTACATATATCAAGATGGGTACCACCACAAGTGGGCCCTCAAATGAAAATCAACGGTTGGATATCCTAAAATCACCCACCGTTTACTCTTCTTCCTCCTCCTTAAGCTTCTAATGCTTCAAAAGTGCTCCTTCAATGGTGGAGGTGATGATCCAAGGGTCGGATTTAGTGGGATCTTGCGTGGAAGGGGGGGTTGGCTTGATGGAGTTTTTGGTCTCCAAGCTTGGACGTCCAAAGGCTCTTTGGTTGTTAGGAAAAATGCCTAGGGAAGAGAGAAAGAGAGGTTGTAAGGGAGAGGGATGGGTGATGGGTGATAGGTGGTATGAGTTGTGTTGACTTTGGGTGAGAAAGGGATGGGTGTGATGAGATATGTACTTGACTTATACATTAATTGATTGATTTGATATTTAGTAGAAATTCTCTTGGATTTTGCAAATGCGTGGCGTTTCTTCGAGATAAACACGGGCCCACATCTCCTAGCCTGGGTATCGCATCGGTGCTCAAGATGCAGCGTTGGAACCGCGGCGACAGTGCGGTCGCAATGGTACAAGTCTCGGGTTGAGCCAACTCAGATCTATGGGATACAACTTAGGGTTGCTCGTAAACACTGATTACAAGTCGCGGGTTGTCGCAATTCTACTAGGAGGATTGCGGGATCCTATGGAACAGTACGAAGTAGGATGCGGGTCTTACAGCTCTCCCCTCTTAATAAAAATTTCATCCTCCAAATTTGCACTATTACGCAATTAGACGTAACTCATAAGGGAAGGGAGGAGAAATCATAACATTATATATATTGAAAACAGAATACAATCGAATAGCGCTTGCAAATCTCAGGCTCTTGCTCTTAAGACGCCTCATCACACTATGATGACCCCACTAATCCTTGGATCCCAGTCAGAAACGATCGAGACTGGAATACTATGTAGCCTTACAATCTCAACGGTATGGAGCTATTTCAGAAAGTTTCTAAGTTATTCGAACTCAGGGATCTAATCATTCTAAGTTCTCAAGAATCATAGTGTAGGGTAGCTATCAGCAGATATGTGATGTTATCCTTAGGTATTCCCAAGTTATGCTCTGATACCAACCTCTGTCGTGCCCTAAACTCAGAAACCAGGCTTATAAAATTTTCGATCGCCGAATACGATGCCGACAGCCTTTGTAGTACCCCATTCTTGACTTCTAGCGCCCATACGCCAGATTCTGATCCTGGGATCCTATAAGGAGGATTTTTCAACATACATTTATCTTGTAATAAGCATAACCACAAGTTTACCCAAATCACAAAGGCAACAACATCATCACATATCCACTAATATAAACAGATAAATATAGTTCTGAAAGGGAAATACTTATATCGAAAATCAAAGCTCCAAAAGACAGTTACATGCTTCAAGCTCAATGTTGCTTTGACTTAACGTCACCTGCACGCATCAATCGTGCATAAGCTTATAGAAAGCTTAAAGGGTGGTGTAAGTGTGTGCACAAGGTAAGTGCTAAGTATGAAATATCAGAATAATGCAGAAACATGCTGGTAAGTCCATAAATATCATCAGCATTATCCAGGTTATGCGATACAAAAACATAATAAGCCAATATCATATATTAATGAAGCAACGTAGATCAGCTATGTAATGCGAAAACATAGTAAGCTAGATATCATATACTGGGGATGCAATGCCATATGCAGTGCTTATGAAATGACCAAGATTGAGTGTAAAGTCGTGATGATAGTATGTACATACTATCGCAGGCTATGGGGTCCATCACAAGGGACTTCTATCCAAACCAATCCCATACCTAAATTTAGATAGCTAGAGTCAATGTGGTAAACTCTTGAGCTCAGGTTAGTCGCACACCCCAACCAAAATCCTGGACATTGCGAAGATATACAATAATTTGTTGCACACTATCAGCTCGAGTGGATAGTGAATGAATGAGTAAAATGCTGAGTATGCAACTCGTGCTCAATAAGTCCACATATCAGTACTGTACATCTTTTGTATCATCACCGGGGTCTAGTACACTCAACACCAGCTTACCGCCCCTATTCGAGCGCACAACTAGATAAGTGGAAGAGACCTCACTATTCGTCTGTCAATATCGGGCCCGGCTCGTCGATAGCATACCCATTCCTTAAGTTGGTCAAACTCAACCTAGATATTTCCCCCTCACTCAGGCGGGTAAGGTCACACCTCTTTCCAACCGACCACGACATAGTGCGAAACGTGACCTACTAGTATACAGCCCTCATGTGCTCATGTATATCCACTCAGTCTAGACGTTGGAGCGTCCACTGGCCTCGGGGGTTTAGGAATTTTCACCCAGGGATATCTATGGCACCCGTATGTTAAAACCAAACATTTTTGGTGTCCTATCTGGCTATCCACAACATGCCTGTGGAGGCCATGGCCCTGATGTCGCTAGGGTGTACAGTAGTCATATCCCAAAATGCGAGATGCATGAGTCACATAGTCCACTCATGCATTAATGCTATGTATATCGAGTGCTCATATGTGACGACTCCGCCTATCTGGGAGTCTCATAAATAACCTGCCCTATGGCAGATGCTATGGTCATCTACACCTCAAACATGCAGATGATGTGCATGGGCATGTATCATGATGTTATGTTGTCACATACTCATAATCAGTATCGATAACCGGCACCGATAATCGATATCGATAATCGGCTTCGATAATTGGCATTGATAATCGGCCTTGATAATTAGCATCGATAATCGACCTATATACAAGGCGGGGTCCATAGATGAATTGTCGATTTAAATCATAATATAAGGATCGGCCCTCGGTCATGTATATGCCAAATCCGGTAGCACGGAGCCATCCGTCTACGACGACGATGGACCATGCAACATCAATGGGGCCCAAAGATTTGGGTTAAGCCACTTAGAGAATGATGAGAATGGGCCTAACAAGGCCTAAGGGAAGGTCACAATGTGGACATTTAACAATCATTGTCCATCAACGTGGACATTTAACCAACATTGCTCCCAAGGAGTGGCCCTCATAGGGCTAAACATTTAGTGGGGCCCATGACCTCATATAAGGGCCTCACATACAATCACAATGGGCCTCATCACATTAAGTGGGCCGCATCACATGGGCCTCATATACATCGCATGGGCCACATCGCAAGGGCCTCATATAAATCACAATGGGGCCGCTTCACATGAGCCTTACACATTGCAATGGGCCGCATCTCATGGGCCTCATACACATCACAATGGGCCGCATCACATGGACCTGATATACATCACAATGGGCCTCATCTCATGGGCCTCTCATACAGCACAACGGACCTCATATAAGTTATCATGGGCCGCATCACATGAGCTTCATATACAACACATCGGGCCTCACTCATGGGCCACATATACATCACAATGGGCCTCGGCACATGGGCCATAAATCCATCACATTAAGGTGGGCCTGCACATTCCAAATGGGCGACAAATACATCACATTGGGCCTCATCAAATGGGCCGTACAAACATCATATTGGGCCACATTTAAGGGCCACACAAACATCACATTGGGCCACACATATGGGCCACACAAACATCATATTAGGCTCCATTTAAGGGCCACACAAACATGAAGTGGGCAGCAACATTGGGCCTCATATACATCAAGTGGGCCCATCGTTCTAGCATGACTATCTAAACCATTCATCTATTTTTAGAGACCGTTATAGAGCATTACCCAAAAATGAATCATATCAGAAGATCATCTGGACCATACCAGAAATAGCAGCGAAGATAACGATTTCCACTGATTGAAATCCACGGGGCCCACCATAACAATTATTTTCCATCCATTCTGTTCATAAGGTCACAAAGACCTGAATTAAGAGGAAAACAAATTTCATATCGATCCGAAACTTCAGTGATCCCAAACGGGTTCAATGGTAGATGTTCAATCCTCCACTGGTTGCAGTGTGGTCCACTTGATAGACGGGTGGATAGAACATATACATCAGCAATGGGTCCCACCGTCTAGCCATTTGGACAGTGTGGAATTAATCCATATATTATGATCGGACCCACAAAACTTGTGACATTGCACATCAGCTGATGTAAGACCCGTATCGTAGACCATACCGTTCCTTAAACTCCCGCAGTCCTCCTGATCGAATTTTGGTGACCTACGACCCGTAATCGGCGTTTGCACGCGACCCTATGTCGTATCCCATATATCTGAGTCAATTCGACCCGAAACTTGTACCCTAGCGACCGTGCCATCACCGTGGTTCCAACGCCGTATCTCACGCAGTGACGCGATACCTAGGCCAGGAGTTGTGTGCCTGCATTTATTTTGAGGAAAACGTTGCGTGTTGGGAATTCTGAGAGAATCTCTATCAAACTTCACATCAATCAAGTCAAGTACTAACCCATACCTAGCCATCTCTTTTTCACCAACAAGGCATGACAACCATTCCTCTCTCACCCAAAAGTCAACAAGCACCATGCCCTCTCATCCTATCACTCCATCCATCACCACTCCTCTCTCTCTCATTTTCTCAAGTCCATCTCCCAAGCAACTAAAAGTACTATGTTAATAAACCCTAAGTATTGTCAAATTTTGGTATGCCAAACCAATTCAAGTTTGTATCTTGATTTGTATCAAGCTTGTGCATTTGTTCACAATGAATCTTCGACATTCATTCTGTTCGTGCTGAATTTATCTTACCGATATCTATGACGAACTTACCAAGATCTTCAAACTTGAAGAAAGTGAAGACTTTTATAAATTGATTGAAGACTTAACTTTTGCGGTTCAAGATCTGGAACCAGAAAAGTCCAAGAACTCAAGTCCTAATTGAAGACTATGTTTGATATGTCAAGTTCAAGCTTCGAAGATCGCAAGAATTAAAGTTATTGAAGTGATCAATAGTTTGATGGTTCATGTGTTCTATCTCACAAGTAAGGTATGATTGACCTAGATTGACCTTATATCATGATTAGATCATTTCATACTTTCGGTCGGTCGTTTTGGTCATTTTATAAGTGTTAAATTCTGTTCTTTCGACAAGCCCTAACACTGCCTCGACCGGTCCTAGAATTTCCTCGACCAGTCCAAGATTTGTTATGAATTATTAAAATTTTTCTGTTGGTCTACGACCAGTCCTGGAAACTGATCGACCAGTCATGTGAATAGTGCTCGACCAGTCGTGCAGTGCTCGACTCATTTTTCAGCGAGTAATCTGGACTCACACGACCAGTCATGTGTTGTCCACGACTAGTCGAGCAGGCCACTCGACCAGTTGTGGGACCCATAAGGCCAGTCGTGTAACTGAAAAATCTTATCACGCCAGAATTTTTGAAAATCTGTTTGGATAAGGCTAGCCGTAGCTAATCAAAGGCCAGTCGTGCGAACCAATTTTTTACCTATAAATAGTGCTCGAATTTTAGCATTTTCTATTCAATTCTTATCATTTTAAGCAATCATTCTAAGATTATTTTGAGTACATTCTAGGCTATTTTGTGCATATTTAAGATTCTTTAAAGTAGCTCTTGTTATTTGATTTTGAATCTCTATTCCATTCTTATATTGAAAAGGGATATTCGATTTACCTTTCTTGAGATCAAAATCAATACAAAGCCTTTGCTAATTTAATTAAAAATTATCTAAACTTAGAACCCTATACACTTGTGAGATTGAACGTTGAACATCTACGTCGTCATCAAGTTGGTTCTATCGGGCTGCTTCAGAATCTTCATACAGATAAGTATTTTACTTTTTCTGTAATTCAATTCTATTTGTTTGGTTTGTGAGATTGTTCTAGAAAATCTCCATTTGTGGTTTGTTTGAGGTGATCCAGAAAACTCAGAGCGTGGGGTTTTTGAATTGTGTAAGCCCACTTGAAAGACACAATTGTGAAGGTTTTAGGTGAACCTTGAAAAACCTATTTTGGATTAGTGAACGCTAATATCCCGTGGGAGTGGATATTAGGAGTGGAGTAGTTGTGTGGCTATTGTTTAACAGTTGGTGTACACACAAGCGAACTACTATAATTCTCTGTGTTTGGTTGATGTGTGGTTGATTTCTATATCTTTTATGGTTTAAGATTGTGGGATGTATTTGTGGATGTCAATGTTATAATGTTTAAATTTCAGCATTGTGTGGTGAATGTTGTAATAGATTAGTTTCTATTTCTTTCATATCCTCTTCATTTTGAGTTTTTGATACTCACCCACGTTCTAGTAAGGTTGTCCTGCCATAAACTATTGGTTTTTAGTGTTAGGTTGTCCTTAGAACCAAGTTTGTATCAACCTCTCAATACTTGATTTTTGAGGTTGTTATTTCCTTTGGTTATTTACATTTTATTTGGCTATCTTGTTGTTTATATTTTACTTATTTATTTTTATTTGCCATAGTCCTATTTACAACCCCCCCCCCCCCTCAAGGACTTTTTGCTCAGCCTTTTTAGTAACTTTCAAGGAGAGGACGTCCAAGATGCCCATCAAGAAGCTATGGTGTGGCCCACTCCCTACCACCCAATCTCCCATCCTAGCCATCTAAACTTCATCATCCTCCATTAAAATCGAAGCTTAGGAGCCAAGGAGTCGAAGGAGCTAAAGAAGAAGATGATCGGTGGGTGTTCATAGCGTTAGATTTTTTATTTTGATTTAGGGTCCACACGATTTTGGGACCCGTTTTCATGTATGTGATTGTAAGCAAGAGGGGCCCATAGTGGTGGGGTCCCTCTATCTCACCGCTCCCTCCCTCTCTCTCTCTCTCTTTCTCTTTCTCTCTCTCCTTTTCTTTTGAGATATATGTATGTGGCCAACCTGATAGATCAAATCTGGACTGTCCAGATTTTCTGGACGTCAATTTATAGAGCCCACCTTGCTGCTCATTTTTGGACCAGCCCAGATGTAGGGGAAAACATAAATATCGGCCTGATTTTAAGGTCGTGTGGACCCACCCCTGATGTATGCAGCCCATCCTTGTGGGGCTCATGTGATGTGTGGGATTCATCCCAGCCATCTGTCTAATAAGCTGGGACGGTGGACCCCACTACTAGTGACGTCAGCAAGTTCTGACCCCATCACAAGGTATATGTTATATTTACACCGTCCACCCATTTGGAGGCATGGCCAACCCCACATGTGTGGGGGTGGGACCCATCTTGATGCATTTATTTAATATCCCCACCATCCAGAGTTCTTTGGACGGTGTAGTGGGAACCCACCTTCATATTTGTGGTTTGAAATCCACAACGTCCGTCCCTTACTGGGATGTGGGACCCACCCACATGTGCCACACATGTGGGGTGGGCCCACCTTGATGTATATATTCTGTATTCACACCGTCCATCTAGACGGTGTGATGTGTGGGCTACCATGATGTATGTTTTTATCCACACCGTCCATCTAGACGGGTGGTGTGGGGCGCACCATAATGTATGTGTTTCTCTAGCCGTTCATCCATCTTGCAGCACGTGGGACTTGGGTCCCACTGCTGGTTGACGTCAGCAAGCTCTGTGGGGCACCATGATGTATGAGTTTTTCCACGCCGTCCATCTGTTTCTGCTTGTGAGACCCCCTACAATGTATGTGTTTTTACACCACGCCGTCCATTTGTTTTATGGGGTGAGGCCCACCTTAATGTATGTGTTGTACATTAGCACCGTCCATCTATATGTGCCGTGGGATGCACCGTGATGTATGTATTATATATCTATGCCGTCCATTTGTGTGGCCCGCCGTGATGTATGATTCAGGCTACCCATCCATTTTTCCTGGGTAATGGGATGCCCCATTAGGCCCACCTTGTGATGCAATAGGCCCGCATCGATGTTTGTATTGCAAGCATACTACCTATCCCTCATGCCTAACCCTTGGGCCCTTATGTGCGGCCCAATATAATGAACTTATGGCCCATATGTGAGGCCCAATCCGATGTGTATGAGGCCTATGAGCAAGCCCAATGTGATATATTTATGGCCCATTGATGCGGCCCAATATGATGTATATGAGGCCCAAACTGATGTGTATAAGGCCCATATGTGAGGCCCAATCTGATGTGTATGAGGCCCATGAGTGAGGCCCAATGTGATGTACTTATGGCCCATTGATGAGGCCCATATGGTGAGGTCTACTATGATGTATATTGGGCTCTTATGCGAGGCCCATTATGTTGTATGTGAGGCCCTTATGTGAGACCATAGGCCCACTATATGTTTGGCTCTATGTGGGTCACTCTTAGGGAGCAATGTTGGTTAAATGTCCACATTGATGGGCAATGATGGTTAAATGTTTACATTGTGACCTTCCCTTAAGCCTTCGTTAGGCCCATTCTCATTATTCTGGGTTAACCCAAATCATTAGGCCCCATTGATGTTGCATGGTCCATCATCACCGTAGACGGATGGCTCCGTGCTACCAGATTTGACATATCCACGGCCGAGGGCTGATCCTTATATTATAGTTTAGATCGGCTATTCATCTATGGACCCCGCCTTGCATATAGGCCGATTATCGGTGTTGGTTATCGATGCTGATTATCGGTGCCGGTTATCGATACCGATTATGAGTGTGTGATAGTATAACATCATGATACATGCCCATATGCATCATCTACATATTTGTTATGAGATGTAGTCGACCATTGCATGTGCCATAGGGCAGATTATTATGGGACTCCCTGATAGGAGGAGTTGCCCACATGAGCGCACGGTACGTGTAGGATTGCTGCATGACTAGATGGTATGACTCACGCATCTTGCATCTTGTGATATGACCACCATATGCCCTCACGACATCAAGGTCATGGCCTCCACAGCCATATCGTGGATGGCCAGATGGGACACCAAAATGTTTGGTTCTAGCATACGGGTGCATAAATGTCCCTGGGTGAAAATTCCTAAACCTCCGTGGCTAGGAGACGGCCCATCGTCGCGACCGAGTGGATATATATGAGCGTATGAGGGCCGTATACCAATAGGTTGCGCCTCCCACTGTGTCGTGGTCGGTTGGGAGGGGGCGTGACCTTACCCGCCTGAGTGAGGGGATAATATCTAGGTTGAGTTTGACCAGCTTAAGGAATGGGTCCGCTATCGATGAGCCGGGCCTGATATTGGCAAGCGGATAGTGAGGTCTCTTTCACTTAGTTGTTTGCTCGAATAGGGGCGACAAGCTGGCATAGAGTGTAATAGACCCCGGTGATAATCCCAGAGATGTACGGTACTGATATGTGGACTTATTAAGCAGGAGTTACATACTCAGCATTTTTCTCATTTATTCATTCATTCACTATCCACTCGGGCTGGTGGTGCGCAACTGTTTGTTATGTACCTTCGTAATGGCCAGGATTTTGGTTGGGGCGCGTGACTAACCTAAGATTAGGAGTTTACCACGTTGAGTTTGACTATCTAAATTTAGGTATAAGACTGGTTTGGATAGAAGTCTCTTATGATGGACCCCATAGCCTGCGATACTACGTACTATCATCTTGACCTCACACTCCAACTTGCTCATTTCATTCACACTGCATATTGCATTACATCTGTGACATGGAATTTTGGGTTTCTATGTTTCTGCATTTATATGCCTTAGATGAAGTTGACGATATTCGTGGACTCGTTAGGATTTGCATATTGCATTATATCCTCAGTATATGATATTTAGCTCACTATGTCTCCACATTGTATAGTTGATCTACATCACTTTCTAAGTATATGATGATGGCTTATTATGTTTTTACATCGCCTAGCCTGGATAAGGCTAATGGTATTTATGGACTTACCGGCATGTTTTCGAATTGCTCTGATATTGCATACTTGGCACTTATCTTGCACACACACTTACACCACCCTCTAAGCTTTCTATAAGCTTATGCATGATAGATGCGTGCAAATGGCGTTAGGTTGCAGCAGCATTGAGCTTGGAGCGTGCAGTTCTCTTCTGGAGCTTGATTTTTGATATATGTACTTCCCTTTTAGTACTGTATTCAACTGTTTATATTAGTGGATATGTGGTGATGATGTTGCTTTGGTGATTTGGGTAAACTTGTGGTTATGCTTTTTACGAGATAAATGCATATTAAAAAATCCTCCTTGTAGGATCCTAGGATCGAAACCTAGTGTATGGGCGTTGAGAGCTGAGAATGGGGTACTATGGAGGCTGTCGGCATTGGATTCAGCGATCGAAAATTCTGTGGGCCCGTTTTATGAATTTGGGGCATGATAGATGAGGATGCTTGTCCAACAAATGGATGGTTGGATGTAACACATGCCTTACGTGGGGCCCACAGAACTTGCTGATGTCAGCTACAGCAGCAAGCTACTGGTGGGACCCACAGAGCTTACTGATGTCTCATATACAACAGCTATATAGTTGGTGGAGGTACTCTAGCCAATCCTCTTCCTTGGATGGTGTGGATAAACAGTTATCAAGGTGGGTCCACACGTCCTAAAAGGCTAGATGGTGTGGATGTAATACATACAGGTGGGTCCCACTGGCACGTGGGCCACCTAGGGGCTGGGCCGACTGGGAAAAACACAAACATTACAGTGGGTCTGGCTATCCGCTAGGTCTGCCCAGTTTAGACCCAGGCCCTAAAATGATCTCTCTGATGGATGGTGTGGGCAGAGTACATGTATCAAAGTGTGTACCACCATCCAGATGCTGGATGGTGGATACAACACATATGTATCACGTATGGGTTACACACGGATGAACGGTTTAGATATAAAACGCACCTTATGATCAAGGCCCTACACTGCCTGTCCAGATGGACAGTGATAATATAAAATAGGTGGACGCCGTAGATATAGTACATATACATCAAGGTGGGCCCCACCCCCTCATGTGCTACACGTGTGGGGTGGGCCTAAGGCTGCCAAAAAGGAGGACGGTGAGGATATAACTCATACCTCATGATCTGATCCACCGTCCAGAGTTCTGGACGGTGTGGATCTGCAACACACACATCTGGTAGTCCCCACGTGGGACCCATGGACGGACAGCATGATTGAGACGCATATAGCAGAGGTGGATCCAGACGTGTGGCCCACCTCAGCTTAGAACAAAGCTGATATTTGTTTTCCCATTCATACGCCTATGCCTGGACGGTCAGGATCAAGTGGGCCCATGTTCTGGACAAAATGGATGGACGTGTGGATGTGGAACACACATCATAGTGCGTCCACCGCACACACATCAAGGTGGGTCCACGTGGTGGCCCACCAAGGCCTTGGATCGGTTGATATTTGTGTTTTTCCTTCATCGAGGTTGCTGGACCATCCAGCCACCTGCTGGACTATAGAAAAGTGGGCCCCACAGGTAAACGACATGTGTATAACACATCATGGTGGGCCACACACACACACATCAAGTGGGCCACACACCTCATCATCATCATCACCACACAAAAAGGAAAAGAGAGAGAGAGAGAGAGAGAGAGAGAGAGAGAGAGAGAGAGAGAGAAACGGCGGAAATGGGAGGAGCTCCGCCACTATGAGCTCCTCCATATACATACTGAAATTATGGTAATGACCGCTCTAGTAGAAGTAAGAGTAGGTCAAAGTGTCCTAGAGGGGGGTGAATAGGACTTTTTAATATTTTATGATGATTTAAAACCTATCAACCCTATCCTGAATTAATATGCAAGTATCAGGATTTCTTCCATGTAACTCTAATGGCTTTCAAGCCAAATAGAGGATCCAATCATAAGACTATTCAAAACATAAACAAGATGAGGAACATAGTTCATGATGGATGTGACTGTGTATAAGATGTGATTCTAATTAGTTCCAGGTAATCATGTAAGCATGCATTGTGAGAACATCCAGAGAAATCATACAGGTATTAAAAGCAAATAGCAATTCCAAACACAGTCGTTTTTATAGTGATTCAACTATGTGTCTACTCCACTTCCAGTGGACGCACTCAACCCTTGAGTGTACCGGATCTCACTAACAGAGGTTTCAAATCAGGTTTACCTCAAACCAGTACAACCTACACAAGGCTGACTCTAGGACTTACATACGATACCTCACATGTCTCTACGAGACACAAGTTTATGCCTCACACAAGAGCAAGGGTCAACACACAGCACCCAGATTTTAGGCCACACAGGCCAAGGATCCACACAAGGAACCTAAAGTTTATGCCCTACACAAGAACAAAGGTTAACACACAACACCTAGGTTTTACGTCACACAGGCCAAGGATCCACATAAGGAACCTAGAGTTTATCTCCTCAGGAATAAGGGTCAACACACAATACTCGCACATATTCTCCCGTCGGAGGCCTCCTATGAGGACTTAAAAGGGGTGAGAATCACCTGTGACTCAATCCTATTCAAAGGAATGATTAGCAGGGTCTCTGGACTCTAATGACTTACAGATAAGTAGATGAGACCCATTAAGCACGTTGATGAAGATCTCCTTCTTTGTTGACGAAGAATCTTCAGCTCCCTTGAACCGTAACATAGATAATGATCCAATGTAAGGCGACGGGTTGGATAAAGGTTATGTTGGAATCCTACTCTATTAAATTTTTTCCTATTTTAGAAACAGAGTGATTCCAAGCATCTAAGCATTCAAGGTATCCCAGCTCAATGATTTGCCATTATGGTGGTAACTGAAGGATCCTTGAATGCGGAAGTTCATTCCCCAATCTACTCTATGAAATACCAATGATAAGGGTGGATTGGAGGATGAACTCCCATGAGAGAAAAGGGCTTAGGGCAGGTGATTTGAATTAAACACACAAAAGCTCTATTTATTTTCTCTCACTACAACCAAAGGCAAGCTCTCAATAAATAGGCAAAAAGTTCCAATGGAAATAAAACAGTAATATTTTTGATAGAGTTCAATATCGTCGAGTAGGCTTTGATATCATCGAGTGTATACTCTCGATAACATCGAATGGCCGCTCGATGACATGAACTCAATTTGTCAAACGCTTTTGAACTTTTTTGCCAACTGATCGAGGATATCGAACATGCTTCAATGTCATCGGATTTCGAACTACTGATTTCATCGACCCATGGTTCGATTCCTCTACATTTGAAAACATGAGGTAGGTTTGCCTTAGGAACTAAATAGGTATTGATATGATCGAGCATCCCTCGATATCATCTGATTTTGAATATCGATGATATTGATACCAGTTTCAATTCATCGATCTTTTCAAGGAATTTTCCTGTAAACTTGTTGAACAGTTTTGTGTCGCAGTTCGATGACATCAACCTAGTCTCGATATGATCGATCTTTGAATATCGATATCATTGCGTGACTCTTGATACCTTTAACATTTAAAAGAATTTACTTGAAAGATTGCTGGACACATTTGTGTCCCAATTCGATATCATTGAAGCTCCATCAATATCATCGAGATTTGAATTTCAAAGATATTGAGGCTCTCTTTGAGACATCGATAATCTCATGATTTTCCTTAACTACTTTCTGGACACAAACTGACCAGATGTCGATTTTATCGAGCCGTTTCGATGAACTCGATATTCGAAAGTCGATGATATCGATCCTGTCATCGATTCATCGATAATTCAGCCCAAGGTTCATTTTGGTTGCTGGACATCTGAAGTCCTCATTTCGATAACATCGAGTGAGTATCGAGGACATCGATAATAGAGTTCGATTTCATCGAAGCATGATCAATAAATCGACAAAGGCTAAAAACTTAGAGATTTTCCTGATTTTGCAAAACAGTTTTCACACCTTAAACCCTATGTTGTTCTAACCATTTTTAAGGATTTTATATACCTGGTGTTTTAGGACATGGAATGTGAGGCTAAGTTTACCCTTTTTAGAGATCTGAGGCCACATCCGATTGAGGCAGACATTTGAACATTCTTCCTATGTGACTCACTTGTCTTGCTGACTCAACACTTATGCTAATTGACAAACCAGGGCACTTTCACATACAACAAGATGGGTCCCATCACAAGTGCGCCCTCAAATGAAAATCAACGGTTGGATATCCTAAAATTACCCACCGTTTACTCTTCTTCTTCCTCCCTAGGCTTCCAATGCTCCAAAAGTGCTCCTTCAATGGTGGAGATGACGATCCAAGGGTTGGATTGAGTGGGATCTTGTAAGGAAGGGGGGTTGGCTTGATCGAGTTTTTGGTCTCCAAGCTTAAATGTCCAAATTCTCTTTGGTTGTTAAGAAAAATGGGTAGGGAAGAGAGAGAGAGAGAGAGAGAGAGAGAGAGAGAGAGAGAGGTTGTAAGGGGGAGGGATGGGTGATGGATGGAGTGATGGGTGATAGGTGGCATCGGTTGTGTTGACTTTGGGTGAGAAAGGGATGGGTATGATGGGATATGTACTTGACTTGTAGATTGATTGAATGATTTGATATTTGGTAGAGATTCTCTTGGGTTTGCAAATGCGCAGCATTTCTTCGATATAAACGCAGGCCCACATCTCCTGGCCTGGGTATCGCATCAGTACACTAGACGTGACGTTGGAACCACGGCAACGATGCGGTCACAATGGTACAAGTCTCAGGTTGAGCCAAATCGGATCTATGGGATACGACTTAGGGTTACGCACAAACACCAATTACAGGTCGCAGGTTGTCGAAATTCAACCGGGAGGACAGTGGGATCCTACGGAACGATATGGACTAAGATACAGGTCTTACATTCTTGAACATCAAATCTATGCTTTTAATACCTTTTTCAATCCAAGTTCTTAAATTCACCTTGCAACACAAACATGAGTAAAATAGAACATTAAGCATTATTATGTTCATAAAACCAAGATATAAATGGGGGATAATATGCAATATTTGACCCTCAACACAGTTCGAAAGTGATGGTCCACAGATGAACGTTAATCCCGACCACCGACCAGTAAGACAGAAGCAACGAGCATTTGAACCAGAACGATATGCCATCATTGGCGAAGAGGTCGGTAAGCTCCTCAAAGTTGGTTTTATTGAGGAGATCTATTATCCTGATTGGATCGCTAATGTCGTCTTACTGAAAAAGTCCAATGGGAAGTGGCCGGTCTATGTTGATTACACTGACCTGAATAAATCTTACCCCAAGGATGGTTTTTCCCTTCTACGGATCGACCAACTAGTCGACAATATGGTCAGGCACGATCCAAATCTTCATAGATGCTTATTTGGGCTATAACCAGATCGTCATGCATCCCCACGATAAGCAGAAGATGACCTTTGTCACCGACAAGGAACTCTACTGCTACAAGGTCATGCCCTTCGGGCTGAAGAACACTGGGGCCACATACTAGTGACTCGTCAATAAGATGTTCGCTCAGCAGATCAGACATTCTATAGAGGTCTACATTGATAACATGCTCATCAAGAGCATTACAGCTATAGATCATCCCGCCAACCTTGAAGAGATGTTTGAGATTCTATGAAAATATCATATGAAGCAAAACCCAAGTAAGTGAGCCTTTAACGTAGGCTTGGAAAAATTCTTATGGTTAGTCAAAGAGGGATTGAAGTAAACCCCAACAAGATTCGAGCTCTGATGGACATGAGCTCACCCAGTACAAGAAAAGAAAGCCAGTGCCTCACTGGCAGGGTTGCTGCCTTCAATCGCTTCGTCTCTCGAGCCACTAACAAGTGCCTCCCCCTTCTTTCAACTATTGAAAGGAAAACAGAAGATAGAATGGACTAAGGACTATAAGATGCCCTTCCAATAGTTTAAACAGTATTTAGGATCACCTCCGTTACTTTCTAAGCCCAAGTAAGGAGAGCCGCTACTGCTATACCTAGAAGTATTGACAGTAGTAGTCAGCTCGGTCCTTATCCGAGAGTAAGGGGGAAGCAGCTCCCAGTGTATTATGTTAGCAAGGCCTTGGTCCCGACCGAGACCAGGTATCCAGACATCGAGAAACTCGCCCTAGCTGTGGTCATCTCATCTTGTCACCTCCAACCTTAGTTCTGAAATTGTGATAGGACCACTACTATTGAAGTATGAAAATATGTCCAACTGTCTTAGAGGGGGTGAATACGACATTTTAAAATTGTTTACTTGTTATGGCATACAATGCCATAATATAATCAAGATAAGAAGGACAAGGTAACTCTAAGACTTCCAAGCCATTAGAGGGTCCAGTCACATAGGCCACACACGATTTGTATGTAAAACGACTAGCCTATAGAGATAGTGTATGTGAGTGTGTGGGATGTCATTCCTATCAATGCTTAAACATTCATTTAATCATGCATCATGAATAATCATTTAAGAAACATATGTATAACTAGATCAATGGACAAATAGCAATCCCACACACAATCATATATAGTGGTTTTGCTACTTGCCTACTCCACTCCCGGCAGACGCACTCTCTCCTAAAGTGTACCGGAATTCACTATCCAATGGTTTTAAATCAGGTTAACCATATACCTTCACAACCTACACAAGGTTAACTAAGGAGCATACACAAGGCAATGAGTCTTACATAAGGTAATATATGCCTACACAAGGACACACAACGTATTCTCCCGTCAGAGGCCTACGAAAAGTCTTAGAGAGTTTGTTAACTCAAACTTTGAATCCCAATCCTACACAAAGAAATGGCTTTAGACTGAACAGGCTTTGTATACTTACAAATAAGCGAGCAAGCCCCGTTTTAGCATATGTTGACAAAAATCTTCTTGTTGATGAAGAGTCTTCAGTTCCCTTTAACCGCAACCGTCCGTTTGATGCTCCAATCAATGCTCCGAGGTTGTTGGTTTAGGGTGTGGTCTAATCTTCTCTAATAAATTATTTGTCTTTAGAGTTTAGAGAAGATTCCTATGACCTAAGCATTCAAGAGTTCTAGTATGAAGATTCACCATTAAAAAGTGCTACTAGAAACTCAATGAATGCCCAAGTTCATAACTTAATCTAAGCAATGAGAATGTCAATAAATGCTTGTACTATAGATTGAATGATGAACTCTTATGTGAAAGAAGGCTTAAAGATAAGGGTATTAATTACTATAATAACTCACAATAACTCTCTTCAATTCTCGCTCATTTCCCAAGAAGCAACGCAAGAGTATATCTAAAGTTGAATCGCAACGGTTAAAAAATAGGCAGAAATCTGACATTGTCGATGTCATCGAAATTTGAATTTCAATGTCATTGAACCTTCTCCGATTGCATCGACTACCTGCACCAAGATATTTAGTTAGGTGCATGACAGATTATGTCCGATCTTATCAATTAACCTTTGATGTCATCGACGTGCACTTTGATCTCATCGAGGGATGTTTTAAGGCCATCGGGATCCTTTTAAAAAATATAGTTTGGTTACTGGATAGTTTTGTCCCATTTTCGATGCAATCGATCAGACCGACGATGCCATTGAAATTTGAATTTCGATGTCATCGAAGTATCTTTGATACAATTAGAAAATATCATATTTTCCTAGAAAGCTTGCTTGACAAACTAGTCCTCATATTAATGCAATCGAACATACTTTGATGCCATCGATAACTTACTCTCGATGCTATTAAAGGAGGTTCGATTTCATCAAGGAACACTTAGAGAATTTTAGAAATTGTGGGAATAAGCCCAAGGTCGATTCAATCAAAGTTGGTTCGATGTCATCGAAACATAAACTTTATTCGATGTAATCGACAATACCCAGTATTTGTTCAGTTTGTTATTAGACTATATGGGCTTGATTTCGATGCATCGAGATTGTCCTGGATTGCATATCGATGCAATCATCAGGACATTGATTTTACCTGTATAGTTCATATTTCCTCCAATACTCAAAGTGTTCTAAATTAAGCTTACCAGGGGATTTTCAAAAACAGTTGTGGGTAAGTTTAAGTTCTTATGGATGGGGTCATATACCTCAAGGGTTTAGTTAGGGAAGTGAGGTTTTGTTTTACCTGTGTGGAGTGCTTGAACTTCTTCAATCTTTGGTTGAGTAATCTTCATCTTGGGGCTCACTTGACAGACTGACTCAACACTCACGTATATTGACAAACCAGGGCACTTTCAATCTCCCCCTTTGTCAATTACGTGACAAAACACCTAACAAACCCTAAATATTACATACAACTCAAGATATTACAGATTTATTACTTGTATAACTCGATTACAGACTTGATATTGACTTGAGTTGCTTGCAGCTCCCCCTTTGTTCATACTCCCCCTAACTTCCTACATTTTAAGATTAGTAAATAGCAACCACACACAGTTGGTGGGAGTATGGTTCTCCCCCTTTTTGTCAGTCATTGGTAAAGGATTAGTAATATAAGAAATATGAACTAAAGGTTGAAATTTAATAGTCATATTGGAAGATAAGGACTGTGTTCACATAAGTTCATATAATAATGGAATGCTTATTAAGAACATGATGTGATGGGGAAATGCCATATACACACACACACACACACACACACACACATATATATATATATACACACACACACACATATACACACATATATATACCAAAAAAATTAATAGTATCTATTAGCAAAAGAAAAATATCATCATTCATCTAACAAAAGAACTACCCTAGCATGGGTAGAAATATCCATAACCCATAAGCCCTTATGGGTACAAAGCAGCTACAACTCTTATATATATATATATATATATATATATATATATATATATATATATATATATATATATATATATATATAAACTTATAGCTTTACTCTTGAAAATAACATGTATTCTGATGTGTAAATGAAGATCGATCAGACTGACTCGGCATCTAAAAAGATAACCGATGCACGAGACTGCTACCCTTCCTGTGCATTGACTGAATTGGAATCTAACTGGATGGACCGCCCTCATGTGGGGTGGTGTCATCTCGACGACACGTGATTGTAGCAATTAGGTCCTTGATAATTCGTTCCACCCTCTCTAATCGTCTTTGTATGGCCTCAGATGCCTACTCCAGACGCGAGAGATGTCAAGCCCCAAATTGGAAACCGGACTCACAAAATTTTCGATCACTGAATCCGGTGCCGACAGCTTTTGTAGTACCCCATTCTCGACTCTCAGCGCCCACATGCCAGATTTTCTATCCTGGGATCCTACAAGGAGGATTTTCCAATGTACATTTATCTCGTAAGAAGCATAACCACAAGTTTGCCCAAATCACAAAGGCAACATCAACATCATCATCATCACATATCCACTAAGATAAATAGTTGAATACAGTACTGAAAGGGAAAATACATATATCGAAATCAAAGCTCCAGAAGACAGCTGCATGCTCTAAGCTCAATGCTGTTGTGACCTAATGCCACCTACATGCATCTATTGTGCATAAGCTTATAGAAATCTTAGAGGGTGGTGTAAGTGTGTGCGCAAGGTAAGTGCCAAGTATATAATATCAAAGCAATGAGGAAACATGCTGGTCAAATATCATATACTGAGGATGCAATGCAATATGCCAATCCTGATGAGTCCATGAATACCGTCAGTTGTATCTAAGTCATATAAATGCAGAAACATAGCAACCCAAAATGTCATATGCTGTGGATGTAATGTAATATGCAGATCCTGACAAGTCCATAATACCACCAACCTTATTCAGGCTATGTAATATAGAAGTATAGTGAATCAAATGCTATGTACTGAGGATGCAATGCAATATATGGTGCAAATGAAATGACCAAGCTAGAGTGTGAAGTCGGGATGATAGTACATAGTATCGCAGACTATGGGGTCCATCACAAGGGCTTCTATCCAAACTAGTTCCATTCCTAAATTTAGATATCCAAACTTAATGTGGTAAACTCCTGATCTCAGGTTGGTCATGCGCCCCAACCGAAATCCTGACCACTGCGAAGATACACATAACAATTAGTTGCGCACCACCAGCCTGAGTGGATAGTGAATGAATGAATGAATGAGTATATAACTCCTACTCAATAAGTCCACATATCAGTATAGCTCATCTCTAGGATATCACCGAGGTCTAGTACACTCCACAATGGCTGCCGCATCCCTAGCCGCATAACCAGCAAGTGGAAAGACCTCACTATCTGCCTAACTAGTAGTCTGTCAATACCTACCCGACTTGTCGATAACAGACCTATTTATGAGTTGGTCAAACTCAGTCTAGCTTACAGCCCCCTCACTTGGGCGGATAAGGCCACACCCTCTTCCAACCGACTACGACACATTAGGAGACACCGCCTACTGGTATTCTGCACCTAGGCGCTCATGTATCCACTCGGTCTAGACGTTGGAGTCTCCTTCGGTACCAGAGGATTCTGGGACTCTCACCCAAGGACATCCTATATGCCTACAGTACTAGATCCAAATATTTTCGGTATCCCATCTGGCCATCCACGATGAACCTGTGGACGTCACAACCTTGATATCTCTAGGGCCCCAAGTGATCATGTCACACAAATGTGAGATGCATGAGTCACACCATCTAGTCATGCATCAAACTTGCGTGTGCTGTGCGATCATGTGGGGTAACTTCATCACTCCAGGGGTTCCATAATAATCCACCCAATGGCATGTGCAATGGTCAACCACGTCTCATATCAAGCATGCAGATGATGCGTATGGGCATGTATCATGATGCTATGTTCACACAAACTCATAATCAGTATTGATAACTGGCACCAATAATTAACATCAATAATCGACCTCAATAATCGGCATCAATGATCTGAATTGGCCTCGATAATTGGCACTAATAATCAGCATCGATAATCGGCACCGATAATCAGCATTAATAATCAGCACTAATAATTAGCATCAATAATCAGCACCGATATGCATCGATAATCAGCATCGATAATCAGCCTCGATAATCGCATCGAGATCAGCATCGGCCTCAATAATCGGCACCGATAATCAGCATTGATAATCGACACCAATAATCAGCAGTGATAGGAATGGGCCTAATAGGGCCTAAGGAAAGGTCACAATATGGACATTCAACCATCATTGCCCATCAATGTAGACATTTAACCAACATTTCTCCCAAGGAGTGGCCCACATGGAGCCTAACATAACATCTAGTGGGCCCATAACCTCACACAAGGGGCTAATATACATCACCATGGGCCTCACTCAAGGGCCTAATACACATCATGATGGGCCTCACATACATCACATCAGACCTCATCATATGGGCCTCACATACTCAAATGGGCCACAATACATGGGCTTAATACATATTACAATGGGCCTCATACAAGGACCTCGTATACATCACATTGGGCCACACTCATGGGCCTCATATAGATCACATTAGGCCTCATACTTGGGCCTCAAATACAACACAGTGGGCCGCATCACATGGGCCCTAAATACATTAAGTGGGCCGCATCGCATGAGCCACACATACAACACGTTGGGCCTCCCTCATGGGCTATGTATACATCATAATGGCCCTCATCATAAGGGCCATATATACATCACATTAGGCCTTGTCAAAGGCCACAAACATATCATAATAGGCCTCAATAAATGGGCCATAAGAACACCACAATGGGCCTCACCAAATGGACCACAAATATATCACATTGGGCCTCATCAAAGGCCTCATATTCATCACAATGTGGGTCCCATTAGCTGGACGGCACGATACAACACATGCATCACGGTGCAACAGCACCGTCCCAATGCCTGGATGGTGTGGATGCATACATTATATGGGGTCTACGTCCCAGAAGATTGACAGATGGTGAGGATAAAACCCATTCATCTGGTGGTTTTCCACTATCCAAACAGTGGACGGAGTGGATTGTAAATCATGGCTGGCCCCACTAAACTTGGTAACATCACTACAGTCACCCTGCCAATGGCTAATCTACGTCCATCATTTGATGGGTCCCACATGATCTGGCCAATATGGATACAACACATGCATTAGAATGGGGGCTACGTGCCGAATACAACACACATGAAGGGTGGGCCCTACTGATGAGGGTGTGGATAAACAAATGAACGATGTGGCAACAATACATATGACATGGCAGGCCCCACATAATTTGGACAGCCAGGATAAAACACGCCTAGTGGGTCCCATAGCGTCAGAGAGTACGCTGGACAGTGTGTTGTCCAGCAGTACACCCCACCTGAGATTTGAATCATCCTCAAATGGATGAACGGTGTGGATTCACACCATTTGGATGGACGGTGTGGATACACATGTGTGCAGCGAGGTGGGTCCTCATCCCAAACAATTGGATGGCACGGATGAAACACGTGCATCATGGTGCATACATCAATGGCCCCACCATCCATTGTTGGACGGTGGTGAAAGCCACACCTAAATCATGTGGGTCCACGTGGTGTGGCCCACCCAATACACATATATTATATTAGATTATATATATATTCATCTTATATTATATTATATGTATATTATTATTTATCTTTGAATTGTCCAGTCCCTGGATGTTATTGGCTGGCAGTTTGGATTAACGGCTAGTGGGTCCACGCATGTGTCCTACCAGCTGTAGCAAGCTAATATTTGTGTTATCCCTTCGTCCATGCCGGCCTGAGAATGAACAGTAAGGTGGGCCGGCTGGACATGGCAGCGAGATGGGCCCCGCTTTGGATAGCGGTATGGTCCACTAAATGCACGCGTGGATCAATTCACGCATCATCAAGATGGGCCATCAACATGGAAAGAGAGAGATAGAGGGAGAGAACACGTGATGGAAGGGAGCCCCGCCACTATGGGTTCCCTTGAGCATATTACATACATCAAGATGGATCCCAAAACATGCGGGCCCTCAAAATAGCAAATCAAGGTGGAGATACCATCCCCACCATAAGATCAAGAGTCTAGATGACCACTACATGTTGAATATTGAATAAACATCATGGTGGGGTCCATGGAGAATGACCCCAACATGGATTTACATATATATATATATATATATATATATATATCATGATGGGCCATTGGCCAAACCTAGGGTCCAAAGTGAGATCCATACCATCAATCGGTAGGCCCCACTTGATGCATGCATTGAAAATCAAATCTAGACCTAAGATCACCCACCGTTTACACTCCTTCTTGGTCCCTTGGCTTCCTTAGTTTCTTGGCTTCAACTTTGACGGAAGATGATGGAGATTGAATGGCTAGGATGAGAGATGGGAGGGGTAGGAAGTGGGCCACACACAAAGCTCTTCTCTCCTTAGGAAGCTTGGATGTTTCCCTCCTTTGGGTTGCTTGGAAAGAGTGAGAAATGAGAGAGAGGAGTGATGGGTGATGGGTGATATATGTAAGGAAGGAATGGGTGGAGAGAGAGAGAGAGTTGACTTTGGGAATGGGAGAGGTATGGGTATTGTAAGGGGAGTGATGGGATGTGTACTTGACTTGAGGTGATTGATTGATGTGATGAATTATAGAGATTCTCTAGGAATTCGTAACACACATTGTTTTCCTCGAAATGAACGCGGGCTGACAACTCCTAGCCTGGGTATCGCATCGGCGCACGAGACGCGGCGTTAAAACCGCGGCGACGACACGGTTGCAAAGATACAAGTTTCGAGTCGAGTCGACTCAGATCTTCAGGATGCGACTTAGGGTGCGCGTAAATGCTAATTATAGGTTGTAGGTTGCCAGAATTCGACCGGGAGGACCACAGAAGCCTACGGAATGGTACGGTCTAGGATACGGGCCTTACTAGAGATGCTTGCCTTGATAGTCTAACCACTGCAGGATCTACTCTCAACGGTCGCGATATAGCATGCGACGTTTAGTACATCTGTCTAGGGTGCGCGGGAGCTCGCGAGTGGTGTAATGCTCATCCTCTATTAGATAATCAGTGTCAGCTGCCTCAGTTTCAGCTACTTCAGTTTCAGCCACTTTAGCTTCAGTCTCTCCTTGAAGGAACTTGTCTTACGGTTGTGATCGTGATGTTGAAGCCGCCTTGTCATCCAGGTGCATCCTTTTGATATTTAGTTTGGTGAACTTAGGAGTAGACATATGATGATCAGTTGTGGGTAACAAACCCATAAATCAGGATAGAAGACATACGAGATGTGGAAATGGGATGAATGTATCTCAAGCACTCTGGATATAATATGCAATCTAATGTACTATGATAGTGGGTAGGCACAAGGGGATACCATGACAGACACTGTAGATAATGTTAAGCATAAAAGGGGTCAAATCAAATTTGTTGGTCCCACGTGATTAGACATTTGAACAGAAGATGCCATGGAGGACTCGATACTATTTTACCATGTTGGAGGACCGAAGTGCATTTCCTTAATACTAGGGAACATTCTCATTGTTACACAAGAAACGTGTAACTTCGACCCTAACATCTATAGAGTCAAAGTCATAAATAGCCAAGCCCTGAGGAGAGCTTGGGATACCAGTGAGTTAAGCAATGATGGCTGGGGTGATTCTATGCGTAGTTTGACCTATTGTGACTTCAAATGATATAGGGTCCAGGGCTGGGGAGTGACAATATGAAAGGAAACGATGTACCTGATCATTTCTGATCGCACCTTCAAAATCAAGCAGTTTACTCCACCCCACTTTTTTCCAATATTGCTTCTATCCCATAGGGCCTGATACATTCTCGGTCTACAGGTTTTTCTAATACCATCTTCCTTCTTCGGAATTTCTCATATATGTTTTCAGGAGGAGGAGTAACTTGTGGAATTAAGGTTTCCGGGTCAGGTGTTTGAATGGGAGTCAGAGCAGGAGCCGCCTGTCATGATCTCTCCGATGGTGTAACTGCAGATATTAAAGGAGAAATCATTGCATTAGGTGGAGGCCACTCAGATCTAGGCCAACTACGCATTTTCTTTCTAACTGGCCTAGATGACTCCCCTGCCTCTACTGCTTTACTTTGTCCTTTGCCATTGCGAGATTCATAGGAGAAATGGACAAAATGGAAGGAAATGCAAGACAAAATGGGATGAAGACACCTAAAACAACAAAAACCCCAAATTTACTTTAACAAGCCCTAGAAAGACTATCCAATGGAATGAGAGTAGATAAAGCAAATGGGAAGGCTTACTAATTTGGAGAGCACAAACAGTGAAGAGGAAATGAGTGAAAAACCATCATTGGAGCTCCAAGACAAGTTGGGAGATGAACGGATGCAAGAAAAATGATTGGACAATGAAAATTCCCGCTTGCGTTGTATATATAACCCCCGATACTTCGATACCATCGAAGAATGAACTTTAATGTTATCGAAAAGAGTCTAGTTAGGTTAGTGAGGTATGGTGAATTTTTGATGTCATCGAGGTACTTTTGATGCCATCGAGAACCATTCAATGCTATCAAATACCTGTTTAATGCCATCGAAACAGTCTTTGTAGGTAAGATAGCTGTTATTTTTATTTTATTTTTATTTTTTTATTTTTCTATAGTTTTCATAGGTGAGGCCCACATTAGGACAATCAACCCCATCTATAAGGTTCCCGGGCTCGTGACAGATCTAATGAGCCCAATATTCAATGTATTTCAGTGTATAGAAACATCACAGCGGGCCTTAATAGTTGATATCACTCATACCACTGTTTTCTACAATGTGGCCAGCCAAAAATTTGGATTGGCTTCATTTTTTGGCTCAACACCTAAAATGATCTGGAAAATGGGATGGACGGTGTGGATCAGACACATTCCTCTATCAAAGCAGCCTGCACGCTGCTTACTGCAGCGTCTCCTGGACGCTGTCAATGTCCACTCTCCCTTTATATATATATATAATTTATTTATTTATTTATCTATTTATTTATTTATTTATTTTTATTTCTAAATTTTTGTGTGGTGTGTGAGAGATGTGTGTGTGAGTTTGGCCCCATACATGGACAGTTTGGATGGCATACAAACATTTTGGTGGGGCCCACTATCAGTGGGTCCCACATGAAGTCTTTAAAAATTTGATTTTGTATGTTTTCTCCTATGCATCCACACCATTAATCACATCATCAACATCATAACAATTATCTAGGTCATCATCATCATCTCCACTATACATAAACATAAAATAAGAATATGTGAGGAGGGTGTACTCACCTTGATGGATTAAATGGATGGTTGAGATGGATGGAAGGGATGGGATTGATGGAATAGATGCTTGAGATCAATGGAAGGGATGGAATTAATGGAATGGATGGTTGAGGTGGATGGAAGGGATGGGATTGATGGCCCACCAAGATCACTCCTCTCTCTCTCTCATGTTAAGAAATTGGTGAAAATGCTAAGGGATGGAGAGGTATTTGTAGAGAAATTGATAAAATTTTGATTAAGTTAGGCTAATGTGATTAATGTTCTCTTAGGCTAGGATTATAGGAATTTATGCATTATTAGGAATTAATGGTGTATTAAAGGGGCATGGGATAGCATGGTGTGATGATGTCATGCATAGGGTATGGTATAGAGAGAAGTTGACTTTGGGGGGCACATGAGAGAGGGATGGCATGGGAGGGTGACATCACACACATGGGTAGAAATTCTCTCATCCATGTGTGGCATGTACATGTGTGCAAGACATGTGTTATACACGTGTGGAATTGAGTATATGGCACCATGCGCACATGATACACTAACGATACTTCACGGCGTATCTCACTAACGGAGCGTCGTATAGACGCACAAGTGATACCTACGCGATCGCGGCGATGAGACGGTCGATATGAAATCGGTTTCGAAGTTTTGAGGTTCCGGTCAATCGGGTGTGTACTATGCACGGCCGATTCAAGTCTAACCAAGGGCATCGATCATCATGCACATAGGCATAGAAAATGGTACGGAATGGTCAGGGTGGTCATCATGGTATCGGTTTCAGTTATTTACAGTCGCATTATGAGGGGTGTACTATAAGGGGTTCTTTTGAGTATTTGAATTGTACATGTAGGCATTACTGAGTTCTATTTCGGAAGGTGAGTCTCATCGACTAACCAATCGATCGTACATATAGGCCCGATCGAGTATTACATCAGTCTTGTCTGTTTAGACCATGTAACATGAATGGTTTGATGAGCAAGAATTATCAATTATATAGCAATTCTCAGATGTCCTATGACCATTTAATATTACACTACCTTTCTCATTCATAATCTCATATCCGTGATATGAAAATTTCACACTGTGTTTATTATCTCAAATCTAAGATATGCTCAAGAGGTTATGCTTTAAACCTTCAACATAAAGCACATTTTCAAAGATAGTCAAGTTAGGAAGTTGTACATTACCTTGGCCTATTATTTTGTAATTGCTTCCATCTCCGAAAGTAACTAGTCACCATTTACTTCTTTAATATTCATGAATATCACCTTGTCACTTGTCATGTGTCTTGAACATCCGCTATCCAAGTACCATCTTGAGTGGCTAATGGCTTTGAAAGTTGTGTGGGCAACAAGACACTTAACCTTTGGAACCCATTTCATTACGGTTCTAGGTTTAGAAGTATCTCTTGATTTTCATTGTATTTGGGAGTTAGGATTTCTACTTTTTCTATTAACTCCAATATCTTCCGAGTTGGATTTCAGAAGCTCTTTAAGCAAGTCCACAATTTTTTCAGCTAAGAAGGATTTATTATTCCTTTAATGTTTATAGCTGAAGACATTATTATTTATTTTAGAGATTTGAAAAGTTTTTGAATTTTTGAAATCATTACGATTTGATTAAGTCTTTCCATTAGAGTTCGAGGATTCTCCTCTTACAAAGATAAGAGTAGAATCCTTGGTTTTCAAAGAATTATCTTTAATATAACCCAGACCAGACTTGTCACCACATCATCTTGATGAGGTTAACAATTTTTCAAACTTTTGGTCACCAATGGCATATTTCCAAGTGTCCTTTGAACTCTGAAGGAAAAAAAAAACTTTAAGTTTTAGTTTCTCATTTTCTATTTTGAGCTTTTGCAATTTAGAAGATTTAAAACTTAAATCTAATTTTGTTTTTCAAAACAATTGAAAAAATGAGATTTCTCTAAAACTGTTTTTTCAAGTTCTTTTTTTAATTTAGCATATTTTTCTTTTTGAATTTTCAACTTGACAACAATTTTACAACTCTCTTTGTATAGGGCATTGTAGGCATCTTGAAGATCGTCTTCATTTTCATTTTCAGGGTCACTTCTGAGATTTTCATAGTCAAATATATTACAGCTATCTAAAAAAGTGACTTTGGCTATAGTCATAAAGGCTTTCACATCATTTGCATTTGTATTTTCTTGGTCTGATTCATACGACATAGAAGTACTTTCAAAATAAGATGATTCATCCCAAGTAGCTATCATGCCCTTTCTTTTAGACCTATGTTCACAACCCCAAGTGTAAGGTCGCAATGTAGTAATAATCTCGGTAAAACTGAGGTCGAATCCACAAGGACTAATCTCGTGAGTATTCTGAAAGCAATTAGAAGTAGAACTAGAAAAAAATGTGAATCTAAATCTGAAATAAAAGAAAGTAATTGTGAAGTGTTTAATTAGAAACTTAAGAATTCAAAGGTGGGAACTTGGGTGCCAAGGATCCACTTATAGGTTCTTAGGATGTTACCTTACTTGATTCAAGGATCATAATTGGAATTGGAGTCTTATCCTATCTAATTAGAAAAGAGAGAGAATCAAATCTCTGAACATCTCATGAATCTAGTCTCAACGAATGAGAGTTGTGAGGTTTAGAAGTGATTCCATCACCTAACCATGCCTAGGAGACAATGATAAACAATAAGATATACCAATCTCACAACCAAACATAAGATAATTGGGAAGATTAGGAAGGATTCCATCACTCAACCATGCCCATGAGATGATGGTGAACAATAGGATTTCTAAACTTCTCAATTTCAAAATAAGAAAAGAAGATACTCAAAGCTATTACAGATCTATTGTAATTTAAGTCACAACAAACCATTAAAAACTAAAAAGTATTCCTTAAATAAGAACTAGAATCCATGAGATTCAATAAAACATGAATCAAAGCAAAGAAAACATCTCAATCATGCTACAAGCTTCACCCTTTAGCCCTATCTAAAGGGTTTAGCCAACCATAGACATGATTGGAATTAAAACCGTAAAATAAAACATTAAAAAAAACTAGGAAAGAAGAAAAACTCTTGGAAGGCTTCTTCACCCCTTGGCTAAGCTCCTTGAAACCCTAGATGATGCTTAGGGATGCCCTGGGGACTCCTATTTATAGTTGTGCAACACCTCCTTTCGCACTGACTTAGAAAAATCTAGAAACCGTCTCAAATTTACATAGTTTTGATTCTATCGAAGTGTCTTCAATATGTCCTCCGATATGTCCTTCGATTCTATCGAACAGTCTTCGATTAAATCGAAGATCGGTCCAGAACTGTCCAATGAGTTTGACCTAAAATTCTCGATTCTATCGAAGTGTCTTCGATATGTTCTTTAATATGTTTTAACAGTCTTCGATAGAAATGAAGTTTATTCTAGCAGTTTTCCAAAATTAGACTTTTTCAGTCCCAGAATCTGTTTTCATGACAATTTTCAGGATTCCTTTTCTTTACTTCAAGTCTTCGATTCTCTTCCTGCATCACTTGGTTTCCTTGGATTTTTGGCATATGAATTCTTCAATCTTGGTCTTGTAAGATCCATCCTTTGCCTTGGTGATCTTTGAGTATCAAATTCATGCTTTTAGCACCTTTTCCAATCTAAGCTCTTAAATTCACCTTTCAACACAAACATGAGTAAATTAGGACATTAAGTATTATCATGTTCATAAAACTAAGATATAAATAGGGGATAATATGCAATAATTGACCCTCAACAACCTATCCTTTTTAGGACATTTATTAGCCAAGTGCCTATATTCATGATAGTTAAAACATTGACTATCCTTTGTTTTAGATTTTCAAGAATTAGATTTTCCTTTTCTTTTATCAGATGATTTTTGAAAATCTATTCTTTTCTTGTTCTTGAAGATTCTATAAAATTTATTAGCTAACATTGCCATATCATCTTCATTTTCGTCAGAATCAGAATTAGTAATATTTTCTTTTGAAACAGATTTAGAAGATTTAAGAGCAATGGACTTAGCTTTAGGAGCCTTAAAATTCAACTCATATGTTTGAAGAGAACCAACTAACTCTCAACCTTCATAAGATTAGTATCCCTTAATTCCCGTATAACAGTAACCTTAGAATTGAACCTATCAGGAAGAGATTGCAGTATTTTTGCGCAAACCTTTCTTTCAGGCATTCTATCTCCTAGACCCCAAATGGAATTTACTATGTCATTTAGTTTCGTAGAGAAGTCCATGAAAGTCTAATTTTCTTCCATACGAATTTCCTCAAATCTGGTTATAAGGATTTGAACTTTTGATTTCTTGACAATAGTACTTCTTTCATGTGTCATTTCAAGAATGTCCTATGCTTACTTAGTTGTATCGCATAAAATAATTCTTTTGAATTCATCAGGTGATAGAGCACAAGTTATGGCATTTAAGGCTTTAGCATTAGCATTGCTTTTACTTTTCTGACCAGCAATCCATAAATAGAATGCGGTTTCTCTCATAAATTTGGTTCCATCCTTAGCTACTACTTCAATCATAGGAGGTTTCCATTCAGTCACGGTGGCTTGCCACACACTTTCATCTAAGGATTTTAGAAAAATCCTCATTCTAGCTTTCCAGTATGAATAATTAGAGTCATCAAAAGGAGGTGGCCTGGTAATAGATAATCTGTCAAAATTTGACATAATGAAGCTCTGGATCTTAACTCAAGGAGGTTACTGCAAAAAAAATAGAGCAACCCTCTCTGATACTATTGAGGGTCAAATATTGCATATTATCCCCCCATTTATATCTTAGTTTTATGAACATGATAATGCTTAATGTTCTATTTTACTCATGTTTGTATTGCAAGCTGAATTTAAGAGCTTGGATTGAAAAGGGTCCTAAAAGCATGGATTTGATGCTCAAGAATCACCAAGGCAAGGGATGGATCTTAGGAGACCAAGATTAAAGAATTCACATGCCAAATATCTAAGAAAACTAAGTGAGGAATGAAGAAAATCAAAGATTTGAAGTGAAGAAAAGAAATCTTGAAATCGTCCTGCAAAAGCATATTCTAAAACTCTTGGTCATTTTCTGAAATTGCGCAGAGTGAAGCCTATTTTGGGAAACTGCACAGAGTAAAGTCTATTTTAGCCAACTGCATAAATTTGAGGCGATTTCTAGAGTTTTCTAACTAGGTACGAAAGTTGCAGTTCTACAACTATAAATAGGACTCCCTAGGATGTTCCTAGGCATTTTCTAGGGTTTAAGGAGTGGAGCAAAAGGGTGGAGAAGCCGTCGCTAAGAGTTTTTCTTCTTCTTCCTTAGTTGTTTTCATATGTTTCTTAAGAGACTTTGGTCCAATCATGTCTATGGTTGGCTAAATCTCTTAGCTAGGGCTAAGAGGTGAAGCTTGTAGCATGATGGGATGTTTCTATTGCTTTGATTAATGTTTATGTTGAACTCCATGGATTCTAATTTGATATTTAAGGAATACTTTCAGTTTTTAATGGTTTATTGTGACTCAAATTATAGTAGATCTGCAATAGCTTTGAGTATCTTCTTTTCCTGATTTGAGATTGTGAAATTAGTAAGTCTTGTTTTTCACCATCGTCCCTTAGGCATGGTAGGGTGATGGAATCCTTCCCAATCTTCACAATTCTCCTACTTTGAGATTATGAGATTGGTAAATCCTATTTTTTACTATTGTCTCCTAGGCATGGTTTGGTAATGGAATCCCTGCCAATTATCATAGTTCTCCTTTATTGAGAATTAATCAATGGAAGTTCATATTTAGTTTTATTGATATATTTTCCAATTTGATAGTATAGGACTCCAATTCTAATTGTGTTACTTGAATCAAGCAAGAGGGGTCCCTAATCACTACAAGTGGATCCTTGACACCCTAGTTCCCACCTTTAAATTCTTAATTTTAATTACTTAATTCACAATTACTCTCTCAATCACTTCAGAATTAATTTCACATCTTCTTCTAGTTAATTTCAGAAATGCACAATATCAGTCCTGGTGGATTCGACCTCGGTCTTACACCGAGATTATTACTATATTGTGACCCTACACTTGGGGTTGTGAACAGATACCACTTGAAAAGGAGTGCTTAAGAAGTCCTAGAGGGGGGTGATAGGACTATGCCAAATAATTGAATAAAGTGCTGAATAATAAATAAATCAGAGATCTTAATTGCCTAAGTATTGAAATGTTGATTTCAAATGATTCATAGGATAATCTTCACTTAAAAGTTTAGGCAGGACAACCTTATTTCACAAATACTTTTAAAATCAAAATCCTAAACTTTGTAAGAGTAAATAAAAATAAATATTACAATCATTCACCACTTAAACTGAAATGTAAATACAACCATTCACCATATAAAAAGATAAAAACATTCACCACATAACACAGAGAATTATAGTGGTTCGGTGTGTCAACAACTATTCTAAAACAGTCACACCTACTCCACTCCCAAAATTACTTTCCACGTAATCTTGGCTTTCACTATGAAAAAGGTTTTCTCATGGTCACCTTAAAACCTTATACAGTTGTGATTTTACTGGGCTATCACAATCAAACCCCTCACTGAGATTTTTAGGCTATCTCAGACAAAATCTACACTGACATTTTCTAACTATCTCAGAAAAACCAAAATAAGAATTGAAGGTAAATATCTTCACCGTAGAAGAAGTTGTAGCCGAAAAATTACTTTTCTTGAATGTCGATTGTTTAATGTTCAGTCAGATAGAAAAGGTCCAGGATTCTATTATTTTTAATTAAGTACAAACCAGTGGCTACTTGAGTTAATTCTCTTAAATCTCAAAAGAAGAGTAGTATTCACTCTCTTTAAAATCAGAATGACAGAACTTGAGATTAAGGGAATTAAACAAAAGCTATAAAAATAATTTATAAATGCCATTCAATAACTTGATAATAATTAGAGCTTCTCTCTCTCTCTCTCATGCAGAAGAATTTTAATAATAATAATTGATATTTCGAATTGAGAGAGAACCTCGATTTATATATATGCAAAGAAGTTGAATCTTCTACTAGCCCGAGCAAACCGGATTCAGTTCAACGGACTTCGGATCGCGTGGGATAAGATTTATCTAAACTTCGACTGGCCCAAGGACCAGTTTGACTAGTCGAAGAGCTCTATTCGACTAGTCGAATTTGGTTGGTCCTCGTCTAGTCGAAGTTTTGAAAATCTAAAATGTTGTAGTTGCTGAACTTGGAGCCAAATTTTCTCAGGCTGGTCGAAGGTCAAGCTTTGACTAGTCAAACTAAAAATTCGACCAGTCGAATTTGCAACCAAAAATTGGTTTTGCTTCGACTTGAACTTGGATTGGCCGAGAAAACTTAGACTAGTCGAACCAAACCTTAGGCTAGTCGAATTTCAAGCAAACACAAGTATAAAAACCCAATTTAAATAATTTTTGAAAGAACTTAAACCTAAGGTCTTTCTAGGGTTTTATATTACCTGAAATGTATGAAATAACTGAACTTCTTTGTCTTAAACTTGATTAGTAACTTCATCTTATCTTATCAGCTTGATCTTGTACTAGAACATCAGTTGATCTTAAGCTTGATCTTCTCTTGATCTTGGACCAGACTTGAACTTGATCTTCTCTTAATCTTAGACCAAACTTGAAGATTTCTTGACATGTTATTTTGATTATATGAAATTTGACAACTAAAGTGTGCTTCAATCATTTTAGCACTTATAACAATATTATCTAACCCTCTTTTCTCTATTAGAATATACATAAGATTTCATCATTATTGACTTCATTATATATTTTTTGTCGGAGCTTCAAAAATAGTCAGTCTCAGGACATGGAAAATATACATCGGAAGATTAGGGGTCGTCCAGAGTATACCTCCTTCGGCGAACTAGCTGCCTTTCTTGCGTAGTCTCAGTTTACTATCTTTGTTATTGCGGGAGGAATGGCAAAAGGTCGGAAATACTCCTTGGCACCTCCAGTTCTCTGCTCACTATACCGAGTTTTTGGTGATGTAACTACTCATTGCAAGAGTCTAGTAGTAGGGGCATGCTCTACGTACACACCATGGCATTACTTCTCAGGCTGGCTTGGCGTGTACTTCCCATGGACATATGATGACCTAAAGAAAGCCTATGTCAGCCTAGATTATCTCCCTTTGTGGCATTACCAAAAGTGATTGATGAACACGAAGACTTACTACTAGGTCATCGACAAGATTGAGACGACATATGCCATTGATTTCTCTCAATTCTCGTTTCCTGAATACGCCGAAGACAAAGATGCTATAGATAACAATTCTTTCACACCGGGCGAGCGAACATTCTTTATCTCGATCAGGTCCAACAGTCTCTCTTTAAGAGAAGGGAATGACTGGACAATACCAGAGGACTGTGGTACAGTAATGCGCATCATGAGGAGTTATGGTGTAGGTCTTTATAACCGGGCACTGGTTTGGAAGAAACTGTCAGCAACTCGCATTAACTCTCATTTTGTCATCCCTAGTCATACACATTCTATTCGCACCTCCTACTGTTAGATGTGATGGTGGATGCACCAATTCTTTCTCATTCATCGCCGCTTGGTGGTTATTTCTCCAATATGGGTACCTCCACCGAGACTAAGAAACTACCGTCCAGCGCAATGAGATAGATACATTATAGAGAGAGATCAAGCTCTTGCTTCTTGCTAGATTTGCATGAAGATTTCTCTAGAAGAACCTATCCGCCAAAATCAAGCTAGTAAATACTCTTAAAGGATGGATTAGCCATGGAACTCGTTTAGACCTCTTAAGGTCTCATAAAGGACAAACTGTCGGAGCCAATCTCATGGATCCAGTAGAAGTCTTGTAAGCCCCGTATCTTAGACCGTACCATTCCATAGGCTTCCGCGGTCTTCCCGGTCAAATTTCGACAACCTTCGACCCTTAATCGGTATTTGCGTGCGACTTGGATTCTCATGCCGTCAACCCGAGTCGACTCAACCCAGGACTTATACCTTAGCGACTGCGTCGTCGCCGCGGTTCCGATGCTGCGACTTGCGCGCTGAGGTGATACCCTAGTTGGGAGATGTGGGCCAGCGTTCGGTGCGAGGAAAACACCGTGCGTGCGAATTCCGAGGGAATCTCTACAAGGTGTCACATCAATCAATCAATCCCATCAATCCCATCATGTCAAGTACACATCACCTTTCACCCTTTCCCAAGCAAACCCCTAAAGTCAAAAAGCTCTTACACCACCCATACCTCTCTTACAACTTTTGCCAAAAAAGTCAAAAAAAGCCTCTTACACACCCATCCCTCCCTCTCCCATCCATCACTCCATCACCCATCACTCCCTCTCTCTCTCTCCCTTACAAGTCTCTCTCTTCCCAAGCAAAAATCCATACGTATGAGCCTCTCCCATTCTTCCCAAGCTACATGTGTGGCCCACCTTTCCATCCTTAGATCTCTCATCTCAACCATCCATTTCTCATCTTCCTCCATCAAAGAGAAGCACAAGGAGCTAAGGAAGCCAAGGGAGTAAGAAGATCAAGTGGTGGGTGCCTTGATAGGGTAGTTTTTAATGTTTTTAAGATGGGCCAAGTGAGGCCAACCGATCAATGGTTTGGATCTCACTTTGGACCCTAAGATGTGGCCGATGGCCCACTTGGATCATCATGATCATTCCATGATGGGGTCATTCTCCATGGACCCCATCATGATGTTTATTTCCTTGCATGCTTAGGGTCATCTAGACCGTCTATTTTAAGTGGAGAAGGGATCTCCACCGTTGGATTTCGATTTCATGGACCCACATGTAATGGGACCCACTTGATGTATGATTTAGTGCAAGGGAGGGCCCATAGTGCCGGGGTCCCTCCATCACGCGGGTCTCACTCTCTATCCCTCTCTCTTTTATTTTATTTTATTTTAGTTTATTTTTTTTGTGATGATAATGAGGTTATGTGGCCCACTTGAATGGACCCCACCATGAGGTAGGTATTTTATCCAAACCATTTATAAGTGGGGCCCACCTTATATGTGTAGTACCATGCCATCCATCACTTGGTGGCCCACCTAAGCAGGGCCCACCTCCAACGAATATGGAAAGTCCAGTGTCCAGGGACGCTGGACGTTGCTGGAAAGAAACACAAATATCAGCTTTTTCCCAAGCTTTGGGGTGGTCCACTCATGTAGGCCCCACCTTGATGCATGTATTCAATCCACGCCGTCCATTCCCTTCTTGACCCCATTTCAGGCGTTGAACCGAAATACAGAGTCAATCCAAGGTTCTAGCGGGCCACACCATATCAAATGGTGGTTTTCACCATTGAAGCCTTCCCTGCAATTATAATATGCCAAAATATGTCCAATATTGGACTTGTTTTGCTCGTGTTGAGCCATGGAAGCCCATTGGACGGAGTGGATTGTCCAAATATGGACCTCACCTGCGAAAACCACAGAATAACAAAAAAAAAAAAAAAAAATACAGCAGCAGCAGTAGCTGCCGCTGCTGTGTCAGACGGTAGCTGGCGCTGCCTGCGCACAGTGTCTGGGCGGACGGCAGTCGGGCAGCCACCCACGGCTGTAGCTGTGGGCCCCACCTTGATGTTTATATATCATCTAAACCGTTCATAGGGTGGGCCACTACCTGACGTGGGCCCACCCCAAAAATCAGCCTGATCCAGGGATTGGACCTCTACCTTTGAAATCCTTTTGGGGTCCATAGAAGTTTTGGATCAGGGTGAAATTTGTTTTCACCCTTCATCTAGGCCCACGTGGCCTTATCAACGGGTTGGATGACATATCGACATTATGGTGGGTCCCACATGGAGCCCACAGCAATGTATGCGTTTTATCCCTTCGTCCGCCTGACGATGGAGCCCACTATGATGTTTATATTTCAGCCCCACCGTCCTTGACGGTGGGGATGTTCTTGTACGTGTGTTGGGTGTGCACGTGTGTATATATATGTATATATATATATAATATTATATTATATGCAATATTTTATGTACTATATATATATATATTATATATTAGATTATATATATAATATAATGGTGGTGGGAGGCCCATCTCAGTTATTTTTGGCCCATGATTGAGGCCCATTTGATGTGTTATGGGCCCATGGGTCGAGGCCCATTTGATGTGTTAGGGGCTCATGGGTTAAGGCCCGTTAAGATGTATTAAGACCTATGGGTTGAGGCCCATTTGATGTGCATATGGGGCCCAATTGGCGAGGCCCATTTGATACACATAAGGCCCATGTGAGTAGGCCCATTTGATGCACTCTAAGGCCCACGGGTTATAGCCCATTGCAATGTGCATAAGGCCCATTGGTGCGGCCCATTGATGTGGCCCACTTAATGAATATAAGGCCCATGTGATTTGGCCCATTTAATGTATTTACGGCCCAATGGGATGTACCTAAGGTCCATTGCAATGTGTGATCCCAACATGGGTTACGTAATGATGTTTACGTCGAGCTATGCTTTGGGAGCAATGGTGGTTTGACGTCCACATTGCAAGTATAGTGTTGGTTAAATGTCCGCATTATGACTTTCCCTAGGGCCCATTGTTAGGCTCGTACGTGTTATGTGTAGGCCGTCTAGGCCCATCTTTGTTATGAACATCATCCATCCTATATAACATGTTTAGTTCCATGATTTATGATCATAGGCATCATACGTATGCTTGATATGAGAAATAACTGATCATCGCATATGCCTTTGGGCAGATTTTTTTTATAGGCTCCCGTACAGGGGGTGTTGCCCTACATGAGCGCACGATACGCGCAGGATTACTGCATGACTGGATAGTGTGATTCATGCATTCGCATTGTGTGATATGGTTACTGTACACCCTAGCGACATCAGGGCCGTAGCCTCCACAGATGTATCGTGGTTGGTAGGATTGGATACCGAAAATATTGTTCTACATGGGGTGCGATAGATATCCCTGGGTGAAAGTTCCTAAACCCTTATGGTACCAAGAGGTTGCTCCAACGTCTAAACCGAGTGGGTGTATGAGTGCTGAGTGCCGATTACCAGACGGTTGCGCTTTCCACTGTGTCGTGGTCGGTTGGAAGGGGGTGCGGCCTTACCCGCCTGAGAGTGGGGGGCAAAGCTAGGCTGAGTCTGACCAGCTCGAGGAATGGGTCCGCTATTGACGAGCCAAGCCCGATATTGGCAGGAGGATAGTGAGGTCTTTTCCACTCACCTTATTGCGCGCGATGGGGCGGCAATCTGGCTTGGAGTGTACTAGACCCCGGTGATATTCCAGATTTTGAGCTGTATTAATATGTGGACTTAGATGAGGATTTGTATGCTTGAGTTGCATTTTGCATTGCATGGCCTTGGTATGGTCGACATCATCCTTTGCACCGTATGGCCTTGATATGGCTAATGGTATTCTTGTCATTCATCAGCAGCTTCCGCATTACTCTGATACTGCATAACTGCATTACCACCTTGAGCATACACTTTCTCCACCCTCTAAGCTTTCTATAAGCTTATGCACGACTGTTGCGTGCAGGTGACGTTGGATCGCAGCAGCGCTGAGGCTTAGGCGCGTGGCAGATCATTTTTAGAGTTTTGTTCATCTTCATTGTATTTCCCTTATGCTCATTTGAAAAGGCCAAGCTATATGTCCTAGAGGGGGGGTGAATAGGACAATGCCAAATAAAACTAATAACAGCGGAAATAAAAAGAAAATGATAGCCAAAGTAAATCACAAAGCAGTAAATTAAAATAACCTCAAAATTCAGATCTTGAGAGGTTGATACAAACGTTGTTCTAAGGACAACCTTACACCAAAAACCAGAGTTTATGGTAGGACAACCTTATTTCTAAAAAGATCTTTGTATCAAATCTCAAATCTAAGAGGAATACAGAATTAAATACAAACTGAATAAATTGTAATTAAAAATGTATTGTTCTAGGGACAGCCATACACCATAAAAATGGTAGGGCAACCTTGCTGGAACAACTTTCAAAAGAAATTAAAAATCAAGCTGATAAAGGAATAGCAGAAAATAAATTCTAAGCTATTACAACATTCTCACAAAGCTTGAATTAAATAATTATAACATTCACCACCATACATACATCCCACAAAAATTAATTAAAGATTAGAAGAATAAATCAATCAACCACAACACAAGGGTTTATAGTGGTTCGCCTGTGTGTTCACCAACTGTTATACAACAGCCACACAAAATGATACTCCACTCCTAATATCCTCACACAGGGGATATTAGCGTTCACTAAAAATAGGTTTTCCCAGGTTCACCCAAAACCTTTACAATTGTGTCTTTGTCTGTGGGCTTACACAATTAAAAAAACCCCACTTCTGAGTTTTCCTGGCTCTCCTCAGAAAACCAATACAACAAGATTTTTCTGGCAAATCTTGAAAGAAACCAAAATAGAAAGGGATTTACAATTAAATGTAAAATACCTGAATATCTCCTTCGTTGTAGCAGCCCGGTAGAACCAAATCAAAGTAATGATTGAATGTCCAAGTTCAATGTCCAGTACTCGATTACAATGGTTCTAATTCTAATAGATTTTAAATTAAACCAAATAGGGCTTGCCTTAATTGATTTTGATTCCAAAGAAAGGGAATAACAATTCCTCTTATCAAATCAGATTGGAATAGCAGAAACAAAATCAATTAAAATAAAGCTAAGGAAAGAGAATATTAAATAAGCACACTTAGCTTAGATGGAGCACAGAATTATCCCTCAGAAGTTCGACGAAGATTGGCTTGAATAAATTAATTAAATCGATGATTTCTTCTGAGATTCGTGCACTATTTATAAGTGAGAAGATCGGGTCTTCGACTGGTCTAGAGAGCTCTTCGACTAGTCGAAGCAACAACAGATATTTGAAAAATCCGGCGGGATATGCTCTGACCGTTCTACGACTGGTCGAATCTCTCCTACGACTGGTCGTAGGTCTCCTTCGACTGGTCGTAGGTCTTGAAAAACTTCGCTGGAATTCGAGTCGAAGATGTTCGACTGGTCGAAGATGCAGTCGACACTGTTCCTATGACTGGTCGAACAGATTCCTGGACTAGTCGAAGCCTAACAGATTTCATCCGAAATTTGTAACAAACTCACGACTGCTCGAGGAATTTCTTAGACTAGTCGAAGCAAGTCTAGGACTAGTCGAAGAAGGCCTAGGACTAGTCGAAGAGCAGACCAAACACATGTAAAATAAACATTCGGTTTATGTATCCGAAATGACCTACTTCTAAGGTCAACCTATGGTCAATCAAACCTCAATCATGAAGTATGGACATTGAAACATTAGGAACAAGTGACCTTAAAGAATGAGTCTTGAAGTCTTGATATAGATCAATCTTGAAATCTTGATGTAGCTCAATCTTGAAAGGGTCTTGAGTTCTTTACCAACTGCCTTGTACTCTTCTTGAAGTCTTGCAGCTTGAGTCTTGTCTTATGAGCAATTCTTTCATTCAAGATTGATTCTTGTGCTTGTGAGCTTTGCTTGATGTGAGCTTAGCTTGTTCATGAATGTTAATCCTTGAGAGAGCTTCACTTATGCAAGTTATATATAACATAACTGTGATTTTGGCACCTCAAATTTGACAACAGACAGGGATATAAACTATAGCACTTACAATCTCCCCCTTTGTCAAATTAGTGACAAAACACATAACCAAGATAAACAAAAGTAAAACAACTGGTTAATACCTGCAAATCAATATTCAATATTCAACATTCAACCAGTTTCAACATTCAACCATTTTCATTCAACAAGATCAAACATATACTCCCCCTGACTCCCCCTGAGTAACATAACCAATGCTACTCCTCTCATAATTACATTAAGAATAAACCATTCTTCCCCTTTTCGTCACAATATGACAAAGGAGAACTAAATAAAGGAATTCATGAGAGTAAACATGAGGAGATAAGCATAAAACATGAGTATAGCAAAAGAGTGATAGCATCACATAGAATAAATATCCAGCATAAAACATAAATAGAATCCAACTCTAAATCAGCCAAGTGCTAAGTAATAAAGTTATTACAGACCAGAAGTCTCATAAAAACTACTCAAAACTAGAACTTGATGACGGAGCAGGAATAGAGGGATCAAGTTGGTGCATGCCTTTATTCAAGCGCCAAAGAAGTACTTGAATTGCAAATCATGAGCAATAGACATGTTTTCCAACTTAACATTTATATTCTCAACTTTACCCTCTAATGCACTCAGACGTACATCAACATCAAATGGTACAAAATCTGGATCATTTGCTGAGTCAAAATCCAGTTCCTCAAAAATGTCATCCATATTAATGTCAACACCAGCTTCTTCAGGACCACCACCACCACCACCACCTTGTTCAGGAAGCAGATCCAACTTCATCTTATTGATATTAGTATTGTTGAAGATCAGATGATGGATTGGTGCCTCATCAACAGGCATATCGACTAACATATGAGTAGCCAATATAGTCATAAAATAGGCAAAATGAATGTCACTATGACCAGGATGGAGTCGAAACTGAAGAATGAAATGACAGATTAAGGATGGCAAACAAATCTGAGTACCATTAGAAATAGCATGGATAATACGAACCATAAACGAAGTCAAGTCAGATTTATTACCCGAACGAGGATACAGATTAGACACAAAGATTCTGTGGAGAATTCTGTATTTGGGTAACAAATACCTTGCGGGGAGCGCATTCCCTTTTTGAGTCCATTGAACATCCATGTTGCACAAGTCTCTAGTGAGCATGCGTTTTTCAGACATTGAGGGTTTATCAGTTAAGTTATGAATTGGAATACCCTCATCATTCACAGGAATGTCCATAAGGGCTGAAATTAAATGACGATCAATGTCAAAAGGCCCTTCTCTAGTAGAAATTTGAAAAGTTAAATTATCCTGTGAAAATGCACTAATACATGTAAACATGGATTGGGCAATGGACCGGTATGCAGGCCCACCCCAATGCAATAAGTTAATTCAACCTACAGCTTCAAGCATAGGAAGGATGTCAAAAGGTGCAATATGATTGACATCAACAGGATGTTCAACAATAACATTACGTGATCTAATGTCCTTAACATATGATGGATCATCATTGGGAACAAGAAGATGACGTTTAGATATAGGGGTCGATCTGGAGGAAGAAGAAGGACCACGGGAAGTAGTTTTTCTACCTCTAGAAGCCATTTACAATAAGGATTTCAAGAAAATAGGAAGTTGCAAAGGATTGAGAAGTGGGTTTATACAAAACAGATTTTTCAAAATCCAAACCCCAAATCTCAAAGATTTTCAAAATAGAAAGCTTCAAGAGAGAAAAGGAAACAATCTAGACACAAATCTGTAAGAAAAATGGGATTTGGAACACTAACCTTGAAGAACTTGAAGGATGGGTTCGACAAGTCGAAGTTCGGCTCCAAGGAGAAGAAAGAAGAAATGAGGAAGAAAGGAAAAATCTCCAATTTGAAGTGAAACCCGTGTTCCACGACTGGTCGTGGGTATCTACGACCGGTCGTAGGACGACTGGTCATGTATACTCACGACTGGTCGAATAAACCCCAAAAATTCAAATTACTTGCAAATTCTACAAAAAATGAAATTTAATCTAGCAAATATATACACTATAATACAAGAAGGCATAAATTATCAATTTAAAATGCACATGCCAAGATCAAATTTCATCTTTTTGAACTTGCCTTTATCGAGAGGTTTTGTGAAAATGTCAGCTCGTTGATCTTCAGTAGGAATATATTCTAGAGATATAACTTTTTCTTCTACTAATTCCCTTATATAATGAAATCTAATGTCAATGTGCTTAGTACGAGAATGCTGAATAGGATTTTTTGAAATATTTATTGCACTGGAATTATCACAATGTAATAACATAGAATCCTGTTTAATTCCATAATCACTTAGCATTCGTTGCATCCAAACAAGCTGTGTACATGCATTACCAGCTGCGATATACTCAGCTTCAGCTGTTAAAAGTGATATAGAATTTTGTTTCTTACTAAACCAGGAAACTAGACAATTTCCAATGTAAAAACAACCACCACTGGTTGATTTTCTATCATCTAGATTACCAGCCCAGTCAGCATCCGAGTACCCAGCTAATTGAACAGTGGTTTCATGAGGATACCAGAGACCGAGATTTACAGTACTTGTGACATATCTAATAATTCGCTTGACAGCAATCAAGTGAGATTCTTTTGGATTAGATTGATATCTTGCGCAAATACCAACACTTAGAAAAATATCAGGTCTACTAGCAGTTAAATGTAACAAACTACTAATCATACTCCAATAAAGTTTTGAGTCAACATTTTTACCATTAGAGTCTTTTGATAGTTTCAGGGTAGTACTCATAGGAGTATCGAAATTCTTGCCATTCTCAAATCCAAATCTCTTGATTAGATTCAAGGCATACTTATATTGAAAAATGAATATTCCTTCAGGTTGTTGCTATACTTGCAATCCAAGGAAATAAGTCAATTCCCCAACCATGCTCATTTTGAATTGTGATTTCATCAAATCTGCAAACTCAGTAGTCAAGTCAGTACAAGTTGATCCATAAATGATATCATCAACATAAATCTGCACCATTAAGATATGATCATTATGTTTCTTAACAAACAGAGTTTTATCAACAGATCCCATTTGAAAATTATGACTTAAAAGAAATTTTGTTAGTTTCTCATACCATGCCCTAGGTGCTTGTTTTAATCCATAAAGTGCCTTTTTAAGCCGATATACATGATCAGTATTTTTGGAATCTTCAAAACCCATTGGCTGTTCAACATAGACTTCTTCATGTAAATCGCCATTTAGAAAAGCACTTTTCACATCCATCTGATAGATCTTTATCTTTCTAAAACATGCAATGGATATAAATAGTTTGATAGATTTAAGACGTGCTACTGGTGCAAAGGTTTCATCGAAATCAATTCCTTCAATTTGAGTATAACCTTGTACCACCAGTCTAGCCTTGTTTCTAATTATATTTCCACATTCGTCAGACTTATTTTTGAAAATCCATTTTGTTCCAATGATGTGTTTATCTTTAGGTCTTGGTACGAGATACCAAACATCATTTCTTACGAATTGGTTGAGTTCATCTTGCATCGCAACAATCCAGTTGTCATCAGCGAGAGCTTCTTTTACGTTAGATGGTTCAATTTGGGATGTAAAACATACATAATTACATATATCCTCAAGTTGTCTACCGGTGCGAACACCGGTGAGAGGGTTTCCAAGAATTTGTGTGGTTGGATGATCTTTAACAGTCCTCAACTTAGAATCAGTCTGATTCGATGAAGTATTGGGTTTATCAATGATTAGTACTTCATCATTATCTGAATTAGAAATTGGTGTGTTTAAGTGATCATCAATGACAACATTAATGGATTCATGAATCACACCAGTCCTTTTGTTCAGAACTCTATAAGCTCGACTGTTTAAAGAATATCCTAGAAAAATACCTTCATCACTCTTCGTATCGAATTTTTCCAAATTTTCACGATCACGTAAAATATAGCACTTGCTGCCAAAAACTCGAAAGTATTTAACAGTAGGCTTTTTATTGAACCATAATTCGTAAGCCGTTTTATTATTATCTTTGCTAGTGTATACTCGGTTAATAATATAGCAAGCTATGTTGACTGCTTCAGCCCAAAGATTTTTAGAGAGCTTCATGCTATTCAACATGACATTAGCCATTTCTTGAAGCACCATATTCTTTCTTTCTACAATTCCATTTTGTTGTGGAGTTTTGGGAGCAGAGAATTCATGTAATATTCCTTGGTCAGTACAGAACTTCTCAAAATTGCTATTCTCAAATTCAGATCCATGATCACTACGAATTTTACTAATTTGAGTGGATTTTTCAGTTTGAATCCTTTTGAGAACTTTTCTTACTTCTTCAAGGGTTTCAGATTTATCTCTTAAGAAGACTACCCAAGTAAATCTAGTAAAGTCATCAACTATTACCAAGATATACTTTTTACCACCACGACTTTCCGTTCTGGTAGGTCCTATCAGATCCATGTGGAGAAGTTCGAGTGGTCTAGATGTGGTATTTGAATTCACCTTTTTGTGTGAGTTCTTTGTTTGTTTGCCTATCTGGCACTCACCACATATTTTATCTAATTTCTGAAGTTTGGGTAAACCTCTTACAAGTTCTCGTTTGCTCAATCGATATAAATTTTGGTAATGTACATGTCCAAGACGTTTGTGCCATAAATCAGTCTCGTCTGTATGGACCATGTAACATGTTTGATTAGATGAGCTGGATTCACTAATAATATAGCAATTTTCAGACGTTCTATGTCCAATTAATATTACAGAACCCTTATTGTTTAGTATTTCACAGCTTTGATTAGAAAACCGAACATTATGGTTATTATCACATATTTGTGATATACTAAGCAAGTTATGTTTTAAGCCTTCAACGTATAAAACATTTTTAAATACCGGAAGATTAAAAAGTTGAACCGTACCTTGGCCTATAATCTTACAGTTGCTACCATCACCAAATGTGACTGAACCATCAGTCATATCTTTCAGATCGGTGAATAAAACTTTGTCAATTGTCATATGCCTAGAGCATCCACTGTCTAGGTACCACTTCGAATGACTTGTTGCTTTGAAAGCAGTGTGAGCAACCAAGCAGGTAACTTTAGGAACCCATTTCATAACTGTTTTAGGTTTAGGAACATAGTTGGTCTTCTTTTGTGTATATTTGTAGGAATGACCTATAGAGTTAGATTTTAAGAGCTCCTTGAGTAAATCAACTATCTTTTCAGCTAGTGGATTTCATTTCTGATTAAAGTTGACATGGCTATTTCTAGGTTTTTGAAAAGTTCTTGAATTTTTAGAAAAATCTTGATAAGTACTTTTCCCTTTTGAGTTTGAGGACTCTCCTTTAACAAACATAGGAGGAGTATACTTTTGTTTAGGAGGTAGATTTTTATCATAGCCCAACCCGGATCGATCGCCACATTTTCTTGATTCGGATAAAAGTTTCTCTAACTTTGGATCACCTTGGGCATATTTCCATGTGTCCTTTAAACTCAGAAGAGAAGATACTTCAGTTTTAAGTTTCTCAATTTCAGATTTTAAATCAACAATTAGTGAGTTTTTGAATTCCAAATCGCATTTTGATTTTTCAAAACAATCTGAAATTTGTGATTTTTCTAAGACAAGTGATTCAAAACAATTTTTGAGTTTAGAAAACTTTTCTTTTTGAAGTTTAAGTTTACAACAATTTTACAACTTTCCTTATATAGGGCATTGTAAGCGTCTTGAAGATCATCTTCATTTTCACATTCACTATTCAGATTTTCTTCACTAGTAGAGTCATTATCTGAAAATGTGAATTTGGCTAGAGTCATAAGAGCTTTAACCTCATTGCCCGACTCAGTTTCAGAATCTTCTGATTCAAAAGAACCTTCAGAATCAGATGATTCATCCCATGTAGCCAACATACCCTTATTCTTGGGTTTGTCCTTTTTAGGACATCTATTTGCTAAGTGCTCATATTCTTGACAGTTGTAACATTGACTATCTTTCAAAGATTTTCGAGATTTGGGTCTAAACTTCTTTTTTTCATTTGATTTTTGAAAATCAACCCTTTTCTTGCTTTTGAAAATTTTGTAAAATTTTTTAGCTAAAAGAGCCATATCATCTTCTGAATCAGAATTTTCTTCTGAATTACATTTAGAAGATTTTAGTGCGATAGATTTACCTTTAGGAGCTTTAAAGTTTAACTCGTAGGTTTGTAGAGAACCAACTAGTTCTTCTACCCTCATATTATCCGTATCACAAAGTTCCTGGATCGCGGTTACTTTAGAATTGAACCGTTCAGGAAGTGAGCGTAGTATTTTTGCACACACTTTACTTTCTGGGATTTTATCGCCAAGACCCCACATTGAGTTTACAATGTCATTCAATCTAGTGTAAAAGTCCATAAACATTTCATTTTCCTCCATATGAATTTCTTCAAATCTGGTTGTGAGGAGTTGGACTTTAGATTTTTTGACAATTGTAGTACCCTCGTGTGTCATTTCTAATATATCCCAAGCTTGCTTTGCAGTATCACAGGAAATGATTCTTTTGAACTCATCCGGTGATAGTGCGCAAGTAATTGCATTTAGTGCTTTAGCATTTGCACTACTCTCACTTTTCTGAAGAGTGGTCCATTGGTAATATGGTGTGACTTTCATAGATTTTGAACCATCGACCCCAGTAACTTCCATGATAGGAGGATTCCATTCAGTCACTGTGGCTTGCCACACATTTTCATCCATTGATTTGAGGAAGATCCTCATTCTGGCTTTCCAATAGGCATAGTTGGAGCCATCAAAGGGTGGAGGCCTAGTGACTAAAAGGCTATCAAAATTTGACATCTTAAATAGCTTAAATCGTTAGCTCAGGAATTAAATCCAAGAATAAAAAAGAGCTATTAGGCTTTGATACCACTTGAAAAGGCCAAGCTATATGTCCTAGAGGGGGGGTGAATAGGACAATGCCAAATAAAACTAATAACAGCGGAAATAAAAAGAAAATGATAGCCAAAGTAAATCACAAAGTAGTAAATTAAAATAACCTCAAAATTCAGATCTTGAGAGGTTGATACAAACGTTGTTCTAAGGACAACCTTACACCAAAAACTAGAGTTTATGGTAGGACAACCTTATTTCTAGAAAGATCTTTGTATCAAATCTCAAATCTAAGAGGAATACAGAATTAAATACAAACTGAATAAATTGTAATTAAAAATGTATTGTTCTAGGGACAGCCATACACCATAAAAATGGCAAGGCAACCTTGCTGGAACAACTTTCAAAAGAAATTAAAAATCAAGCTAATAAAGGAATAGCAGAAAATAAATTCTAAGCTATTACAACATTCTCACAAAGCTTGAATTAAATAATTACAACATTCACCACCATACATACATCCCACAAAAATTAATTAAAGATTAGAAGAATAAATCAATCAACCACAACACAAGGGTTTATAGTGGTTCGCCTGTGTGTTCACCAACTGTTATACAACAGCCACACAAAATGCTACTCCACTCCTAATATCCTCACACAGGGGATATTAGCGTTCACTAAAAATAGGTTTTCCCAGGTTCACCCAAAACCTTTACAATTGTGTCTTTGTCTGTGGGCTTACACAATTAAAAAAACCCCACTTCTGAGTTTTCCTGGCTCTCCTCAGAAAACCAATACAACAAGATTTTTCTGGCAAATCTTGAAAGAAACTAAAATAGAAAGGGATTTACAATTAAATGTAAAATACCTGAATATCTCCTTCGTTGTAGCAGCCCGGTAGAACCAAATCAAAGTAGATGATTGAATGTTCAAGTTCAATGTCCAGTACTCGATTACAATGGTTCTAATTCTAATAGATTTTAAATTAAACCAAATAGGGCTTGCCTTAATTGATTTTGATTCTAAAGAAAGGGAATAACAATTCCTCTTATCAAATCAGATTGGAATAGCAGAAACAAAATCAATTAAAATAAAGCTAAGGAAAGAGAATATTAAATAAGCACACTTAGCTTAGATGGAGCACAGAATTATCTCTCAGAAGTTCGACGAAGATTGGCTTGAATGAATTAATTAAATCGATGATTTCTTCTGAGATTCGTGCACTATTTATAAGTGAGAAGATCGGGTCTTCGACTGGTCTAGAGAGCTCTTCGACTAGTCGAAGCAACAACAGATATTTGAAAAATCCGGCGGGATATGCTCTGACCGTTCTACGACTGGTCGAAGCTCACCTACGACTAGTCGTAGGTCACCTACGACTGGTCGTAGGTCCTGAAAAACTTCGCTAGAATTCGAGTCGAAGATGTTCGACTGGTCGAAGATGCAGTCGACACTGTTCCTACGACTGGTCGAACAGATTCCTGGACTAGTCGAAGCCTAACAGATTTCATCCGAAATTTGTAACAAACTCACGACTGCTCGAGGAATTTCTTAGACTGGTCGAAGCAAGTCTAGGACTAGTCGAAGAAGGCCTAGGACTAGTCGAAGAACAGACCAAACACATGTAAAATAAACATTCGGTTTATGTATTCGAAATGACCTACTTCTAAGGTCAACCTATGGTCAATCAAACCTCAATCATGAAGTATGGACATTGAAACATTAGGAACAAGTGACCTTAAAGAATGAGTCTTGAAGTCTTGATGTAGATCAATCTTGAAATCTTGATGTAGCTAAATCTTGAAAGGGTCTTGAGTTCTTTACCAACTGCCTTGTACTCTTCTTGAAGTCTTGCAGCTTGAGTCTTGTCTTATGAGCAGTTCTTTCATTCAAGATTGATTCTTGTGCTTGTGAGCTTTGCTTGATGTGAGCTTAGCTTGTTCATGAATGTTGATCCTTGAGAGAGCTTCACTTATGCAAGTTATATATAACATAACTATGATTTTGGCACCTTAAATTTGACAACAGACAGGGATATAAACTATAACACTTACATCATTATACTTGTAAAGTTTTTGATTATAGTGGAAATGTGATGGAGTTTTTAGTTGTTGTTTGTGGGTTATGCCTTTGGTTATGCTTCTTACGAATCAAACTGATGTTGAAAATCCTTCTTGTAGCATCCCAGGATCGGAACCTGGCGAATGGGTGCTGGGAGCCGAGAATGGGGTTCTACGGAGGCTGTTAGCGCTGGATTCGACGATTGGGAATTTTGTGAGCCCGGTTTCCGAGTTTGGGGCGTGACAAGTCTCTCAAACACCAATTTTCGATATTCATTCCCCTACACCAAAGGCAACAGAGAATGTCGAGCATAAAGGTGCATCTTCAACTGTATTGCCCCCACTATAATCTGCCCGCCAAAGCTTTACATCTCTAATAACTCAATCCTAAACACGATCAAAATCTCCCTTGGCATATAGCGTCAAAAAGATACTTCTTCTATTCCTCCTATTGTAGAGGAACTCTCACTAGCTGATGAAGCAGGCCCCTTAAGGAAAGGTAAGAAAGTAGTAGTGGAAGAGCCAGAGTTAGAGACATCATCATCGAGAGATAAGGATGGGGAATCATCTTATGGTAGCATCACTTCTACTGAAGATGGCTCTTCTTCAGGGGATTCAAAGGAGGGAGAAATGGACATTAAAGAGGAGGATAATACCATCATCAAATCAATTGCAATTGGTGAAGAAGTACCACAAGATACCATTATTCCTCAGACGACATCGACGGTGGCTCTCGCGGAAGAAGAAGAGCCCTTGGATTATGGGGAGCACGGTTGTTCGTTGAGGGTAGACATATTTATGTTGTTCAGTGCCAACTATTCACCCCTTTCACGTGAAGTATTTTCTACTCTAGTGGCCAGTACTTTACCTTAGATGTTCCTTCAACCACTGTAGAGGCTGATCAAAATACAGTGGATCTGCCCCCTTTTGGAGCGAGATCAACCAGGGCAACTGGAACATCCCTTGCTCCCTTATTCGCCTAAGCACTATCGCACGTGAGATAATTTTTCCCACAAAAGCGGCTGATATAGTGACTCCTATTACCTTTGATTCCAACACCTAGGCTAGGGCACTATCTTTTGGAGACATGACGAAAATACCCCTGGTCCTTCATCCTTTCCCACAAAGATAAGATCCTCAACAGTACCCACTTCCGTTACTTTTGTCCTGACTACCTGTATATCCCTTCCTGAATATTTCATACCGATACTATATTCCTAGACTCATACTTCTCACACCCTTATATTCCTTTCTTCGCTTGCAATTAATCCAACTTCTAGTGGTTCTGCAAACTCGAACTCGATCGCCATTGTTTCATATGCACTATCATTAGAGAAAATTCCTCCTTATATGCTTATTCTTATCAAAGGCACTTTGTTAGCGGCCACTTGCATGTTCAAGAATCCAGAACAATGGCCTATCCTGGACACCGCTTTGGGAGTACTGGACAACTCTTCAAGGATGGCCAATGTCAACCTCTCTCCATTGCATAACTCCTTCTCTTTTTGCACTTCTCTTCGTCAATTAGAAATAGTTCAAAGTGTAGTTATTGCTCCGAAGATATTGGATCACTAGAAGGAGTTGTTGTTACTCAAATATAAGACTTCGAAGACCACAACAATGATTTCTAGTTATGATAAAGAACGTGATTCTCTTCAGGAGCAGCTGAAGACTTTTGAACAAACTATGGTAGCCTTTAATGGACAAATAGACAGCCTTAAGGAGCAGATACTAGCCTTGAAGAGCGGATAGTTAATCTTGAAGTCCAGAAGCAGGGGGGAGGAATCAAGGGAAAGTAAAATCAAAGCTAATATTAAAGATAATGCCCAAATCACCGATCTTGAAAAGTTAAAGCTTTTGAAGAATGAAATGGTCATAGTTTCCTTAGAACAAGAGTTGGCTAATGCTCCTGAACAAGCTAGACTTATTCTTGATGCTAAATTGGATGTTGTAGTTGCTCAAGTGCAGTTTAAACAGGACTTACAAAGATATATGACTGCATTAGGTGTTCATGAAGAATTGTAATATATATTTTTATGATGAACATGTATTGACATTTCCTTATACATGAAATTTCAATAATCTTTTCATAGCAATTTCTAAATTTGAATGCCTTATAATATCAAATGTGTATGAATATCTTATAGCAGTAGATGTTCGCATTCCCATGATTGAAAAATATGATCATGATTGGCGCATATATCTATACATATAAAATATTTCACATATCATATTTTGATTGCATGCTTTGATATATTTTGAGAATTGGAGATATAATACAGTAGCATGTTCTTGTTAGTATGCCTTATATGGTGCTTGTTTTGATGGGCGAAACTATTTTGGAGTTAGAATTAGTATTTAAGGTGCCACACACAGTTTAGGCTTCCAGTAGTTGGAGCATACATAGTTTTAGCTCTTGAGTAGTTAGAGCAGGTGGACTTATGAAAATGGTCTTTATAACTCTTAGGAGTTCATTGAACCACCACAGCCTGGGAGTTCTGTAACACCCTAAACTTTTCAATACCCGAGTATTGAAAGTTCTTGAGAGTTACCATGAAGTTTAACTTAATATGTACATACGTGCAATACCGATCTAGCTTTCCTACCCATACATCTATCTCCCAACACAAACCTGACTGTTGGAAATGACTTCTATACAATAGACCAAGCCATCTGGCCATTGATTGTAAGAAAAGACCATCCCTCGTATGGGTTGACATAGGAACCTTCCCTTAAATATAGTGGTGAGTAACTCCTTATCCATAATGATTTAGATGTAAGATCTTGTGTAAAAATTGTTTGGAAAGGTGCATATAACCATATAGAACCATCAAATTTCACAGAACTCTTATATCAGCAATAATTACGAAAATGCCCTTAACCTAGATCCCTGAATTCTAGATCATGTAGTTCCCACTATCCATTTAAAGTGAAATTTTACACCATGCCTGTGTATCGTAAGTTAGCTGTTCACGTCAAATTTCGGCCTGTAGATCACTGTAAAAGTGACCCAATTTACAGATCGGCCCCTTAACCGTTGATTTTGGGGTCCATCGAGTGAAGAAGGGTCATGGGTAGTCGTAGTAGGATAATTCCCATTCACCTATGTCTATATGATCTTATGAACAGGTTGGATGACAAGCAATCATCACTTTAGGGCCTAGAAAAGTTTAATGGTGAAGATCAAAACTGTTTCATGTGGTATGAATCACTTGACCATAGGATATGCTTCAACTTTGGGCTCAACGCCTCAAATTAGATGGAAAAATGAAGGGACGGTGTAGATTTCTTAAGAACATCACTATGGGTCCCACACGTAGCGCGGGTGTGTAAAAAGGGTGGTGAACCAGTGGTGCATTGGGCTAGAAGCCCGGGTCAAACAAGCACTGACCCGACAGAATTCGAAAGAGAGGAGGATTTCCCGCCCTTCACAAAGCGAACGAACCTCATCCGCTGAAACAAGTTGTGGCCCACCAGCTATGATCGGATGGTCAAACTAGACCGTCCATCTTGAAGTTAAGGCAAACTCGAGCACACCTTAGGTCATTTTGCACACAGGCGAGATCTCTCATGCACACAAGACCGGCCACAACTAGACTACTCCTAAAGCTCTCGTTACATTCGTCTCATGTTCGCGTTTGGAACATGAATCTGACCACGATAAGAACGCGTAGTGAGACCCACCATCATGAAATGAGGAACGAATCCAAGCTATTCATCATCATTTACTGCCCACCATTCCTGACCACGACGAAGTAAACTGCTCTGTATAGGGCAATCGTGGCCATAAAACAACTATTCCAAGATCCAGCACCACCCAAGCTTGAAGATCAAATCATGACCTAAACCGTCCAAAGATAGGCAAACGGATTTTCGATGGAACGTACGTCGACATAAGGATCGTAAACCGGAAGGGAATCCTGGATATAAATGGAAACAACACCGTTCCGCAAGAAAGTAGGGAGTTGAGTGCGTCCGTCTTTCTCAATTGTGAAACGAGCTGCGTAAGTTCCAGCCTATTCCACTACGGTATGCGTAAGAGTTATGCATGCAAACCTGAGAGCTTGGACGCTTATAAAAACAACCCACCCAACATTTTGAAGATACAACAAAGGAGAAGAAACGTGAGAGTAAGAAAAGAGAAAGATAAAGAGAAAGAGAAGGAGAAGGAGAAGGAAAAAGGAAAAAATGGAAAAAGGAAAGAGAAAGAGAGATAATGAAATAAAGAGAGAAGGGTGAGTCGACCTTGAGGTAAGGGTTTTTCCTTTAAGCTTATAATAATTTAAGATAGTATAAATTGTTCTATTCCCACACATGCTTTGAATCCTTCCTATTGATTCAGGAGTGATGATAATCATTCCTGGCCTTTCATAATTTTATGTGAGGATTTTATCCTTTAATCTTACAGTAATTTAAGTTGACATGAATTATCTTGCCTTTTACTTGTTTTCATGTTACTATGATTTTCTCTATGTTTCTGTTTAATTTATCATCAACAATTATTGGCCTTTTGGGATTATGGCATGATATTAATTATAAGCGATCTTTCTGAATTTATGTGGGGCCATGGATACAAGCCTTGCCCTTGCCTTTATCAATTTATTGAGTTGGCCCTTGCCACTCTCCTCTTTATTGAGTTGGTCATTACCACTCTCCTTATTATTGAGTTGGCCATTGCTACTCTTCTATTTATTGAGTTAGTCATTGCTACTCTCCTTTTATTGAGTTGACCACTGTCACTCTCTTCTTTGTAAGTTAGTCATTGCTACTCTTTTCCTTACTTTACTGGCCTTGTGCCATTTACCTTTATGGCTTGAGCATGTGTCTTGATATTTCAGAACTCCCATGATTCAATTTGTATTCTCTATAAGTGCAAGTGATGTGTTAAGATGTATCACAACTAGTGATTCAAATAATCTATCATGAACATACTGCACTCTGGATAGAGACTTTCTTGGTCGTCACGTAATTCCATGAGTTTTTGGGTAGAGATGCACAAATTGATGTGTGTAATTCACAAATGCAGTGTCACATCACTTCCAGGATTGGATGTCACAAATAATTACTCCATGAACAAATCGTGTCCACAATTCATCCAACTCATGTATTGTGTGTCTCGAGGTGTTCACGTAAATCCATAGTAGTGTTGGCCATGCCGGCGAATATCTATAGTTATGAGATGTGAGTCGAGTCAGGTTTTCTATAAATCGTATTCCACATTGTGATGATCACTACGTATGATGAGCCACACACACTTTGCTAGACATGCATCTCATGTAGGTTGTTTGTGCATTCTAATATCCTTGTATTAGTGGAGTACGAGATGTATCAAAACCTTTACATTTACTTTTATGAATCTCTTGAATTATTGTTAATCTTACAGGATAACCATCACTATGAGTAGGGCATTGACCCTCTTCAACTATACAATTATGCAGGTGATGTACAGATTGAAAACTTAGAGAATAATCTCCCTAAGAAAGATTATGCTGAAAGAATAAGTAGACAGTTTTATGATTTAGTTTTATACTTCTGCGGTGAACTCGATAAATGTAATAAGCCCCCATTGAGAAGACATTTGATTATTTACTAAATTCTTTTACTCTGATGAAATAATCAATACAGTCGATTTTATTCTCGTGAATGTTACCTTCATGAATGTATCTGAATGTGATCTAAATTTAAAAAATAAAAAATAAATAAGGTGTAATTTTTAAAAGCATCCAATTTATACATTATTAATACCCGATTTTCTCGGGCACGAGCATAAACTCTGGCCATGAAAATTCAGGATGTTATAAGTTCACAAACCGCGATCCATCAAAGGGGCCCAGTGAAGCTACCGGGGCAGTGAACTTGGTAGGATTTACATGCATGGTTGGTCGTAGTAACTCTCTAGAATTCATGGGGCTAACAAGGCTACCTGTCTAGGTACCAAATCTTGGGCTGCCTGTCCATCGATAAGGGGGATTTCATTTAGAAGTCTATCCTTCCTCATAAGTTACTACTAGAATCAAGCCAGGAACCTGGGGGATCTTACATATGGTTGGCCTATCTATGGATGTGTAAGTGCACCCAACGTTGCATACTTGTTTTTCAATCACGTGACTAGTTGTGTCTTGTAGGCGGATGAGTTCTTAGCAAATGAAGATTGGCAACGCAACTAGATCAGAAGCATCGAAGCTATATTGAAGACAAAGAACTGCTTCTACGATCTTAAAGTTGCAAATAGATGATCTCAACCCAAATAGGAAAACCTACTTAGGTCATCTATTCGAAGCCAATTCCAAGTTCGTAGTTTTTATCTTTTAGTCTTGGCTTTAGCAAGTCCCAAGTTGGTGAATGATTTATTGCACAAAATTGGAAAAAAAATTTTCACAACCCCAAGTGTAAGGTCACGATGTAATAATAATCTCGGTAAAACCGAGGTCGAATCCATAGGGATTAAAACTTGTACGTTTTTTAAATTAACTAGAAGAGAACTAGAAGAAAATGTGAAACTAATTCTGAAGTATTCGAGAGAGTAATTATGAATAGAGTAATAAAAATTAAGAATTTAAAGGTAGGAACTAGGGCGCCAAGGATCCACTTGTAGTGATCAGGGAGCCCACTTGTTTAATTCAAGTAACACAATTGGAATTGGAGCCCTATCCTATCCAATTGGAAGATATATTAATAAAACCAAATCTGAACTTTCATTGATCTAATTCACAAAGGAGGAGAATTGTCATACTTGGAAGGGATTCCATCACTAAACCATGCCCATGGAACGATAGCCGACAATAAGATTTACTAATCCCACAATCTCAAAGTAAGGAAAATAAGATACTCAAAGCTATTGCAAATCTACTGTAATTTAAGTCACAATAAATCATTAAAAACTGAAAGTATTCCTTTAAAATCAAATTAGAATCAAAGAATGTTCAACATAAACATGAATTTAAGCAAGAGAAACATCCCATCATGCTACAAGCTTCACCTCTTAGCCCTAGCTAAGAGGTTTTTGCCAACCATAGACATGATTGGACCAAAGTCTCTTAAGAAAACATGAAAACAACTAAGGAAGAAGAAGAAAAACTCATGGCGACGACTTCTCCACCCTTTTGCTCCACTCCTTAAACCCTAAAAGATGCCTAGGAACATCCTAAGGAGTCCTATTTATAGTTGTTAAACTCCAACTTTCGCACCTAGTTGGAAAACTCTAAAAACTGCCTCAAATCTATGCAGTTTACTAAAATAGACTTCACTCTGCGCAGTTTTCCAAAATGACTTCACTCTACACAATTTCACAAAATGACCCAGAGTTTCAGAGTATGCTGTTTTGAGACGATTTCGGGATTCCTTTTCTTCACTTTAAATCTTTAATTCTCTTCATTCCTCACTTGGTTTTCTTAGATCTTTGGCATGTGAATTCTTCAATCTTGGTCTCCTAAGATCCATCCCTTACCTTGGTGATTCTTGAGCATCAAATCCATGCTTTTAGCACCCTTTTCAGTTCAAGCTCTTAAATTCACCTTGCAACACAAACATGAGTAAAATAGAACATTAAACATCATTATGTTCATAAAGCCAAGATATAAATGGGGAATAATATGTAATATTTAACCCTCAACACAATCCCCAACCAGCATTTTTCTAATCCCGAGCAAAGTATGCGAAAAATATTTTCAAAACCACAGGATAATTTCTATAAGTTTAAGTGGTTTTTTTTATTAAAAAAAAAAAGCAATTCAGATAATAGAATTCTAAAATACATCAATGTTGTACATTACCTTCTCCTAAACTCTAGCACTCGGTAAGTTTCATAATCAAGTTCAAAGCATTAATCCTCCAGTTAGAACAATTCCAAACATTGAGTTTCATGGGTGAAGGTTCAACTCTTCACTTTCATGATAACATGAATAATTAAAAGAGCATTCAGGACAACCAAAACCTAAACTGAAACTTGCCTTATAGTTCATCTTTTAATTCCCTCTTTTATTCCTCTAGCTTTTGATTTTTCTATCGATGGCTTTCACGTTATGTAAACCTTTTTAAAGATCTTTAATAGGTGGCCTTTTCAAAGACAACTATTTTTTAGCTGGGTGTTATTATTATATTCTTTTTTAAACATGATGGATAAATTCCCTAGGTGGGTTCCTTTCATGCTAAATAATCACCAAGTTAACAATTCAATATTGACTGAAGCTTTAATGTGATTGCTAGATGTGGCATGTGAAATCATGACTCGATCAATGTTTAAAACTTCTACTCAAGGATTAATAACTCAAACTTAACTTTGAAATCTCTAAGTAATTGAATCCAAGGGATATAAATCATCAACATTAAGCATCTTATAATTCTATTTTTTAAAATATTTCTAATTTTTCACAATTTTTGCTCAAAGACTAGGAGAACAACTAATTAGGTAACCTAATCCCTCCATCCCCAACATAAAATCTACATTGTCCTCAATGTAAAAGAAATAAGCATGTAATGCAAGAGCGGCGACAAAAAGAAATGGGAAGTGATGGAAAGATAGTACCTGAAGAAGGAATTTTAAGGCTTTTGCAATGATCTCAGTACGAAGATGGGTTAGCACAAAAGACTTAAACAGATAATAAGCAAATTATCCTAAAACAGCAGAAAGTAAACTATCCTAAACAGCAAAAAGCAGAAAAGCTAACTACACCTCCATCAGACTAGGAGGTCAATCCTGGTAAAGAGGATCATTTAGAGGTATGGACATATCCTCTGAAGCAAATTTTTCAACAAATGGCTTTAAACAGTGTCCATTCAATTTGAAATCATTATCATTGTTTGGATTCCGAATCTTGACGGCCTCATGAGGGTAAACATTAGTAATAGTGAAAGGTCCGGTCTAACGAGATCGGAGTTTACCTTAAAAAAGGTGTAACTAAGAATTATACAAAAGGACTTTCTGACCTAATGTGAATGATTTCTGAAGATTATGTTGGTCATGAAACACCTTCATCTTGTCCTTGTAAATTCTTAAGTTCTCATATGCATCATTCCAGATTTCTTCCAGTTCATTTAACTGAAGTTTGCGCAGCGAGCAAGCGTTGTCCAAATTGAAGTTTAGATTTTTAATTGCCTAATAGGCCTTATGTTTTAACTCCACAAGCAAGTGGCAAGCCTTCCCATAGACAAGTCTAAAGGGAGACATTTCAATAGGGGTCTTAAATGCAGTACGGTAAGCCCATAAAGCATCAGTCAATCGGATTGACTAGTCCTTATGGTCAAGGTTAACCATTTTTTCCAAAATATGTTTAATCTCCCTATTGGAAATTTTGGCTTGCCCACTTATTTATGGGCGGTATGGAGTGCTCACTTTGTGGGAGATGCCATATTTCTTCATTAAGTTTGCGAATGGCCTATTACAAAAGTGTGATCCTCCATCACTAATGATGGCTCGAGGTATTCCGAACCAGGAAAGGATGTTCTCTTTTAAAAATATAATGACCGTTTGATGATCATTGTACCAGAATGGGATCACTTCAACCCATTTAGTGACATAATCTACTGCTTGCAAAATATTCAAATTTCCAAAAGATTGAGGGAATGGTCCCATGAAATCGATATCCCAGCAATCAAATGCTTTAATGATCAGAATGGGGTTCAAAGGCATCAAATTTCGATGGGACAATGCTCTCAATTTCTGACAATGCTCACAAGCTTTGCAAAACTCATAAGTGTCTTTGAACATAGTGGGCTAGTAAAAGCTACACTGTAAAATTTTAGTCATGGTCTTTTTAGCAGAAAAGTGACCACCACAAGCCTAAGAGCGACAAAAGGAGATGACACTTTGGTGTTCATTGTCTGGCACACATCTCCTTAAGATTTGGTCTGGCTAATATTTAAACAAATACGGATCATCCTAGAAGAATTTGCATACCTCAGTGAAAAATTTCTTCTTATCTTACGCAGTCCAATGTGTCGGCGTGAAACCTGTGGCAAGATAATTAGCAATATCTGCAAACCAAGGTGAATGGGAGACTTTAAACAATTGCTCATCAGGGAATATGTCATTTATATTCGTCGTCTCTAGGGAATCAGAGAGGTTAAGGTGGGAAAGATGGTCGGTCAATATGTTCTCTACTCCCTTCTTATCTTTTATTTTCAAATTAAATTCTTGGAGTAGGAGGATCCATCTTATCAAGCGAGGCTTAGTATCATTCTTAGAAAGAAGATACTTAAGCGCTGCATGATCTGTGTAGATGATGATCTTAGATCCGATCAAGTATGACCTAAATTCGTCCAAAGTGAATACTACAGCTAAGAGTTCCTTCTCCGTAGTTGAGTAATCCTTCTGTCACACCCCAAATCCGGGGACAGACAGCTCCATAATGCCCTAAATCCAGCACTCGACTTTCATACACCAAGTCTCAAGTTTGGCACACCACAAGGAAGATTTTTTACTGATTTATATATATATATATAATAATAATACCTGAGCATGATGATCCGTAATCACAATACTAAGCAACAGTCTCTATTATAAATCTTGATGGTTACAAGTACAATGCTTTTTCAATAGGTGCACAATGTCAATATTGTCAAATCATAAAATAGATACAATGCATCGAGAAAGCTATGTCCACCAAGTTACTCCTGCCTTGAAAAAAAAATGAAAAATAGGAAGCTTAGGCAAAAAGCCTAGTGAGTACACTCGTGTGTGCGTAGTGTACAGGCATACAGTAACAATCAAATATTAGAGTACACAAGCTGAAGCACAGTGACCAAGTAATGCTACATAAAGCCAAGAGGGCATGATGCAATGCAAGAGATGATATGCAAAAGTATGTCGTGTGTATATAAGCAGGCAAATCCTCCTCTAAAAGTCCACATCTCAATATACTTATCATCAATGGGAATCACCGGGGCCTGGTATCCAAAGCAAGTTCGAAACTTGTTAAATAGAGGCCTCGCATACCTGCCTTGTCAGTGGGGGGCATATAGCCATGCCAATACCCACCCAGCACACCGGTAATGGGCCCATTTCAAGGGCTGGTCAAACCCAACCACATTCGCTCCAACTCTTCAGGTAGGCATAGCCGAACCTCTTCTCACCCGACCATATCAACGGGAGTCGGGCCTATTATGGTCTTTGGCATCAGGTGACACATGGCATCTACCCAGTCTTGACGATGAGGCTCAAGGGTACCACTTGAGGTTTAGGGAATTTCACCCAAGGGTTTAGGACCCAGTATAAGAAACCCAAATTTTCGGTGTCCACAAATACCAACCACGATACCACTGTGGTGGTCTCATCAATAGAACCACGATCTTGCTGTGGTGTTCAATCCATCTCATGAGGATGTTATGCAAAATGCAATAATAATCCACAAGCATGCTATGTAGTATAACTGCACTCAAGCAATGCTATGCATGTAAGCCACGTATGCATATGAGGCAACCCTAATACCAATCGGGCTCCTCTATCAACCACATCCAATCTACAATCCACGCTCATAGTGGAAAGGATATATATGTAATATCAGCATCAACATAAATATAAATTACAATGTAGCATCAAGTGAGCTTTAGGGACTTTAACCCAGGCACTAAGCCCGCGGTCTCTCGTACCAGATAACATCCGCACATACTCCATCATGTGCACCCCGCACTAACATCCTCTATCACATACTCCATCATGTGCACCCCACACCAACATCCTCTACCACATACTCCATCATGTGCACCCCGCACCAACATCCTCTACCACATGCATATGATCTCCGCATGATCAAACTATGAACACCATACACTCCTCATCCATGATGCATGTACATGTATATGTGCGTGCAGATGCAATATGCACAAATATCATAAGAGCAGTCAAAAATTATCACGGTACTAACATGGCAAAACAGTGGTATAATGTGCACTCTCCCTCATGATCATGGGGCTATGCGAGTGTCCACACTTCCATGTCACAAGTGTGCACCAACCACATAACAATACAATTAGGATCAATCCATCACTAAGCACCAATCGCATAACCGAAACCTCATACAGTGGCACCAGAACAAGTTGTATATCAAACACATGCAAGTGATGCACACATACCATAACATGTCTCAATTTCGCATGTAAAGATCCATAGCTATTCGAAAGTTAGTTCGTATCACCAACATACTCATTCACGGTTAAGAGTTAAGTGGTTCACCTTATCAGTTCTGTAGAAAGTGGGTGCATAAGTGTCACGTCATTATACGGCGCTAGGTGCACTATCTATGACTCGAGGTAATACATACGGTGGTCCACTTAGTCCTTACATCCAATTAAACACCATCCAAGCATATAAACATAAATTAGTATTACCATACAATACAATCATCGCATCTAACCATACACGCATCGTTATCACCACAAGTATCACATTACACAATCACCGCACATGTGTCATCATCACATGTATAATTAGATTTTAATCCAACACCTCGACATGTCTAACTATCATCTCAAGTGGACTAAGGCCCAGTTCATTGCCACACTTGAATGGGCAGGTTAGTGGGTCGCCACATCCCATTCTTCTAACTTGTTGGGTGGTCCATTTGATTACCACAAACGGTTCATTCGAGGACTCAATCATAACTCATTCACAAGGCCCAAATGGGACTTGGCATACATACATCACAAGGAGTCTATGCACTTACCAAGAAGCCCAAACATAGGCCCAATATGCACTTCTCATGGAGTCTTACGTTCTTAGTAAGAGGAAGTAACCTATGGGCCCGATAGGTTTACCGTTAATGGGCCCACAAGGTGTCCACTTAAGGTGGGCTTTAAGGCTAATAGGCCCACCACTCTAAGAGGAAGTAACCTATGGGCCCGAAAGGTCTTATGTTCTTAGTAAGAGGAAGTAACCTATAGTCCCCACTTCTACCTTATTAATGAGCATAATATAAGGCCCATAATTATGTCACGCTATACCAAATTGAGGTCCACTTTATCATCAAGTTGTACATCAAAATTCACATGACTTAGAAAATCCACACATACAATTTGATTATACATGATTCGAATGGCCATGCCTATGCTCATAAGCATGTGGTTGAGTCGTTGGATGGCCATCAATGCTACTTGATTTCATACGGTTAGGTGGCCTTGTGCGTATTTCACATTCATACAGTTAGATGACTACATATACTCCACCATTGCCTCTGATTAGGTGGCTGTACATACATCAGATACCCACATGATTAATGGGCCAAATAGGCATATCACACCCTCACACCACGAGAGTCTACATATTTATTATAATTGAACATGTTTAAGGGTTTAAACACAAGTCACATGATTCTATTACTTGGGGCGCACTCCAACCAAAGTGCCAAGTGGTCAAGGGCTGTCCATTCATTATATAATTATCTAATATAGGGCAGCAACCCAATCCCACACGATTTAGGGCAGATGGCACATCACATGATCATGTGGTGGTAGACCACTCATGCCACACAATTTCACATGGATCAGGGATGACTCATGCACCACAAGTTCACATAGCTTAGCAGTTGCCTAATCATCACATAATCATGTAGTTTGGGCCACATACAATCACAAGTTTGCACATGCAAGGTGGACCATACCAAATTACTAGATCTCATAATTCAGGGCCATAAAAGTCTTGATATCCTCTCCATCTAGGTTACATCACCTTAAGAACAAGTCGAAAGACAAATAACCATCACTGCAGGCCCACCCGCTGGACAGTGTGGGCTACTAGCTTTGGGCCTGCTGTAAATTGTGTACCATACTCTAAAACAAGCGGACATGTGGATGAACGACATTGATATGAAGCACATGCCTCACATGGAATCTACAGCGAACCCATGATCTAGACAGTTTTGACGACACATAAGCAGTACAGTGGACACGATAATGTCTTTTAAAGGTAAATGCTATTGTCCCATGGACATGGTATACTGAGATTTGCATCTAATTTATTTTGAGTTAACATGAAGGGTTGGGTCCACTGAAATGGTGGGGTCCACTTCCTAAATGGCTATAAAATGGATGAGCAGTGTAGATATGCAACACGTACACCTAATTGGGCTACACATGCACCAATCCATGGTGGGCCTAGGGCTTAAAATTAAGTCAATCTATGGCTTGTGTGGGCCACACCACACACAAAAGTTGAGAGGGTTACCTTCCACTAAAATATTCATAATTATTTGTTGGGCCCACCAAGATGTGGTTCATAAATCCAGGCCATCCATTTTGTGTGTCCCACTTGGTTAAGGGGTCAGTCCAAGTTTCAGATGCATCCAAATTTTAGGTGGGCCCCAGCAAGTGCCTTTATATGTTTTAGCCACATCTCCAAATGATTTTAAATGGTGTGGGCCACCTGAGTTTTGTGTATAGCTGATTTTTGGGGTAACCCATTACCAAAAGGGGACCCATGAAATGCACGATGTTGATGCTTGACATACATTACAGTGGGGCTTGTGGTGGAACCCATGGTCCTTGCCTATCCAAGCAGTAGGACACTACCTGCTGCAGCGTCGTCTAGACGCTGTCAGCAAGGGGCGTCCAACCCTTGTTGTTATTTTATTTTATTTTTTTAATTCTATGGTTTTTCATAGGGGGCCCACATCAAGACGATCCACTCCATTTGTTGGGTTCTCTAGCTCGTGACAAGTCCAATGAGCCCAATATTCAATATGTTTAGGCATACAGAAACATCATAGTGGGCCCTGACATTTTTTATAGTAAACATCACTATTAAAATAATTTTTAATGGTGTGGCCTACCAGAGATTTGGATTGGCTTCATTTTTCAGCTCAAGGCCTAAAATGAGTTGGGAAATTAGATGGATGGTGTGGATCAAATACATACATCATTTGGGGGGGGGGGGGGTTAAAGCAGCTGGGACGCTGGTAGCAGCGTCCACTCTCTTCTTTTGTTTTTTTAAATGATGTGTGCACGTGTGTGCATGGGTGTGTGTGAGTTTGGCCAGCCCAATGGGCCACACTTGGACGATTTGGATGGCATACAAATATTTTGGTAGGACCCACTATCAATGGGTCCACATGACGTCTATAACAAATTATTTTTATGTCTTCTCCTATGCATCCACACCATTAATCATATCATTACAATCAACACTATCTCCACCATATATAAACACAAGGAAAACAAAATAAGAATGAGTGAGGAGGGTGTACTCGCCTTGATGGATTAAATGAATGGTTAAGATGGATGAAAAGGATGGGATTGATGGCCCACCAAGATCACTCCTCTCTCTCTATCTCTCTATCTCTCTTATGGTAGAAAAATGGTGAAAATGTTGAGGATTGAAGAGGTATTTGTAGAGAATTTGCAAAAAATGTGGTTAGGTTAGATTAATGTGGTTATGATTAGCTTAGGTAAGGATTCCGGCAAGTAATGCATGATTAGGACTTAATAATGGATTAAATGAGATGTGGGGTAGCATGGCATGATGACATCATACATAAGGTGTTGTATGGAGAAGGGACTTTGAGGTACACATGAGAGAGGGGTGGTATGGGTGTGTGACATCACACACATGGGTAAAGATTCTCTCACCCATGTATGGCATGATGCATGTGTGCATAGCATGTGTTGTGCACATGTGTGGAATGAAATATATGGCATCATGCACACATGATACACCAATGATTCTTCACGGCGTATCTCACTAACGGAGCGTCGTAAAGATGCACGGGTGGTACCTCTATGATCGCGGCGATGGAGCGGTCAATATGAAATAGGTTTCGAGGCCTTGGGGTTCTAGTCAGTCAGGTGTGCACTATGCATGGCTAGTTCAAGTCTAGCCAAGGGCATCGATCATCGTGCACATAGGCATAAAAAATGGTACAAAATGGATGGGGTCTTACATGTAATTCACTTGCGTAGGATTTAGAGTTCTACTTCCGTAGTGTATAACATAGGGCTTCTTCTCTTTTCTCTATCCTAACCTGCCCCAAGTGCATAATCAGACGCATCACATATAATTTCAAAAGGAATGCTCTAGTCGGGTGGCTGTATGATAAGTGCAGTGGTTAACATGCCCTTGAGCTTAGAAAAAGCTTCCTGACATTGCTCAGTCCACTCATATGATACATCCTTCTTAAGTAGATTGCATAAAGGACGAGAGAGGTGACTAAAGTCCTTTATGAATCTCCTATAAAATCTAGCGTGTCCTAAAAAGGATCACACATTTCTTATGCTCTTGGGTGGATGTAAGTTAGAGATAAGATCAATCTTAGCCTTATCTACTTTAATTCCTTTGGACGAGATGATATGTCCAAGGACAATTACCTTACGAACCATGATATGACACTTCTCCCAATTTAGTACCAAATTCTTTTACTCACATCGCTTCGGCACACATTTAAGATTCTCCAAACAATCGTTAAAGGATGGACCAAAGACAGAAAAGTCATCCATGAAGACCTCTAAATATTGCCCCACCATGTCAGAAAAAATACTCATCATACATCGCTGAAAAGTGGCAGGAGTATTACATAGTCCAAATGGCATCCTTCGGTAAGCAAAGGTGCCAAAGGGACATGTGATGTGGTTTTTTCCTAATCTTTAGGGGCTATCTCTATCTGGTTGTATCCCGAATATCCATCAAGGAAACAATAATAGGAATGACCATTTAGCCTTTCCAAGATTTGATCAATAAATGGTAAAGGAAAGTGGTCCTTCCTTACGACAGGATTCGATTTTCTGTAGTCAAGGCACATTCTCCAACCAATAGTAACTCTAGTTGACACGAGTTCATTGTCAGCATTGGCTACGATGGTGATTCCAGACTTCTTAGGAACCACTTGAGTTGGACTCACCCATTGGCTATCGGATATAGGGTATATGATACTCACATCCAATAGCTTAAGAATCTCGGCCTTAACCACTTCCTTCAAGTTTGGATTTAATCTACATTATGGTTGCCGAGAGGTCTTCGTACAATCTTTTAGATAAATGCAGTGAGTACAAATCGAATGGTCAATTCCCTTAAGGTCCACAATCGACCATCCAAGGGCTCCTTTATGCTCAATGAGAGTAGAAATAAGCATACTCTCCTGTTCTTGCTCAAGGTGGGAAAAAATCACCACCGGGTATGTCTCATTTTGACCTAAATAGATATATTTCAAATCAGAGGGCAAAGGTTTTAGGTTAAGTTTCGGTGCCTTGAGGTTAGATGGTAGAGGCACTATATCCGTTTGGGGTAATTCTTCAAATTGTTACCTCCACCGGTTAACTTTAAGTACCGACACAGTATCTAGTATGGCACCCGTCTCCCTAATCATATCATCATCTAAATCATGGGAGTGGGCCAAGCACATCTCTAGAGGGTCAGAGGATAAGGTTATCAGAGTTCTCTCTTCTATAAAAGAATCAATCAAGTTAACATCATGGGCATCATCATCATCCTCTGCCTATTTGCTCATATTAAAAAAGATATTGAGCTCTAATGTCGTATTCCCAAAAGACAAATTCATGACTCAATTCCTACAATTGATGATTGCATTTGATGTAGCAAGGAATGGGTGACCAATGATGATAGGAATCTGAGTGCTCATATCCATGATGGGTTGAGTATCCGGGACAATAAAATCTACTGGATAGTACAATTTATCAACCTGGACCAACCCATCCTCAATTATCCCTCTGGACACACGAACTGAGCGATCAACCAGTTGTAATGTGGTCCAGGTAAGTTTTAATTCACTTAGACCCGGTTGTTCATAGACCGAGTATGGGATCATATTTATGCTCACTCCTAAGTCAAGAAGTGCATGCTCAATCTGGTAATTCCCAATTATATAGGCGATGGTTGGGCTACCAGGATCTTTGTACTTCTGTGGCACATCTTGCTTTAGGATGGCACTCACTTTTTCTGTCAAGAAGATTTTCTTTTGAACGTTTTGCCATCTTTTGGCTATACATAAATCTTTCAGAAATTTGGCATATGAAGGTATTTGTTTTACGGCATTCAGTAGAGGAATGTTGACCTTCACTTGCTTAAGCACCTCTAGAATATCCTAAGAATTGAAGAGAGGTTTCGGTGCTATCAACCATTGGGGAAATGGAGCAATCTGTTTGCTTTGAAGTTTCGATTCTACCTCATGTGGAGCATTGCTAGGTCTATCAGTGTCATCTACATTCGGGTCCTTGGTCTTCTCAGCCCTTACCAGAATAGATTTGTCAATTATCTTCCTACTCTTAAGAGTGGTGATAGACTCAGCATGTTTCATTGGATTTGTAGATCTTGGTTCACTAACTTCATATTGCAGTTTAGGATTGGGGATAGGTTGGGCTGGAAGCATCCCTTTCTCCATAGCCGTAACGCTTGAGTCTATCTTTTGTATAACCTTTGTGAGTTCTTATAAGGCTTGAAGAATACTTTGCTGGTTGAGCTCTTGAGGATTTTGAACCAATTCCTCTTGAGGTTTCCCTTAATTTAAGAATTGATTAGGGATTCCTTGATGTGTAACAAATTGTCCATTCCTTCAACTAAAATTTAAATGATTTCTCCAGCTGGAGTTGTATGTGTTCGAAGTGAGTCCCTTGAAAGGCCTTTGGTAGTTGTTTACAGTATTTGATTGCTCAATCAATATTTATTGAAACAAAAGTATTGTTGACCAATTTCAGTTGTATGAATGTTACAAGCACAAATACCGCAGACAACTTTCTTATCCTTATCCTTCCTAAGTTCCCTGGCCTCGAGTTTCCTTGTGAGACTGGCCACTTTAGCGTTAATATTATCTTCCTCTTTCAAAAGATATATTTCACCTCTCTCATTTGATTGAGTAGGCTTAGACATGATACTCGTTCTTGGGGAGATGTCCCATGATTGTGCGGTTTCAGTAAGTTTATCAAAGTAATCCCACACTTCATCAACATCTTTGTTCAAGAATTCCCCATTACACATTATCTCGACAAATTGGCATATGGAAGATGTCAGTCCTTCATGGAAGAAATTTGTTATGCGCCACGTTTCAAAATCATGTTGTGGGCATGAACTGACAAGATCCATGAACCGCTCCTAACATTGGAAGAATATTTCATTTTCCCTTTGGGCGAAGTTCATGATCGACTTTCTGATGGTGTTTGTTTTATGATATGAGAAGAATTTCTTTACAAACTCCGTTGTCATGTCATTCCATTTGCCAATAGATCATGGACATAGTGAATGTAACCACATCTTAGCCTTTTCTTTCAGGGAGAAAGGGAAGCGTTTCAGCCGGATTGTGTCCTTAGACACATTAGGAAAGTATAAAGTGGTTATGATATCATCAAACTCTTTCAAGTGTAAATATGGATTTTCATATTCAAGCCCAAGGAACTTTAGAAGGAGTTGAATCACTCCTGGCTTGATGTCTATGTTCCCTGTATTTTTTAGAAAAACCATACAAAAAGGGGTGCTTACCCCCACCGGTTGTAAATAGTCTCATAAAGTATGAGGCAAGGGTGCTCGATGCACCTCATTCTTATCTTGGATTTCCTCCACCCTAAGTTGGGGTGGATTTAGAGGTTGATTGGCCAATTGATTTGCAGCCATAACTTCAGTTAACTCTGTAGATCTTGAGTGGTGTCTATTCCTGTGATGGACAGATAACCCCTTAACCAATCCTCCTTCACTCAAGAGACGTCGAGTGTTGTCAGGGACCCACTTAGGCATGAAACACTCTCAGCCCTCAATTTCAAAATCTAACCTAAACCTAAAAAGAAAAGGAGAAATAAAAATCTAGACATAGAAAGAGAGAATTAGAAAGAAGTTACCAAATTAGAAGTTTCTATGTGAACAACAACCCCAAGTGTAGGGTCATGATGTAGTAATAATCTCGATGAGACCGAGGTCGAATCCACAGGGACTAATCTTGTACATTTCTTAAAGTAACTAGAACAAGAACTAGAAGAAGATGTGAATCTAAATCTGAATTAATTGAGAGAGTAATTGTGATTAAAGTGATTAAAACTACTAAATTCAAAGGTAGGAACTAAGGTGCCAAGGATCCACTTGTAGTGATCAGGGAGCCCTCTTGCTTGATTCAAGTAACACAATTAGAATTAAAGTCCTATCCTATCCAATTGAAAAATACATTAATAAAATTAAATTTGAACTTCCATTGACCTAATTCTCAATGAAGGAGAACTATAATAATTGGCAAGAATTCCATCACCAAACTATGCCCAGGAGACAATGGCAAGCAACAGGATTTATCAATCCCATAATCTCAAAACAGGAGAATCATGAAGATTAGGAAGGATTCCATCACCCTACCATGCCCAAGGGACGATGGTGAATAATAAGATTTACTAATTTCACAATCTCAAATCAAGAAAAGAAGATATTCAAAGCTAATGCAGATCTACTGTAATTTGAGTCACAATAAACCATTAAAAACTGAAAGTATTCCTTAATATCAAATTAGAATCCATAGAATTCAACGTAAACGTGAATTAAAGCAATAGAAACATCCCATCATACTTCAAGCTTCACCTCTTAGCCCTAGACAAGAGGTTTATCCAACCATAGACATGATTAGACCAAAGTCTCTTAAGAAAAACATGAAAATAACTAACGAAGAAAAACAATAACTCATGGCAACGGCTTCTTCACCCTTTTGCTCGACTCCTTAAACCCTAGAAGATGCCTAGGAACATCCTAAGGAGTCCTATTTATAGTTGTAGAACTCCAACTTTCGTACCTATTTGGAAAACTCTAGAAATCGGCTCAAATTTACGCAATTTACAAAAATAGACTTCACTCTGCACAGTTTTCCAAAATAGACTTCACTCTGGGCAATTTCATAAAATGACCCAAATTTTCAAAATATACTTTTTTAGGACGATTTCACGATTCCTTTTCTTTACTTCAAATCTTTGATTCTCTTCATTCCTCACTTGGTTTTCTTGGATTTTTAGCATGTGAATTCTTCAATCTTAGTCTCCTAAGATCTATCTCTTGCCTTGGTGATTCATGAGCATCAAATCCATGCTTTTAGCACCCTTTTCAATCCAAGCTCTTAAATTCACCTTGCAACTCAAACATAACTAAAGTAGAACATTAAGCATTATCATGTTCATAAAACCAAGATATAAATGTGGGATAATGTACAATATTTGACCCTCAACACAATCCCCAACTAGCATTTTGCTAGTCCCGAGCAAAGTATGCAAAAAATATTTTGAGAACCACAGGATAATTTTTATAAGCTCAAGTGGTTTTATAAAAAAAATCCAGATAAAAGAATTCAAAAATACATCAATGTTGTACATTACCTTCTCCTAAACTCCAGTAATCGGTAAGTTTCATAATCAAGTTCAAAACATTAATCCTCTAATTAGAACAATTCCAAACATTGAATTCCATGGGTGTATAATGAAGTCTAGACTTATCACATGCAAAGGTTCAATTCATCACTTTCATGACAACATTGATAATTAAAAAGCATTCAGGACAACCAAAACCTAAACTAAAACTTGCCTTACAGTTCATTTTTTAATTCCCTCTTTTATTCCTCCAACTTTTGATTTTTCCATCGATAGCTTTCACGCTACGTCAACCTTTTTTAAAGATCTTTAATAGGTAACCATTTTCGACGACAACTATTTTTTTAGCTGGGTATTTTCTTTTTTTCTTTCTTTTTAATTCTTCTCATTAAACATGGATAAATTCCTCTGGTTAATTCCTTCCATACTTGATAATCATCAAGTTAACAATTCAATATCAAACTGACACTTTAATGTGTAAGCTAGATGTGACATGTGAAATCATGACTCAATAAATGTTTAAAACTTCTAATCAAGAATTAATGACTTAACTTAATTTTGAGATCTCCCAAGTGACTAAAATTCAAGAGACATAAGGCATCAACATTAAGTATCTTGCAATTCTAATTCCTGGATTAACTTCGAGATCACTTAAATTTGCAGAAACTTTAAAAAAAATCTCAATTTTTCACAATTTCGCCTAAAGACTAAGAAAACAACTGATTAGCCTGCCCAATCAACACCCCCAACCTAAAATCTACATTGTCCTCAATGGAAAAGAAAAGCATTCAATGTAAATGAGGTAATGAAAATAAAGGAGAAGTAAGGGAAAGGTAGTACCTGAAGAAGGAATTTTGAGGCTTTCTCACAAGGATCTCAATGTGAAGATGGGTTAACACAAGAATTTAAACCAACAGAAAGTAAACTATCTTAAACAACGAAAAACAAACTATCCTAAACAGCGAAAAGAAAACTATCCTAATCTTAAAGTATATGAAAGCAATAATCCTAAACTAGGAAATTAGGAAAAGCTACTCAGTCATGCCACAAGGTTCCTCATCCGGCCAGTATCTTGATAAATTCCTCAGTAGGTTTCTCAAAAGATCATCCAAAAGCCCTTTTTGCAATAGACTTGGATGCCCTGGAGCATGATTTTCTAGAGAAATTTATGGGCCTCAACAAAAAAATTTTGATGAATCGCGTGAGGTATCCAAAGTATATATGATTCACTTGTGACAGACAAATTTTCAAAGTTAAAGCAATATGGTCAATTATAAACTACAAGTAAGTGAAATTCAGAAAAAAATCTCAGTAGGTGATGTAGCCTCAACACTTTTTGAAGTTTCAGACTTAGGTTCAATTTTCAGCTCCTCCTCCTTTGATGGTAAACATTCAGGATCTGTGGAAGGAGGTTCTTCAAAGTGAGGGTTCTCTCGGTCAGTATTAACTACCGAGGTATTGTCTCGTAAGGCATTCACCATATTTTGTATCATAAGATCGTTTGAATCTTTAAAGTGTGCCAAGCAATCTTCCAGAGAATCGAAACATTCAGTTAAAAGGAGTTCATTCACCACATCGAGATCTGTGATGATATGCCCAATAACTCCTTTATCTTTTTCGAGAGTAGAAATGAGCATACTCTCCTATTTTTTTCTCAAGGTGGGATGAAATTACCACAGAGTATGTCTCTTTTTTACCTAAATAAACTTGTTCAAGATTAGCGAGCAAAGGTTTTACATCAAGCATCGGTATCTTGAAGCTAGAAGAGGCACTACATCAGTTTGGGCTAAATCTTCAAATTGTAGCCTCCACCGGTTAACTTCAAGTACCGGTGCAGTTTCAAGCATGACATCTATCTCCCTAATTGTGTCCTCTTCCAAATCAGGGGAGTGGGCCAAACACGTCTCAAGAGGGTCGGAGTATAGAGTCAGGAGCGCTCTATCTTCCACAAGTGAGTCAATCATGTTAATGTCGTGGGCCTCGTCATCATCCTCTGCCTGTTTGTTCTTATTGAAAAAGATATTAAGCTCTAATGTTATATTTCCAAAAGATAAACTCATAACTCCATTCCTATAATTAATGATTGCATTTGATGTAGCAAGGAATGGGCGGCCAAGAATGATAGGAATCTGAGTGCTCATGTCTATGATGGGTTGAGTATCCAGGACAATAAAATCTACTGGATAGTAGAATTTGTCAACATGGACCAACACATCCTTAATGATCCCTCTCGGTACACGAACTGATCGATTAGTAAGTTGTAATGTGGTCTGGGTGGGTTTTAATTCACCTAGGCCTAGTTGTTCATAAACTGAGTAAGGAATCAGATTAACACTTGCCCCAAGTCAAGAAGTGCATATTCAAATCAGTAGTTCCCAAGAAATGGTTGGGCTACTGGGGTTTTTGTACTTTTGTGGCACATCGTGATTAAGGATGACACTCACTTTTTCTGTTAGAAAAATTCTCTTTTGAATAGTTTGTGTCTCTTGATAATGCATAGATCTTTCAGAAATTTGGTATATGAAGGGATTTGTTTAATGGCATCCAGTGGATAGATGTTGACATTCACTTATTTAAGTACCTCTAGAAGATCCTGAGAGTTTGATAGATGTTTTGGTGCAATTAACCGCTGAGGGAATGGAGTAATTGGCCTACCTTGAAGATCCGATTTTAACCCATGTGGGGCAATGTTAGGTTTATCATCTGTGTCTTCTTCCGGGTCCTCTGAATTTTCAGTCTTTACCAGAATAGATTTGTCAATTGTTTTACCACTCCAAGAGTGATGATAGATTTATATTATTCTACATATTGATTTGAAGAGCTTGGGTCACTAATTTCATATTGCGGTTTATGGTTGAGGAGAGGTTAGGCCGGAAAGATCCCTTTCTCCCCAATCGAAATTTTTGTCTCACACCCTTGTATGGCCTTTAAAAGGTCTTGAATGTCTTACGATATACTCTGATTGAAAAGCTCTTGATTTTAAAGGTATTTTAAGACCGGGTCCTCTTAAAGGTTCCCTTAATTCAGGAATTGGATTGAAAATCCTTGAGGAGTAGTAGTTTGTCTATTGCTCCAGCTGGAGTTGTATATATTTGAGGTGGGTCCACTGAAAGGTCTTTGGTAGTTGTTCATGGCATTTGACTGCTCACTTAGAATTTCTTAGAAAGTAGGTTTTGTTGGACAATTTTTAGTTGTATGTATGTTACAAGTGTAAATACCGCAAACTTCTCCCTTAGCCTTATCCTTTTGAACTTGCATGGCCTCAACTCTTCTTGTGAGATTGGCCACCCTTGCATTCAAGTCATCTTCTTCGTTTAAAGCATACATTCCTCCCATTTCCTTTGATTGAGTAGGCTTATAAGTGGTGGGTTTTGGAGAGATGTCCCATGATTGTACATTTTTAGCAAGTCTGTCTAAATAATCCCACACATCATTGACATCCTTGTTCATAAATTCCCCATTGCATATCGTCTCGACCAATTGGTGCATGGAAGATGTCAGTCCATCGTAGAAGAAATTTGTGATGTGCCACGTTTCAAACCCGTGTTCTGGGCATGAACTGACAAGATCCTTGAACTGTGCCCAACATTGGAAGAATGTTTCATCTTTCTTTTGGGCGAAGTTCATGATTGACTTTCTAAGGGTGTTCATTTTATGATATGGAAAAATTTTCTTAGCGAACTCCCTTGTCATATCGTTCCATCTACAAATCGATCGCGGATATAGGGAGTGCGACCATGTCTTAACCTTTTCTTTGAATGAGAAGGGAAAGAGTTTCCGCCTGACCATGTCCTCAGACACATTAGGAAAGTATAGAGTGACTATTATCTCATCAAACTCTTTCAAGTATAGATATGCATTTTCATATTCAAGTCCATGGAATTTTGGAAGGAGTTAGATCACTTCCAGCTTGATATTCATATGTCCTGCATTCTCTGAAAAAATCATGCAGGATGGTATAATCACCCCCGCTGGTTGTAAATAATCTCGTAGAGTACGAGGCGGGGGTGCATGATGCACCTCATTCTCATCCTGAGCTTCCTCAACTCGAAGTTGAGGTGGATTTTTAGCCATAACTTCTACTGACCTAGAGGATCTCAAGGGATGTCAAATCTTGTGATGGATACGCAATCATTCAACTAGTCCTCTTTCACTCAAGAGACGTTGAGTGTTATCACGGACCCACTTGGGCAAGAAATACTCACAACCCTCAATTTTTAATCTAACCTATGTCATCAAGCATCTCTTCAAGTTATCGAATAAGACTTCGATTCATCGAGAATTGCATCCAATATGTCCAGTAACCAACTTTATTTTTGTGTAAAAATTTGATGTCATCAAGCTGTGTTTGATGTCATCGAACTATGGCTTCAATGTCATCGAACAGTGGTCAATAACACAGATAATGAAGTAAATTTTAACGCTTTGTTCTTTCAACTTCCTTCCTTCTCCACTTGGTTTTCTTGAGTCTTAGGGTCTTGAAATCTTTAATCTTAGTCTCCAAAGATTCTTTCTTTGTCTTGGTGTTTCTTGAGCATCAAATCCATACTTTTAGCATTCTTTTGAATCCAAGGTCTTAAACTCACCTTGTAACACAAACATGTATAAAATATACCATTAAGCATTATCATGTTTGTAAAACTAAGATATAAATGGAGTAAAATATGCAATATTTCACACTCAACAGAGAAAAGAGGAATTGAATAAGCTATTAAAATAAAATGTATAAATACCAACAGATAGCTTGCCGAGGACTTGAGCACTTATTTGCTAAATGTCCATATTCATGGCAGTTGAAGCATTGGCTGTCTTTTAGTGATTTTCAATTTTTAGTTTTACCATTTTTCTTCTCAGAGGATTTTTAAAAATCGACTCTCTTTTTTCTTTTGAAAATCTTATAAAACTTCTTGGCTAATAAGGCCATATCATCCTTTGAGATTTCATAATCAGAATTACTATCTTGAGAAATACATTTGGATGATTTAAGGGCTATAGATTTACCCTTTGGAGTTTTGAAATTTAATTCGTAGGTTTGAAGTGAACCAACAAGCTCCTCCACCCTCATATTATCCGTGTCTCGAAGTTCCTAAATGGCTGTCACCTTAGAATTGAACCTCTTCGGAAGTGAGCGCAATATCTTTGCACAAACTTTACTTTCTAGGATGCTATCTCCAAGACCCCACATTGAGTTGACTATGTCATTTAGTTTAGTATAGAAGTTTATGAATGATTCATTTTCTTCCATATGTATTTCCTTAAACTTGGTGGTGAGGATCTAAACCTTGGACTTTTTAACAATAGTTGCTCCCTTGTGTGTCATTTCTAAGATATCCCAAGCTTGTTTTGTAGTATCATAAGATATAATTCTTTTGAAGTCATCTGGTGATAGTGCACAAGTGATTGCATTTAAAGCTTTGGCATTAGCACTACTCTCATTTTTCTGCGGTATGGTCCATAAATAATAAGGTGATACTTGCATGGGCTTGGTTCCATCACTGCTTAGAACTTCAGTCACTGGTGGTTTCCATTTGGTAACTGTTGCTTGCCACACACTTTTATCGATGGACTTCAGAGAGATTCTCATCAAGGCTTTCTAATAAGCATAATTAGAGCCATTAAATGGTAGTGGCCTAGTAATAGAAAGGCTATCAAAATTTAACATATTAAGAGCTCAAGATCGCTTAGCTTAGGAAATTAATCCAATAGAATGAGCTATTAGGCTCTAATACCACGTGAAAAGGGCGAACTCCAAGTCCTAGAGGGGGGGGGGGTGAATAGGACTATGCCAAATAAAAATAAAATGCGAAAAGATAACACAGATAGTAGAAATTAAAAGCAACCTCAAATGTACAAGTATTGAGAGGTTGATACAAATGTTGTTCTAAGGACAACCTTACACCAAAAACTAATGGCTTATGATAGGACAACCTAATTTCTAGAACGTCTGTGAGTATCAAAAACGTAAACTGATATAGAGGCAAAAGAAATAAACATAGCTATTACAACATTCACCACAAAAGCATAAAATAGATTACAGCATTCACACACATAAATAAATACAATCATCCACCACAACTCCATGAATTATAGTGGTTCATATGTGTACACCAACTGTTCGCAAACAGCCACACAATTACTTCACTCCCAATATCCACACCCACGCGATATTGGCTTTCACTAAGAAAGAAGGTTTTCCAAGGTTCACCTTAAAACCTTTACAATTATTTGTCAATGGGCTATCACAATTAAAAACCCCACACACCGAGATTTTCTGGCTATCTCAATCAAAACCAAAATGAAAGATTTTTTGGTAATCTTATAAACCACAAAGTAATAAATGAAATATACTTATCTAAAGAAAGATCTTCGATGTAGCCAGTAGAACTACTTCTTTGTAGATGATAATGTTCAATGTTCAACCTCACAGAAGAAGGGGTTCTATGTCTAAATGAATTTTAAATTAAATCCAACCTTTGTCTACTTGGATTCAATTTCTTGGATATCACAAAGGGTTAAATCAAAATCCCCTTTTTAAATTAAATAGAATGGAATCAAGAGATCAAGAAATTAAATAACTAAAAAGCTATTAAAATATTTTAAATACCTCACAATAGCTTTTCAATAGTGGGGACTTATCTCTCAGAGTGGTGGCTTGAATTGGCTTAGAATTGAATGATAAATTCTGAGAAATGTCCACTATTTATAGGTTGCAAATCGATTCACTCGACTGGTCCTGGGTTCGGCTCGACTGGTCCTAGCCAAACGAAATTTCAAATTTTCTGGCGCGATCAGATAAAATAAACCCTTGACTGGTCGAGTGGCTCAGTTAACTAGTCGAGTAGCCAGCTCAACTGGTCGAGTGAATAAAAATCGCGTTGTTGGAGTTCGAGTCGAGTCACACTCAACTGGTAGAACCAGTCTCCACGACCAGTCGAGTAGGGTACTCGACTGGCCGAGGACCTCCCAGAAAATTCTAAAAATTTGAATTTAAATCTGGACTAGTCAAGAAAAACCCTAGAATGGTCGAGCTAGTGCCTGGACTGGTCGAAGCAAGACTAGGACTAGTCGAAGCAAAGCCTAAATTAGGTACAATGACCCAAATTAAATATGCAATGTTAATAACTTAATCCTAAGGTCTTTTTAGGGTCATGTATACCTTAAATGTGAGTATTGAAATTGAACCATCGGTCGCTTCGGTAGATAGGACATTGTGAAGCACATGAAGCTTAACCTTGAATTCTTGAACTTGTCTCGAACTTGTGTTTTGAGACTTGAGCAAACGTACTTGAGCTTGTTCTTGTCACTTGAGCTTTAAGTAGTGTACTTGAGCTTAAATTTAAGACTTGATCTTGAGCTTTAACATAAGCTTGAACTTTAAGCTTGAAGATTGAAGTAATGATGCACTTGAGCTTGAGTACCTCGACTTGATGATCTTCAACTTATTTTGTTGTAGTTGAACATGCATACTTGTAGCACATATAATGTCGATGTAGATAACACCATGGTCATCTTCAAATGAAGGTGAACTTCCCATCAATTTGAACTTGAAGGTGAACTTTCCATCTATTAAAACAAGTCAACCATACTGAAGTATTTTGGCACAACAAAATTTGACAACTTAGGGTGCTAGATATATAACTTAGCACTTACAAATTTGGCTGGCCGAAATTCACAATTCGGCTGGCCTAATTCCCGCGAATTCTAAAAGATTGCATTACTAGAATTTCACCCGAACTTTCTGGGGCTAGCCAAATTTTAAGCTTAGGCTAGCCGAATTGAGTCCTTACTCTTACTCCAGTGGTAGACTCTCAGGAGTTTCAACACCTGGTCAAGGGTTTGAGTACCCATAGGTGGTGAAATCCCACTACGACTTGAGTGTGTGGGGGTGTGTGTGCCTGTTTTTTTAAAAAAAAGGCTAGACGAACTAGAACTTAGGGTAGCCAAATTTTCAACAGAAGTTGTTATTTAGTTTCAGCTTGAAGTTGGGCTAGCCGAGGAAGTTAGGCTAGCCGAATTCCATAACAAAAACACTTATAAAAACTCATAATCAAGAATTTTTGAAAGCACCTATTCCTAAGGTCATTTTAGGGTTAGACCACCTGTGATATAGCAAATATTTAAGTCACCTCATCTTGAATTTAGTCTTGAACATTGACTTGAATACGAGCGATGATTTCTTCGAGAAGATTTGCCAATCTTGTCAAGATCATAAGCTGATCTTCAGCTGATCTTCAGGTTCTACCTTGAAGCACTTTTGTCTTATGAAATTTGACAATCTATGTGTGCTTAACATAATAGCACTTACAGTCTTCTTAGCCGAGAAGTAGCCATCACAAGCATGAGAATGGCAAAAGGAAATGACACTATGACGTTCATTATGAGGAACACATATCCAAATAATTTGATCTGGGCAATATTTAAACAAATATGCATCATCCCAGATAAACTTGCGAGCCTCGATGAAAACTTATTTTTATCTTACACAATCTAATAGGTGGGAATTGTACCTATGCTAAGACAATTAACAATATCAGCATACCAAGGTAATTGGGAGACTTTGAATAGTTATTCATCAGGGAGCATGTCATTTATGTGAGTCGTCTTCATGGAATCCGATAAAACAAGCCACGAGAGATGATCGACCACTACGTTCTCCACTCCTTTCTTTTCTCATATTTTCATGTTGAACTCTTAGAGAAGAATGATCCATCTTAACAAATGGGGCTTAGCATCCTTCTTAGAAAGAAGGTATTTTAGTGCCACATAGTCAGTAAACACAATGATCTTGTATGCTATAAACTAGGACCTAAACTTATCTAAAGCAAACACTATGGCTAGGAGTTCCTTTTCCATAGTAAAATAGTTCACTTGGGCAGAGTTTAGAGTTCTACTCGTATAGTAAATAATGTAAGGCCTTTTCTCTTTTCTTTGGCTTAATATCGTCCCAATAGCATAATCGCTCGTATCACACATAATCTCATGAGGTAAACTCCAATCAGGTGGTGGCATAATAGGTGCGCTAGTCAACATACCTTTAAGCTTGGTAAAAGCTTTCTGGAATTCCTTATTCCACTCAAGGGCAGTGTTCTTTTAAAGAAGATTATATAAAGGATGAGAGGTAATACTAAGGTTCATTATGAACCTTCTATAAAATCTGGCATGTCCTAAGAAGGATTACACCTCGCGTGTGCTCGTGGGTGGAGTTAGGTTAGAGATTAAATCAATTTTGGCTTTGTCCACCTCAATTCCATTGGACAATATATGTGTCTAAGTAATGACATTTTTTCCAATTCAACACAAGGTTCTTTTCTTCACATCTTTTTAACACAAGTTTTAAATTATCAAGGCATTTGCTGAAAAATGTACCAAAGACAGAAAAATCGTCCATGAAAACCTCTAAGAATTGCCTCACCATGCCAGAGAAAATACTCTACATGCATCTCTGGAAAGTGGCAAGAGCATTACATAGTTTGAATGACATCTTTCTGTATGCAAAAGTGCCAAAAGAACATGTAAATATTATCTTCTATTGGTCTTCAAGGGATATCTCTATTCGATTATAACTCGGATATCCATCCAAAAAACAATAATAGGAATGACCGACTAATCTTTCTAAAATCTTATCAACAAAGGGCAAAGGGAAGTGGTCTTTTATTGTGATGATATTCACTTTTCTGTAGTCAATGCACATTATCTAACTAGTCATGACTCTAGTTGGCACGAGTTCATTTCTCACATTAGCTACGATGGTGATCCCAGACTTCTTGGGTACAACCTGAGTTGGACACACCCACTGGCTATTGGATATAGGGTATATGATACCCATATCCAACAACTTTAACACCTCAGTTTTAACCACTTCTTTCATGTTTGGATCTAACTGACATTGTCGTTGTCTCGATATTTTTGCATTATCCTCGAGGTGAATGCGATGAGTACAAATCAAAGGATCAATTCCCTTGAGGTCCGTGATTGTCCATCCAAGGGCTCCTTTCTGTTCCTTGAGAATATAAAGAAGCATACTCTCTTGTTCCTAATCCAAGTGGGAAGAAATCACCATCAGATATGTTTCATCTTGACCCAAATAAGTATATTTAAGATCAGCAGGTAATGGTTTTAGGTCAAACTTCGGTGCCTTGACACTAGACAGTAGAGGTAGTATGTTGGTATAGGGTAATCTTTCAAATTCTGACTTCCATCGATTAGTTTCAAGTATTATTATTGCATCAAGCAAGAAATCAATCTCCATAATCATGTCATCATCTACAACACTGGAGTGGGCCAAGCACATCTCTAGGGTCTCAAAGTATAGGGTCAAAAGTGACCTATCTTCCACGAATGCATCAATCATATTTACTTCGTGGGCATCATCAACATCCTCGGATTATTTGCACATATTGAATATGTTAAGCTCTAATGTCATGTTTTCAAAAGTTAATTTCATTATCCCATTCCTGCAATTAATGATGACATTTGATATAGCTAAGAATGGTCAGCCAAGGATGACAGGAATTTGAATGCTTGTCCAAATGATGGGCTGTGAGTTCAAGACAATAAAATATAACGGATAGTAAAATTTATCCACTTGGACATGAACATCCCCGATCATCTCTCTTAGTATAAAAACCAAATGATCAGCAAGTTAAAGTGTGGTTCTAGTGGGTTTTAATTCACCGAGACCAAGTTGCTCGTAAACCAAGTATGGAATTAAATTCACTATTGCCCCCAAGTCAAGTAGTGCATGCACAATCTGGTGATTCCCAATCACACAAGAGATAGTTGGCTACCAGGATCTTTATATTTTTGGGCCACATCTTGCTTGAGGATGTTACTCACTTTCTCTATCAGAAATTTTTTCTTTTGAATGTTTTGTCGTCTCTTAGCCGTACAAAGATCTTTTAGAAACTTGGCATATGATGAGATTTGTTTTATGACATCCAATAGAGGAATATTGATTTTTCACATATTTAAGCCCTCCCCAAAATATAACCTAGAATCAGATACCTCCAAGATATCCAGAGTGTTGACAGAAATTTCGGTGAAATCAACCTTTGAGGGAACGAAGAAACCAGCATATACTACTTTTTTGGATCTTTCTCATGTGAAACATTGCTTAGCCCATCATACTTCTTAGATTCTTTCACATCCTTAGGCTTTTTAACCCTCAACGGGTGTTTTTGTCAATTATTTTGCCACTTCTAAGAGTGGTGATAGACTTCGCTTGTTCCACTTGGTGGTTGGAAGAGCTAAGGTCACTTAATTTGCATTGTTGTTTTAGGTTAGGCAGAGGTTGGGTTGGAAGTGTCCCTTTCTCCCTAATGGTTAGTTATGACTCTATTCTTTGAATAGACGATGCTAACACTCCCAGGGATTTTTAATATCCTGGAATGCTTGTAGCGTATTTTGATTAAATTGCTCTTGATTTTGAATGAACTTATGAATCGTATCCTCTTGGGGTCTTCTATGATTTAATGGATTAAAGCTTTGAGGAAAATTCCCTTGAGGATTTCTTTCTAGATTGGCCGTTTGCCCATTCCTCTAACTGCAGTTTAGATGATTCCTCCATCTAGAATTATATATTTTTAAGATGGGGGTGCTGAATGGTCTTTGATAATTGTTCACAACATTACATTGTTCATGTAATAACTCTCGAAATGCTGGAGTTGTGGGACAATCCTGTGTTAAGTGTATGTTACTAGCACAAATACCACAAATAATTTCAGCGGTCTCATTAGGTTTAACCATTTCTACTCTTTTAAGTTTCATGGCTTCGAATTTTCTTATGAGATTAGTGTAACGTCTCAAAAAAAATTCGTACAAAGACCCAGGGACCACCTCAGGCAGATATCACTAAGGACCAAATCCTTTAGAAATTAAACAAAGATTAATTAAGTGCTAAACTAAATCACCTATCGAATTAGCTTGGACAACTTTAGATACGAACCACAAGACCCAAAACTAGCAGAATCGTTAATGCTACATTACCTAAAAATGTAGGAACAATCTCAAAATCCGGTTGCTCTTGGGAGCATTATGAACTCCGTATCGGACCTGGACCGCGCGTCGAAAGTCCGATTACCGCGAAACTATACGGTTATGACCGCCTGACTAGGCTTGACAACCATCTCAGAATCAAGTCCTAATAGTGTTTAGAAACGCCCAACCTTGAGCCTGGAGCGAAGTGTGTGAGAAATGCGAGTATCTTTAGAAAATGAACTGAAACTTAAGTCAATTGAGTCGTTCGCTTGCAGGCCAAAATCTAAGGATTCAGACCGTCAGGATCTAGCCCAATTATACACTCGAATCGAGAAAATTTTTCAACACATGTCAGTGTACTTGTGGTCCTGATTGAGTATCGGGGACTGTTGAACTGAAACGGGTCCCTCGCGGCCGATCCACAAATCCAATCGGATCGAGATCTTAACCTGGCGTAAATCCATCATCAGGGAATTTTTCCCATACCATACCCAGAAAAGGGGCCTCCAGATGTGCTCCATTGGACTGAAACAGCCAGCTTTTGGCCATAACCTAAGTATACCATGGCCCTGGAGCCATTTACATCAGTCTTGGGCCTATATAAGTGCCTTAACCTACCCCTCTCTCATCCCATACGAATTTGGAAACCTAGGAGAGAGAAGAGAGCAAAGAGAGAAGGAAAGAGAGAGAAAGTGAGAGAGAAAGTGGGAGAGAGTTCCTGGGATTCGATCCCATCACTCCACGTGCAGAATCAGTTTGTCTGTGTCGCTATTCCGGCGATTCTGACTCCGTTCTTGGGTAAAAAATCCTAACCCTAATCTATTCTAGGGATTGAAATAGAGTAGACGACAAAATAGCTAACCTATTTCATGATATAAGTTGTCATTGTGCCGTAGACAAAGACAAAGAGTTTAAACTAAGCTCGTTACGAGTCTACTGGCGAAAGGTGTAGACCATAAATGTTTAGGTTATAGTTTTTCAAGGCTTTCAATGTCAGTAATGATTTATGACTGGCTTAATTGCTATCACATGTACTTAGATACGAGGTTTTTCATATAGTATGCCTATATATAAACTATGTTAATTCATAATGTATTTCATGTGTTTGTTAAAATGTTTGAATGAATATGGAATTTGGACTTGTGCTCGCTAGGATTATTGATTGTAAATACATGATTGTTGTGCATGTGGCAACCCTATGTGAAAGGATTTGCTGTAATATGTGTTTTACTAATTTATTACATATGTGTGATATGTGTAGCCTAAGTGTTTGATAAAATGCTTGAATGAGGAAATGCTTGCTGAAAATGCATGTAATGAGGGCATTGAGATGAGATTCTCAATGACCTTATCTATAGTTACAATTCCCTTTATCGAACCTATCTTACTACTACGTGCTTTATGGATGAATGCCTATGTATGTTAACATGTTCTCTATGTGATCGTTAAAATGCTTATATGAGATTTACATTTGAATTGGTTGTTACATATTATCTTGACTATCAAACATGAATGCTTATTGTGTTGAGAATGATTGGGGCTACGATGTAACCCAAACAATCGGTAATAGTTCACGATCGATGGTCGAACCATTTAGCCACAACGGATACGCCCGATGAATCCAAGTCGTACGCTACTTGTCGATAGTTGTTAGGCCACGCGGAGCGCTTACGTGCTCCATGTCGATCAGCTCGACGTACGCTCGTACTAGTCAAGCTTATTAAGCAACCCGATTGGCCTAATGTATGTTCACCATGTATAGATGCTACTGTTTGAATCTAAGGTACCAACTTACCAGTGAAAAATCCGCTTAACCTTGGTACCTCGATCCACTAAGACTCATGAGCCAAACATGGTGGTATGGGACACCGTGGTCGAGCTGTCGGCCTACGCTGGGGCAACGAGCCTCCCCGTAGTGACCACTGAGCAACCCAAACTCGTGAGCCGAATACGGTGGTATGGGACACTGTATTCGAGCTGTCGGCCTACGATCAGGTGACGAGCCCGTAGTGACCTTAAGTATACACTAGGACTACACTAAGGTGACTAGCCTTTCTATAGTAACCTCGAGTATAAACTAGGCCTGCGCTGATGGAGACGGGCCTCTCCATAGTGACCTAGAATTGCCTATCGTATGTGATTAACTAAGATTGACGACTATAGATGGATCATTGTTTGGGTCAATGATATAAAGGGAGGTGCCTTAGCTTCCCAATCCTGCTGTATGAATATGCTTATCTAAGAATTTGGCTAATCACGCACATGCACCGCATTGCATGTGCCTTTGGTGTTTGAGTGGAGCACAACAGGAGTGTTGCATGCCACGATCGTGAGATGATGTCGCAGAGGGAGTGTAAGCGAGGGCATACATCATTATCACATATCATCCTTGCATTAACAAGAGTACTTAGGACATGAGTATTGTATTGCTTTATCATTACTACTTAACTGAATTGATAACATGTTAACCTTTGCTTTATAGATCCACTGAGTTGATCACTCACTCCCACGTTCTGGGATGGTGTTTTAAACACCAACCAGATTCTGTTGTAGTTGCAGATGATGGCGATGCTTACGTAGCGGAGCCGGACTTTTATGATGACGAGGAGGAGTTCTCTTACATGCAATTATCAGGCGGGTCTATGTAGGCCCTGTTCTAATCGACGGGGATTACTGGGATGCTGACTAGATGACATTACACATTTTGTATATTTTGGGAATTTTACATGTAATTAACTGACCTGGTAACATGATCATACTGAGGAGACTTACAATCACTTATATGCTTTCTATACTTATCACAGTTTTCCATTTGGGTAAGTTAATTATCTCTAGAGTATGATATGTTGTTTTGGTATAATCTCACTCATGTTTAATGCACTAATATGAACAACATTTAATCATCATTATCTATGTTGCATAAGTGATGTGTTGGAACTCGGGAGTTGCGCTCCTGCCCGACCCCTGATTTTCAAGGCGTTACAAGTTGGTATTAGAGCATGATTTAGATTAAACTAGACCTGGGTTATGGTAACATAACGCACACTGACATAATTTGACTTAAAAGGGAGCGAAGAAACATAGAAACAGTCATAGGATTTCCAGTTTCGCCAACAGGTGAAACTAATCGTTGAAATCGGACCCGTAGGCATCTGTGATCATGCAAGATGACCCCAGATCTTTTCGAGACCGTCAACCGACGAGTTTATATGATAAATTGACAAATTCCACACTCAAACAACCCGAAACACATGAATATACGCGGGATGGGCCCCAAAACGACTCGAAAGGACTAGGGGGCCCAAGCAGTGCAAATCGGGGGGATCCAAAGTGGACCTTGCACACATATGGCACCCCGGGAGGGGGTGGCCACCTCCCAACTGCGGCGGCACTGCGCCGGGTCCAACAGACCACAGTGATGCCGCGCCAACCGTGGTGCATCGCGCCCGGGCTCGTTCAGGCCTGTCGGGCGGCACAGGCCGGTCAGGCCGACGCATGTGAAAGGTTGTGGGGCCCATCAAATCAGGTGGGATCCCCTTTTATTCTCTCCATTTTCTTCTTTTCTTCTATTCCTCTCCCTCCAAGGTTTTCAAATCTCCTAAAATCCCATCTTTCTCTCCTAAATCTCTCCCCTATTCCCACACCTTCATCTTCTTCACTAAAAAGTCCATTCTCCACTATTCCTTTCAAACCTATCTCTTATCTCCCTAAAGCCCTCTCATTTGAGCATAAGACACGACTTTGTGTTTCAAAATTTCAAAGCCCAACACCCCATCCCATTCCTCCATTTCTATTTCACTCCAATGTCTCTCTTCGAGCTCGTAGCGGTCATTTTCTCTCTCTCCTCGATTCTTTCCCTTATGGGAAAGAAGAGAGCTCCTACGGATGAACCCGGGCCTAGTCGCCCTACCCGTCTAAGAAAGAAGACGGGCGCCGAAGCTAGCACGAGTGCCGCCCAAGAGCGGAGGTCGAAGCGGGATCTCGATCCCCAACTCCTGCTCGAGAGAATTCTACCGGTGGGCTTCGAACATGGTCGGTTTGGTGGCCGTAGGGTTGTGTTTAAAGCTCATATAGATGAAAGGCTGTTTGGACTGTATCCGATGATGGACCACCTGGCGGACAACAGGTGGGGTCCCATATTCGAGGGCAAGTCTCACGCATGTGAGAACACTGTTCTAGCCTTCTACGCCCTTATGCGGGACCCATGACTGGAGCCTCTGCAGTTCAAGATTCCCATGAGGAGGTGAGAAGCAACAATTGATGTGAATTTGGTGGCCCGGGTCATGGGAATCCTGCGTAGAGAGGTGCACGCTAGCGATAAGGATCTTAAGAACGTGCGAGAAAGAGATCGCTGAACGCGTTACATTTGTGGCCAATTAGCCCACTAGAAGGAAGGCAGAAGCCTTCTGTTGACGGAGTTGACCGATGATTTCCACCTGCTTCACCACATATTCACATATAATGTGTACCCAAGGTGGGGCAACCGTACTGAATACACTTGCTTGATGGTGGATTTCCTGTTAGAGCTAGGCAGGGAGACAAGCTGTGTCTGCCTACGTTCACCCTGCTACAAATAGTCCAGACTGTGTGTTCTACTAGGAATGATGTCTCACTTCCATTTGGCTAACTCATATGCAAGATTGCTCGAGAATTTGCCTACAGACTTAACATGGGCGACCTTGCGCCGATCCACTTCATTAATGAGACTACGCTCAACAACATGAAGATTGGCCCTCGTCAATGCCAAGCCCGACTTGACCAATATGGGGATGAGACAGAAAGTGAAGAGGAAGAAAGCAACGAGATAGAAGAAGAAGGATGGATCTCAGCGATTGTGTATTGATTATCGTAAGTTAAACCAAGTGGCCGTGAAAAACAAGTATCCTTTACCCAGGATAGATGATTTGTTCGATCAGTTGAAGGGGGCACAGAATTTTTCGAAGATCAACTTGCAGTTAGGATATCACTAATTGCGCGTCAGGGATGAGTACATGCAAAAGACAGCTTTCAGGACCAGTTTTAGGCACTACGAGTTCCTTGTGATGTCGTTTGGGCTCACAAATGCACCGGCTGTGTTCATGGACCTGATGAACAGGGTGTTTCAGCCGTATCTATTCCGATTCATCATCGTGTTTATAGATGACATCCTGATATACTCCAAGAGTCAGAAAGATCACGAGGAGCACCTACGAGCAGTCTTTGATACTCTCAGGAAGAACCTGTTGTTTGCACAATACAAGAAGTGTGACTTTTGGAAAGAAGAAGTCAAGTTCCTGGGACATGTGGTGTCCAAGGAAGGGATAGTTGTGGACCTTGTTAAGGTAGCCGCAGTTCAGGACTGGGAGCAGCCCGGTTCGGTTACCGAAGTGAAGAGTTTTCTTGGCCTGGCAGGTTACTATCGACGATTCATTCGAGACTTCTCTAAGATAGCCAGACCATTGTCTCAGCTGACTCGGAAAGATCTTAAGTTCGCCTGGAATGAGAAAGTAGAAGCAGCTTTTTAGGAGCTGAAGCACAAGTTGACGTCTGCCCCTGTGCTAGTATTACTAGAGCAAGGGGTCAAGTATATGATATATACCGACACGTCTCGTGTTGGTTTGGGTTGTGTTCTGATGCAGAAGGACAGGGTGATCACTTATGCATCGCGACAGTTGAGGAAACATGAGGAAAACTACCCTACGCATGACCTAGAGCTAGTAGCCATCATCTTTGCACTAAAGCTCTGGAGACATTACCTCTATAGAGAGGAGTTCGAGCTCTTTTGCGACCATAAGAGCCTTAGATACATATTCACACAGAGATATTTGAATATGAAACAGCAACGGTGGATCGAAACCTTGAAGGACTTCAAGTTCAAAGTCTCCTACCATCTTGGCAAGGCCAACCTTATGGCAGATACATTGAGCCGCAAGAAGGAGTTAGCATTTACAGCTCCGCTAATGATAGTAGAGTGGGATATGGTAGAGTTTGTGTGAGATTTTGAGCAGAAACTTATGGTAGAGGAACCATTCGAGAGTATCGCGCATATTCGGGTTCAGCCACTTATCGATGACCGAATCATTATGGCTTACAAGGAAGATGAAGGGTTAGCAGAGTTGAGAAAGTGGGTTAGCGGCGATGAAGACTCAGAATGGAGAGTTGGTATGGATGGGGGTTTACGTTATCGTGGCCACCTATGCATCCCAAATTTCATGACTTGAGGAAGGAAGTTCTCGAGGCTACTCACAATTTAAGGATGGCAATGCATCCTGGCAGTACGAAGATGTACCGAGACATGAAGCGCTCATACTGGTGGGACAACATGAAGGCCCGCATAGCAGATTATGTGTCCCGTTGTCTCACGTGCCAGCAGGTCAAGGCAGAGCATCGCCAACCTCCTAGAGTACTACAGCCCATGCCCATAGCTGAATGGAAATGGAATTTCATTTCCATAGATTTTATCTCAGGGCTACCGAAGATGAGGAAAGGACATGATTCCATATGGGTGATTATGGACCGATTGACGAAATCGGCTCATTTCCTTCCGATCAGAGTCTCAAACTCCACAGACAAGTTAGCCAAGTTGTACATCAAGGAGGTTGTGCGTCTGTATGAAGTTCCTATGGAGATTGTGTCGGACTAAGACACATGATTCACATCTATCTTCTGGACTCGTATCCAGGAAGCAATGGGTGTGAAACTGAAGTTCAGTACCGTGTTCCACCCACAGACTAATTGGCAAACGGAACGGGTAAATCAGGTGTTGGAAGATATATTGTGAGCTTGTGTGCTTAATTTCAAAGACAGTTGGGATGACTGTCTTCCTTATGTAGAGTTCGTTTATAACAACAGCTTTTAGGCAAGTATTGACATGGTTCCCTATGAGGCCTTGCATGGGCACCCATGTCAAGCGCCACATTGCTGGGCAGAGGTCGGCGAGAAGAGCCTGATTGGCCCAGAGTTAGTTCAAGCGACCTCGGAGAAGATCGACATTATCAGGCATCAACTTCTAGCAGCACAAAGCAGACAAAAGAGCTACACCGATACGAGGCGGCGTCAACTAGAGTTCGAGGTTGGGGACCACGTATTCATAAAAGTTTTCCCAATGAAGGGAGTCCTTCGGTTTGGCAAGAAGGGGAAGCTCACGCAGAGATTTATTAGCCCATTCCAGATACTGGATCAAGTGGGTGTGGTAGCGTACCGCCTGGCTTTGCCCACACCACTCGTAGGCGTGCACAACGTATTTCATGTGTCGATGTTGAAGAAATACGTTCCTGACCCTCCCCACGTTATTAGATGGGAGCGGGTATAGTTGAGTGAAGATGTTACTTATGTACTGCGACCAACACATATTCTAAATAGGAAGGAGCAAGTGCTGCACAGTAAGGTGATTCCACTTGTGAAGGTTCTGTGGACACATCACACTGAGGAAGAGGCTACTTGGGAAACAGAAGCCGAGGTCCGAAAGATCTACCCTTAGATTCTCGAGGAGTACAAAAAGGTCTAATTTCGAGGATAAAATTTTTCTTTAAGGGGGATAGATTGTAACGTCTTAGAAAAAATCCGTACAAAGACCCGAGGACCACCTCAGGCAGATATCACTAAGGACCAAATCCTTCAGAAATTAAACGAAGATTAATTAAGTGCAAAACTAAATTACCTGTCGAATTAGCTTGGACAACTTTAAATATGTACTACAAGACCCAAAACTAGCAGAATCATTAATGCTACATTACCTAAAAACGTAGGATCAATCTCAAAACCAGGTTGCTCTCGGAAGCATCACGAAACTCCGTATCGGACCTGGACCACGCCTCGAAAGTCTGATTACCACGAAACTATACAGTTATGACCACTTTACTGGGCTTGACAATCATCTCGGAAATCAAGTCCTAATAGTATCTAGAAATGTACAACTTGAGCCCGGAGCAAAGTGTGTGAGAAACACGAGTATCTTTAGAAAATGAACTGAAACTTAAGTGAATTGAGTTTCGCTTGTAGGCCAAAATCTAAGGACTCAGACCGTCAAGATCTAGCCCAATTACACCCTCAGATTGGGGAAAATTTTCAACACATGTCAGTGTACTTGTGGCCCTGATCGAGTATCGGTGACCGTTGAACTGATACGGGTCCCCCATGGCTGATCCACTGATTTGATCGGACCGAGATCTTAACCTGACATATATCCATCGTCAGGGAATTTTTCCCAAACCATACGTAGAAAAGGGGCCTCCAAATGTGCTCCGTTGGACCGAAACAGCTAGCTTTTGGCTAAAACCTAAGTATACCATGGCCCTGGGGCCATTTGCATCAGTCTTGGGCCTATATAAGTGCCTTAACCTACCCCTCTCATCCCATACGAATTTAGAAACCTAGGAGAGAGAAGAGAGTAAAGAGAGGAGGAAAGAGAGAGAAAGTGAGAGAGAGTTCCTGGGATTCGATCCCATCGCTCCACGTGTTGAATCGGTCTGTCTCTGTCGCTATTCCGGTGATTCCGACTCCGTTCTTAGGTAAGCAATCCTAACCCTAATCTGTTCTAGGGATTGAAATAGAGTAGAAGATGAAATAGCTAACCTATTTCATGATATAGGTTGTCATTGTGCCGTAAACAAAGACAAAGAGTTCAAACTGAGCTCGTTACGAGTCTACCGATGAAAGGTGCGGACTATAAATGTTTAGGTTATGGTTTTTCAAGGCTTTCAATGTCAGTAATGATTTATGACTGGCTTAATTGCTATCACATGTGCTTAGATACAAGGTTTTTCATATAGTATGCCTATATATAAACTATGTTGATTTATAATGCATTCCATGTGTTTGTTGAAATGTTTGAATGAATATGAAATTTGGACTTGTGCTCGCTAGGATTATTGATTGTAAATACATGATTGTTGTGCATGTGACAACCCCTATGTGAAAGGATTTGCCGTAATATGTGTTTTACTAATTTATTACATATGTGTAGCCTAAGTGTTTGATATAATGCTTGAATGAGGAAATGCTTGTTGAAAATGCATGTAATGAGGGCATTGAGATGGGATTCTCAATGACCTTATCTATAGTTACAATTCCCTTTATCGAACCTATCTTACTACTACGTGCTTTATGGATGAATGCCTATGCATGTTAACATGTTCTATATGTGATCGTTAAAATGCTTATATGAGATTTACATTTGAATTGGTTGCTACAAGCTATCTTGACTATCAAACATGAATGCTTATTGTGTTGAGAATGATTAGGGCTACGATGTAGCCCAGGCAATTGGTAATAGTTTACGATCGATGGCCGAACTGTTTAGCCATAATGGATACGCCCGATGAATCCGAGTCGTGCGCTGCTTGTCGACAGTGGTTAGGCCACATGAAGTGCTTACGTGCTCCATGTCGATCAGCTCGACATGCGCTCATACTAGTCGAGCTTGTCAAGTAACCCGATTGGCCTAATGTATGTTCACCATGTATGGACGCTACTGCTTAAATCTAAGGTACTAACTTACCAGTGAAAAATTCGCTTAACCTTGGTACCTCAATCCGTTAAGACTCATGAGCCAGGCATGGTGGTATGAGACACCGTGGTTGAGTTGTCGGCCTACGCTAGGGCGACGAGCCTCCATGTAGTGACCAGTGAGCAACCCAAATTCGTGAGCCGAATACGGTGGTATGGGACACTGTATTCGAGCTGTCGGCCTATGATCAGGTGACGAGCCCATAGTGACCTCGAGTATACACTAGGACTACGCTAAGGTGACTAGTCTTTCCGTAGTAACCTCGAGTGTAAACTAAGCCTGCACTGATGGTGACGAGCCTCTACGTAGCGACTTAGAATTGCCTATTGTGTGTGATTAACTAGGATTGACGACCGTAGATGAATCATTGTTTGGGTCAATAATATAAAAGGAGGTGTCTTAGCTTCCAAATCCTGCTGTATGAATATGCTTATCTAAGAACATTGCTAATCACGCACATGCACTGTCACGCCCCAAACTCGGAGACCGGGCTCACAAAATTCCCGATCGCCGAATCCGGCGCCGACAGCCTCCGTAGAACCCCATTCTCGGCTCCCAGCGCCCATTCGCCAGGTTCCGATCCTGGGATGCTACAAGGAGGATTTTCAACTTCAGTTTGATTCGTAATAAGCATAACCAAAGGCATAACCCACAAACAACAACCAAAAACTCCATCACATTTCCACTATAATAAAAAAAACTTTACAAGTATAATGAGCATAAGGGAAATACAATGAAGATAGACCAAAACTCCAAAAGAAGATCAGCCACGCGTCCAAGCCTCAGCGCTGCTGTGATCCAACGTCACCTGCACGCAACGGTCGTGCATAAGCTTATAGAAAGCTTAGAGGGTGGTGAAAGTGTATGCTCAAGGTGATAATGTAGTCATGCAGTATCAGAGTAATGCGGAACATACTGATGAATGCTAAGAATCCCATTAGCCGTACCAAGGCCATGCGGTGCAAAGAATGATGTCGGCCATACCAAGGCCATGCAATGCAAAATGCAAGTCAAGCATACAAATCCTCATCTAAGTCCACATGTCAATACGACTCAAATCTGGAATATCACCGGGGTCTAGTACACTCCAAGCCAGATTGCCGCCCCATCGCGCGCAATAAGGTGAGTGGAAAAGACCTCACTATCTGCCTGCCAATATCGGGCTCGGCTCGTCAATAGCGGACCCATTCCTCGAGTTGGTCAGACTCAGCCTAGCTTTGCCCCCTACTCTCAACGTGTAAGGCCGCACCTCCTTCCAACTGACCACGACATAGTGGAAAGTGCAACCGTCTGGTAATCGACACTCGGCGCTCATGCACCCACTCGGTCTAGGCGTTGGAGCAACCTCCTGGTACCACAAGGGTTTAGGGACTTTCACCCAGGGATATCTATAGCACCTCATGTAGAACAAGATTTTCGGTATCCAACCTGCCATCCACGATATGCCTGTAGAGGCTACGACCCTGATGTAGCTAGGGCGTACAGTACCATATCACACAATGTGAATGCATGAATCACACTATCCAGTCATGCAGCAATCCTGCGTGTATCGTGCGCTCATGTAGGGCAACACCTCCCGGAGCTCCTAAACAATCGCCCGAAGGCTATGCTATGATCACCATTTCTCATATCAAGCATACGTATGATGCATATGATCATGAATCATGGAATTAAATATGTTATATGGGGTGGATGATGTTCATAATGAAGATGGGCCTAGACGGCCTACACACTACACATATGGGCCTAACAGTGGGCCCAAGGGAAAGTCATAATGCGGACATTTAACCACACTACACTTTCAATGTGGACGTCAAACCAACATTGCTCCCAAGGCACGACTGCCACAAATATCATTTCATAAGTTATTTTGGGATCACGCATTGCAATGGACCTTAGGTACATCCATTGGGCCCTTAAATACATCAAATTATCCAAGTCACATGGGCCATATATTCATTAAGTGGGCCACATCAATGGGCCGCACCAATGGGCCTTATGTGCATTGCAATGGACTATAAACTGTGGGCTTTAGAACGTATCAAATGGGCCTAATCTTATGGGCCTTACATGTGTCAAATGGGCCTCGGTTGGGCCCCATATATGCATCAAATGGGCCTACTCACATTAGCCACATTTCATCTTAATGGGCCTCGACCCATGGGCCCCTAATACATTAAATGGGCCTCGACCCATGGGCTCTATATATACATTAAAGTGGGCCTCAACCATGGGCCACACGTACTGAGGTGGGCCTTACCTATATATCAAGGTGGGCCTCAATCATGGGCCTCAACATTAGTAAAAATATATACATAAAATATAGTATATAATATATATAGTATATAATATATATATACATAATACATATAATATTATATGAAATATAATATTATATATATATATATATATATATATATACACACACACACACATCACAGTGGGCCCACACACTCATCACAGTGGCTCCACGTCCACCGTCCAGGCGGACGGTGAGACTAAAACACTTACATCACTGTGGGCTCCATGTGGGGCCCACCATAATGTTTATATTCCATCCAGGCCGTTGATAAGGTCACCTGGACCCAGGTGAAGGGTGGAAACAAATTTCACCTTGATCCCAAACTTCTGTGGGCCCAGAAAAGGTTTCTAGGGTGGAGTTCAATTCACACTGTTTCCTACGGTGTGGGCCCACGTCAGGTAGGGGCCCACCATATGAACGGTTTAGATAGCATATAAACATCAAGGTGGGGCCCACGGCTACAGCCGTGCTGGGCTGCTGGTACGTCCGTCCGCCCGGACGCTGGCGTGCGCAGGCAGCGCTGCTGCACCTCTGACGCAGCAGCAGCAGCAGCTGCTGCTGTTATTTTTTTTTTTTTTTTTTTAATTTTTTTAAGGATTTTGCAGGTGGGGTCCATATCCAGGGAATCCACGCCGTCCAGTGTTCTTCCATGGCCCACCACGAGCAAAACAAGTCCAATATTGGACATATTCCAGTGTATAACCAATCAGGGAAGTTTTCAATGGTGAAAACCACCATTTGCTATGGTATGGCCCGCCTGAAGGTCTGATGGATCCCATCTTTCAGGTCAACGCCTAAAAAGGGCTTAGGGAAGGAATGGATGGTGTGGATTTAATACATACATCAAGGTGGGGCCTACATGAGTGGACAACCCCCATTGGCAAGCTAATATTTATGTTTTTCCCAAAACGTCCAGCGTCCCTGGACGCTGGACCCTTGTAAATATATTAGGGGTGGGCCCTGCTTAGGTGGGCCACCTCATGGAAAATGGTGTGGATACTACACACAAAGTGGGCCCCACTTGTAGGTGATTTGGATGGAATACATACCCTATGGTGGGGTCCATTCAAGTGGGCCACACAACCTCATCATCATACAACAAAATAAAATAAAATGAAATAAAAATAAAATAAAAAGGGAGAGAGATAGAGAGTGAGACCGTGTGATGGAGGGACCCCGGCACTATGGGCCCTCCCTTGCACTAAATCATACATCAAGTGGGTCCCATTACATGTGGGCCTATTAAATTAAAATTCAACGGTAGAGATCCCTTCTCCACTAAATCAGACGGTCTAGATGACCCTAAATATGCAAGAAGGTAAACATCATGATGGGGTCCATGGGGAATGGCCCCATCATGGAATGATCATGATGATCCAAGTGGGCCTTTGGCCACATCTTAGGGTCCAAAGTGAGATCCAAACCATTGATCGGTTGGCCTCACTTGGCCCATCTTAAAAACATCAAAAACTATCCTATCCAAACACCCACCGCTTGATCTTCTTGCTCCCTTGGCTTCCTAAGTTCCTTGAGCTCCTCTTTGATGGAGGAAGATGAGAAATGGATGGTTGAGATGGGAGATGAAGGGGTGGGAAAGGTGGGCCTCACAAATGAAATTTTCTCACCATGGGGGACTCATACGTATGGGACTTGCTATGGGAGAGTTGAAATGAGAGAGAGACTTGTAAGGGAGAGAGAGAGAAAGAGAGAATGATGGGTGATGGAGTGATGGGGGATGGTTTGGGTTGAAAATTGTAAAAAGGTGTATGGTTGTTGTTGAAATTTGGGAAAGAGGAGTGGTGAGGTGGAAAGAATGGTGGACTTTTGAAAAAGGTGGAGATGGGTTGTTGTACTTAAGGTATGGGATGCTTTAATGGTTGATTGATGGGACTAATTGTAGAGATTCCCTCGAAATCCGCAACGCGCGGTGTTTCTTCGGAATAAACGCTGATCGGCATCTTCTTGCCTGGGTATCGGTTCGGTGCGCAAGTCACGGCGTTGGAACCGCGGCGACGACGCGGTCGCTATGATATAACTTTCAGACCAAGCCGACGTCGGTGCGCGGGACCTGGCTTAGGATCGTGCGCAAATACCGAATACAGTGCGAAGGTTGCCAAAATTTGACCGGAAGGACCGCGGAAGCTAACGGAACAGTACGGATTAGGACACGGGTCTTACATGCACTGCATTGCATGTGCCTTTGGCATTGGAGTTGAGCACAGTGGGAGTGTTGCATGCCGCGATCGTGAGATGATGTCGTAGAGGGAGTGTAGGCGAGGGCATACATCATTATCACATATCATCCTTGCATTAATAAGAGTACTTAGGACATGAGTATTGTATTACTTTATCATTACTACTTAACTGAATTGATAACATGTTAACCTTTGCTTTATAGATCCACTGAGTTGATCACTCACTCCCACGTTCTGGGATGGTGTTTTAAACACCAACCAGACCCTGTTGTAGTTGCAGATGATGGCGATGCTTACGTAGTGGAGCCGAACTTTTATGATGACGAGGAGGAGTTCTCCCACATGCAGTTATCAGGTGGGTCTATGTAAGCCCTCTTCTGAACGACGGGGATTATTGGGATGCTGACAAGATGACATTACATATTTTGTATATTTTGAAAATTTTACATATAATTAACTGACCTGGTAACATGATCATACTCAGGAGACTTACAATCACTTATATGCTTTCTATACTTATCACAGTCTTCCACTTGCGTATGTCAATTGTCTCTAGAGTATGATATGTTGTTTTGGTATAATCCCACTCATGTTTAATGCACTAATACGAACAACATTTAATCATCATTATCTATGTTGCATAAGTGATGTGTTGGAACTCGGGAGTTGGGCTCTTACTCGACCCCCGATTTTTAGGGCATTACAATTAGCCACCCTAGTATTCACATCATCCTCTTTCTCAAAATGTACATTCCTCCCTTCTCTCTAAACTGAGTTGGTCTTGGATTAGTGGGCTTAGATGAGGTATCCTATGACTGCGTGTTTTCAGCAAGCACATCAAAATAATGCCACGCATCATTGGGATCCTTATTCATGAACTCTCCGTTGTACGTCATCTCTATGAATTAGTGCATGTGCAGAGTCAACCCATCGTAGAAAAAACTTATTACCTGCCAAGTTTCATAGCCATGATGTGGACAGGAATTCAAACGATCTTTAAATCTCTCCTAGCATTGAAAGAAGGTTATCTCCAACTTTCTAAGAGAAATTCATGATCGCCCTCCTTAGGGTATTAGTCTTATGAACTGGGAAGAAATTTTTAAGGAATTCACAGCTCATCTTCTCCCATGTCTCGATAGATGTGGGTCTCAAGGAGTGAAGCCAAGACTTAGCCTTCTCCTTTAAAGAAAAATGGAACAATTTTAGTCTTAAGGTGTCTTCAGACACATTATGAAAGTGCAATATTACTACAATCTCATCAAATTCCTTTAAGTGTAGATATGAACTCTCATAATCTTGTACATGAAACTTTAAGAGTAGTTGGATCACTCCTGGCTTGAAATCCATGTTTTCTGCATTGTGTGGAAATAGCATGCAGGAAGGTGTACTCACCATCGCTGGTTGTAAGTATTCACGTAAAGTTCTAGGCGGAGGAGCATCATGTACATCGTTCTCATCTTGTTGCTCTTCATAGGGATGGTGAGGTTGATTATCATCCAAGTTTTTTTCTAACCCTGAGGATCTCAAGGTATGTCTAATCCGATGATGGATAGGCAAACCTTGGACTAATACTCCTTCACTTAAGAGACATAAAGTGTTGTCATGAACCCACTTGGGCATGAAACACTCTCAATCCCTAAGTCCAAATTGAAACCTACTTAAGAAAATAAAAACTACAAAAAAAGTAAGAAATATGAAAAAGACGAGTTGGAAGGATATTACCGGATAGGTGATTCTATGTTAGATTCTACAAAACAGATGAACAAGGTTAGTATCTAGAAAAATTCAGAAAAATCTAATATAGAAACACAAAAAAATTTAGACGTAGTCCTAACCTAATTCCAATACTAATGTATCTCAGAAAAACACAATCGAAGTCCCTGGCAACGGTGCTAAAAACTTGTTATGACAACCTCAAGTGTAAGGCTATGATGTAGTAATAACTTAGTGAAACCAAGGTCATACCCACACGGACTTGCTATTATGTGATTTTTGAAATAGATTAGAACTAAAACTAGAATCTAAACTAACTACTAGAATTTGGATTAAAAGAGTAATTGTGAAAGAAACTATCAGAGATAAAGAATTAGAGTGCCAAGGATCCACTTATAGCTTCCTTAATGTTACTTTAGTTGATTCAATTGGATCACACAACTAAAATCGAAGTCCTATACTATCCGGTTGAATAATGGAGTAGTTAATACATCATTCATACATCAAAACATATTTGAAACTTTCAATAAATTGGTTCCCTCATAAAGCATCAACGACTTGATCGTAGTATATTTAAAGCATCTATCATACCTAGAGTCAATGATAGATCAATGAATTCTATAGATCAATCCTTTAGAAAATAGGTAAGAAAGCATTTGTAGTGTTCTTAAGCATTCAATGTGCCTAGAGTCAATAATGGTTCAAAATAAATTAGAATTACTTCTTCACTCAAACCAAATATCTATGAATTATTCAACATGAAAATCAAATAACTTAAATTAAAGTAAAATAAATATTAAGAAGAATTACAAGCTTCACCTCTTAGCTTTAGCTAAGAGATTAGCTAATAATAGACATGATTAAAGTGAAACTCAAATAGAAAAACATAAAAGCTAACTAGAAGCAAAGGATTGAAAAGGAGGGATGACTCCTTCAAACTCCACAACTCATTACTCTACTCTATATACCCTAATTCATTATTAGAAAATCCTAAAATATCCCTTTATATAGGCTTAAATCACACGAAGTTCAAAACTAACTTGATTTTACGCAGCTATTGTCGGATGCAAGAAGGAAAGTAAAGTGGACCAATATAGACTGTAATGTAGGATGCTCGCGAGAAAGTAAAAGGGACTAGTTTGTACTGGAATGTAGGATGCAGGTAGGAAAGTAAAGTGGACCGGTGTAAAGTGGAATGCAAGATGCACGTGAGAAAGTAAAAGGGACCAGTTTACACTGGAATGCAGGATGTGGGCAAGAAATTAAATGAACCAATATACACTGGATAGTTAGCGAGTTAGTGTGGTGGGAGACCAATATTTACTGGAATGTTAGAAAGTATGATACAAAAAGTAAATAAGACCAGTATTCACTAGAGTGTAGGAAAGTAAATGTGCCTAATTTATAGAATCCTTAAAAATTAAAAAATCCCATGTTTTAAGTCGGGCTTAAACTAATGACTAACAGCCCGTAATGGAGTCATCATTCTGTGAACGCCTCCCCCCTCGCGAGCGTGATGGTGCCCTCACTTCATTGGCTTTGGTGTTGATTTGTTAGTATAGCCAGAGTATGTTATTAACTCAAGTGTAAAAATATATTTAATTTGGAGTCGACACTAGCCAAACGAAGCTTAAAATTTACGACTAGCTAGAAACTATAGAATCGCTTAGGGGTCGGGAAATCTCATAATTTCCTAACTCAAGTGAATCCTGTGGTTGGTATACGACCATAGATTCTGAGTAAGGGTATTGATGACGGAAAATGAAGGTATTAAGCACTATTTTCTCGCTTGTATAATGTGCGGTCTCTACTTCACAGGATTTATACTATTTTGGGGGATTCAACAGAATTTCAACATTTTTATATTTGGCCATACTTCGCATAACTCATAAGGGTTGGGTAGGTGAAAATAAGAAAAAAAAAAGTATCTAGCCTTACATCACAGAGCCAAGTAGCCCCGAGTAGGCAAATAAAGTAAAAATGTAGTAGGTAAATTGAAATGCAAACTAGCCTTACTTCATGGAGCTAAATAGCACCAAGTAGGTAAATAAAAAATGTAGTAAATAAGATGAAATGTCAACTAACCTTGGTTCATAGGATTTAAGATCCTGAGCAAGCAAATAAAGTAAAAGAAAATGAAATAGAGAGAATAATGCAGAATGAGATACAACGAAATATGAATGTGGTTGATACACTTAGAATATGTGAGTGGAATGCGACTTAAATTGGGGTAGACAAAATCTTAGTTTCAGTGACTTCTTTAATAACCTTTTTTGTCTCTTATGTTGGCCAGCATATCGGCATGTTGGAAATCTTTAAGACACCTTGATAGCACCTCCGGGTGAACTCCAACCCTCGAACCCTCTCTGTATTTTTCTCTCTTTCTACTCTCTCTCTCTCTCTCTCTCTCTCTCTCTCTCTCTCTTTCACTCTTTCCCTCTCTGTCTCACTTGTCTTCTTTCCCCTTTGTCTCACTTTCCTCTATTCTTCTGTCTCACTTTTTCTCCCTTCCTTGTTCGGCAATGGGTTCCTTATATAAGCGTTGGCAGGCGCAATCCGTTGCCAACAGTCGCAACTCGTTGGGTTGCGTTATTGGCGCCCATCATTTAAATTGTACAATTATATATATATATATATATTAAAAGTAATCATTATTTTTATTATATACGTATATATATATATATATATATATATTAAAAGTAATCATTATTTTTATTGTATACGTATATATATGAAACGTAGTAATTATTTTTTATTTTTTCTATAAATTGTTTAAATGCTTGTATTTTGTTCGTTATTCATCTATTTTCTGTAATCTTAGTCTCGTTAGAAAGCTAATCAGGTAAGATTTTCAACAATACTATAATCACTTTGATCGGACCCCATTTGACCTGTCAAAAGCATGATCGTTCAATATATGAAATTAATTGTCTGCAATTTGATCGATTGTATGTTTTCGATGATCTTAAGATCATTAGAAATGTCACCTAATAAGCTTCTTAATAGAATTGAAATCACTTCAATCGGATCCCGTTTGATTAGTCTAAAGTGCAGCTAGAGTTTTTACAGCTTTAATTGCTCGGCAATGCATGATTTTGGTAAACGGGGTGGATCTTCCTCATTATAATCCAAATTTGAGTAAACTTAAGTTCGTTAGAAAGATGATTTAACCACCTTTCCAATGAACCATAAATCAACTTGAATGGTTAAACTTTGCTTTCAATAACACCATGACCACTTATGTAAGAGAACGATCGTACTTTCCTCAATCTTGAAGATATGACCTTTCATGCCTCAACACGATATTATTCAGAAAGACTAAGTAGTACAAAGAGCGATCCTTGGGTGGAGAGAGTTTATTTTATCCTTTTTCACATATCAGTTGCTAGGTGCAGAGAGTTTCCAAGGTTCTGGAGTTCGGATGTATGACTGTGACCGAATCATTATTGGATTTAGTGCTAGCCGATCGGGTCCATTAGTTGTCTTCAAGACGTACCGAGTATGCTCCCAGTTTAACTTGTTTTGATTTTCAATGATTTCTAAGTTAGTAGGAGATAATTTATTGAAATCAAACTGAAGCTCAAAGAGTAGCTTATCCACATTTTAGGTGGGATGTCCATAGGTTGATTTTGAAATCCAATGGTCGAATATACACGATCAAGTGGTGGATCGTTATACGGAAAGTTATGGACCTGATGAATGGTGGATTTTACGATTTAGGTCTCAAAATTGATTTTGCATGGTTAAATCTATCCCTAGATGCCCAATCTAAAGCTTTTTTGTGATTTGAATTCTAGAATTAGATTTCTTCATGAAAAATTTTCAAAATCAAGTGTGGGTGATGTGCGTCCATTCATGAATACTAGTTCAAATCATCATAGTAACACCGAAGGACTTCCAATACTTGATTATTGGAAAGTTCGAGTTGTTACAGTCTACTCCCCTTAAAATAATTTCGTTGTCGAAATTCGATCACTTCTATAATGTATACGGGTGAAGATATTCTAATTCATGATGTCTAAGCTTTTACTGAATTCCTCATGAGGTAGATTTTTGTGTACAGGTAGACTTACACGTACGAGTGTAGGTAAGTGACTATATGATCTCGATTTGTTACAATCTACCCCCCTAGAGATAAAATATTACCTTCGAGATTCACAAATACATGTGTCATTCATCAAGAGTTTATTTTCGTAATTCAATAAAGTCTGTAATTTACAATCTTTAAGTTTTGGATTCAATACTATCAATAAGGAAATCCTAGTAAGGGTTTCACTACCTTGACAATTTATAAAAGGATCAATTGAAGAAGAGCTCAAAGCCCTACCCCAAACATATCAACCTATCTTTTAAATTATAGTTCATTTATCTTTCTTAGCATAGCTTACCCTAACCTAGTTTTACCTAGCCACTACCTAACAGCTCTCACTATAGTACTTTGAGAGTACAAGTAAATTTCTGCAACCTTAAGTTATAGGATAGTGATCATATATGTTCTAATTTAGCTAATCACAACTGCCTCGATTGTTTGTTCCGATAAACGCATCAGATATTTATCTTTTTTCAATTTTTATTTATTCATTTGATCATATCATAACTTGTTGACTATAATAAGCATCAATTTCAAATATTAATGAAATTATATATATATATATATATATATATATATATATATATATATATATATATATATATATATATATATATATATATATTCTTAGTCACCTGATGAGTATATTTAACTTAAAAGCATTAACAAAACAAAAAAGTCATTAAATTCATAAACTCACATTTATTCTTAAAAGGTAAAAAGAATTCATTTGGAGGGCTAAATCATACCCTTTCACAAATCACTTACTGAAAAGTGCAAATATTGATGATCGAGGAAACTCTGTATTTTTAATCCCAATTTAAAATTTGTTCGGTTCAATATAGGGACACGAGAGATTTAGTCAAACTTTAAGCCGAGTAAACTTAAACATTGTTGAGATTTGTGGTTTTCTGGAAAAAAAAATCAAATATTTCAAAATTTCGGGATTTTGCCGCCAAAACGCTTTTTGGGAATTTTGAATCGAAAAGTGCAGTGTATGCTTTTGTCCCACATCGAAAATGAAAAGAAGAAAATCATGGTTTATATGAGGATGTTTATGTAGTATTCTTACTTGGAGCTTTGGAGATTGTGACGCTCGGGTTGCGTGTTCCGGTGTGTAGCACTGGAACATATGCACGCACGCACGCACGGGCGTGCGCTAGAGCACAGGCATGGGCACTTGGCACACTTTGCACCTTGAAAGCCACAACGGTCTGAAAACGGGCAAGCCATAATGATCTAATGGTTAGATCTTCCGATCTAATGACCAGAAATGGCTGAAATTAATGATCAATGGTCAAAAACATTTTTCAAACGGTCTTGACCATTAATGGCCACCTAGTAACGGTCTACTCCCTGGTGCCCATATAAACTAGACCATTCCGAGAAATCGTCCCTGTCCATCCATTTTGTGAGTTCATTTTAGGACATGTTGTCAAAAATGAACTATATCCAAAGCTTGAGTGAGCCATACTAAAGGAAAAAGTGGTTAGAGAAATTCCTACCGTTGAAACCTTTATGGGTTCAACAGTGATGTTTAGATGCCATCCATACCATTAATAATGTCATTCCTATTGAGATGAATTGAAAACAAAAATACTAGTGTGAATCAAAACTTTTATGGCCCTACAAATATTTCAACTGTGAAAGTTTAATTATCACGTTTTCGGCTCACTTGAGCTTTGGATACGGTTCATTTTTAGTTACATCCTAAAATGAACTCACAAAATGGATGGATGGGGAGGATTTCTCACAAACATCATAGTGGGCATTGTTGAGGACAAAATTTGGATGACTCCCCGCTCTGACTCGCAAGCTCCGAATCGCTTCAGCCCCTTGGACCTGTACACTCGCAATGAGCAAAGGAAACCCTAGTCTAAGCAGGGGACCCTCCGATGCCTTAGTCAGGTCAAGGGAATCCGGGTCTAAGTTGAAGAGTAGAGGGAGAGTGCAAGATGTTGTGTACCTGTAGTAGTAGGGTTTTCATTGTATTTATACCTGATCATTGGGCGGACTGGGTCCGTTAATCTCGTCACGATCCGCTCAATTAGTGGGATTTTCGGATCATGAGGATATTGCCTGCAATCCAAGGATCGTGTAGCATATCGTGCGTATCTGTGGGCGAGGTAATCAGTCATGCCCGCTTAAGGTAGTTTCTTATTTTAGAGCATGAAGCGTCCGCATTCCTCCCTGGCCTCAACTTAAGACTTCTGGTCGAAGAGGCCCTAACTAATGTGGACACGGGCCTTTACTGTTGGTTTGTTAAATGTGGATTGTGTCATGAGTCTAAGTCGAGCACTGGTCTAGACGGAATATGGACTTTATTCATCTATTGAGCATTCTAGAGGTCTTCCCTCCGATCTCCGAGGCGGGTCGGTGGATCGGTCGAGTTAAGTTTTCCCGCAATTAATACAAGTGGTTGATTTATTCGTTTCTGGTCGGGACTGCCTATAGCTTTTGACGTGAACATCACATTATCTATCTTGGATCACTCCGAACTGACTACTAGCCTCAGATGAGGAGTGCGACTGGGACCAAACTGAGAATTCTTCCTTTTCTTCAGCGGCATTGTCTATTCGGACTACTTGTTATGCATCTGATCAAATTAATGTGTTGTGGCTCCTAAGATTTGAAGGGGTTCGGATCTTCTCATAATAGAACTCCCCTACTCTTGGAGTTCGGATATGGGCTCGGAGAGTAAACATGTACAGAAGTCTAATGGTTTTTGTTGTCGCACCTTTCATGGATGCGTTTATCATTATGACTCTCGTGTCGAAGAAACGTGTCCTCGGGTCTTTTTATCCGTGGACCAATCTCTAGTTGACATGTGGCGATGGTTAAGATTTTGAATAATTGCTTGGCCTATGGCTGATTGACACGTAGGCCCTAGGCGGCATCCTAGCAACGCTTCCCCTGCTCGGCCGCCGCTTCTACTTGATGGAGCCCGTCACTCAATGTCAGAACCATTCAGTTTGGTAGAGTTTAAGCCAATAGTCAGCAGCCACGTATGCTCTGGAGTCGGCTCGCGATAATTCGGCTGTGGCCATCAATGTCTTGCCATTAATGCGGAGATTCCTCCTTGGCTATATAATCTTCAATGTTTCGAAAACGCTTCTCATTTCCACATTTCGAATTCCTGTGGCTGTTGATTCCCTGAGGAGGTGATTTCTGGCAGAAGCGATTCCGGCCATCTTGAGGTTTCTGGCAGGACGATTCCGACCGATCAAGGATTTTTTGACGGAAACTATTTTTGGCGATTATCCGGTGAGCACTTCCTCCCCTCTTTCAGCATCACTTCTTTTTCATCTGCTTCTGTGAGATGTCGTTTGATATGGACGTGGTCCGAGATGATTACAACGACTCTGAGCCGACAAGCTCGGATGATGGGAGGAGGCATCTGAAGGCCCCTTGGAAGCGGTGCCCCTGTTCCCTCCGCCTCGAAGAAACAAGGAGGTAGGCGCTCGGACTCGTTGGGTCGGCAAGAAGAAAGCCACCCGAGCCCCCCGAGACACAACAGCGGGTGGGGCTGAAATGCCAGCGAGTGAGAGGGCATTTGAGGTTGTCCTATGAGGCTCCATATTAATGGAGTCTCAGATGGGATGGATCCGCTCAGAGTTTGAGATTTCAAACTCCATTTAGATAAGGGTGCCCGAGCCCCTTGATACTGCCGACACACTTGCTGAAGGGGAAGTCACCATTTTCCTCTGCCCCTTGCAGTGCGGGCTTTGACTTCCTCTGTACCCCTTCGTCCGAGCCTTGACACCCTATCTGGGGCTAGCTCTTGGCCAATTCACCCCTAACACTTAGAGGGTTTTGATCTCTTCCTTCATCATCTGGCATCAAGTCAGAAGTCTTGAGCTAACACTAGAGGAGTTAATAAGTTTGTACCTGGTCAAGCACGACAGTCAGGAGCCATGGTACTGCTTCGTGACCCGAGGCAGCAAGCGGTCGAGTCTAGTCTTGAACCTTCCGTCCTCTAACACCGACTAGAAGAATAAATGGTTCTGGGCTTCGGGCGAATGGGAGGCACCAACAGCGGAGCTCGGAAGCTTGATGACTCGGGTTCCCACTCGATTCACTTCGCCAGATCGGACCACACGCATGTTCTTTTTCATATCTTTTCTTACTTCCGTCATAGTTGAACTAAAATTTCTTCTTATTTCTGCAGACTTCCCGAGGGGCTCGCCTCTTCTATCCTTTAATCAGAAGAATCAGGTTGCTAAGGACTGGGCGCGATCAGGAGACCAGCGCTCCTGTTCAGATCTGATCACGGCCGCCAACCTTCACTAGTCCAGGCTATGCAAGTCCACACCGCTCCCTACTTCTTTCAGTAAGTCTTTCTGTCTCCTCCCTTTTGAAAGTATCAAACCCCTATCTTGATTGTTGATTTATTATTACAGGCATGGCCAAGGCAGCTGGGTCTCGGAGGAAGAAGGCCACACCGACTATCGATGAGATGTTGAGGGCCGAGCCCCAAATGAAAACGACCATTTGAAGGAAGTGGGCAGCTCCCCACGGTGAGGGCCCTTCGTCCCCAATTTCTGTCACTGCAGCTCCAGCTGTGGCTTCAGTTTCTGTTATTACAGCTCTAGCTGCAGTGCCTATTATTGCTGCAGATGCTCTGGCTCCAATCCTCCCTTACGCCGCTGTTCCTCCCATAGCCGAGGCCCCACCCGCAGCTCCAGAGCCCTGCATTGTTGTCCCTTCCTCATCCGAGTGGGAGGAGGCCATTCGGATAGCTGACATCATGCTCTCCCCTCTTGAGGCCGGGAATGATCTTAGGGCAGAGGGTTAGGCCTCGGCAGGCAGCAGAAATGGAGCTGAGGAAGCAATAGGGTCGGCCCAGGTGGGGACGAGCGACGGAAGATTTGAGTCGGGTTACCACATGTCTTGCCTGGTTCAATGGGCCAGCAAACATGCCCCGAAGGAGGAGATCGCCGACCTCTTCAAGAAGGCAGATGAATCTTTTGTCAACGACCTGGCCTCTATCTTCTATCGGGTAACTTTCAAATTTTCCTTGCCTTCAATTTTCACTGCATTCGGATGCTCATTCTTTTATTTTTGCGTAGTTCGTTCCGAGGCTACTCCTAACTCTGGAGAGATTGAAGGAAGCCGTCAAGAAGGATGCGGAGGTGGAGGCCCTCAGGAGCGAGGTCGGGCTCTTGCGAGATGAGGATAACTTCATCCATTTAGAGCATGCGGAACTCTGACTACGAGTTGATGACGGGAAGGCCCAAGAGCTCCGGCGACAGGGGGTTGTCAGCGATCTTGAGGCTCGATGCGGTGCTGCTACAGCCGAGCTGACCCGGGTCAGGGCTCATGCGGACTCACTCGCCAAAGAGAACGTTCGGCTGGGGGAAGTACTGGAGCGGACCAGAGCTGAAGCCACAGAAGAACTGCAGAGGGTGGTTTCCTAGGGGAGGGATGTCCAGCGGGCCGAAGATGAAGCGTCCCTGGCCTCGGCCATGGCCACCGCAGTAGAGACTTTCAAGTCTTCGAAAGGAAAGGGTTGCCGAAGCCACTAAGTTTTATAACTGTGGCTTCGACGCTTGTATTGAGGCGGTCCAAGACTTGTACCTGGACCTCAACTTTGAGCCTCTGCTACCTGAAGACGCAGGAGAGAAACGTGCTGAAGATGTCCGCCCAGATTAGGCCCCTAGCTCCCAAGCTCTTCCTCCTCCGACTGCATAGTTTTCAGCATTTCTTTTCTATTTTCTGAACTTAGTTTTTTTTGTTGGCGAATGGTTTTATGGATAATATTTTTTGGACCCTCTGGAGAGGGCACATGGATGATGATGATGTTAATCCATACTTGATTCTTGGATGTTGATTGTTGAGCTAATTTGTCGATAGGTCTATTTTCTTTAGGGCACTGTTGAGCCGACCCCTTGACGGGTCAGCTCATTGCCGTGCCGTTTTGTAGAACTTTGAATCTTCGTAGTATTGTCATTGTTATGTCTAGACCCCTAGCGGATCGGCTCATCCCACGATTAGCAAGTCACTTTCCATGTATCCGTTATTTGGGTGACAAACCGACCCCTCTAAAGGGGAGTCGGGTCATCCTTTAGCTTTTCCCCTGACCAAGAGGGGATGCCTTGTAGAGTTTTCGTGGGATAACGCTCTGACCCCTTCTTTAAGGGATTAGCTCGTTTAGTCTACCCTTGCTTATGAGAGGCAACTTTGCCTTAGTAGATAATCCGTTAGTGTAGAAAGGAAGAGGCAATTTCTATTACGAACCTTAAAGGCTGGTTACCCGGAGGCGTTTATTGAGAGCCTTAAAGGCCGATCTCTCGGAGGTGTACACTTATTAGGGGCCTTAAAAGGCCATTACATCAGGGATAGTAGACTTTTAGGTGCTCGTCATTCCAGGGCTGGGGGAGTTAGCGGTCCTCGAGATCTTTTAAATGGTAGGAGTCTGCTTTGGTCGATCGGACCACGCGATAAGGCCCTTCCCAGTTAGGCTCGAGTGCCCCAGCCCCCAGCTCTGCGGTGTTCTGAAAGACTCAGCAAAGGATTAAGTCTCTTGGACAGAACCGCTTGGTTTTAACCTTAGTGTTGTAAAATCGCGCCACCTTTTGATGTCGAGCGGTAGCTCGGAGTCTGGAGACTTCTCTGGCCTCTTCAAGTAGATCTAGGTTAACCGTCATCTGCTCATCGTTCTGATTCTCTTGATAATTGCTGACCCGAGCTGTAGGGAGGCCGATTTCAACTGGCACCATTGCCTCTGAGCTATAAGATAGTGAAAATGGGGTCTCTCCGGTAGATGACTGAGCTGTGGTCCTATAGGCCCAGAGAACGAATGAGAGCTCCTCAGCCCAGCTGCCTTTTGTTTTTTCCAACTTTGTCTTGAGGTGATGTTTGATAACCTTGTTAACAGCTTCTACCTATCCATTAGATTGCGGGTGTCGAGGCGAGGAATATGCGTTGGTGATGCCGAGCCCCCGACACATGCCTCAGAACTTATCATTGTCGAACTGCTTGCCGTTATCAGACACGATAGTGCGTAGAATCCTGAACCGACAGATGATGTTTTTTCAGACAAAGTTGATCACCTTCTGCTCTATGATCTTTACAACGGATTCGGCTTCGGCCCATTTGATGAAGTAGTCGACTGCGACGATAGTGAACTTGACCTGCCCCTTTCCTGTAGGCAGAGGGCTGATGATATCGATTCCCCACTGAGCGAACAACCACAGACCGCTCATGGGAGTCAATTACTCTGTAGGTTGCCTTGGCACAGCCACATATCATTGACACTTATCGCACCTTTGGACATAATTCTTTGAATCCTCCTTAATGGTCGGCCAAAAATATCCTTGTCGAAGTATCTTCAGGGCTAGGGTTCAACTGCCAGAATGGTTCCTGCAAATTCCTTCATGAATCTCTCAAATCATATAATCTGCCTCATTGGGTTGGAGGCACCTGAGGTAAGGTTGCGAATGCCCTTTCTTATACAATATCCCATCCATAACTACATTCCTCGCTGCTCTGACCCTCAGGCGCCTTGCTTCCAACCTCTCCAAAGGAACCTCACTAGATGTGAGGTAATATAAATTGGGTCCATCCAGCTACAGTATTATTTACTGGATTGACCGTTTTCTTCTCCATCTGGTCGATGCTCGGATGTTCTATAAACTCTATGGGAATAATTCGCGGGATCTTTCCTTCCGTGGCCGAGGCGAACTTTGTTAGGGCATCAACCCATGAATTTTTTGCTCTGGGGATCTGACGGATAGTACAGCTCTAAAATCTTTCAATCATTTTTCTTGCCTCATCTAGATAAGCAATCATTCTTGCTTCTTTGGCTTCATACTCGATGGAGATGTGGTTTACTACCAGCTGGGAATCACATCGGACCTGAATGGATTAAACCCCCAGGCTTGCCGCCAATTTGAGTCCAGCGAGCAGAGCCTTGTATTCTGCCTCGTTGTTAGAGGCTTTGAAACTGAGTTGGATTGCATACTGGATGGGTGTGGAGTCAGGTGCGACTAGGAAAATTCCTGCCCCAGCACGTTTGGCATTGGATGACCCGTCTACGTAGAGAATCCATCCTGGTTCAAATTCTGCCTTTTGATTGCTTGGGGGAATAGGCGAGGGAGCCACTTCGACTTCAACACTGATCCCTCCTTCGCTTGGAGTGGTGAATTCTATGATGAAGTCGACCACGGCTTGGCCTTTGATTGTTGTCCTCAGTTGGAAGTAAATGTCAAACTCCCCGAGTTCAATGGCCCACTTGGTTAATCGACCCGACATTTCAGGCCTCTGGAGGATCTGCTTGAGGGGAGAGTTGGTCAGGATGACAATGGAATGAGTTTAGAAGTACGGACGTAATCTCTGAGCCGAGACGACAAGACTAAGTGCTAGCTTCTCCAAAGGCAGGTATCTTGTCTCGGCGGGCACCATGGCTTTACTTACATAGTATACAAGATAGTGTACTTCTTCTATAAAGCCGGCATCAAGCAGAATGGAGACTTTATCAGCTATGGCTTCGTATCGCTTGGCATCGAACGGTCTCCTCTTCTATTTGACAGGTTTGTAATCCGGGTCCACGTTCAACCTGTGGACCATAACATCCGGGGAGATCCCAGGCATGTCCTCTTGCAACTATGCGAAGACGTCTCTATGTTGTTGCAACAAGTCCAACATTTCAGACCGTTGTTCCGGGTTTAATGATGTTCCTAGTTGAACCATCTTACTCAGGTCTGCCTCGTCGAGTGGTACCTTCTCCAAGTCTTCCATGGATGAGTCTTCTGCAGGTCCTCTGGGATCTAGAATTTGACGGTGAGTGCTTGCTTCACAGACCCCTTCTTTACTGCTATAGCATAACATCTCCGAGCTTCACATTGGTTGCCTCGGAGGTATCCTGTTCCGCCCTCGGCGGGGAATTTCATCATCAAATGATAGGTGGACACGACTGCTCTTATTGCATTGAGGGAAGGCCTGCCCAAAATGATGTTGTGCATTGATGACATATTGATAACAAGGAAGTCCACCATGAGAGTGACTTGATGTTGTCCTTCTCCCGCAGTCAAGGGAGGGAGATGGGAGGGAGATGGCTCCCTTGGAGATTACTCTTTCTCCAACAAAGTCGTGCAAGGGGGTCTTCACGAGTTTGAGATGTGACCTAGGAATCCCCATTCTTTCAAAGGCCTTAGAGTAGATTATATCGGTCGAACTTCTGGTATCGATTAAGATGCGGTACACTTTATGGTTTGCTATGGTCATAGTAACCACCAGGGCGTCATCGTGCGGGTGCTGGATTCTGCACGCATCGTCTTCCATGAAGGTCAGACTACACAGGTTGACTCAGAGTTCCTTGTCAGGCCGTTGGTCAAGTGGACGTGATGCTCCGGATCGGACTTTCGAGAGTGGGCTTTTTGAGCTCGGTTTGAATCTCCTCCACCGGATGAGCCCCCAAAGATGGTGCGGATTTCGGCTGGCTCTTCTGTGGTGTTATTCGGCTGTTCTCATTCTCCATCTTCTATCCGAGTGGTTCTTTCTCCCTTGGCGTATCGGCGCAGATGTCTTTTACGAATAAGGGTCTCTATCTCATCCTTAAGGTCCACGCGATCGGCTGTGTTATGGCCGTGATCCCGATGGAAACGACAATACTTGTGTTTGTCTCGATGTTCCGGGTCGGCCTTCATGCAGATATGCCAATTCAGAAGTTTCTCCCCTCGGATGTCCAGTAGGATCTGTTCGGTGGACGTGTTGAGGGGGGTTTAGGAACGGAATTATTCCTAAGGTTTTCTGCTTGGGCGACGATCGCGGGGGGTGCGATCGTCTGGTCCCTTGCTGGTCGGCTGGGATTCTTCGTTCTTAGGCCTCTTCCCCTTACCAATCGGATCTATCCCTTGAACATTTTTGCGTACATTGGAGAATTCCTCGGCGTTAGTATACTTTTGAGCTCTAGCGATGAGATCGGCTAACGTTTTTGGCAGATTCTTCCCAATAGAGAAGGTGAACCTTCCCTCTTTCATACCACCGAACATAGTGGAGAGTGCCTTCTTGTCATCATAGTCCTCCACTTGCAGCGGTTCCTCGTTGAAGCAAGCAATTTAGTCTTCAATGACTCCTTAGGCTCTTGTTTGATGATGAACAAGTGAGTATTCGGCTTCCGGTTTTTCTTACCACTTATGAATTGGGTAAGGAATAACCGGCTAAGTTCTGCGAAGGAACCAATGGAATTAGGCTTGAGTTGTCAGTACCAACTCTGAGCGGATCCGGTGAGTGTGATTGAGAACCCCCTGCACATCATTACATCTGTTGCTGTCTGGATTTGCATCCATGAATGGTAGACTTCCACGTGCTCGGATGGGTCACCAGACCCGGAATATTGGATGATGGGAGGTATTCGGAACTTCTACGGCATCACCTCATTCATGATTACTGAGGTGAAGGGAGGTTTGGTCTCTTCCATCATCGCCTGAACAACAGCGGGAACTGACAATGGTTGCTGCTTCTTTTCAAGTGTCAGAATTTTATCATTGAGCTTCGCGAACTGTGCTTCCCAAGGATCTTTGTTCTCAGCCACTATCTACTAGGCATTTTCTATTTCGGGAGTCCTCCTTCTCCTCCTCTGTTCCAGCTCGTGGTGGAGATCCATAGGTGCCAGGGCTGAGGTGACCGAGGCATTTGTCGGAGCGCGAGTAACTGTGTTCTGAGCAGAGACTTGGATTTGGGTTGGGGGAGGATTCTAAATCTAAACTGGCGCCCGAGGGCGTTGAGGCCCCTCGAGCCTCATACTCGGCGCAGAGTGAGCTACCACGACCAGACCAATCGGCTTAGGAACAGGGTTTTCCTGAGCAGGACGTGGTTGTGGCTCCTTTTGTTGCTTCATCTGGTTAACCTCATCCCGCAGGGCCTGTATCTCGTTTTGCATGGCTCGATACTTATTCGTCCGATTATGAGAACGCTGGGAAGGCCCTGGGGTTAATTCGGTGTGAAGTAATGAAGAGGAATGAGTCTGCTCATTTTGCTCTGGTTCTGCAGCTACTACTTTCTTCTTTCCTCATGCCATTATTTTTAAGAGTAGGAACCTGACCTTTCGTACCATATTCCCACGGACGGCGTCAAAAATGTTGAGGACAAAATCTAGATGACTCCCCGCTCCGACTCGCGAGCTTCGAATCGCTTCAGCCCCTTGGACTTGCACACTCGTAATGAGCAAAGGAGACCATGGTCTAAGCCGGGGACCCTCTGATGCCTAAGTCAGGTCAAGGGAATCCGGGTCTAAGTTGAAGAGTAGAGGAAGAGTGCAAGATGTTGCGTACCTGTAGCAGTGGGGTCTTTATTGTATTTATACTTGATCATCGGGTGGACTGGGTCCGTTAATCTAGACACGATTCGCTCAATCAGTGAGATTTTCGGATCGCGGGGATATTGCCTGCAATCTAGGGATCGTGTAACATATCATGCGTATCTGTGGGCGAAGTAATTGGTCATGCCTGCTTAAGGTAGTTTCTTATTTTAGAGTATGAAGCGTTCGCATTCCTCCCTAGCCTTGACTCAGGACTTCTGGTCGAAGAGGCCCTAACTAATGTGGACATGGGCCTTTACTGTTGGTTTGTTAAACGTGGATTGTGTCATGAGTCTGAGCCGAGCACCGGTCTGGACGGAATATGGACTTTATTCATCTGTCGAGCATTCTAGAGGTCTTCCCTCCGATCTCCAAGGCGGGTCCGCGGATCGGTCGAGTTGAGTTTTCCCGCAACTAATGCAAGTGGTTGATTTATTCGTTTCTGGTCGGGACTGCCTATAGCTTTTGACGTGAACATCACATTATCTATTTTGGATCACTCCGAACTGACTACTAGCCTCAGATGAGGAGTGCGACTGGGACTAAACCGAGAATTCTTCCTTTCCTTCAGCGGCATTGTCCATTCGGACTACTTGTTATGCATCCGATCGGATTAATGTGCTGTGGCTCCTAAGATTTGCAGGGGTTTGGATCTTCCCATAACAGGCACCACCTAATTTCCCACTGTAGGAACTTCCTGTGAAAACTCAAAAAAGGAAAGAAAAAGAAAAAAAGAAAGAAAGAGAATAAGGCTTATTTTTCCTGAGAGTTGAAAGAAGGGGTGATGTGCGGAATGGGGTTGCGTACTGAGTTACTTAGTAGGCTCTCATTGTATTGAGTAAACTTTGTTGGCCCATCATGAATGCATGTAGTTTATCCATGCCGACCATCCGTTTTTTTAGATCATTTTAGGGGTTGATACCAAAATTTAAATATATCGAAAACTCAAGTGGACCATACCACGAGAAAGAGTCGAAGTATTAATTTCCACCATTGAAACATTCCCAAGGCCCACAGTGGTGTTTATTTGTCATCCAACCAGTTCATGAGATCATACAGACATGGATGAAGGGAAAAAACAACTATAAGGTTGATCTAAAACTTCTGTGGCCCCTGTGAACTCTTCAACAGCAGATGTTCAATTCACATTGTTTCATGTGGTGTGTTCTGCTTGAGTTTTTGATATCCTTCATTTTTGGGCTGAACCCTAAAATTATCTGGTAAAATGGATGGACGGAACGGATGAAATGCATGAATGACAGTAGGCCACTCAGTACGCAATCCGCTTCCGTGATGCGCGGCCCAAAGTTCCTGTCGCATAAGGCCGGCTGGCCACCGTAAGAAAGCACGCAAGGGATTGAATTCATTTTCTTGTTTGTTCCCCGGGCGCTCTGGAATAATGAGTCGACTAGAGGCGAAGCGTCTGAGGAAGGCGGTCATTCCTTCCTCTTTACCTCTTGTTGATCCATCCCCTGCAAACCTTCAGTCTACTCGCCTCTCTCCCCATGTCAGCACCCCATCCCCATAACTCACTATCATCCATCATCATCATCATCATCATCTTTTTCTTTTTCTCAGGTCAATCGCGACGAATCGTCTTGTTCGGTTTACATCGCTTCCGGATGCAGCGTTTACAGAGTGGAGGTAGGCACATTTTCATTTTTACAATGTTTCTCAGACTCTGTTTGCCTCCTTGCTCTCCACTGTGGCATGTCCCTTTTAATCCGAACCGCCCAAATAGTGGGACCCACTCTAATCTCCAAAGATGATGCTAATGCCCATTTGTAGACATGACCACCCTACAGTGGTTCTTACTATTTGGGCAGTTGTGATTTTGAGGTAAGGAGCGTCGCCTCGCCTTTATTCTTAGCTGGAGCGCTGGGGACTTACACACGCAGAGCCTACTTGCGGGAGTGGGAATGGGGGAGACACTCGCTCAACTCGAACGTCTTGCTCCCACCCAACCCCACACCGATGTTCAATTGCATTTATTTGGGAGGGAGAGTACGATAAATACTTTGCCCATCTCAACAACTAGAAGGCTAGGCCGTATTCTTCAATATATCCTTTCATGATCAGTTGAGCTTTAAATCTTTTTATGGAATGATCGGTGCTGTGGACCTTTTGTATCCATTGGTAGGCAACCACATTCTTGTTTGGAGGATAGGCCACAATTTCTTACTTATGGTTTTTACATGAGGATGTCATCTCTTGTCATGGCTTCCATGCATTGCTGAGTTTTACTAGCAGCCCCATAAATATTTCGTTCAACTATCTTCTCGGCTTCAGAAAAGTCAACGTCTTTAATCTTTGGTCCTTTGCATGTTCGAATCTCTTTTCAAATTGCAATACTACGATCGTTGATCCTGGGAGATAAAATGGATAGCATGTGAAGGTATATGCTGCTTATTACTGTGAGTGGAAGTCATTTTGATTTAGGACTAGATGGAAATGAATGAGATATTGACTATTTTGGTCATTGAAAAAGTGGGTAGGGTTTCTTTGAAAAAGGGTAATTGAAGATGAATAAAGAAGGGGAGGAAGTTATTTGAGGTAGAGATAAAGAAAGCCTGATTTAGAAGAAAAATGAGAGACGCTAAAATGATTTAGAGGGAAGGAGGAAGAAAAGATTTTGCAGAAATGATTTTGGAGAATAAAAGTGAACAAGCTTGGAGAGAGTAAAAAAGAGACAAATATCTAGATTTAGAAGAATGATAAGTTCTTATCTGTGAAGTGAACCCACTGTCAAACCATGCAGCAAAGAGAGTTTGTGTAGGAGAGAAGTAAAACCTTTGGCGTTGGAAGAAACTTAGGTTGATAAAGAACAACTCAATTAAGCATTCGGATTTAAGAACCTGGCTCGTTCTTCCTTGATTTCAACATTCCTTTAATTCTCTATCAAGTGATGGTTCTTTTTCATTTTATCAAGTGCAGAGCAGTAGCAAATTTGGAAAAACAGAACCTTTGGAGTTGGTAGAACATTATTTGTTAAAGAAGTTCAACCTTTCTTCTTTAAGATTCAACATCCCTGAGTTCTCCATCAAGTGATGGTTCATTTTCATTCTATCAAGTGCATCAAAGCAAAAAATCTTGAAAATATTGAGAAATTACTTATAGACAACCAAGTTGAGCACAATGGAAGAAGAGGAAGAATGGAGAACGGTGAAAGGAAAAGCAAGAAGTAGGGTATCAATGGATACCTAGACGCGCTGGTGGCCGAGGGATCCAACCTGGTTTAAATGGGCTTGGGTTTCCCATGGAACTTTCTAACTAGGAAAGGAAAACAGAAGTGAGAATTACCTCCCCACATATAGAAGTTAATTAGATCATCTAGAGAAATAGATAAATGTGGAGATGATCCCATTATTTGGGGACTTAAAAAAAAAATCTTTTTGGCTTATCATAAAAAACCTGGAGGCAGGAAATAGTTTTACTGGATCCTTGCCAATAGCCCTACTTTCAATGGAAAAAGTGCATGGAATTAGAGGAGCTACGAGTTCACCAAATGAATTGGCTGAATTGTGCTTTTGTTTATTTTTTTTATTAAGAAGCCAAGATCAGCAAAATTTATTAACTCATGAATGCCATGCCATCACAAAATTGGCTTATTCTTAAAAGTTTTGGCTGGTTTTTTGTTCACCAGTTTCTCATAATAAAATTGTTTGGGTATTGCTTGAACTAATTGGAATTTACATATTCAAATAGCCCTTAACATGGATGGGATGCTTTTGTTAAAAACAACTAATTTATTAATGGGAAAATGCTGTGTGCGCACAATGTACAACTGAAGTTTGTGCACTCATCTTCCACCATTCTAAGGTGGGCACAAACCTATGCTTGTTCAAAATACCATTTGAAGTATGTGCTGGATTTCTGCCCACTGTATTTGGATGGTGGGAGATATGTGCACCAACTCTTGGTGTACATTGTTCATTGAAGTTGTGCCTTTATTAATTGATCCGATTAGTTTTCTTTTCTTTTCTTTTTTCTTTTCCGTCTGTATTGGGTAAGCTGGACTTCTAATTGCTATGCAATGTTCATTTATCTTTTTTGTCCTTTTTTCCTTCACAGATCTCAATGGAAGATTCTATTGTTACCAAGGGAAAGGAGAGCCTCCTCATTCCTGTGCATGCGCAGGTGAATATTACTTTTCTTTATTTGCCTTGTGTGATTGCTAATACATTTTATATGGAAATGTTGTTTCCCTTTTGATTCCTGAAAGTCTAAACACTCAAAAGATACTTATAATTTATTTGAACAAATTTGTTCTCCTTTCTCGTTTCTTCTATAGGCTAATGAGATATTATTGTATGCCTTAATGAAGGTAAGTGATTCTTCATTAGTCAATCGTTGCCCGCATCGAGCTGAGATTCAAAGTGTAGCTCTTGTTGAGATGGACTGTAAGTAACTGTGTTGTATTGTCTCTATTAATAATGATACCTTTCTTATCAACGTATTGAGTGTTCTTGTATTTTAGAAAGTCACCATTTTGCATAGCATATGCATGCCTTATGACATCATCATCATAGCCCTCAACCATTTAGGGTTGGCTTTACAGATCCTGTTTTTCGTTCCTATCCAAGGCCCTATCCTTGGTACAAGTTCCAAGTATCAAATACAAGGTGTCCCGTATCGGTATCGGTTGGTGTAACGGTGACCTCCAAAACCGATACGGATACGGGGGCGTAACGGCGATACGGGGGCGTAACAGCCCGTAACAGCGCAAATTTTTTTTCTTGTAAAAAAAATGAAAAAATATGGATTAAATCCGGAATATTGTAAGCATTCCAAATATGCATTCATTTATAAATTGGAACATGTTTATGGTGGTGTAACGGTCCACTCTTTGGTGAGAAGTTGTATCAGACTGTCTGATGAATTTATGAACCAGATAACCTGAATTTGACTACAAAATTCATATATTTAATTTTCTAAGTATCTACTATCAATGATAGATATATTAGAATGAATGTAATATGAAAATATCTTACATTTAGGTGTTTGCAATTATTTTTGAGGGCCAAAATTCATGCGTAAATAGAAAAAAATATAAAAAAAAATATAAAATGACACCCCAAATATGTAAAATGCACATTAACATGTTCTACTATGATTAACACATCATATGACATCATTAAAATAGCAAAAGAATCATTAAAAAATGATTTTTCGAATTTTCAAAAAAAGGGCCGAAATAAATGCGTAAATAGAAAAAAATATAAAAAAATATAAAATGGCACCCCAAATATGTAAAATGCACATTAACATGTTCTACTATGATTAGCACATCATATGACATCATTAAAACAACAAAAGAATCATTAAAAAACGATTTTTCGAATTTTCCAAAAAAGGGCCGAAATAAATGCGTAAATAGAAAAAAATAAAATAAAAATATAAAATGGCACTCCAAATCTGTAAAATGCACATTAACATGTTTTACTATGATTAATACATCATATGACATCATTAAAACAGCAAAAGAATCATTAGAAAATGATTTTTTGAATTTTCAAAAAAAGGGCCAAAATAAATGCGTAAATAGAAAAAAATATAAAAAAAAAAATAGCACCCCAAATCTGTAAAATGCACATTAACATGTTCTACTATGATTAACACATCATACGGCATCATTAAAACAACAAAAGAATCATTAAAAAATGATTTTTCGAATTTTCAAAAAAAGGGCCAAAATAAATGCGTAAATAGAAAAAAATATAAAAAAAAAATAAAATGGCACCCCAAATCTGTAAAATGCACATTAACATGTTCTACTATGATTAACACATCAAATGGCATGATTCAAACAGCAAAATAACCATTAAAAATTGATTTTTCAAATTTAAAAAAAAGGGGCCAAAATTCATGCGTAAATAGAAAAAAATATAAAAAAATTATTAAATGGCACCTACTTTGATAGATCTGTTAGATATGAAGAAGTGGCGCTCGCTTGGTTATAACGAATCATCATCAATCGCATCCTTATCTCTAGGAATGTTGGAAAGAGGAAATTGGAAGAATATGATAGATTTTGTCCGCTCAATCTTCTCTATAATCCAGCTATACATTTTCTTGATCATATTTCTTTGCTGATAGTGCCAGAGCTGGAAATGATCTGGCTTGATATAAGCCTCGTCTCCCTCATTGTATGTCCAAGGAAAATTTATTCCCAGCCACCTTGCAAAATAGTGCCAGGGTGCATACGCTGATATTGCCCCAACTAAAGGACTTCTGCAATGAGTTGCTACGTCACCAAAAGCGCGATATAAAGAACAGAGAATAGGAGGGGCCAATGAATATTTCTGTCCTTTAGCTATAGCTCCAACAACTACAAATAAAGTAGGCCGGATCGCGTCAGCTCACTTAGAGCTTGGGAGTACTACTGAACTGATCCAATACACGAGAAAGGCGACCAATTCACATGACTTGCTATATTCGGCCCGACTCCTGATCTTCTGCCTGAGGTCGTTAAGTTCTTTGCTGTTGTTTTCGGCGAAACGGTAAGATTAGAAGAAATTTAGCCTTGTAAGAATCACTGATATGATAAATGAAAATGAAAGAAAACGAAAGGGAGAATGGGAATATACCGAAGATATCTGGTAAAGTGTGCTCGCCAAGTAAGATTGTGTATTTTCCTGATATTCGGAAACTTAAACATTTCCCTGAAAAGTTCGATGGTCGTCTCGGTAATCTTTGTTTTACGGCTGGTAAAAGAGAAGTGCGCAAATTCCTCATTTGTTGGCACATATTCATCAAGGAAACGTCCAATAATAGGGAGACTTGTTATCCTATAAAGGTCCCAAAGCATGATATTGACTTCATCAATAGAAAGGTGGAATGAATTGGTAGTGGGACACCAGTAATTCAGGAATCCCTTAAAGATGGTTACATTGCGACAAAAGTGGTCCGATGTGACTTCTATGGCATCCAATAGGTCTATCTTGATAAGGACATTAGAGTGCTTCTTGATTATGGCCCTCGCCTAGGCATTATAGTAGTTGCGAGAAGAAAGGAAACCGCTGTGCGGAATTCCACGGTGCCCCATATAGAATCTCGACTGTGAAATCTTTGTTGCAAAGTTTCAAAGTAATGGGTGGGGAAAAGGTCATGAGGACTATAACTTGGCATTAAAAATCGCATGGAAGATACCTTTCCAGTCCTCTGTTTGGAACCCCTCTACCAATGTGCCCTCCAGGATGTGTGGCTCTTTGATAACCCAATGCGAGGTTTGAAGAATCCTGTTGCGAGCCATTTTTGTTTGTCAGCTCACTATGCAGAATGGAGAGATGACGATGGAGGTTCATGGGGATGGTAATCATTCGTCTCTGAAGGGGCTATTAAACTTGATCATTTCTTGAGACACCTTGACACTATCCCACGTGTTCTGGAGGCGCTTCTTATTGAAATCCTTATTTCTCTTGGAGTTGTTGGTCATTGCTTTTCTTCTATTTCTTTTGAGAGAAGGATGGAGGTGGGTTGTTTCCCCTTATAGATGGCTTGGAGCTATCTGTCTGTATGTTGGAAGTGGTCTTTAACCAGTCTTCCCATTCGGATTCACGACCTCTGGGTGGTCTTTCTATTTCCCCCATGATGATGGCTTGACGGTCTGGACTAGACAAGTGGTCTATTCTATCGGCAAAATCTATTATATGAGGAGTTGGCCTCCTGAATAAAGCAGGATTACTGGTTGTGGTTTTAACTCTTTTGTTGGGGCATTCTGCTAAAGGTGATTGGGAAGGATGTGGTGTTCCTGTTGGTTGACGAGAAGGGGTTGAGGACCTAGATGCAGCGCCAGGTGTCTTCTTAGTCTTTGCCATTTTCTGTAAAAAGAAAAAGGACCGAAAATCAGAAAAAGTTGAGAATCCTAAGGAAAAGGCAAACTTGAAAAATCCTAGGAAGGATTATTACATAGAAGGGAAAGATGCTAAGGAGCAACAAAGAGGCACTTGCGCGAGTTTGGAAAGATCCCTCGAGAGAATATGAAGTTGCGCGGGTAGGTAGAGATTTTTACAGAGTTTCAGTACTTAGCAGATTTTTGTCGAAGCAAAGGTCTGTTGGGTGGTCGCGCAATAGGTCGATATAGGAGCAAGTTGCGCGGTTGCACAATACAACAACATCATGTATGTGAGAATGCGAAAGTCAGAATGAACAGACAAAGGGGCGTTGGGCTTTATATAGACATAGGGGACCTAATAGTTGTTGCGCGGACCCGATCGTGCAACAGCCTGTTAGTGGAGAAAATTTGAAAAATCGCACAATATGCAAGTTTGAAGCATAAAAAAGTTTGATCCATCTTCAAATTCTCTCATCGAAACTATCAAAAAGGGATCAAGAGGGCATCTGTTGAGATACAAAAAATCAGTTGCATGACCATGCAACTTTGCTGTGTTGTGCGACCGCGCAATAGTAAGATGGCTAGAATGATGTTTAAACAGGTTGTTGGAGTTGGATAGGCAAAGGAGCTTAAATTGCTAGAATCACCTTAGAGTTGTTGCGCGATCGCACAAGAAGCTAGAATAAGGAGTGTGTATGTGACCGTGCAACATTGATGAGTTGTGCGGGATTGGGGGTTTCACACGTGCAGATGCCTATAAATACCCCTTCACCCTTCTCATTTTGAATGTCAGGCATTTGGGAGCTCCTGGAGGACATTGATTTGCGAAACTTAGGTATTGAGAGGACTCGCAATATATACCCTTCCTAGGAGTCATGCACTGACCTTAGTCAGTCCCATCCTGGATTGGGAGAGTTCTTGGAGTTGAAGAAGAAAAAGAAAGAAGAGATGTTGGAGCCAAGCTTGTTGTGAGACCGTGCAACAGGGTTGTGCGACCACGCAACAGGGGTCCCGTGCAACTTGCATGGAAAATTTTTGTATGGCTGCGCAACCATGGATTTTAGTCCCCAATTCAAGTCTCCTTGACTCACAAATCGGCATAAAGGAGGGTTTCAAACCCGCACAACTCTTCTATCACTTTGATGGACATTCAGCAGGGGTTGAAATGCTGCTGAAATCATTCTTTCAATTGATCTTTAATGTTGTACAATTAATTGTACTTTGTTTTAGAATTAAGGGCAATGTAAGGAATGTAATAAGAACGCAAATTAATGAAATCTTCGATGATGAACACTCTTTCATTTGAGTTTTCCTTGTTATTTTATAGCATAAATATTTCAACCACCGAAATGATATTTTGACCGAAACACTAACAAAGTCTTTGAATTATTCTGTCCTTCTTTCCTTCTTATTGTGTGTTTCTGGATCTTAAGACAGACAGGACAATTGGTGGAGGTCGTGAGAGGAATGATCTGTACCACTTGGAGAGAGAACCAATAGGTGCGGTAGTGCTTCCTATAGATTTGACAATTTAATGACATCGTCATTTGGGACATCCTTCTTTCCAGAATCTACAGACATTGATTCAATCTCTTCCCAAGTTGTCAAAGTTGGAGTGCAAAGCATGCGAGTTGAGTAAACATCATAGAGTTCATTTTCCTTCTAGAATTGATCCAAGAAGTGATGTGTGATTTAAATTAGTCCATAGTGATGTGTGGGGACCAGCTCGAGTCCTTGGTTTGTTAGGTTTTAGATACTTTGTTCTCTTTATTGGAGTGTGAAGCATGCGAGTTGAGTAAACATCATAGAGTTCATTTTCCTTCTAGAATTGATTCAAGAAGTGATGTGTGATTTAAATTAGTCCATAATGATGTGTGGGGACTAGCTCGAGTCCTTGGTTTGTTAGGTTTTAGATACTTTGTTCTCTTTATTGATGATTACTCTAGGGTGACATGGTTATATCCAATAAAGCATATGTTGGAAGTCTTTCATGTATTTCAGAATTTTTATAATAAAATAAAGAATCAATTTTGTGCAAAATTGTGTATATTCAAGTCAAATAATGCCTTGGAATTCATTTCTCAAGAGTTTCAAAGCTATTTGCAAAGTCGAGGCATTATCCATCAAACCTCTTGTGCTTATACATCCAACAAAATGGGGTGGTTGGGTGTAAGAATAGACATCTATTGAAAATTACTCGAGCCTTGTTACTAGAAATGAATGTTCCGCAGATCTTTTGGGGTAATGCAATTCTTACTACATGTCATTTAATCAATATGGTGCCTTCATGAGTTTTAGATGGCAAAACACCATTCTCTATGTGTTCCTTGTGTAACCAATCTTTCCTCCAAAAGTATTTTTGTACTTGCTTTGCTCATATATTTGGCTCAGTTCAAGATAAACTTTTGCCCTGTTCAGCTAAGTGTATATTTTTGGGATATTCTCATACTCAAAAGGGTTATCAATACTACTCCCACTCTTAAGAAGCATTTTGTGATTGCTGACGCGACCTTCTTTGAAAGTGTTCAAATTTACGCTAAAGATGAGTGTATTGTTGAAGCTACATCTATGGAAGCTTCCTTGTCAAAGGTATTTTCTTTAGAATTTGATGTTGAGATGTTTCCACCACCTTAGAAGGATTTTACATAGACTCATTAAAGAAAAAGGAGAAAAGACTAGGCATTACAGACTATTCATCTTTAATCCACACAATCGACTACTACACCTTTTGAGGTTCCTATTTCCTTGGAGTTTTTTGAACTTGTTGATGACCTTACCATTGCAATTCGGAAAGGTAAATGTTCTTGCGTTACTCATCATATCTCCAATTTTGTCACATTTACCCATTTGTCCCCAAACTATCATAAGTTATGCGCTTACCTTGGCTATGATATCCATTCCCAAGTCAATCCAGAAGGCATTGTCAAATGAAAATTGGAAAAAAGCTATGGATGAAGAGATGAAGCCATGTACTCCAATGATATGTGGAAGTTGACTAATTTTCCTTTAGGTAAGACTTCAGTTAAGTGTAGATGGGTGTACACAGTAAAGTTTTTGCCTGATGGGTTAATTGATCATTACAAAGTCAGGTTAGTTACTCAGTGGTACACTCAAAATTATGGAGTAAATGATCTGGATACATTTTTACCAGTGGCTAATCTTAATTCAGTTCGGGTTGTTATATCACTAGCTGCAAATCATTTTTGGCCTCTCTTTCAGCCGGATGTGAAGAACGCATTCTTACATGGAGACCTACATGAAGAAGTCTACATGGAGCAACCTCCTGGGTATGTTGCTCAGAGGGAGTCATTGAAAGTATGCAGATTGATTAGGTTTATATATGGGTTGAAGCAATCACCAATGGCTTGGTTTTAGAAGTTCAATAGTGTGGTTTTATCATTTGGATTAAACAAAAGTAGATCATTCAGTCTTCTTCAAGCACTCTTATGTGGATGATATTATAGTGATTGGTGATGACTTGGAGGGTATAAAAAACCTGAAGTCATATCTTCAAATTCAGTTTCAGATCAAAGACCTTGGTCTTCTTCGATATTTTTTGGATATTGAAGTGACAAGATCAAAAGTTGGAATAAATCTATGTTAGAGAAAATATACGTGTGACTTTTAGAAAGCGACAGGAATGTTAGGTGCTAAACCGGTTGATACACTAATGGACCCTTGTCTCAAACTTGAAGTTGAAGAAGGAGAATTATTAGAAGACCCTGGTATATACAAAAGGAATGTTGGCACACTTATCTATTTGACCATCACTAGGCTTGATATTGCTTATTCAGTTGGTATTGTGAGTCAATTCATGCAAAGTCCAAGGGCACAACATCTAGCAGTAGTTATGAGGATTCTCAGGTATTTGAAATGTTCCCCTTGGAAAGGTATCATGTATAAAGCTCATGGTCATCTTCACGTAGTCGGTTATTCAGATGTAGATTATGCTGTGTCGAGACATGATAGAAGGTCAACTGTAGGTTATTGCATCTTCATAGGTGGTAATGTGGTAACTTGGAAAAGTAAGAAACAGAACGAGGTTGCCAGGTCAAGTGCTGAAGCTAAATATAGATCAATGACGCATACGACTTGTGAGCTTATATGGTTGAAATCTCTTCTCAAATAATTGGGATTCGAAGTTCAGGTTCTAATGTCTTTACATTACAATAATCAAGTTGAGATATATATCACCAATAGTCACGTGTTTTATGAGAGAATGAAGCATATAGAAGTATATTGCCATTTCATTTGAGACAAAATACCTCAAGGACCGATCCACACACCCTATATTTCATCTCGTGATCAAATTGCAATTTATTCACCAATGCTCTTGGAAAATCTCAATTCGACAAACTTGTTTCCAAGCTACATGCGGGACATCTATGCTCTAGCTTGAGGGGGAATGCTAAAGGTTATGGCTATGAGCCTACGACCTACTTGGTTTTGGTTATGGGCTTACATGCCACTTATTTCTTGGTCTTTTTAGTCTTTGAATATGCTGGTCATTCTATCTAATATAGTAGGGGCAATTTTGCCATTTTTGCTTTTTTAATGCTTAAATATAAAGGATAGAAGGGTAGGTACATGTAACCCTAATCCTACCTTTTCCTCTCTCTTCTCTCTCTCTCCCTTCTTTTCTCTTTTCTTCCCTATTTCATCTCTACACAATCGATAATATCCATAGCGTTACCCCTCGGTGCATTATATGTGGGTCAACCAATCATACTAGAGGAAAGGGATGTGTCGGTTGATGCAACTATATCACATTTGTTATGGGGTTCATGATATGGCAGGTATGGCCATAAAGGCTTCCTTTTGTTGTTTCTTGCTAATTCTCTCTCTCTCTCTCTCTCTCTCTCTCTCTCTCTTTGTATTTTTGTTTATTCCAACCTCAAATGAAGCTTAAAAACTTATTTTAGATTAGATATTGGGCTATTTGGGGATCAAATCACAAGATTTGAGTGAGATTTGATGAACTAAAGTGGAATTGACTAGGGTCAAGCTAGGTTTGGACCGGGGTCGGCCCTAGCCCAGCCCCGACTCTAATTAGGCTGAAAAGGCCTTGGCGACTCCATGTGAGTAGGCTGATGGTATGGTCCATAATATCCAGACAATTTATCTAAATGGGCACCAAGGTAAATGTTCGTGCATAGATGGAAACATCGTAACCTTAAAGTGAGGCCTTATAGAATTATTTCCACCCTTTAAATTATATGACTTTACGGTCAATTGGCTGGGTTGGGGACCATGCATGATTTTGAGACTGGATTGGCACTCAAGCCTTGTTTAGGGTTACATGCCCAGGCCTTACAGCCCCGGTTCTCGTTGCGCACAACCACCTCTAGAATGGACTTTTTGGGAAAAATCATATGTCAAGGGTAAATCATCATTTTCATTTCATTTTCTCATCTTTTTTCACCATGCTTAATTTGTGATTAATTAGGGCCTATTTGGTTGATTTTCAACAGGTCAGGCTGGCAAACTACATTCTTATTAAAGAATAACATTATAAACTATTGAATATATGTTTAAAACACAATAAAATGTTAGACTTTGGTATTTTACATTTTCCATATTTTTCCTACTTGTTAAAAAAAATGGGGCCTAAAAAACAGCCGATACAATCGCATCGTATTGGTTTTTGGGGCCTAGAACTAAAATTTGTTATCTTGCCTCAACAAGTCAACATGCTGTGTATACTTTCTCACGATCTCGATCCAAGCATTAATGTGACTATTCAATGTTCAAAGTATTGGTATTATTACATGTATCCATGACTAGGGATACAAAAATATGTATCAATATTGTTGATATGTGGAAAAATATCATTGGTCAAGGGAAACATAGGGAAAAGGTGGAAATTTTCAATGAAACTTTAGGAGATGTTAAAAGACGCGTGTTTACACATTTGGAAGTCAAAATATTGGAGAAAGAAAACTATACATAATAAGTTTTCCATTTTATAGGGGCTTAAACCATGTGTTGTCAGAAAAAAGCTTTGTATCCATAACCAAAATGAGTTCGTAATATTCAAATACTATACTTGCAAGTAATAAAACATAAGCAGTCCATCCACAAACTAAAGAGAACGAAAAAACTTACCTATGCCTCAAACCTCCATGAAATTATGAGGCATTCAAGGTCATCATCTCTTTCAGCACTAATCAGCCCATAGTACTACTGTCCCATGTGTCGATAGTATTGTGGCTAGGTCATGGACTGAAAGACAAATGTAAGTACTCTCTGAGGTATCATCAGTACTCATCCTCCTTGGATGAGTAATGCCCAGCTGTGGGTACTGTATAATGGTAACCGAGTGTGGTTGAAAAAGGTTCACAGGACATGGACCGATTCCTACTTGTGGATATTACTCGTTGTTGTCATATGAGAAGCTAGGCTATTCCCCTCTATGCACAACCATTAGCACTCTCCTACCCATATCCAATGTTCGAAGTATCGATATCGCTACAAGTTTCGCTGCTCAAGGATACGGAAATATTGATATCGCTGATAAACGAAAATGCGGGGAAATATTAGGGAAACATGGAGAAAATGGTGAAAATTTTCAGTGAAACTTCAAGAGAAGCTAAAATACACATATTTGCATATTTAGGAATCAATAAATTGCAAAAAGAATGCATACATGATAAGTTTCCATTTAATGGGGGCCTAAAAGCTTGTGTTGTCGTAAGAAACCAGTCTAACCATACCATCCATCCCATCATCCATCTAACCATCCATCCAACCATCCATCCAACCATCCAACCTTCCATCCAAACATCCATCAACATTTCAGAATATTGACAACACGTGATATCTCGCCGAGAAATCATCAACAACTAGAAAAGAAATGAAAGACTGTGGTCTCGATATTGCCCATCTTGCAATAATGATAATATCGTGATATGATTGATATTATCGTCGACAATTTGAGTATTGCATACAACCATGCACCCATAAACAATTGAAATGGAAATTTTTTTAATAAACAGATTTTTGGTGATATTGATACATTGGCAATATTATAGAAACATCCCTGATATATCAGTGATAAAAGCAATGCCTAGAATTTACAAAGTCGAAAAATTTGACAATACCGATGCATTGGCGATACAAGTGACACTTAGAATTTACACAGTCGAAAATATTAGTCATACATTGGAGATATCAATACACTAGCGACGCTTAGTGATACTTGGTGATACATCGTCGATACTTGGAATTTCTGAGACTCCCAAGATATCGCTACCGATGTTATCGGTATTGTCGAGTTGGAGATACGGATAATACTGAGGATATTTTGATAATATCAGGGTTACTTCAAACAATGCCCATATCCATAGCTAGAATATTGTGATTGAGCGTTGTCACCGTAGGTAATACTGGAATTGGTCATGCCATAGCCATATCTATAGCCATAGTAGCCACCATGTGTATAAGGTGGGATGGAAGTAGAGCTTTCCTGCTCTGAACTAATGTCCATGGAAACATGCCATGTGCAGGAGACTCCTCTTGGTGGTGTGGGAGCTGCTGCTTCTTACCCTTGTGACACTCAAAATGAAGATAATGTATGAGAGCATGGTCTCATCCTGAGTGCCACAGTCAAAATCTACCTACTTATTGAACTGGTTAACAATCTTTAATTATGACCAGTCTTGTGAGCATAGCCATTGCCACCTCCATCCCAGCATTCCCATCGATCTCACGGCCACCACTGCCGTGATTGTCATTACCCCATGGCCACCATCATTACCTTGTCACCTTTGTGAGATGGGTATAAGATCTCATCGTTATCGTCAGCACTTGAAATCATGCGACGTCTTGGAGTACACTGTGAAGATACCTCATGACCTCATTAGGTGTTGGATTCCTCATCAATGTGGCCAAGGAGTTGCCTTTAGTCTTTTCCTTCTCCATGACCTGGTCAACATCAATGCCAAGAGCCACTTCTCCTTTGGATACTGTTGGATTAGGTCCTCCATTAGTATCATCCAAGTTAGCTGACTTCACTCACTAGTAAAGTGGGTCCTCAACATTATCTTTAAGATGGCCTCTACGCTCATAGCCATCAAGTCCAATGGGCCATGCTCTGTCAGCTTCCCACGTTTTGCCCATAACTAGCTCTCTTTTAACTTCACATTATAGTGACAAAATACGATTTTCTACAGCTTCTCATAGCCCATTCTATTCCTACAGCTATTGACAGGTCAGGTCCTATATTATCCATACCTTGGCTAACCAGTTTCGGGTCTTGTCGGGTCCAGGTCTGTTCTCTAAGATCTGGACCTAGAACTGCTCGGGTTCAGATGCCCGTTGGATCTTTGGATCTATGCTTCGAGTTGGGCTTGGTTGGGCCGCACTTCATGCTTCCCAATCCCAGCCAAAAATCCTCTAGGCTAGCCCACCCAACACGTCCCAAAAAAATTGAAAGCATCGCCCATGTGTAGCCCATACGATAGCTTATATACCCATGATCAACCGACGCAACACGTGGCCAATTGCACATACCAAATGTGTAAAATAAAATGGAGATGTTAAAGTTTAAATGGAAATCTCAAGTTATTTCGTCCAAGTTAAATGAAAAAATTGCAATTCCTATGCAAGTCAATCTTGCATCTTATATAACCCATGTACATCTTACATCACCCTTGAACATTGGTGCATACATGATCAAAAAGGATAAAATCACATTTTGAAAGACTCGAGCAAGCGCTTCTAGCGGATGCTATGTGTCTACTCACACGTTCATTTTAATTGAACTATTGGCATGAGCTCACATATGAGCCCTATCATTAATATATAGTTAATTACAAATAACCTCCTACTTTTTTGGGTTATTTTTGGATACACGCCCATTTTAAAAATATTTAAAGTAATCTACCTACCATTTGGAAATACAGTGAGAAAAACACTTATTTGACTTTGACTAACAAACATAGATGGAAAAGCACTGTTAAGGGCTGAAAAAGTTGGTCCTGCCCCAATGACCTTTCATTTTCAGGATTCTACCCCTGTTGTTGGAGGTGGGCTTTCAAAAGAGTCTATGAGGCCCACATTTATGTATGTCTATGATCGATGCCGTTCATCCATTTTGACATCTCATTTTTGGCTATGAGCCCAAGAGTGAGGCAGATTTTAATCGCAGGTGGGCCCTAGGAAGGTTTCAATGTTGAGCAATCTTTGGACCGTAAAGTTGATATGCCCTAAAATGATCTAGAAAAACGGATGGATGGCATGGATTTTTCACAAACTCCATGGTGGAACCCACCTAGCTTTCGACCCAAGGATGGGGAGCCGACATGCTGGCGATCTGACGTTTGAATGACCCTAGGCCCACCATGATGTTTATGAGAAATCCACCCAGTCCATCCGTTTTGGAAGCTCGCGTTAAGACATGAAACCAAAAATCAAGTGGATCTGAAATTTTAAGTGGGCCAACGACTAGAAACACCATGATGTTTATATGCAATCTAAACCATTCATAAAGTAGCCCAACCTTCATAAAGTAATTCCCATTGGGATGAACTGAAATAATAATAATTACAACCTGATCCAAAGCTTTTGTGGCCCCTTGAATCTTTCAATGGTGGGCATACAATCTCCACTGTTTCTTTCGTATGGCCCATGTGAGCATTAGATTTGCCTCACTTTAAGGGCCGTGCCCTAAAATGATATAGTAAAACGGATGGACGGTTTGGATTTTTGCAAACACCATGGTTGGCCCCACCTAGCTTCCAATAAGATACTAATGGTCTGGTGTAGGACAACCTAATCCAACCCTAAATGAATGCGGAATTTAAAAGGGGCAAATTTATGCAAGCATTAACAATAAAACTCAGCATTATACATCATGAATCAAGAAGGAACTAAGGAAAATTCAACAATGATCACGGCCATCCATCACAAACACATCGTATTGAACCTTAAAATCTGAATTTATTCAGATCCGGTGAAAGATATGACTTTCGTCTCGCAATGGGTCTGTCCGATGATACAAATGAATTCTCTAATATAGGAAATAGGAATTTTTGGATTGGGAAATCTTGGAAATTTAGAAAAATTGATGATTCTTTAATTATATTTCAAATCTAAGGTCTTGGGTGATGAGATTTGAAGAAGATCAAAATATGTATATGTGGGGATCAAGATCTGCTAAGATCTAATGATTTGGATTGAAAAGAAAAGGGATCGACTTTTAGATCTAGAGAATTTAGAAGAAAAGGAAGAAAAATAGGTTTAAAGAAAAGAATACCTTGAGAAAAGAAAGTAGGAGAGAGAAGGAGAAGACGGGAAATCACTTCCTTGGGCCTCACGCCCTCTTTTAATCACTAGAAGTCGAAGACGGAATCGTCTGACCTTAAAGAAGCAAAAGCTCTCCTTTTCATGAACATAACATAGCATTCCCTTTGAGGTCTAGAGCAAAAACACCCTTTTAAATTCAAAATTACATTAAATGACCAAAATACCCCTACTAAAATTTTTTTGAAAAAGAAATTCACAAAAAAAAATTATGCATACATTGTCTCAAAACTCAAATAAATAAAATATGCATAAAATAAACTCAAATCCAAGATGTCCAATGTGCCCCCGGTGATAGTGCAATGAAGGTGACCCGTGCGATCCAACGGTCCGATCACACCATCCTCGCAAACCCATGGTCCAAATATCTCTTCCAAGCAACTTACACACGTCACAAACACATGTGTAAGGTCTTCAACCTCTGGAGACCTGACTTGTACCCGTCATCTAACTACATTGACATGGGTAACGCATGCCTCCTGCGTTGATATACTTTGAATGGTCTGATGTCTGCATCATGGTCTCTCTTTGAGTGGAGTAGGTGCGACCCTGGCCTCACCAAACACGGTGCTAGTGTTTTAAATATCGACGATGTCAACCGATATATCCCACGATATATCTTGTATCCCACCTGTGTGATGCAAAACACATAGGTAGTGTTGATATATCTCACCTATTCGATCTAGTGAGCATTTTCAATTTTTGATTTATGTTTTTGCCATAAATCACATTAAACCAATGTCAAATGGTTATAAATCTATGATTCTTCATTTTTTTCCACGAAAAATCATTGGAACTTCAATTTCGAGATTTGAGGGAGATGGGTCAAGTTGCGGAAAATTGAGAAAAATCTAAATTTCTCAATTTCTCGCAAATCAGTTGCAATCTTTGTATCCAAACAAAAAATTAAACATGTATGTAACTTGATCTAGTGATTCTTCTTTTGCTTTTGAATGTATTGCTTGGGTTTCCATACATGTCTTCTTACGTTTAAAAATTATATGAATAGACTTTGAATATACTTGCATTAGTTCAGTTTGAAAACGCATATATTAGGACCCCATACAAAGGAAACCCCTATTATGTGCACCTTTTTTTTTCCCGTAATGTTTTGATTTCCAAGTGTGTATTAATGTCTTTTTCAACTATCCTTGAAATTTCATTGAAAAATTCAACCAATTTCCTAATTTTCCCATGTTTCCCAACATCAATGATAAATTGCGTGATACAACTGATATATCCCATGCGATAACCGATATGTATTCGTATCCCAAGGGTGTGATACATTACGCGATAACAATATTTAAAACATTGCACGGTGCAACCCTGACAGTGGGTCCCACCTTGATGCATGCATTGTATATCCAGGATGTCCAACCTTTTGATAAGGTCACAGAGACCTGGATGAAGGAAAGGAAACAAATATTTGGTTGATCCAAACTTTTTGAAGCTTTCTGTGTTTTAAGTCCACCTAAGATTTTGTTCTGCTTCATTTTTGGTGTCCTTTTTTTTTTTGAAAGATAACCAAGATTTATTAACACACAAAAACAAGCAACAAGGAAAGAAAGACAAAACTGAGCCACTGAGATCTACCCAGCTTAATCCCAAGAAACATCACATTACAACCCTTAAGCATTTCGATGGTGGAGGCCCACCCTATAGCTAATAATCTCACCCTTTGAGATACAATCTCTATCGATTTGCTCTCATTGCGAAAGCATCTACCATTTCTCTCTTCCCAAATAGACCACCAGACAATCGGTAAAGTCACTCCATAGTAAAGTCCTTTGCTTTCCCAAATTAACTCCATGCCAAGCCTTTAAGAGATCTCCCGTTGAAGAAGGAAAGTTCCACAAGACTTTGAATTTGGGCCAAGATATGACCAAATCAGATTGATAAAGGAATAGTGAATGAATAAGTGGTCCATCGATTCCTCGTTCCCCATACAACAAAGGCAAATATGCTGGGGCCCATTTCCTAAAATGAAAAACGGATTGATGGTGTGGATATACAAGTTGTACATCAAGGTGGGCCCCACGGTCATGGAAGCACCGTGTTGGGTGAGTCTAGGGCCGCACCTAATCCACTCTCCCCTCTCTACCTTACAGGCGATGTGACAGTTGAATGATCTGACAGACCCCACCGTAGGCGGGGCCCACTGCTATTTGTGAGAAATCAACCCCCATCAATCCGTTTTGGCAACTCATGTTAAGACATGGACAAAAAATCAGGCGGATCTGAAGCTCAAGTGGGCCACACGACTAGAAACAGTGGATAGGGGCTTCCTACCGTTCAAACCTTTCTGAGCTCCACCATAATGTTTATATGCATTACAAACCATTCATAAAGCAGCCCAACCATTCATAAGGTCATTCCCACTAGGATGAACAGAAAGAACATAAATATTAGCATGATCCAAAGCTTTTGTGGCCCCAGATTGTTTCAATGGTGGGTGTATATTCTCCACTCTTTTCTCGTGTGGCGAACTTGAGCTTTGGATCCAACCTGGATCCAAATTGACCCAACCAGGAGCTGTCTAGACTCTTTTTCTAATTGGGTACTAGATGGTAAGACCAGAACCCAACCTGTTTGCCAATGAGTCCAAACATGGGACCTGGATCCGTTAAAATCGGGTAGAGTCCGTTGGGTTCTTGCGGGTCCCAATATCCATTGACAACCTTACCCGTTCCTCGTAGTGTGGATGAGTGACCACGTATTCCAATTCCTCTCACATGGTGAAGAAGAGGAAACTATTTGGGCTAGAACATGGACCACCAATAACTGCAGTTTGGGAACCTTGAGCACGTACATGAACCACCACTTGTCTACCTGTTTGTCATGAATATCTATTATTTCAATGCAATAATATTTAACATTGGGGCAATACTTTTTAATTTCCAAGAAATTCATACACTCACATGGCATCATTCTTCTTTGATGCTTTTGCAGTTGTAGACGAGAATAGGCATCTAGCGTCTCTAAAATGCATAGCTGTCAATTACAAGTATTAATCATCCATTCACTATTTGAATGACTGTATTATAAGAAAGTAAAATACTAAATATATCATTACCTCATTCCCAATCTATTTTCCTCTTCGACTTGGGAAATAGTTTCTATGAACTTGGTGGATGACCACCTTCAAATCATTATTCTCGTGTAGCTGATGCTTGTGATGGTATTTCAGGTTCAGGAAATTTGTTGAAACCCAAAGATTATTTAATCAACAACATAAAAATAATAGAAAAAATGTAATATTTAAAAATTCAAACATTATGTAATTTACTAGAAATAAAAGATGTCATTATTAAGATACTTACTAGCCTGGTGAAGTGCTCAATGGTCTTTTACCATTTCTACGAATGAGGGGATGCAGCTGTTATAAATTCTTTCATAACACATCAACTTAAACATTGACCCCATCAATGGCCATGTCTCATTGTCTACTGCCCTTAAGATCCTATAGATCAACTCTATGATGACAAGCACATCATGAACCTTATCCTATAATTAGTTCCTCACAACTATTTCCTTAACATACTATGCCATGGTATTAAAAAATGATTACATAACGGCTGTAACAACTGTTACAGGGCCAAAACAGTTTTTTTTTTTTTTTCCAAAAAGAAAAAAAAAAGCTTTAACAGCCCGTATCATAATGGTAACCGCGGTGGCTGTTATGACCACCCCTTACCATTATGGAATATCTTGTTGTGTGCACTTTAAGCGTCTCTGTTTCTATTCATTGTGTGCCTTAATCCTGAATAGGTTTCTCAATCCGCCCTTGTGCAACAACAATCTCTCTAATGCAATAAAGTTCATGGCAAACTATGTTGCCCCCGTCCGAACTATATCCTCTTTCCACTCCTTACGCATCGCTCCTAACAACTAAGAGTGACTATGTATGAAATTTGTCACTCTCTTCGCACTCTTGATGGTGGTCCTCTTTGAGTCCCTTCGCCCGATCACTTCTAGCATGAGGTCTATGCAATGAGCTGCACATGGGGTCCAATACAAATTATAATACATGTTCATTGGCCTCTTTCCATCTTGACAAAGACCTTGCCATTGTCTATCACAATTTGCATGAGATTCCTTAGGTTAACCTCTTGTATCACTACCTTTAGAAGGTTCTATATGTAGGAGTGATCCTTGATATTGGCGGAAGCATCAATTGTCCTCAAGAATAACGTCTGCTGTATACAGTAGACCACGATTGTTTTTGGAAACGATAATAACATGTTTTATTGAGTGAAGGCCAAGGCTAAAGAATACAAAATAAACAAAATACAAAACACTGCACCCTTACAACTCTATCTAGCTAGTTGGAATTTGATCACTGGCTATTACATTAGATGCTTGCGCCCATTCTATTACATTCAATTTTGCTCTATTGAAGACTTCAAAAAATCGACCCTTTCGATTTTTAAAACAACGATTATTTCTCTCCAACCAAATGCTCCATAGTCCTACTAACAAGCACAAATGCTAAATCCATCTCCAGACTTTAACTTTGCCCCCTCCGTGCCAAGCAAAGAAAAACTAATGTATTGAACTTGGATTAACCCATATAACTCTAAGCATGTTGAAAAAGCCGTCCCGCATCTTTGATGCAAAAGGATAGTGAATAAAGAGCTGATGGACCAATTCCTCGTTGTTATAGCATAATAAACATGAATTTGGGATTTTCATGCCGCGCCTTCGTTATTTGTCGATTGTGAGAACCTTTTTCCTACCCACCAACCAAGCAAACACTGCCACCTTGGAAGGAGCAATAAAAGCCAAACGTAGGCTGCATGGCACTCTACTTGGTCGAGATGTCCACCGTCTAGTCTCTTGTAGGACTTTATAGAGAACTTTCCAGATTTTTCAATGAGCCACGCCAAAGCATCTTCCTTCGAGGTAGATGGATGCTGACTTGAAAGTAATTCCAACAATCTAATCAACTCCTCCACCTCTTCATCATTCAAATTTCTTCTACAAGGAGGTGCCCACACAACTTCCTCACCATGAATAGAAAAACACCTCTCAACAGAAATACTTGGCTCGATGGCAACAATACCTACTAACCGAGGAAATATAATACTCAATTTTTGGTCCCCAACCCGCACATCTTCCCAAAATCGTATCTTCTTGCCATTGCCTAATGAGAATCCCACACACTGTCAATCCTTATTTTTCAATGAGTTCACCATCTTCCCTAATGACGAGGCCTTATACAAGGAAGAAGCTTTTGTCCATGTACCCTCCTCAACTCCATATTTTCTACCCAACGCATCTCTCCACAAACTTCCTCAATGCCAAACCTCGAAACCCATTTCCCAACAATGCCCCATTCATCATTTCCAAACTACGCAAGCCCACACCCCCCTAAGACACCAGTTACATACTTCTTACCATTTTACAGTGGAATGTGTGATTTTCTTTAGAAAATCCCACTTAATCTTTTCTAACTTAGCTACAATAGATTTTGGGCATTTGAAAGTAGACATGAAAAAAATAGGAAGATTTGACATTGTTGACTTTATTAGTGTCAACCTGCCTCCCAAGGAAAGATGCCTGCCTCCTCCAAGATGGCAACTTTCATTCAAATCTTTTGATAATTTTATCCCATGGATGCTTGGCCGGCTTCCCTATGCATAAGGGGAGCCCCAGGTATGAATATGGGAAAGAACTTGCTCTACATCCAAATCGTGTTGCAAAGCCCTCGACCTCACATAAGTGCAAAGTATCGTTTGCATACTGAAGATGTGAAATTTGAAAGTTGAGTTATCCATATGAAAACCTTCCATTAATCCTGTCGACACCCCTTGTTATCATTCTCCCAAATGCCTCCATCACCACCACAAATAAATAAAGAGATAATGGATTGCCCTGTCGCAATCCTCTAGAAGAGGAGAATACTCTTTTGGTGTTCCATTAACCAAAACCGAATATTTTGCCAATCGATCACAAACTTGCATCTAAGCCCTCCATTTCTCCTCATAACCTAGTCGCTGCAATGTGTAGTCGAGAAAATTCCAATCCACATGATCATAAACCTTTTCAATGTCTAACTTGCAGATGATGCTCTTCTTTCCTTTCCTTTTACAAGAATCAATGCATTCATGAGCAATAAGGACACTGTCCGCTATTTGTCCGTCTTTCATGAATGCATCTTGAGATTTTGAAATCACCTCGCTAAGAACCATACTAAATATAGAAGCCAATATTTTCACCAATATCTTATATGATGCCCCTAATAGGCTGATTGGCCTAAAATCCCTTGAACACTCTGCACTGTCTTTTTTAAGATTAAGGTAGTAAATGTTGCCGTGAATTCTATCGCCAAATGACGCGAATCAATGAACTCATGAATAAAGTCCAAATCATGTTTATCCATGCCCAATTTTTTTTGAAAGAATGCTAGTGGGTAACTATCTAGTCCAGGTGCCTTATCTCTCCCTAGCTCCGAAACTGGCCTTTCTAATGTTTCCGTCGACGCTGAAGATAAGGATGCAAAGGAGAGATTGTCAAGAGGTCTCAACCATTCTTCCCTTTTAAGCAGCTCTTTATAAAACTTAACCATTGCTGATCATACCTTATCCTTGCCTTCAATTCTTTCCCCCTCCCCTATGACTTGTTATTTTATTAGCCCGAGCACTTGCTATAGTGTGGGAAATTTTGTATTCTTATCTCCCTCTTTCAACCAAATTGCCTGAGAGTGCTGCCTCCATTTGATTTACTCCTCCCTTAGGCTGTGTTATATTTTGCTTTATAGACTTCCTTCCAAGCTCTCTCTTCCTCCGATAACTCTTTGACCTCTTCTTTTATATTAAGTGCCTGGATATTTTGAAGAAGTTTCACCGATTCCTTTTCATGAAGCTTCCACACCTCCTTTTTCCACACCATTATCTTCTCTTTTAACAATTTAAATTTCTGGAATAACTGAAAGCCCGCGTAGTCACCCCCTTGAAAGATGACCACCATTCTTTAAATTTCTCCACAAATCCTTCCACCTTTAACCAGGCAAACTCAAATCTAAAAGGATGAGGACCCCAATCCTCCTCTTCCACTTCTAAAATTATCGATCAATGATTGGACACAGGTTTTGGCAGACCCCTTTTGATGAACAAGAGGGTATTTTTCTATCCAGTCCAAAGAAACAAGAAATATATCCAATTGTGATTCAGTAGCATTAATCTGACGATTTGACTGCATAAACTTCATCCCTACCATCAGTAAATCTGCCATTTCATTCATGGCTATCCATTTTGAGAAGTTTTTCATATTGCGAGTTATCTGACCCCCATTTGATTTTTCATATGAAAACCTTACTACATTAAAGTCATCTCCCATGCACCATGGAAAGCTCCACTTATACATCCAACTCATCCCATAGAAGTGACCTATTCCTTGGGCTCAACAGACCATAAACAGACATGAAGATCCACCGGTAACCTGAAGATAAGTCGCGTAGTAGCACTGAAATCGGATAGTTGCTGATCAAACTTTCTACTTTCACCCAAATATTTAGGTCCAAAATTACACTGATTCCTCCTGCTAAACCTACTGCCTTAAGAGGTACCCATTCTTTAGGTCTCGCACCCCAAAAAGAATTTACTAACCACCGATCTACTACCTACAGCTTAGTCTCCTGAAAAAAACTACCATTAACACTTTGTATTTTTTATACAAATCCCTTATTTGTCCTCTTGTCTGCAGACAACCCAAACATCTGACATCCCCAGCAAATTATCTTCATTAAGAACTTGTCCTTTCCTTATTTGCCCATGCTGCAAGTCTAGGAGAGGACCAGTCATTGAATTTATTAATGCCCCCAACCTCTTTGACTGCCTGTGGTCACTTGCATCTTCTAATCTTTGACCATGCAGAAGTTGATGGTTAATCTGCCTCCCTTTCTTCTCCACAAACTCAAACAATTCCACAGTCTTCCAGCCTATCTCCGAAAGATACCCCCACAAACGGGCGATCTGAAAAGTTACATCTTTTATCCACTTCATCCCCTGTGCCATTGACACTCTACGAATGTGATTATGGGACGAAACAAAAGGAATGCTTGAATTGGACCTTAGGGGGTGTTTTCTTTTTTCATTTACATATGTATTTACCAGTAAATGGATAATGATTATTTACCTATGTAATTACAACATCCATCTTGATGTTGAAAAGAACCCATCGTACGTCCTTTTTAGGGAAACTTATTTCAACGGTTGTGATTATCATATGAGGATGATATTAGATCCATCTTATCCAATGGTTCAACATTATGAGAGATGGCCCACTTGGGGCCCGCATGTTGACAATGAGCTTGTTTGAAAAGCTTCCCATTCAAGAGAATTGAATTCATACTAGTCTCACATATAAAAATTGTGGGGCCCACCGTGATGTTTTTATCTTATCCACACCGTCCATTTGTTCTGCAAGCTCATTTTAGGGCATGAGCCCAAAAATGAGGCAAATCTGAAGTTCAAGTGGACCACACCAGAGGAAATGGTGGGAATTGAATGCCTAATGTTGAGAACTTCTTGGGGGCCACAAAAGTTTTGGATCAAGTTGATATTTGTCTATACCCTCCAAACATGTTAGTTTGACCTTATGAATGGGTTGGATGATATATACACATTCCTGTGGGTCCTATGAAGGTTTCAATTTTGAATGGCAGATGTCATTAACCCCTTGTTTCTAGTGGTCTGGTCCACTTGAGCTTCCAATCTACCTTGGTTTTGGGCTTATGCCCTATAATGAGATGGTAAAATGGATGGATAGCATAGATCAAATACGTCACTGTGGAACCCACGGATTTTGATGGTATTGAAGCCTCGTTCCATTTCATACTTTCTGGCACTGTTTTCAAGTTGTAATTACTGAGGTAGTTTTCACTTTAAACAAACACCCTTCAAAAGCAATTATTAACCATCTACCCCTATTTACATATGTAATTGAAAAAACAAACACCCTCTTAAAGGATGTTGCACCTCCACTTTGTGATCCTCTAATGCCTTTTGGTTCTGGATTGCTAACAGGACTGCTTCTACCACCTCTGCTAAGCGAGAACATAGATTCGGTGCGTTGCTGTATGCTTATTGTGATACTTCATGCCGAGGTTGATTTGATTCCATAGCCGGAATACCCATGGAAACTAATCTCGAGCGATTGCTAAATCCTGCATCCAGACTGACAGTTGCTGATGGTGTTTCAATTGAAACACCCACATCATCCATCTGTGTTTCAGTGCAGCTTAAGACCTTGATGCTGGCCTGTACCTTTGTTTGCGACAGCCCGTAATCCCTTTCATCTAGTTCATAAGACAACTCAACTTCCTTCTATGGTTGCAACATCTCTATCTGATCTTCTTCGATTCCGACAACAATTCTCGCTAACAGGTCCCCTCTGCTATGTCCTCCCATTTTGAACTTTCGCGCTTTGATGACTATCAGAATGACTGCACCCTCTGTTGCAAATAAAAAAAGGGTCGAGTGCACCCCCCCTCCTCCCCCCCCAAACACAAATAAAAAAATGCATGTGCGCAGCGATGAAGAGAAGATTCACATGCTACTCTTTCATTGCGCATGCAAGAGAAGAGGCGTCGAACTGAAATGTTGAGGCAATACCCAGACCTGACTTGAAAATGCTAACGTCACAGGAATATGTGTTGATGGAGTCTCCTCTTCCTTTTTTAGTTTTTGTGTCACAGGGAACACGCATCATGAGAAGGTTGTTTACTGCTTCGCCTCTCCCTTCTAGCTCCACGACAACTGAAGATTGCTGTCTGTCTATAATTAGACTGACCTCTTGTCTACATGTCACACTCCCATTCGGAAGCGTGGCGAGAGATGACTGCTGCTTATTAAATCTTTTGCATGCGTCTTCCCCTGGGTATGGTGGATCACGGGAACACCAAAATGTTCTATCTTCTCCAAACTTGTCATCCGCCATCACTGAGCTCTTGCAAGCCAAGGCTTTTGCTTCTGGATCTGTAATCTTCTCCTCTCTCACCATTTTCACTACAAATTTAAGCTCTCCCACCCTGATTGAAATTTCTTCTGGTGACGGCTGCAATTTCTTCTTCCTGATCAGAACTCTAGCAAAACGAATGTTTTCACTGCCTTTTGATATGGGGTCTATCATCACTACTAGATCACTTGATCCCTCGATCTCTGGAAAAACTTCATTAATTCAGAATTCCAAAGGAAGATTCCATATCTGATACCATATTTCTTCATACTGAAATATCGATCACTCTTCCCACCTTTGGATACCCCGGACCAACTTGTCTCTGTGGAGGTTAACTACAAGGAAGAATTGATCCGTATTGATATGAGAAATTGGATATACCTAAACGTCATGTTCATTTAAAGATTTGATTACCCACTCTTCTTCATCTATACTACAGTCATCGGCCCATGGCCAACCATTTCTCCGCTTCATCCTCTGAAATTCCTGGTTTTACAGATAATACAAAGCCGTTCTTTAATTCATTCCAGGTGTTTTCAAATAATTTGTATTGATTCTAACTTTCGGACCATTATCTGAATGTTCTTTCCAAACCCACACCTCTTTCTTTTGCTCATAACGATTGATTTCTGGCACCGTCTTTTTCCTTGCTTAACAACATCATGAAAAGAACTCATATCTTTCATTTGCTGATTTGCATCTTGATGCAGGACACATGATTTAATGCTAGCATGCAACGTGGAGATTATAAAAGAGTCCATAAAGTAATTCAATTAACAAAAGATGCTAGTCTACCAAGTAATTAAGAGTAAAAATAGGAAATAAATTCTGATTTAGCCTAAATCACATGCCCGCATGCTAAGAAATCACATAAATCAATTAAAACTAGGACCGATGGAAGGATAAAACTTTCAATTTAGCATATGCATGTTCTACACTCAATGGACAAATTTGTAGGTTTTATAATTAGGGTTAGGAAAGAGGAAAAATCTAAAATTAGGAAAATTTGGGTTCATGGGAATTGGTGATTTTGGAATTAGGGTGTTTTTTTTTTTTTTTTTTTTTAATTGAGGAAATTAAGAAATTGAAGATGTAGGTTTAGAAGGTTGTAATGGAAGGGAAAAGACGAAGACGAGAAGAAGAACAATACCTTTCGAAGAAGAAAGAGGAAGGATCTAAGATGAAGAATACCTTGGGGAATCCACCACCAAACAAGCTTCTACCCTTCCACAATTTGATTCGAAGGGAGAGTTTTTTTTTAAAATAATTTTATTTATTTATTTATTTTTTATTTTTAACCCTAGAAAACAATGAGGAGCTTCTCTCTTCTTTTTTTCTTCTCAAATCTCCAATTGGGTTGGAACTCCACCCACCCTGTGCTTTTATAATTAAAAATTCGGAATTAAAATCCAGCATAATTACAACTATGCCACTCACTTAAGTGGCCCATCATCCAAAATAAGAAAACTAAAACATATATTATCAATCTCAACCATTAAATAACTCATAAAAATAACAAATAACATAAAGAAAGTAAGATCAAAGTCCAAGGGGCCATGATCTAAAAGATCTGGTGGCCCGATGGCCTGATCGACAAGATTCAACGGTCGGATCGACACGAAATAGAAATCCTATAACTAAAATGATCTCTTAAGAAACCCATATGCATCATCCTAAGGTGGGGTCTTCTTGATGCACGTCCAATGCATGTGGGGTCTTCAAAATGGCCTGGCGGGCCCCATTTGGAACTCGTTTCCCATCCACAAAGAAAGTTGCGCTGATGTGGGTGGCCGTCGCTGTCTCTGGTACACCCGAGTAGGTCCTCTGATGTCCCCATCACATCTCTAAGCTGTGAAGTTCCACCCTCAGCGTATTCATTCGTACCCGTACTCCCCTTTTGATAAGAGTCCTGGTTTTTGCTCGAAATGATGCCACTGTTTATCTTCGACCTTTGTTAATTTCTGGTTGTTTCTTCTTTGCTTCTTTATTCCCCGACCAAAACATGCCTTTTGCACAACTAGTTTCTTCCCACCAAAACTTTCACCATTTAATAGATTAGTTGCTCCCTCCACTTCCCTCTCTAAGGTCACGTAGACAAATGCAAAACTGCGGTTAGCAAAGGAGCTAGAGCTTAAGGGATCACCACCTCCATGACCTTCTCTACTTTGCTAAATACTTTCTTGAAGTTGATCGGGAGCCAACTTTCCGAGAAACCTTCAACAAACAATGCCGAATACTTAGGGAGCATGTTTGGAGCTTTCTTCGTGAAAACCGACTTCTTCCTTCAAACTTCTATCCATGGCCTTTGATCTTCAACATTCCTTTCTTCATCAACATTGTTCGAATCTGTCAAAACCTTCTTTTCCTTATCAAAGATGGAAGCATTTGATCCACCCTCTTGAACATCCATCATTTTTGTTTTCGCCACTTTTCACCATTTTTTCCCAGTGGACCATTTAATTGATAATTGATAATTAGGTGGGCCTTGTACGCCCATCATACATCATAGTAATGCAGGAGCATTTTCACACCGGGCTTGAGTGGGGTAGCCCGTGGGATGCGAGGACACACTCGGGGTGGGTGACCCATGCGATTTGGGGCCCAGGGGGGAGGTCTCGTGTTCGAGACTTCTCACCGGGGGTGATTAATGCAGGGGCATTTTACATCGGGCTCAAGTGGGGTAGCCCGTGGGATGCGGGGACACACCCAGGGTGGGCAGCCCATGTGATTGGGGCCCACCAAGGGGGTTCGGCCGAGGTCCTAACCTATGAGATGTGGGACCTGGGCTATGAGATAAAGGGATTAATTTGCCATACTCTAATAGTTTGAGCTTTTAGAGCAAGTGGTTAATTGTCCTGCATCATATAGTCACCGTACAATTTATTTTAAAAAATGGAGAAAAGAAGCGAAATTTGCAATTTATATAGTGGTGGACGAGTTGCACTTTGCACCTGCCTTGACTCATATGAAATTGACTCAAATTGGTGTAACTAGTCCCGATTCTGCATGAGTTGGACTGATTTGGTCCTAATGTAGGTGATTTGTCCTATATGTATATTAAATTATATTATAAAACAAAACTCTAGTTATCGAAAGATACACTTATAAAAACTTCGATTTTCTTAAAATATTTCTCCAAAACAAATGGATTTTCTTAAATTTTTCATAAACATATTAGTGATCTTAAGTTTCTTGAAATCAAGGTTATATGAATGATTATCTTGTTTCATGACAAACAATGACTCCTATATTTATATAGGATATAAATACCAATGGATCCCATTTGGAAAAGGCAAAAAGAGAAAAAAGAAAAAGAAAAAGAAAAGAAAACAAAACAGAAGGAAAAGCAGTTCCTAGGAGTTGGAACCACTAATCATTACAGGTATATTTGTTGTTCCTACAAGAACTTGAATTGAAAGTACAAATCCATGGTTCAAAGCAGCAGTGCTATATGAAAGGGAACAATCTTGCAACAAGTTGAATAACTAAAACAAGTGATCTAGACGGATAAATGTGACATCGTGCCCTTATATCTATGAAAATCCCACTCAGATGTAACCACTTTGATCATATTTTTCACTTGATCCTTGATGCTAATGTGAATCAAATTATTTCCTAATTCAATCCTACTCCTAGAAGTTTCTACAAACTTCTTGTACTGTGTTTACAATAAAGAAAATAAAGTGAGAGGACTCAAAACTAGCTCAAAGTCTCTAACTAGAGTCCCTTTACTTTCCTAATCAATTAAATTTTCTTAAACTCACACTGAAGATCAAACCTATCCATGACCAACCTTGCTCCATGTGTTAACTCATGGTTATTCATCGACCCAAAACAGTACTTGCTGGCCAACTATCAGGTACTACCTAACTGCACAATGACATCACAGTCATCATGGTTGAAATTCCCGTGGTCTATTTGGCCCTTTCTGTTGTTATTATTATTATTATTTATTTATTTTTTTTTTTCCTGGGAGTTGACAACACGATTTTGGGTACTTTGCATGCCCATATGCATATAATCCCTTTTACAAATTGTTCAAGCAAAATGTAGTTTTTATTTTTGTGCTTTTTGTGGTCACTGCCACTGGCATTGATAAATCCCTATAACTGATTCTTTTATTTGATGCAATATTACCAGGTGATTCTGGTGTAATCTTGGGGACAGTGGATTCTTTTGGTCACCTTATTGTATCTCGAATAGATGGAAGTGGTCAAGGTAGTCTTTCCTTCTTCCCTTTCTATATTGAAGTTTGGAAGGCCCTAGGTGATAAGTTATTGTGTCCACACGAGCTCTGTCTTGGTGTTTAAGTGCAGTCACATTATCATTGGATGCTTCTGGTGCAATTTTTTCATGTGCATTTCAGGCACACGCCATCCTAATTTTATTGTATGCCTTGAGAATGTTGATTATTCTATTTAACGATCATCGCCATCTAAGTCTTATCCCAATTAATTGGGCTTAGCTATTTTATTTAACTATCTCCTCACAAATAAAGTCGTTGCAAAATACTTTGGTGAGCATGGTTCTGAATATTAGGGGGGTGGGGTGTATTGGCCCAGCCAAACAAGACACGATACGGGTGTGGTGCATCGGTATCTTCCCATATTGGTCATTTTTTTTTAAAGCTGAAAAAATAAGGGAAAAAGGAAAAATGAGATATTTAAGAATCTATCTTATAAAAAAAAATTAGACATGCATAAAATGGTGTATGAGTTTGTTGGTTTGACTTGTTGAAAGTCAACCAAATGGGCCCTAATTGAACACAAATTAAGTGTGATTTGGTGAATTAGGAGCCATTACATTGAAATATAACAAAAAGAAGATGGGAACATCAAATAGAATCTGAAGTTTACCCTTTTTTTTTTTCCCCCTTAATGGTCCATTCCGCTTCGATTTGTTGAATCCCACTCAAATCATTTTGTTTTGATCCCAAAATAGGTCTAGATCTGGCCTAAAATGACTTTCTAAGCTTCCACCATGATGGTTTACATGGAAAAAAGAAGAAGGAAAAATGAGTGAAATTTTGAAGGAAAAAAAAAAAAAAAAATCAAAATTGGGCCTTTATGAACGTATCGGCTGGTATCGATCCATATCGTTGGTATCCGATCCATATTGGCTATGACCCGATTTTCTTAGGGTCAGCTGATTTGGTCCCATATCACATATTGTATCAAGCTGATACGGATGCAATATGGCTGATACTGATAAGGAAAACTATGGTGATGAGTCTATTTTGTAGAGGTTTTTAAAAAAAAGTTTTTTTTTTTCCCCACCCATTAAAAGAGGTGTTGATTAGCTAATATGCAAGAGAAATGCTGAGAGTTACCTATAGAAGCTCACCTATGATCTTGCCCTTCTCATCACCATATAATGATGACTGCTCAAGTAGAAGGTTCAAGCGGAGATGTAGGACATGGATAAATACTCACTCTTTAATATGTCACCATCCATAAAATGGTGTGAAAAGGTAGATTGCGACCATGCTTGCAACGCGGCCGATCTGCAATTTCACATTTTCAATGAACAATCTGGATCATGGCATGGTGAGTCAGAAGGGTACACAACTCTCTAGTGCAATAGATCCATGCAATGCCTGACAGACTACCATGTTGTCGGTAATGGATTTCAGTGCAACAGTTTTATGCTGCAGACTGTTGCATTCAGATTTGTGGTGGTTAGCAATGGCTTATGTTACTAATTTATAACACTGATTTTTTCAGATATTGACCTACCTACATATTCAGTATTGCCTCGGGATTGTGGCGTAGGAGAGGGTAGTTGGGCAGGGATCTGTTTCAGTCCGAGTCACTGGTCCATGGTACCAAATCTTTTGGCATTTGAATATATGACAGATTGTTGGAATTCATGCGCGTATTATGTGAATGCCTTTCAGGTCTTTTGGGCTTTTTCCAAGTTCACTCTAAACAAAAGCACATGAATGCCAAACCCTATTCACAAGACTTATGCTCAGTACAAGTCATGTATGCTCCTTCTGCACATGTTATGCACTGAATTTTACTGATAGTATGTTAAAATTCAGTAGTCATATGTTCCATTCTGCATCTAAGAATTATTTAGCTGTTATCCTTTGTTTAATGTCATGAGTAATGATTAAAATTTCTCTTCCGAACCTGGATATAAGAAGTAATCATCTGGATATGCGAGTGAATGTTGCCTCAAGATATGGGCATATATTCTGCTTTCCTGTGGTTTTCTACTTTATCATTTGTAACGCCCCAAAACCCGACACCTGAGTATGGAGAGTTAGATCCTGAATTTGAGGGTGTCAACTAAATAATGGGTGGATGCTTTGATACCAATTCTTATAACGCCTAGGTTTTTGCAGCTTGAGTATAATACTTTTGAGGCGAAAGCCTGAGTATTACAATAGGGATACCTCACATGTGGGTGCATTTCCGACGTGCCAAGTAGTTAGATTTACATTTATACACATAATCAGAGTAGCTTTCATTCACGCAACGGGTATCAAAGATGAGCAAAGATAACCATACCATATAATATCAGGGCAATCTCAAAAAATATACAAGTCCAAAATCCCCTTTGCTAGGGACTATACTGATGCATGACATGAAATTCAAATATGATGTGCAAGATTTGCAGGCTTTAGATCACACTAGTTCAGAAACAATTACACAACATTCCATATCCCACACAGAAGTTCAAGCACTCAATCAAGGGGAATCTATGCAGGCCTAGGTCTACACAAGCTAGGGTTGGATCAATCAAAATTATAGACCAAACAATAATCATAGGAGGATAAATTCATCCACACAAGCACATAAATAATTCCCCAATCCAAGGGATCCACAGATTTCAATTCGGGAAACCCTACGGTTGAAGAAAGGGCATAAAATTGGGGATTCGAGTAATTTAGGTTTAGGGTTAGGGATTTGGGGTGAAAGAGGGGTGAAAGAGAGGAGAGAGACGAACCAGAGAAGCACCACACGTGTGGACAACGATGAAGGCCCAAACGCACGTGCGCTGGAGGTGTCCCGCACGTGTGTGGGGCCTAAAAATCAGAAAACGGCCAACTTGGTCCTGGTCGGCCAAGGGTGGACCAGAAAACCCCCAAGTTTCGTGACGATCCGACGATCGGTTTGTGCGCGGTGCTCCACCGAAGTTTCAACCCTCCTACAGGGCCGGATTTTAGAAATCCGCTGTAGAAAAGAAACGTCGGCAAAATATTGATGGATTTGCAGGGAGGATGGCCGTAGGAGGAGAAATATGGAAGGTAGAAGATGGGAGCGAATCAGGATGAGTGTGGCTTCGCACCGCGGTAGTCAGCCCTTTGAGGAAGGGAGGGTTTCACACCCAATTGGATTTCCACAACTTAGAAACTCAGAGAAGCAGAAAAAATGCAGGAATTTTATTAATCTTCAATGAGAAAAAAGACTACAAGGGGGGCCTATTATAATAAAACCTTATACCTCAAAACTTGTGCCATGTACGCAACCTATTACTTGGAGATGAAGTAATCAAAATAATAACTAATCAAAGCAATCTAAACCGTCCATGATATTCCTAACAGCAATAATAAGCAAAACCCAAAGTACTAGATTAATTAGAATAGTGGGCCACGATCATGAGAACCCATGGTGGGATTCACATAACTATTGGGTTCACTCCAATGAACCAAAACGCAGTCCTCTAATTAAGAGGCCCTCGCTAGATGTCGTCATTGATCCGGATCGATGGTGGAGCCCTCCTTGCATATGTGCGTAGGGGGGCGTGCGTGTGCGCATGATGTCCCCATCATATACAATCCACAATATCTAAAATGGACAGGAGACAACGAACAAAGGGAATACTAAAATCTACGGGCTGTGCTCGCGTAGCTCAACCACACTATCGTAAGGCCTCTCAACTCCCAGTTCCCCACCAGGCTCTATGCGAGTGCCCTCATGCGCATCACCATCTTACGCTGCTCTTGAATCATCTGTATATGTCAAATGGGAAGTCGTCAGTGCCAATGTAATGAAGAAATACCCTCAAGATTATGCCCACGACATATTAGCCAAGTAAGGTCTTTAAACAGAAGCAAAGATTCTCTCACATATAGTTCGTACATGATGTCAGGTATAGTCGCAAAAAGTAAACCCCAAACACATACAAATCACTAAAGGTTATACATGTTATTCTCGCGTACCAATGAAATGTAGCAACAAGACATGTAATTCACAAGTTGAGTCTTATTGAAATGCATGAATACATGAAATGCACATCTACCCAGCAAGAGGACATCCCATAGTGAACTAATCAGCCAATAAAATACACTTGAGGCACAAACCATACTGACTAGACACCCAGTAAAATCCACACAAAAGGACAACCCATAATGAACTGGTCACTCGGTAAATACTCAAAATGTATGACCCATAGTGACCAACCACCCTGTAAAATCCACGTAAAAGGACGACCCATAGTAAACTAGTCAACTGTTAAAATAATCCCAGGTACGGTCCATACTGGCTAGCCACCCAATAAAATCCGCGTGCTGTGGATGCGCAATTAGCCCATCCATCATTAGTCCAATTTACAAGTAATCCATTTATGATAAATCCGTTCGACAAGTGGCCCTTTCAAAATTGATAGCTACATAATAAACCAACCGATCCTTTCCATCGAAAGTCCAATTAGGGGTGCACAAAGGGTTCAACCTGGAAAAGCCGCTTAGGCAATAAAGTCCGTTAAAGGACACAAAAAATGGTTCATCTTAAAAAGTCCTGTTGGGCACAAATATATCAGAAGATGGAATTCATCAAACAGGTTCAAATAGCTCCCCATATGGCGAGGCCATGAGTCCAATGTGTGCTTTCATCAATTCATAAAAGTGGCAATACGAACTACATACACACAATTCATAAGAATGGCAATCGAACCACAAATAATTCACAATCCTCCACAATTTCTACGATTCTAGGCATATTAACAATCTAGTAAATGAACTTATAAGATAACAATTTTAGTTCATAATCGAGCGAATTATATGTGAATTTCACATGTGACCATAAGTTTCAAGAGCTGCAAACAATTTCAGGAAACAATATGACGCATATATGGAAATGAATGGGGAACTAAAATGTTGGGAAAAGCTTGATGGGTATATCTTCACCTGGAATTGGGTTTCCTCGATTCCACCCGATGTGCAAGGGTTGGGGAGAATTTCCAATTACCTAGAATCAATTCTAAATGGACTCAATTTAAGCTAGGTTAATCTCTAATTGAATTTCAAATAATAAAAATTAGGGATGGTGTCACCTCGAACGACTACGACCTGTCGACTAGACTTGGCTAAACTCGCATGCAGCTGGGCTGATTCTATTGGCAATTAGAAACTTGAAACCCTAACATGAACCAACGCAACGAGTTAGAATTTCTCGAAATACAAAAGGACGGGAAGGATAGCTCGCCCAATAACTCGGTCCGACATTGGGTTGCCAGGAGCATACGGAATGGCATGCATGAGCTGATTAGAGGCCAAGCAATATGCGTGTGTTGTGCGAAGAAGATCCAAAGTCACTCATCCGACCCGAATTTGACGAAGGGCAGTCGAAACAACTTGGCAGGGTTGCAAGCGCCTGGTGGGCTCGAACCAACAGCCCACTATGATTCTAACTTCACCTATTATCTCCTGTAACACAATTTGGGCTAGGCGCGCCGATGCCAGACTCCCCGACGATTCGTGGTGGCAATATCCTGCTACTCCACTCACTTTCTCCTTTTCACTCCTTTTCTCTTCCCCACCCTCTCTCTCAACTGAAGTTTGAGGATAGAAATGAAGGGAAAAAAATAAATTTGAAAAAGGCTTTATATCCTTCAAACATGTAGTTTGATGGATCGTGAGTGCACACTAACGAGTGTTTGTCGGTCGAACCGACAGGAACCGACAGAGCACAACTTTCTTTGGTTTTCAGGTTTACATAGTCGGTTGGATCGATAGGTCTGTAAGTTGAGCTGACAGAGCATCATCTCATCTTATAAATTGAATGTTTCACTGTTTTAGGGTCCTAGGGTCTAATCTTTGTGTTCTATTGGTTAATTGCTTGAATAGAACATTCAATTTATTGCATTTTAACGAGGATTTCATCTGACCAAACATTAGGGTTCGGATAGACAAGGGATCCAATTATTCCAGGTCCCACAATTGCTATTGTACAGTTTACTCTATTTGTGTGCAAAGTCTAATTAAGTTCGAGTTCCCAGAAAAGAGGTTGCGATTGCAAGTTCTGATGTTTCCGAGTTTATACGCATGTGATTGCAGATTTTAATTGAGGAATTTCTGGCAACACTCTAGGACATCCAATACCAGGGTATTGGAGGGCCGAGGTGTTACAACCTATTCCCCCTTAAAATAATTTCCTCTTCGAAATTTTCTAATGTTTTTGTCGTAAAACTAAACAGAGACATTCTAACTCCTAATGCCTAAGCTCTCTTTGTGCTCATCTTGGTAGGTTTGTGTGCAAGTGGACGTTTGTATTCAACTTACGCAAACCCGACTTATTTACGATCTACCTTACCTCCCTCACCAATGACACTACTAATCAAACATAAGCCCCTTGTCTATATCTACGACTTATACAAAATGATTACATGGGCAAGCCTTGCAACAAACTACTCTAACACTCTCCCTAAATCCAACAATTTTTGCGTCTAAAAAGGATCTACAATTCCTAGTTCAACACGTTTGGTTGGATATCGATCCCCCCCCGTCAGCAATTGACAAAGACCGAACACTTGGAAACGCCGATGAGCACTATAAGGCACAAGTACACCTAGAAGCATATGCATCCACAGCAGGACAACACCACAAACATACCCATAAGCGTAGGAATAAGCAACAAGATAAATGGCAAGCATACACTGATAAAGAGATAAATGCAAACACGATTTCAAGGCACAATATACTTAAGAGTCCAATAAAGAACGTGAACAACTAATACATATTGGCACATGTCCGGGACAGTCAAAAGGTACAACTAAAATAAAAAATCATCAATGACTCGTATCAACAACAATATACCGTCTATCCTGAGTTGTTGGGGGAGGGAACATCTCCCCTGTGGTGGAAGCTGGATGCCAAGTCCTTGATGTAGCGATGGATCCTCTGTAGCATCTGCTCCATACGCGTCTACCTCTCTTCCATGCGAGTCAGCTGCTTGCCCATCTCTGCCTAGTGCTCAATCGCAGTAGAGCCTGAACATCAGGTGCAGGCTGGGTTGCTGACGACATAACACGTGGAGAAGCTGGATCAACATTTGGTGAAGCGGGAGACCCGCTCTCCAAAGACGTGCTGGAGGAGATGGTGGGACAATCACTTGGGGCTGAGTGGGAGCCCGTGGAGGATGCAGGTCCATCTTCCAGATGTTATCCATTGCGATAAGCTTTATGGGGACGGGGCGCTCAGAAGGGTTCGCAAACCCACACTCCCAGGCCAGCATGCGGATGAGGTGGCTGAACAATAGCGTTGAAGAGTGGCCAGAAGTCAGGACCGACACAATTTGGTGTGCGATCAGGGAAGGAAGGCATAGGGGTTGGTGTTGGCTCACCCGGTATAAGGTCTCCACCATAAAAGGGGTCAGGTTAGTGCAACTACCCGCTCGTGGGATACATGTTTGAGGCGAAGATGAAATGTAAGATGCTGAATTGACAATCATTTCTGACACCCGCAAGGGATTCCCCTAATACCGGGCGACATTCCGGCCGTCGGCTATTGCACAGAAACCTAGTCCACTCCAATCTTTGGGCTTCAGGAGCCAAATTGGACTCGGAAGGGACAAACTTGGATGGTGGGATGTGAATCAAACGACCAATGATGGCCAAAGTCACATGGGTGACTATCCCATCATATTCAACATCGAAACTAGGAGGGTCCATGTATGGGGCCAGAGCATCTAGAGAAAAAGAGACGAACTAATGTCTAGTACACAAGGCCATCAAATGACAAAATGGGGAGTCCCAACCAATATAGGCAAGCAACTCTGTCACTAAAAACGCTTGGAGACAGTTGACTTGGACTCTATACTTGCATCTAATTGTACGGGATAAGAATCTCACTAGAGAGGCACCTAGGGCCTCAACCTTTTCTCCCAACGATGAATCTATAGAGGAATTAGAATACAAGGGTTTTGATGGAGATGGTTCTTGCGACGGTCATGACCACAATGAGGGATCGATTTGGTGCACGTGGAGGTTAACGCGCCAACGTCATGTCGATCCTTGGTACGACGTTCATCTTGGGCTGAGGTGCGAGTACGAGGCATTTTGTACGATCGAGCAGGGGAAAAATGAGAAAACAAAGGTAAAGGGGGGAGAAAGACCACAATACGAATGGAGATTAGAGGATCTTGGGGGAAAATTGGAGGATTTGAGGACAATGTAGGGGAGGAAAAGTGAGACCGATGCAACCTTAGGGCAAGGAGTCGGGGGAAATGAAAAATAGGAACGAATTGAGGGTTTTAAATGAAGCTTGCACGCTATCAGTTGGACCGATAGGAGCCAATGGTTCTATTTGTTGGACCGACAGAACACAATTTCCCTGCTAGTTCATTTGATCTCAGTCGGTTGGATCGACAAGTGTTGTCAGTCGAACCAACAGTGCCCCAAGGTGACTTTTTATTCTCCTAAGTGCAAATGGGTGTCTAAGGTGTTTTAACAAGGATTTTCCCTATCTAAGGAATGATATAAGGCATCTCCCCCCCCCCCCCCCCCCTCGTTTCTAGTTAGGGCTGTACACGAACCGAGTTAGCTAGCTTGCTTGACTCAACTCGAAAAAGCTCAATTCGACTCGGTTCGAGACTGAGTTCGAGCCGAGTCGAGCTGAATTTTTGAGCTCGAAAAAATTTCAAATCGAGTTCGAGCTTGCCAGAGCTTGACTTGACTCGAATCGAACCCAACTCGAATCCGGCAAGGAAGGTATGTATATGAAACAAGTACCCTCTTTTCTTGATTTTGATGTTGCCTACAAGGTGTTTGATGAAATACTTGTAAAACCGTTGCTGCTGTTTTACATATAGTGAGATTTTGAAGGTGCGGTCCAAGTGTTTGTGAAAATACTGCACAGGCGAACTTGGCTGGAATTGGCCTGAGCTGCTGATCGAACCGATATGAGTTGGCCAGTCAGGCTCGAGGACCGAGTTGAGCCGAGTTTGAACTGGGTTCGACTCGTGTACACCTTTATTTCTAGTGTTCGGGCTAACATGGAAGGACAATTGTAGTGGGCCTGAATTCGATACGTTGAACCTCCACCTGGCCGAGGCAGCGAGTTCATTGGTACCATTCCTTAATCCTGGTAAATCCCGGTCTTTTGCTTGATTAAAGCATTGAGTCCATTGGTGATTACCCAAGATTTAGAATTTGAATCAAAACGTGTATACTTCGTTGAAACACGGTTCTGTAAGTCTGTGCTCCCGATCATACTAGACGCCTGGGGAGTGTTATGCCAATCCCTATCTTCAAAGTAAATAGGCGCCTCGTGCCTACGAGGAATTGGCCCCAAAGGTCAATCCTTGGTTGAACCCAGTGTTTTAAATATCGATGATATCATCCGATATATCCCATGATATATCTTGTATCCCACCTGTGCGATACAAAACGCACAAATAGTGCGATATATCCCATGATATATCTTGTATCCCACCTGTGCGATACAAAACGCACAAATAGTGCGATATATCCCACATGTTCGATCCATTGAGCATTTTCGATTTTCGATCCCTTTTTTTTTTTTTTTTTTGTTTGTGTAAATCGTGTTAAATCCGTGTCAAATTGTTACAAATCCATAATTTTTCATGTTTTGCATGAAAAATCATGGATTGGGAGCTTCGATTTCAAAATTTAGAGGAGATGGGTCGAGTTGCGGAAAATTGAAAAAAAAATAAATCAAAACTTTCCAATTTCTTACAAATTGGTTGCAATCTTTGTGTCCAAACATAAAATCAAACATGTATATAACCTGATCTAGTGATTCTTCTTTTGCTTTTGAAAGTATTACTTGTGTTTCCACATGTCTTCGTACATTGATAAATTATATGAATAGACTTTGAATATACTTGTATCAATTCAGTTAGACAACGCATATATTAGGACCCCATACAAAGAAAACCTATTATGCACATTTTTGTTTTAAAATGTTTGATTTATAATTGTATTGATGTCTTTTTTAACAATCACTGAAGTTTCATTAAAATATTCAACCAATTTTCCAATGTTTCCCCATGTTTCCAACAATAGCCATACATTATGCGATACAACTGATATATTCCATGCGATAACTGATAGGTATCCATATCCCAAGAATGCAATACGTAACATGATACCGATATTTCGAACACTGGTTGAACCTAGGCTTTAGTGCAACTAATTTCGCGAAAAATAGATGTGATTAGAAGCGTTACATCCTGGGAGTCTTTCGCCCCCAGTGTATCTGTAGATTAAAGCAACTCAAGAATTGAACCCAATTTAGCTGACTATCTGGTGCATCACCCGAAGAATCTTCAAGCTTAATCTCATATATTTTGTTAGATTCACCATTGATAGGGTCGAGAAACCGGCCTGACTCTGCAGATTCTCTAGTATTCCATCTACTGTCGGCATTTCTACGGTTTTTCTGCGACTCAGATTGCCCTAAAATTTTATAGGATTGCTAAGGGGTGAGATTATGACTTCCGGAGAAGTTACCCAAATTTCAGGACTTGCAACCTATCTAGGGTAATTCATAGACATCAAACGGGTCTAGACTTTCATCCTACAAGGTGAGAATTCATCGAAAACTCCACGAATCCAACCTTAGCCATTTCTAATTGCCATGACTTGTGGAATTGGTTGTTTTTAACCTAGAAAAGACTTTAAACATCTAAATTCCAGATTCACAATTTCTTCAAAGGTCAACGTCAAGTAGGGTTCTTGTTTGATCTAACGTGCATTATAGTGGGCAACTTTCTTCCCATAACATCACAATTTAACTTCTAAGTTAGAAGGCTACCCTAATACCTTTCAAGGGGGCCTAAAATTTGGTGTTTCTATATTCTCGGACCTCTCAAAATTTTCATCCCAACATTAAGTTCTTGGTTGTTGTATATGTCCCATTCCCAAGGCCCAGTTATCTCAAACTTTGCTCTGATACTACCTCTGTAATGGCCTAAAACCCGACACCCGAGTATGGAGACTCAAATCCGGAATACGAGGGTGTTAACAAAATAATGGACATATGCTTTGATACCAACTCTCGTAATGCCCTGATTTTCACGGCTTGAGTATAATGCTCTCGCGGTGAAAGCCTTAGTATTACAATAAGGATACCTCACACGTGGGTGGATTTCCCACGTGCCTTATGATTTTATTTACGTTTACGCATAATAAGAGTAGCTTTCAATCATGCAACGAGTATCAAAGATGAGCAAAGATAACTGTACCATATAATATCAGGGCAACATCCAAAAATATACTAGTCCAAAATTCCATTTGCTAGGGACTACAAACCACAATATCCAAAATGGACAGGAGATGCAACCAACAAAGGGAAGACTAAAATCTACAGGCTGGGCTCGCGTTGCTTAACCAGACTATCGTTAAGGCTCCTTAACTCCTAGCTCCCCACCAAGCTTTACACGAGTGCCCTCATGTGCATCGCTATCCCTCGTTGCTCTTGTATCATCTGTATATGTCAAATGGGAAGGCGTCAGCGGCCAACATAGTGAACAAATACCCCCAAGATTATTCCCACAACCTGTTAGCCAAGTAAGGTCTTTAAACAGAAGCAAAGATTCTCTCACATATGGTTCGTACATGATGCTAGGTATAGTTGCAAAAAGTAAAACCCCAAACACTCATACAAATCACCGAAGTTTATACATGTTATTCTTGTGTACCAATGAAATGTAGCAAAATGACATGTAATTCACAAGTTGAGTCTTATTGAAATGCACATCCACCCGGCAAGAGGACATCCCATAGCGAACTAACTAGGTGGTAAAATTCTCTGAGGTAAACTCCATACTGACCAAACACCTGGTAAAATCCACGCAAAAGGACAACCCATAATGAACTGGTCACTCGATAAATAGTCAAAAGGGTACGACCCATAGTGATCAACCACCTGGTAAAATCCATGCAAAAGGACGACCTATAGTAAACTAGTCAAATGTTAAAATACTCCCAGGTAAGACCCATACTGGCTAGCCACATAGTAAAATCCGCATGCCGTGGATGCGCAATTAGCCCAACCATCATTAGTCCAATTGACGAGCAATCCATTTATGATAAATCCATTCGACTAATGGCCCTTTCAAAATCGGTAGCTACATAATAGACCAACCGATCCTTTCCGTCGAAAGCCCAATTAGGGACACATAAAGGGTTCAAACCGGAAAAGCCAGTAAAGTCTGTTAAAGGACACAAAAAATGGTTCATCTTAAAAAGCCCCGTTGGGCACAAATATATCAGAAGATGGAATTCATCAAACAAGTTCAAATAGCTCCCGTTAAGGCAAGGCCACTAGTCCAAGGTGTGCTTTCATCAATTCATAAAAGTGGCAATGCGAACCATATACACAATTCATAAGAATGGCAATCAAACCACAAATAATTCACAATCCTCTGCAATTTCTACAATTCTAGGCATATTGACAATCTAGTGCATGAACTTATAAGATAATATGTTTGGGTTCATAATCGAGTGAATTATACGTGTATTTCACTGGTGATCATAAGTTTCAAGAGCTATAAACAATTTCAGGTGACAATATGATGCATATATGGAAATGAATACAGAACTAAAATGTCGGGAAAAGCTTGAAGGGTGAATCTTCACCTGCAATTAGGTTTCCTTGATTCAGAAGCACCCGATGTGCAAGGGTTGGGGGGGAATTTCAATCAATTCTGAATTGAATTAATCAGGTTAATCTCTAATTGAATTTCAAATAATAAAAATCAGGGATGGTCTCACCTCGAACGACTACGACTTGTCAACTAGACTTCACCAGACTCGCGTGCAGCTAGGCTGATTTTATTGGCAGTTAGAAACCCGAAACCTTGACATGCACAAACTCAACGAGTTAGAATTTCCCAAAATTCAAAAGGACGGGAAGGATAGCTCGCCCAGTAACTCAATCTGACATCGGGTTTCCAGGAGCATGTAGAACGGCACACATGCGTTGACTAGAGGCCAAGTAACATGCATGCGCTACGTGGAGAAGATCCTGAGTCACTCACACGACCCGAATTCAATGAAGGACAGCCGAGATAGCTTGGCAGGGTTGTAAGCGGCTAGTGGGCTTGAACAAACAGCCCACCACGATTCTAACTTCCCCTACTATCTCCCACAACACAATTTGGGCTAGGCATGCCGATCCGAGGTGGCAATATCCAGCTTCCTCACTCACTCTCGCCTTTTCACTTCTTTTCTCCTCGTCATCCTCTCTCTCAGCTTATGTTTGGGGATAGAAATGAAGGAAAAAAAAATGAAGAAGGCTTTTTATAGCCTTCAAACACGTAGTTTGGTGGTTCGCGAGTGCACACTAAAGAGTGTTTATCGGTCGGACTATTAGGAACCCCGACAACTTTGTCGTTTAAACCGACAAAGCACAAATTTCTTAGGTTTTTAGGTTTGCACAATCGGTCGGACTAATAGGTCTGTAGGTATAATTGACAGAGCATCATCTCATCTCATAAATTGAAATTTTCATTGTTTTAGGGTCTTGAGGTCTGATCTGTGTTTTATTGGTTAATCGCTTGAATTGAACATTCAATTTAGTGCATTTTAGTGGTAATTTCATCTGACTAAACATCAGGGTTCGGATGGATGGGGGATCTAATGATTCCATGTCCCACAATTGCTATCGTACAGTTTGGTCTGTTGGTGTGCAAAGTCTAATTAGGTTTGGTTTCCCAGAATAGAGGTTGCACTTGCAAGTTCTGATGCTTCTGAGTTTATATGAGCGCGATTACATATTTTAATCGATGAATTTTTGGTATCACCCAAGGATTCGAGGGCCAGGATGTTACATCATTACATACCTATTTTGATGGGGACATCATGCGCACACCCCCCCACCCTACGCACATATTCAAGGAGGGCTCCACTTTCGATCTGGATCGATGATGACATTTTTGGAGGGCCTCACGATTAAGGGCTGTGTTATGGAGCATTGGAGTGGACCTATTCATCATATAAATTCTACCATCGGATCTCATGATCGTGGCCCACTACCTTAGATGATCTAGGATTTTGAGTTTTGACTATTCTCGTTATTAGAAACATCATGAACAATTTTGATTACGTAGATTAATTATTATTTTATTTACTTCAACTTTAAGTATTAGTGTGCACACATGGTGCAAGGGTAAAATTGTCTTTTGAGGTTTAGGGTTTTCTTATAAATAAGCAACCCCATGTAGGTATTTTCAATGAATTTTATGAATAAAAGTTGTGCGTTTTTCTTTTTCTCAATCTCTTTGGGTTGAAGAATCGAATTGGGTGTGAAACCCTCCCTTCCTCGAAGGGCTAACTACCGTGGTGCGAAGCCACAACCATCCCAAATTATTCCAACTTCTTACACCCCACATCCATCATCTTCTACATCAAGGTATCCTGTATCGATATCAGTTAGTGTAACGGTGCCTTCCGATACCGATACGGATACGGGGGTGTAATGACGATACGGGGGCGTAACGGACCATAACGGTGCAATTTTATTTTATTTTTTGACAAAAATATTAAAAAAATATGGATTAAATCCGGAATATTCTAAGCATTCCAAATATGCATTCATTTATAAATTGGAACATGTTTATGGTGTTGTAACGTTCCACTCTTTGGTGAGAAGTTGTATCGGACTGTCTGATGAATTTATGAACCAGATAACTTGAATTTGACTGCAAAATTCATATATTTAATTTTCTAAATATATAATTTATATACTTAACAATTCGATATCATTTCTCCCAATAGTTCTTTAAAAAAAATGAAATTAAATTCAGGTAGATGGCGTTGCCAATTTGGGGTTGACTTGGAGGACCAATCCATGCCCCATATCAGCTTCAAATCATGTAATTTATTGGCATTATCCCACTTACGAATTGGTGGGCATTTATTGGATAGCGAATCATGAAAAAAATCAAAAGGCCCTATTTTAAAAAATAAGCGTCCACAAATTAACAATTAAAACTATTCAAACAATTTGATTTTGGCATTATGAGTTAGCAACTACAGTTCATAATTTAATTGGTAAATTTTAAGTTAATACATGTCTCGTGTACAATTTTTTTAAGGGCCCGAATTAGACGGGACTCGGATTGTGAAGTGTAGCACATGAGTGTCAAAGTTTTTTGGGCCCCACCGTGATGAATGTATTATATTCACACCGTCCATCCATTTTGCCAAATAATTTAGGGCATGAGCCCAAAAATGAGGCAGATTCAAAGCTCAGGTGGACATTTATTCGACAGTGAAAAATGAAAAATATCAAATGGTCTTATTTCAAAAAACAATTGGAAAAAAAAAGAAGGTAAATCCAGATCTCAGGTGGACCACTAGTGGGCCAGGCGGGCCACCTCGATGTATTTGTATATCAATGCCATCAATCTGTTTTGCCAACTCATTTTAAGGCATGGTCCAAAAATTCAGGTAGATCTAAATCTTCGGTGGACCACTAGTGAGTATTCCTTTAAAAGTGGGGCCTACCTCAATGCATTTGTTGTATATCCATGTGGGCCATCCTTTTTGCCAACTTATTTTAGGGCCTGGTCCAAAAAATGAGGCTGATCCAAATCTTAGGTGAACCACAAAATAAGGATTTAATTCCCACCATTAAAAATTTCTTAAGACATTTTTTTAATTTTTTGATCAAGCTACTAGTTGTGTTATCCCTTCATCAAGGTCAAAGTTTATGTGACCTTATCAACAAGTTCGATGGAAAATAAACATTATAGTGGACGACATGGATATACTACACATGAATTAAGGTAGGCCCATGTAACGAAACTGTGGGGTCCTTACTCTTACTCCGGTGGTAGACTCTCAGGAGTTTCAACACTTGGTTGAGGGTTCGAGTACCTAGAAGGTGGTGAAATTCCACTATGACGTGAGTGTGTGGTGGTGTGTGTAAAAAAAAAAAAAAAAAAAAAAACTGTGCAAGTGCACTGTTTAGCATGCACTGCAGAACATGTTAAAAAACATATTTAAAGTGTGTGGCTGTAAAACAACCACGCAGTCTACTCCGTTTTTGATACCGAAATGAAAAAGAAGAGAGGGAAACCGAAAAGAAAGAGGGAAAGAAGAGAGAGAGAGAGAGAGAGAGAGAGAGAGAGAGAGAGAGAGAGAGAGAGAGAGAAGAAGAAGAATGACCGCAGCCACAGCCGCAGCAGTCCGAGAAGAAGAAGAGGAAGAAGAAGGAGAAGAAGAAGAAGAAGAAGAAGAAAAGAAAGAAAAAAAAGGTAATTTTTTTCTTCCTATTTTCTTTAGGCCTGTAGCAGCAGTTACAGGGCCGTTATGGCGTTACGGTCCTATAACAGCCGTTACGGTCACAGAATCAGGGGGGGGCGGGGGCGTTTCGACCCCGTATTGCGTAACGGTGTCGATCGTTACTGTTACGTATCGGCCGATGCGGCCGTATCGTAACAGATACGGGACGCCCTGTTTTACATTCCTCCCATCTTCAGATTCATCCTTTCTTGTACCCAAGTTCACTTCTACAATAGATATTCAGATTCTGGCCCGACAGAGGGGCTGAAACTTCGGCGGAGCACCACGCACAAACCGCGCATCGGATCGACATGAAATTTGGCATGGAGGCAGCCCTACCCTGGCCAATCCTAGCCCAGGAGTCGCTTTCCGACTTTGTGGGCCTCACACACGTGCGGACGAGTGGTCAAACACGTGTGCCCAGGGCCAGCTGCTATCCACGCATTTGGCTCATCTCAGGTTCTATCTTTCCTTTATTTTCCTCCTCTTTAGCCTTAAATCCAGGTCCTTAACCCTAAAGAATCCAAAATCCCAATTATCCCCAATTTTGTAAACCCTAGATTTTCCTCCGAATTGAAACATGGTGAATCTCTTGAATTGGGGAACAATCCTTTGTAAGAATGGATGAATCTTACACTCCTTTGGGCTTGTTTGATTTATAATTTTATTTGATCCAGCCCTAAACATGTGTAGGCTTGGACCCCCATAGATTCCCCTTTTTGAATATTTGAACATATATAGGATGTGGAATTTTGTGATTGTTTAAAATTGGTATAATCTAAAGCTTGAACTCTTGCATGTCATATTTAATTTCATGTCCTGCATCATATCTGCTTTGTAGGTGAGGCATATTTCTGTAAAATGTGCTAGCCACTGTTAAAATTTTGTTTTGTTTGAGCTAAAATGTATTCGAGGGAGGACTGCTTAGGAAGTATCTAGTTTGTTAATCGTCAAATAGATGAGCTTTCTAAACAATTGCTAACATGTTCAGACATCTTATAATTAAGTCTTCATTGTCTAATTGAAGTTGCTGATTCTACTTTATTTGCGTATCAACTGGGTGAGCACCAAGTTGCCTAGAGTCATAATAAATCCAGGCCATACTTCCATATAGAGGTGAATATGCCTTAACATGACAAAGCCACCTCAATTCCGAAAAAAGTAATGCAAATGACCAAGATCCTCTACGTCAAACTCCTCATTGTAGAAGCTTTCCAATCAGGTGGCGTTTGGTCGCCCCTATGTCAAAATGATCTTCTAGAGGAAGAGTTCGAAGAATTATTGGTTCTCTTAAATCAACTCACTGGGGTATATCTCTCAGAGGATAGTGACTCGGTCTTTTGGCATCAATTTGAACTCCAGGAAGTTTTCTGTTAAGTCTATCCATGCTCGGATTTCAGGCAGGTCGTTTGTTAGTATCAAGGCTGATACTTTCCCCATTTGGTTTTATAGTGGTCCAAAGGTGGTGCGGCTTTTGGCAAGTGTTTTAAATATCTACGATATCGGCCGATATATCCCACGATATATCTTGTATCCCACTTGTGTGATACGAAACACACAAGTAGTGGGATATATCCCACATGTTCAATCTGGTGAGCATTTTTTTTTTTTTTGATCTTTTTTTTTTTTTTTTTCAAAAAATGTAAATCACGTTAAATCAATGTCAAATTGTTACAAATTCATGATAAAACATGAAAAATCATGGATTGGGAGCTTCGGTTTTGAGATTTGGAGGAGGATTGACTTGCAGAAAATTTAAAAAAAATAAAATAAAAATTCGAATTTCTCGCAAATTGGTTGCAATTTGTGTCCAAACATAAAATCAAACTTGTATATAACCTTGTCTAGTGATTCTTCTTTTGCTTTTAAATGTATTGCTTGTGTTTCCACACGTCTTCTTACATTTATAAATTATATGAATACACTTTGAATATACTTGTATTAATTCAGTTAGACAACACATAGATTAGGACCCCGTATAAAGAATACATATTATGTGCACTTGTTTTTTGTAATGTTTTGATTTATAAGTGTGTATTGATGTCCTTTTTAACAATCGCTAAAGTTTCATTGAAAAATTCAACCAATTTCCAATGTTTCCCCATGTTTCCAACAACAAAGATACATTACGTGATGCAACTGATATATCCCATGCGATTATCGATACTTATCCGTATCCCAAGGGTGCGATACGTAATGCGATACCAATATTTTGAACACTGCTTTAGCTTGGCTTATGGGTTGGAACAGGGTTCTATCTATCGGCAATCTATGTAAAAGGTCTCTCATTATAGTGAATGTGTGCTCTTTATGTTGACAGGATGAAGAATCAGTAAGCCATCTCTTTACACATTGCTTGTTTTTAAGGGAGGTGTGGAATAGTTTTTCAATCTCTTCGAGGTGTCATGGGTGTTGCCATGGTCCATTGTAGAATTCTTCAGGCAATGGCATGGTGGAGGGGTAGATTGTTCATGTAGAGGGAGATGAAGATGTCTCTTTTGGCTAGTCTTTGGGCATTGTGGGTGAATGAAAGAATAGATGCTTTTGAGACACTTATAGTGGTCCTAAGGTGTGTTCCTTGAGTGCATTCTTATGTTGTAGAATGGGTTGCTGCTGCTTATATGTAGTGGCTGGTTATTTATTTATTTTTTTATGGTTCCCTGCCTTGTTGTTGTTGTTGTTCTTCTTCTTTTTATTTGTTTTGGCCATTCTTTGTATATTATTTCGGCTTTGCCACTCTTCTTAATAAAGTTGTCATCCTTTACAACTTATCGATCGTCAAGACTTTCTTCCTTCCCACCATGTAAAAGCCGCCACTTTAGGGGGAACATCATACCGCCGAAAACGGTAAGCGTGGACTTTTCCCACCTCCATTGAAGGGAGCCAAATCATAATATAAAATGATTGAACTGAAAATTTCCCAAACTGATGTCTTTCCAAACCATTTCATCTTTCCCACCAGGAGGAGACACGAGTCTAAGCCTCTCCAATACAGACAAAAGCTCTTCCTCTTCCAAATCCGAGAGGGCTCTTTTGCAGAGGAAAACCAGCAATGATGCAGGACGCATGCATGTGACTAAATAATTAAGATCAATCGACGATTTAATCTAAATAATCATAATTCACAAACTACGCTAAATCATCAAATATGTCAAGGATCAAGCATGTAACTATGAGAATTTCAGGCCACATATATCAAACTACGCATTGCATGACCATTAAATACTAAAAGATGGGATCTTATGGATGTAGGAACATTCAAGTAGCATAGGAATTAGTTTAATTTCAGAAAGGGATAGCTATTACTACCTAGGGTTTGCTCAATTAGGGTTTAGGCCAGCCTATGGTTCATGTGATCTGGGGAATAGTTAAATTAAGGCGTAGGTTGCTTAATTGATAAAGAGATTTAAGGCTTCGAGTCTTAATAGAAGGGAATTGGGGATTTGGATGGTTAGATGTTTGGAATTTACGGCCAATCAGGGAAATTGGGAATCAAGGGTTTAGGTGATTTGGGGAAGCTTGGATATTTGGGGATCTAAGGTTTAGGTTAGGATTAAGGTATGGGATTCAAGGGAGTTCTGATGTGGAAGCAAATAGGAATCAAAGGGGCGAAGGGTGGGCTGTACGACCACCTATAGGGGTTCACATGTGTGGCCGTACGGGCACACGTGTGGGTTATGTTGGCTAGGGTTTGGGATTTATACGAGAGGATGTAAAGTGGAAGAAAGAAAGGGATTTTGGTGGGTTTTGAGAAAAAAAGGGGAAGAAGGGAAGATGAAAATTTGAAAGAAATACTTTGATAGAGATAAAGGAAGAATACAGAAGATAAGTCGAAGCCTCGCACGTTCGTTGAATAGGAATGACCCTCTTACCAATTCCAATCTCCAAATCACATGAAATAAGAAGAGAAACTTTGAAGTTTTTTGAGAAGCAATAGCATGGAGAGAGCCCCCCACCCTATGAGAGGGTGTAAAGAGGAAGAAAGAAAGGGATTTTGGTGGGTTTTGAGAAAAAAGGGGAAGAAGGAAAGATAAAAATTTGAAAGAAATACCTCTTTGATAGAGAAGAAGGAAGAATACGGAAGATAAGTCGAAGACTCGTACCTCCGTCGAATAGGAATAGCCCTCTCACCAATCTTGATCTCCAAACATGAAATAAGAAGAGAAACTTTGAAGTTTTTTGAGAAGCAATAGCATGGAGAGAGCCTCCCTTCTTATATAGTCACAAAAATTCATTTTTACGAAAAGATGCTCTCATGAAAGATTTCTTTAAAAAAAACCCTAATATTAAAAATGTCCTTTGGTGCATAAAACAAAATAAAACTGCGAAATAAACTAAATCCTAATAAAGTAAGAAATAAAAACTAAGACACCTTACTCTTAAAGTGTCCACGATCGAGGCAGGCCACGATCAAAAGTGGGCTAACAGCTTGATACGCATGATCCAACATTCCGATTAAGGCATGCACTCGATCTAATGGTCCGAAACTCCATAATACGCAATCCACATGCATCTTCCCAGTGTGGAGTCTTCAAAGTTGCACAAACCATGCAAGTGAGGTCTTCTATGATGGCTAGGGATGTGATTTGGACCCTATGGGCACCATGTAACACTCATCTAGCAACAAAGAAGGTTGCGTCGCTATCCTTCTCGTTTAATACACTCTGAACGATCGAATATCCTCATAAACTCTCCTTAGCTAACAAGATTTCACCTCTGGCGAAATAAAACTGTGATGCCACTCTATAAGATCCCACATCTGTGATCCGCGTGTTGTCGGAAGCAGCCCTATTTCTTCACTTAACGAGTAATTTTTGGAATCCTCCATTATGGGTGGAGACCACTTGCTCATCCAATATACCTTCAATTTTCTTACTTCTAGCCAGTAAAGAAGGTATGGGTGGCAAGCGCTGGGACGATAAATCAGGTAAAGGCCATGGATCAGGGAGTAGGTCAGGATCACTTCTGTTAGGGTCTGTGAAGGTCGGGATCCCATCTTTTAACTCATGACAACTAACCACGTTCTCTAAAAACTTGAACTAATAGAGTATGACGAATCAATCCCCTTATCTCATAGCCCAAGTCAAGCCTTCGGCCGTACCCCCCTTGTGTGGCCCACTTCACATGGGTCCCGCCCCACATGAGTCACCCACCTCACATGGGCCTTGCCCTGAGTGTGCCCCCGCTTCACACAAGCCATCCCACTCGAGCCTGGTGTGAAAATGCCTCTGCATTAATCACCCCCGGTGAGGAGTTTCGAACACGAGACCTCTCGCTTTGAAACCACTTTTGACGTAGGACAACTAACCACTTGCTCTAAAAGCTCGAACTAATAGAGCGTGGCGAATCAATCCCTTTATCTCATAGCCCAGGTTAGGCCCTTGGTTAAACCCCCCTCGTGGGCAACACTTCACATGGATCCCACCTCACACGGGCCGCCCACCTCGAGTGTGCTCCTGCTTAACACAAGCCACCCCACTTGAGCCCAATGTGAAAATGCCCCTGCGTTAAGCAACCTTCTAAACCTCTACCTAAATAACAACCTACCACTGCAATGTCCTTCAAAAGGGCTAACCAAGCTAGATTTGGGTAAGCTTGAGATAGGGGGATATCACCGCACCGCTCATCTTTCCAAAATCTGACTCTCGCTCCATCACCTATTGTGAAGGAAATACCTTTCTTGAATTCTAATTTGAGCGCCATGATAATCTCGAATCCTTTGCCTCTCAGCCACCTTATTGAAGACCATACTTGGAGGTGATGATTTCCCTCCAAGGGTTTCCTTCCTTTGTGCCTAACCTCCATAACCATTTCTCAAGAAGGGCAAGATTCATAGTAGAAGATCTCTTATACCAGCTCCTCCTTCAACAGGCTTATAGACATCTTTTCATTTCACTACGTGAAACGTGAACCTTCATTCGAACCTTTCCACAAGAAATCCCTAAGCTTCTCTAGTTTGATCTGACTGAAGATGGGCATTTGAATAAGGACATATAATAAAGCAGCATATTGGAGAAGGCCGCTTTAATGAGAGTAAGCCTCCCTCCAAGTGAAAGATATTAACTTTTTCACTTAGACAATTTCCTTTAAATCCTTTCCACTACCTTATCCCAAAGATACTTGAGGTTTCCCAATACTTAAAGGAAGCCCCAAATAAGAGGAAGGAAAACACCCCACCTTACACCCAATAAAAAAAAAAAAGCCAAAAGAGGAGACATCGTCTTGAGATAAATGAATGCCCTTAAGTTCACTCTTGCCTATGTGATGCAGGACAATTAACCACCTGCTCTAAAAGCTCGAACTGATAGAGCATAGTGAATTAATCCCTTTATCTCATATAGCCCAGGCCCCAAATCCATGGGTTAGGTCCTCGGCCGAACCCTCCTCGTAGGCCCCAAATCTATGGGTTTCACCTCACATGAGCTACCCGCATCACATGGGCCCCAAATCCATGGGTTACACGGGCCGCTCACCTCAAGTGTGCCCCTGCATCCCACTTGCCACCCCACTCGAGCCCGGTGTGAAAATGCCCCCGCATTATTATGTTCACCTTCAAACTGGAAATCGCCTCAAAGCATTCTATGATCTTGCACAAATTATCTATCATGGCTTGATTAACATCACAAAAGATAGTAGTGTTGTTTGCGAATTGAAGATGAGAGAGATGGGCGCCTCGAATGGAGACACTCGAAACCCGTCAATTAAATTAGTTTCTTGGCCTCTTGCTAGCATCCGGCTAAAAGCTTCTGCTACCACCATAAATAGGAATGGAGAAAGCAAGTCCCCCTGACGAAGACCCCTAGAAGACTTGAAAAAGCCTATAGGGGATCTATTCACAAGCACCAAGAAAACTGTGGAACCGATGCACACCTGGATTCATCTTCTCCATTCTTCACCGTAACCCATCCTTTGTAGTAAGTAATCTAGGAAGTCCCACTCGACATCATCATACGCCACGAGAATCCCGCCCGCCACTCCCACCACACCCAGAGATGAGAAGTCCTTAGATTGAGAGTCCTAGATTTAGCAATACTATTATACAGACTTCCGAGAAGGCTTATAGGTCGGAAATCTTTGCAGTGCTGAGCTTTGCCAATATTGGGGATAAGATCAATGATTATGAAGGACGCACCGTAAGCCTGATGGAGATGACCATGGTTAAAGAAATCCTTAACAAAGATCAACACGTCTCACCTCACTGTATTCCAAAATACTTGGAAAAGGGCCATGGGGAAGCCGTCCGGCCTTGGAGATTTATCTCTACCGAGATTGTCTACCACCTCCATAACTTCAAGTTTAGAAATCTCCCTTTCAAGAAAATCAGCCTTATCCTTCTCCAACCTGTCAAAATGAAGGTAGTCTAGAAGAGGTTGAACCCAAAAATGCTTCAAAAGAAGTTTCTCATAAAGGCTAACAATGGTCCCACAAATCTGCATTTTCTCTTTAATTCTTTTCCCGTCCAAAGAGATTGAAGAAATTTTATTGTTCCTAGCTCTTGCTGAGGCTAAGCTGTGAAAGAAACGGGTATTTCAGTTTCCTTCCTTTAACCATATATCCCTTGATCTTTAGCGCCATTTTATTTCCATCTCCTTCAACCGCTTGGATTGATTCAATAATAATTGGGTGTGCCTTAGATGATCTTCCTCTGTTAGCAGAGATTCCTCATTGACATCAAGGGAATGGAGTTCCTCCAAAATGGCCAATAATTCTACCTCTCTTTCCCGGTACACCTCCTTACGCCAAGCATTGAGCTTCCCTTTAAGAAGTTTTAACTTGTTATGAAGACCAACTCTAGAATCTTCAGCAACTTGAAAAGAATTCCACCACTTTTCCACCAACCTGTAGAAATCACTGGCCTCCATCCACGCTAATTTGAATCCAAAGGGTTTACGACCCCAGCTTTCAGATGGAGCTTCGAGAACAATCGGCCTATGGTCTATCTAACACTCTTTTGGGAAGACCTTTGAGATGGATCAATGGATATTTACCCAACCTTTCCAAATAAACTAAAAACCTGTCAAGGCGAGACATAACCAGGTTTTTTCTGCCCATTAAACCATGTAAATTTAGCGCCTGACATAGGAATATCAATTAGCCCATGCCTCTGAGTCTAGTCGTAGGATTCCCTCATACTTGTAGTGACCCTACCGCTAGAAGATTTCTCATAAGTAAAGCGAGTAACATTGAAGTCTCCTCATATTCACCACCAAAGAGACCACTTTGCCAGGATGGCTTGCAACTCCTCCCAGAATCTAGATCTGATAACTTCCCTATAAGGCCCATTTACTGCGATGAAGAACCAAGTGAACCTGGAAGAGATATCAGAGAGAACCACAGAAACTGAAAATTGCCCGCACTATCAACTTTTCTCCAAATACTAGAGTTCCATGCCATGAGAATTCCACCTGCTACTCCCACCGCATCCAGAGATGAGAAGCCCTTAGATTGAGAGTCCTAGACTTCTTCTGCTAGCTTGGAACTAACAGAGGAGAGTTTAGTTTCCTGAAGAGCAATAATCTGGGCTTTCGACTTCTTGCACATATCTTTAACCTGACGTCGCTTCTCTTTGCTTCCCAGGCCCTGCACATTCCATCTTAGAATACTCATCGTAAAACTGATCTCGCCTTTCTACCCCTTAAGAGACTCCCCTGGCGATTCCTAGAAACAAAATTCACGAATGTTTCCAACCTCATCAACACTCTTTGAACTTTTGGCGTGCGTCGTAGGGGTCTTCTTGTAGCCTCTCTACCACGTTGTTTAACAAACTAAATGAAAGCCACTGCGTCTTTGTCTCTGGCCTGGAGAGACATTCTCAACTTCCTGCCAACCCTATCGATAACATCTTTGGTCCAGTCGATCTCATCTTCCGATATAACCTGCAAAGGTATTGGGACTTCTGATCTTCGATCCTCTGATTGACTGGCCTCTGAAGAAACATCATTATCAGTCCTCTCAGTTGTGATCTGGAGGGGCATTACATCCAGGGCCTCCAGAAAGATGTCTCTCAAGATGAGCGGGCTCCCTTCAGCTTGGACTTGGGCTTCAATTAAAGCTGCTCCATCAAACTCCTGATCGAAATCTCTAAGTTGTATCTCTTGGCCCATCCCTAGAGCTTTCTCCAGTACCTTTTTTTGCGCTACTTGGAGGGGAGGACTGCTTATGAGAGCTTCTCGTAAGGGGGAGGATCCACGACCAGAATCTTCATCTTTAGAGTCTTGATTCACCTTACTGGAATCTAGAGGAGAAAACTTCGGAGGACTCATGTCGATGTTCCTGAGAAGCATCACTCTCGACCCCCCTCTATAGTATGGCATAATAGCTTTTGAAGGTGCGGTCGCACATGGACTGAGGTGGCATGAGGAGCGAAGAGGAACCTTGTCTCGCACATACCTGAGGAGACACGGGTGAGGCATGAGGATCGTCCATCAAGGTATCCACGTTCAGAGAGCCACATGTTGCACTTTGGGGTATAACGCTGGGGTCTCTGGGAGCGCAATTCCCATATGTCAACCCAGAGGGAGCAAGTAGGAGGTTTGTGCCCAAGCCTCAGGAATATCTTCATCACACCCTACCACGTGGGGGCTCTCCATAATACAACAAGGTTCTGATCCCGAGCTCTGAATCCGAGCCTGAGGAAGACCTGATGAAACCTCACAAACCTCGTTAGATGCCTCGATACGTGTAGGTGAAGACTTTGGCTCTGAAGCAAGTGCTGCAGGATAAGCCACATGCGACAATTCTCCCATCACCACGTCGAGAGAAGGGCGAGAGCATGTTTCGGCAACAACACCTGCAAGGCATGGAGACGTTGAGGCCTCTTTGATGGTGGACACCTGTCCACCTAACTTCTGCAGGCGGATGACAGTCTCACACCTCATGAACCCGTGTTTTGGTACTCCTCCGTAAAATGGGAGAGAAGCTTCATCTTCCCCATAACTTCCTGCATGAGGATTGGACTGAGCAACCCTCTCTCTCAGTTTCCACATCTCCTTGCAGCGGGATGGAACCCCCCCATACTTCTCCTTTTGAACTTAATGAGAATTGAGATCAGTCCGACATGAATCACTATCTTGTCTGACACTAGAATAGCTTTCCATCCTGATACAGATTCTCGCAGCACTCACTTCTCCCTTCGCTAAGCTTTCGTCGATGTCCAGGACAACTCCTAGGCAACTTCCAATGACTTTGAATACCTCCACGTTTCAAAGTTCCAATGGAATACCCTAGAACAGGAACCATGCATCTTCTGCGCTGAACACAGAGCTGTTCTCCCATCTTCTAATGGCAATAACAGGACCGTCATTGAACAAGGAACCAGCCACGCTCAGATCTGCTTTTTTCAACTCCATCTTCGCGGGCGATCCATAGCTCGTTGGATTTGAGGGCCTTGATATTATATTCCCATTCCTTCAGTTTTTTTTTTTTTCACACGCACACACCCCCACACACTCACGCCGTAGTGGGATTTCACTACCTATGGATACTCGAACCCTTGACCGGGTGTTGAAACTCCTGAGAGTCTACCACCGGAGCAAGAGTAAGGATCCACCATTCCTTCAGTTTACAGCAGACTCGAAACCAAATACGGACCTGTGATAGCAGAGCATCCTCCTTCGTAGTCACCACTGCTGAGTTTCTCAGGGACAGCCATGCAGAATCGACCATATCTGGGTTGACATGAATGGTCGGAGAGATGTCCACGACCTCCTTCCAGATGCATGCGATTTTCCAACCTTCCTGTGGCTCTCCATCTGCTTTGACTGGGTCTCTGAAGGTCCTCTATTCAGATCTTGAGCTTTTACGACCACTTCTTTGAAGGATTGAGAGAAGTGCCCTTCCCCAACTGTTCTTTTGATGGCCGTTCCTGGAGAGGACTGGTTCTTGAGGGGGTACATCTGTTGAGGAGCATCCCTGGCTACTGTACATGCCTGCAGCAGATTCCCTTTCTCTTCCCCCCTTTGCACATTTACCCTTTAGTCATTCTTCCTGATTTACTGTTTCTGGCCTAAATCTCGCCTTTTGCACCAAAAGCTTCCTCCCACCAAACCTCTCCCCATCTAGCATATTAATTGCCCTCTCCAGTTCCCCTTCCCTTCTCAGGCGAACGAATGCAAAGCCTCAAGGAATCCCTGACTCGCGGTGTCGAGGAATGATGACATCCATCACCTAGCCAACTTGGCTGAAAACCCTAGAAAAGTTAAATAGGATACCAATCCTCTGGATAGCTGGAAACACAAAGGGTTGAATATTCCATTAAGAGGCTCCCTTCTGTGATTCCTCTGGAAACTGTGGGTGCTTTCCTAGAATGGAATTTGACCCATGCTCCATCGTCTCCATCTTCTCCTTCAGCTCCTTTTCCTTTATCAGTGCTCTGCAGGGATGACGAGCTTTCCCCATTCTGAGACTCACCAGTCGGTCGGCAAGCATGTACATTCTCTCCTTTTGTCTTCGCCATCCATTTCCTGTTGTCGTGATTCCCATCGCGTTTGTGGTAATGATTTCCAACGCAGTTCCATCTTCGATTTTTCACCACATTGCAAGCTGAAATACTCAAATCATGCATGTGGGGACCGTTTTAAGCCATAAAGAACTTTCTTTAACCTGCAAACTGGATTAGCTCCTGTGGAACCTGAAGTTCTCCATGAAAAAAAAAAACACATTATTGATATCAAATTGATGCAAAGGCCAGGAATGATTTGACCCACACAGTTCAATTTCACAATGTGTGCAAGGGTTTCATAGAAGTCAACCCCATGTGTCTGCGTAAAACCTTTTGCAACTAATCATGCTTATAGTGCTAAGTCTCCATTTGGTTTGTCCTTAAATGTGAATACTCATTTTCGGCCTACAACCTGTTTCCTAAAGATTACTTCACAAATTCTTATGTCTGACTTTTTTGCAAGAGCTCTCATTTCTTCAAGCATTGCTTCTTTCCACTTGGTATATGTTAGGGCTTAACTGCCTCTGGAAGGTAATGAAACAGAAGAAACAACAGAAAAGTGCGATGGGAAGGAGAGAGGCTTGTATGAGATGAATTTGTAAGAGGGTGAGCAGTGAATGTGTGCCTCTGTGAGGCAATGGGAAGATCATTTTAATCATTCTCGTGAGGAATAAAACTACTAAGAGAAGGAACAAAACTTGAATTCAGAATACAAGATTGAATAATGGCATCATGATTGAGAGTCTTTTTCCTGTCTTTTCATTGAACATGTTTCCTGAATTACAGTCTGCCAGAGTATTGGTAGATGGAGATGGACTCCGAGATTCATGATCAGAATGTTGAACAAGATTCTCAAGAATTGGAAGAGTTACGTTATCAACAGTGGACGACTCTCACTGAATTGGACAAAGATAGTAAGACTACCACCTTGAGAAGAGTAAACCAGAATATTCTCAAAGAAGGTCACAGCCATTGAGCTAAATTGTTCTCTAGTTTTGGGATTGGATTATTCAAGGAATTTACATTTTATAGCTTTCATCCAATTTATAATTATTGATGGTGGGAAAATGAACAAAACACACAAAACCAAACATTTTTTGGGGGAGTAGAAAATAATGACTTGGCAGGTTGAAGCATTTTAAACTAGGTTTTCCCACTTAAGACTCTTGAAGGCTTACTATTTATCAAGTATGTTGCAGTAATAATAGCATCAAATTAGAAGGATTTGAGAACATTCATCTCGATAAGGGCACATGCTACTTCAAGGAGATGTCTGTTCTTTCACTTGACAATATTGCTTTATTGGGGAGTATATGAACATGTGGTTTAAGATTCAACACCATTGTTTAGTAAGTACTAGTTTCCGAAATTAGAGGAAATATGCTCCTCACCATTGTCAAAGTATAAGATTTTGATTTTTGCATGGAATTAAGTGGAAACCATTTTTTGAAAAATAGTAAAGATAGAGTGAACCTCATCTTTGGATTTCATGATGAGGATATGTGTTGAATGCAATCATCAATAAAGGACAAATTCTTGAAACAAATAAAGAAACAACTGTGGATGGGCCCCACGCATTAGAGTGAACCAATGCAAAAGGAATAGCTAACTGAGATGACTCACGCTGGACTTCAATCATATTATTTAAAGACATCTGAAAGGAAGTACTAGTTTTAAACTAGAAATTAGCACATATGTTTAAATTTTGATCTTTACTGAAACTATTACCATGAGATCATTGAAACGCAGATCTGATGTTGTTCGAATGAAGGAACAAGTATAAACCACCATTTTTATGGCCACCTCGAATCATATGTCTAGTATTCAGGACCTGAAATACACAATGAGAATGAGCAAATGTCATACTGCAAATGTGTGATTTAGTCAAGGTATCCCGTATTGGTATCGGTTGGCGTAACGGTGCCCTCCGATACCGATATGGATACGGGGGTGTAACGGCGATACGGGGGTGTAACGGCCCGTAACAGTGCAAATTTTTTTTTTTTTTTGCCAAAAAAATATGGATTAAATCCGGAATATTCTAAGCATTCCAAATATGCATTCATTTATAAATTGGAACATGTTTATGGTGGTGTAACGGTCCACTCTTTGGTGAGAAGTTGTATCGGACTGTTTAATAAATTTATGAATCAGATAACTTGAATTTGACTACAAAATTCATATATTTAATTTTATAAATATCTAATTTATATACTTTACAATTTGATATCATTTCTCCCAATAGTTCTTTAAAAAAATGAAATTAAATTCAAGTAGATGGCGTTGCCAATTTGGGGCTGACTTGGAGGACCAATCCATGCCCCAAATCAGTCTCAAATTCATGCAATTTATTGGCATTATCCCACTTATGAATTGGTGGACATTTATTGGATAGTGAATCATGAAAAAAATCAAAAGGCCCTATTTAAAAAAATAAGCGTCTACAAATTAACAATTAAAACTATTCAAACAATTTGATTTTGGCATGGTGAATTATCAATTACAGTCCATAATTTAATTGGTAAATTTTAAGTTAATACATGTCTCGTGTACAATTTTTTAAGGGCCCGAATTAGGCGAGACCCGAATTGTGAAGTGTAGCACACGAGTGTCAAAGTTTTTTGGGCCCCACCCATGATGAATGTGTTATATCCACACCGTCCATCCATTTTGCCAAATAATTTTAGGGCATGAGCCCAAAAATGAGGCAGATCCAAAGCTCAGGTGGACTGCACCATAAGAAACAACAATAATTAAACGTCCACCATTAAAAATTCATTGGGGGCTACAAAAGTTTTAAATCAAGCTGACATGTGTGTTTTCCCTTCATCCACGTCAATGTGACCCAATTAATAGGTTAGATGAAAAGTAAACATTAAAGTAGACCCTAAGAAATTTTTAATGGTGAGCATTCTATGACCACTGTTTCCTATGGTGTGGTCCACTTGAGATTTGGATCTTACTAATTTTTTAGATCATGACCTAAAATGATGTGGCAAAATGGATGGACGGCATGGATAAAATATATACATCATGGTGGGGCCACACAACACGTGTACAAAAGCTTACCACGCACATTTCTTTGAAAGCGGATTACGTTGTGTACCTCAATGACATACCTGTATTAACGTCAGTAAGTCCTGTGGGTCTAATCATGACGTATGTATTATATCTAAATCGTCCATTCATTTGACGAGCTTGTCTTAAGGCTTGACACTAAAAATAATACAGATCTAATTATCAAGTGGACCACACTGCAAAAAGCAGTGGGGGATTAAATGTCTACCATTGAAACCCTTTTTGGGATCACTGAAGTTTTGGATCAATATGAAATTTGTTTTTCCTCTTCATTCAGGTCTTTTTGACCTTATGAACAGATTGGATGGAAAATAAACGTTATGGTGGGCCTACGAATTGTTTAACGGTGAAAATCATTATCTCCGCTGCTATTTTTGGTGTGGTCTAGAAGATCTTTGGATATGATTCATTTTTTTGGTAATGCTCTAAAATAATATCTAAAAATAGATGAACGGTGTAGATATAACAAATACATCACTGTGGAGCGCACGTAACTTTGATCTCCTTTGAACCGTTCGTACAACGCAGAGCTCGAGGAGTGTCAGTGCTCGTTTTAGCATGACACGTACCTACAGTAGCTATATAGCTATAGCTGGTGTGTGGTACACCAGTCAATCGGCTTCCGATTTCAGACGAAAAAGACGGGAGAGAGAGGGAAACCGAAAATCAAGAGGGAAAGAAGAGAGAGAGAGAGAGAGAGAGAGAGAGAGAGAGAGAGAGAGAGAGAGAAGAAGAAGAAGAAGAAGAAGAAGGAAGAGGAGACCCGCAGCCACAGCCGCAGCAGGGTGAGAAGAAGAAGAAGAGGAGGAAGGAGGAGGAGGAGAAAAGAAATTAAAAAAGGGTATGCTTTTTTTTTTTTGTCCTTTTTTTTTTTCTTATTTTCTTATTTTCTTTTGGCCCGTAACAGCCGTTACGGGGTCGTAAGTCGTAACGGGCATTATGGCCCGTAACGGGCGTAACAGCCTCGTAATGCCCGTTACGGTCACAGAATCGGGGATCGGGGGGGGTCCCGTTTCGACCCCGTATCGCATAATGGTGTCGGCCGTTACCGTTACGTATCGGCCGATACGGCCGTATCGTAACGGATACGGGACACCTTGGATTTAGTAAGGCTACTAACAAACAATAAATTAACTAATAGATTTACAACACGAAGGACAAAAGACAGAGAATGGTGGAGATACATTGATGGTCCCTATTCATTCAAAGGGGTTATAGGACCCATCAATAATCTTCACTTAACCAATGATAGATGACAAAGAATATGAAGAAAGCTGAGAGTTTGTACCAATTATATGATCTAAATTGCTGGAATCTATGATCTAGGATTGGCTCGTAGGTGGTGTAGAGACTAAATGAGTGAAGGCAGATATACCTAATTGATCAAAAGTAGGACAAAGTGATGAAGAGGCACCTTCACGAGAAATAAGATGGTGACTGAGCTCTGAGATCTCATTCGAGGATTTGTTGTAAGCACTTTGATGCAAGACATGAAATTAACGATGGAGTGCAAGAAATCAAGTTTGTGATTATGCCAACATTAAACAGTCACAAAATTCTACATCCTACATACTATCAAACATTCAAGAAGGGGAATCTATGGGGGTCCAAACCTACATAATCATTAGGGCTGGATCAAATAAAATTATAAGCCAAACAAGCCCAAAGGAGTGTAAGAATCACCCATTCTTGCATAGGATTGTTCTCGACTTAAGAGATTCACTAAGTTTCAATTTAGGGGAAAATCTAGGGTTTGAAAATTCCGGGAAAATTGAGATTTGGGACCCTTTTGGGTTATGGATTTCGGATTATGAGGGTTTCTAGATGACGGTTAGGGATTGGTCAAAGTATTCGAGGGTACAGGGACTGATTTAGCAATTTCCAGATTTAACAATTCCGTTGTACCACATGTTGATCATGTTTAGGAGTAAATATTAGGGGTAGATCTAAGGTTGGTTTAGGTAAATGATTAATGGGGGATCCTATGGGGAGGTTTTAAGCCAATGAAAGGAAAGAAACAGAGGGGAAAAGAGGACCTGGGATGGGCTACGCATGCTGGACAACAGGTTGGCTTGGATGCACGTGTGTGACCGGACGTCTGTACGTATGTGGGGCCCACAAAATCGGGAAAGCACTCCTAGGTTAGGATTGGCTAGGGGTGGGTTTTTTCCATACCGAAAATCACTTAGATCCGGTACATGGTTTGTGCGTAGTACTCTGTCGAAGTTTCAGCCCTGTAGATGCGCCAGAATCTAAAAACCTTCTTGTGCACCACTGTAGGAGAGGATTTTGATGCGAAAATTGGTGAATCTGATGGTGGATGGGGTGTTGGGAATGATGGATGAGATGCGGAAGAAGATGATGATGATTTGGAGCAGGTGTGGCTTCACACCACGGTGGTTAACCCTTCGAGGAAGGGAGGGCTTCGCACCCAATTTAATCCTTCAACTCAACGTGAGAGAGAGAGAGGAAGAAACACAAGATTTTTTTATTCATAATATCATAAGAGTCCATACATGGGATTGCTTTATTTATAAGAAAACCCTAAATCCAAAAAGACAAAACTACCCTTGTGCCATGTACACGCACTAATACTAAAACTAAAATAAATAAAATAACTAATCTAAGCAATCAAAGCTGTTCATGATGTTTTTAATAATAAAAATAATCAAAACTCAAAATCCTAAATCATCTAAAGTAGTGGGCCACGATCATGAGATCCGATGGTAGGATCTATGGGATGATTGGGTCCACTCCAATGCTCCATAACGCAACCCCCTAATTATGGAGTCCTCTAAAGATGTCGTTGTCGATCCAAATCGTAAGTAGGGCCTGCCTCTTCCTCGAATACGTGCATAGAGGGGGCGTGTGCATGATGTCCCCATCACACTGAAGGAGGATACATCATACCCTTTTTCATTCAACTTATGGATAATAAGATTTCCCTAGAAGCCAACCAACTGAATTCCAAAATCCCTCTCTCATATATGTCTATCCATAATGTGTGCAATGCAACTTATATTTTTCATTGTCCATGACAAAACGATGTCCAACTCATTGCAGTATAACCATCATGTCCCATAAATCGCCATGCCGCCAAACCCACCAGATCGAACTCCACGGTCTTGACGACCATGGAACCGACCACCGTGACCATGACCACAACCATGACCATAAGATCCTGACAAAGCAGATCGTTCATGGATATTATGTTGCTAGCATAACCTTTCTATGACTCCCTTCGTAGTGAAGCAATGAGTAAACTGTTCCTAAGGATGGAAGAGGCTCTCAAGTCTCAATTCAAAAGATAGAGGAGGTTCTCAATTTACAATCTAAGTATGGATCATTTCATACCCTGGATTAATGCCTACCAACAGATCAAATATTTGTTGTTCTTCAATCTTAACTCTACATTGGTTATCAAACATGGCCTGACGAATCGAGGATGAATCATATCAAGTCACATTCTATGGATAGCTGGGTAATAATCCCCCGCAGACTCATCACCTTTGCGAAGCTGAGAGCTGAAAACTATCACAACATTTCTCTTCTTAAAATAGGGGCTGCAATATATTTTCTCAAAATGGGATGTAATTCTTTTGGGCTTTCCATTGTATTCTTTTTCTGTCTTGTCTTCAAGCAGGCCTTTAATAAAAAATTCCATTAGTCCTCAAAAAGCAGATTCTCAGATTTCTTTGTCAATTTCACAAAACATGAATCTCTTCCTAATTCAGGCTTCACGGAATAACATAAAAAAGACATGACTGTCATAGTATTGGCCTTCCAGTTTGTGTGGGATGGATCTTCTGCCCTTTGGTTCCACAGCTTTACCATCTACCTAGCCTAATTTATGTCTCCCACCAATAAATATCCTACGTGACTTGGACCGTTATCATCATCTAAGCCTCATCCCAACTAATTGGGGTCGGCTACATGACGGAAGTTGCGTCAAAAGTTCTCACCAGCTGCCAACCTGACACTAGTCTCCTCCTTTAAACAGACCTAGGACCAGTGATAAGAGCACAAAACTCTTACAGGTGCGATGTAATAAACCATTACATGGTATGAATACAATCGCACTATCTAATAGTCTATTACATAGGTTGATTGCAATCAATGAGTTCCTTGCTGACTTGGACCTCTTTAAATACTTTTCACTATCAAATTCCACTGTAGTGATATTTAAACTTAGATTTTCCACAACACTGGGAAGCATAGCCCCCTTCGACTACACTACTGAACCAACTTACCATTTGTATTTTATGGCATACCCTCTGTTGAACTGCAACTTTTTTTCGACTAGCATAAACCACTAAAGACAGTCTCAAATATTACCAAAAATTCCACAAAATATCACTCTACAGTCTACACCACATATAATCATACCTGCACAGCTCAATAACAAATCATTCAACACTTTCCTAACGTGATTCAATGTACATTGCCCATTGTCAAAGCAAGATGCCATCTATGTGCCAACTCCCCATGAAGCATAACAAATTGATATAAACCTGGTCCAACATGTTTGTCATACTTCCAGATCTGACAACCAGATTGAGAAAACTCAAAATACCCCCAATAGGGCTTAGTGGCATAGTTATTTTATGAAAGAATTCACCATGAATTGAAAACTTAACTGATTCCACTCTCAGGGAGTTGGAATTTTTTCATATGGACCAAATAGATTAGCAAATCCCCTAAAAAAATCCATTAAAAACATGAACCAAATAATAAAAATAAATTTAGTTTTTTCTTTCCTAGATCCAAAAAAAAAAACACCACCAAATACAGAAAGTCTGGCCCCAAATATCAATCTGGTCCAATCATAATTCATCAGCTAGGGTGCCCAGTGTAAGTTGAATGTGGACAGTTGTCAAAATTTTTCCCCTAAATGCCCGTTCTTTTCTTACATTGGTTATCCACTGCCCATTCTTTCTTACAAGGTTGATCCACCTGGCAAATGGGCCTGATTTTTGTACTAGGCCATCTTCGTAGTAGGGGCCACCTTATGCATTTTCTTGGATGTCACACACATTGGCCAGGCTGTTATATGTGCTGCTGGTGAGTTCTACCACAGTCATAAAATATAGCATTTTCCCCCTTTTTTTGTGGGTTTTTTTTTTTTTTTTTTAAAATTTTCGGGGAACAGGAACTGTTTTTTATTGCTTGGAATTGCTGAGGTTTTGTTTAGGACATGCTCAAGGTTTCTCGGATTTCTTATGACTTCACAATTTGATATTTTCAGACAGCTGTTGCTCGTAGCTTCTGTAAAAGCATAGATATTTATGACCAAGATATCCACCTCCAGAGTTTCCATACGTGAGTGTGCTAGATAATGCAGAACTGATCCTTTTCTCCAGTTTTATCTAAATTTCCTTGGGGGTCATTTGGATGCAGCGATAACTCACTTAGAACATGATTATCCATGGTAAGCCATGTTTGGATGTTTCACTCCCCTAAGACGCAGTTGTTTGTCCATAAATTCGAATATTGAGCTGTACAAGGGGGAGTCTGAAATGCAGCTGTCCAGGACAAAGGTTTCCACGGAAAATGCTCCCTACTCCACAGCTCTACTGAAAATGTACTCCAGCAAATGCAACCAATGTGACATGGCCCGGATTACTGTAGAGAGAGCATGTTCACATTTTAGAAACCACTCACCACAGGGCCTTTTTTTTTTTTTTTTTTTACACATGCACACACACCCCACACACTCACGCTAGTGGAATTTCACCACCTATGGGTACTCAAACCACAGGGCCTGAATCTCTCACAAGTGTGCCGTGTTGATACATATGCCATGGGATCAACTCTTCATTATTTCACTCCTGTAGCACACACTTCACAAAAAGGATGTCAAGGAGGTCATCTAATCGCAAAACAGCAACACCCATGGACCCCCCTGTACACACACCCAAAGTCAGTACATGGACACCTCTGCTAGGTGGATGGACATCCCTGTCTCACGTGTGTTGTACTAGTTCAAGCATCCAAACAAACCCTTAGAGCATTTCTTCTTTTCAGATTATTAACTTTTATATGTTTCAATATTTATGTTTTTATATCATGTGATTGCTTTGGGGCTGTCAATTGGTACCCAGCAGACCTGACCCAATTTGAATGGGTCTGGATCCATTTTTTGGACCCATTTTAAAATCAGGTCAGGATCTGGTCCAGCAGTTTAGACCAATTTAATAATTGGGTCGGTTCAGGTAGCTTGAATACCTGAGAACATAAGAAAGTTGAAAAAAATATATGATTATTGCAAACTTAATTTCATTTGAAGTACCCAAATGAAATTTCCCTGGATATCAAAATCAATCCTCACAGGAGAATAAGGAGCTTCTTCTTGTTTGTATGCAAGAGAGGAGATGGAAATGATGAAAAGATAAAGGAACTCCTACAGTAGAGCAGGAGAACCTAAACATGATAGAGCCATCTCTTTACAGTATGCGTGGCAAGATGAAATGTCAATTAGGACTGTCTATATAGTGGGGCTCATTATCAAGGAACTATGTTTCGAAAATCACCCTTATCAGACAATCACAATCATCATTTTTCTCAATTTCTATCACTGAACATTAACCATAACTGTTTTCTGCACCATACTTTAAAAGACCACTATGCAGATTGCTAGAATGATCAAATCTATCTGTATCTTGAACCAACTGCCATCTATAGACTAGATGGACAGCTTCGATTGTTACCTGCCACGTGTACTGTCATAAAATGGCTGTACAGTGTTTTGGTTTTACCGGCTCCACCATATAACCATCTTGCATTACATCACATGAGAAATGTTCCCATACATATGTGTATTTTCCAACATAATGCTTTCTTTCCAGCCAATATTTCAATGGGAACATAATCCAATCCATGGAAAAGATGGGCCATCCCATATACATCATATGGGGCTAAAATACGATCAATTCACCTATTAGAAAAGGCAATTAACGTACACCCAGTTAGACCATTAGCTATCCATTGATCTATACATTGTTGCCTATATAGCGAGTGGAGTAGTGGAACATCCTAGTTTTCAATAAAGATAGTTTCTATTGGTTGTCCTGGTTATGAATGGGTTGAATCATCAGCATAAGTGACACCTTGAAAAGAATTAAGGTCTTAAAAGTGAAAGTTCACGTGAAACGTTGTACCTAAACATTTTTCTCTTACTTTATGACATAAAGCAATGTGACGGTGTAGGAATTAATGGCAGTAATGAGTTTTTTTTTTTTTTTTTTTTGTAATGTCCTTGCTTCAGATCAATAGGGTGTGTAGACCCATTAGGCCACGTGCAAACAGGGTCGAGTGATCAAACCAGTCCATGTTCGGGATGCTGCTATATGTAGCCCACTACATTAAAATAATTATCTGAAATTTTAAATAAATTCGTTTTAGACATGTTTAAAACATTAAAAATTATTTAATAAACATTTTTTCGTATTTTCTTTCTAGAGAGGTTTTCCTGAGAGACTTCAAAACCTGTAAATATCAAAGAGAAATTACCGAACCAAGAAATTTCTGAGAACAAGATTTGTCACTATGACCAATGTACATATACAACTATGCAACACACTACCTATATTCTTTTATGGGTCCGTCCCTATGGAATTAAATGCAATAGTAGTCATATCAAATTACCAAATAGCTTCCAAAGGACCTGTATGTCATTAACACAACAATTGATGTGGGGAGCAACCATTCAATGAAAAATATATCATACACAAAATTAAGTACCAATTAGGATGTAGAGGTGGAAGCTGATAAGAGTGCTCAAGTTTCACCTCTGATAAACGATCAGTGAAACTCATTGTCTAGTGTGAGAAAACTTGAGAATTCAACCATTCATGATGCATCTACTCTTACCACATAATGGCGATTCAAATAACTCGGACCATCTCCTTGAATTTCACTGTAATCTGAATTGTTTGATTCTCAGTTGCATTAGCAACCAATGATTTATGACTCAAGTGTTGGTCGCTAACAACATAGGAAGTGTCAGGATATGTGATGCAGGGCATGTGATCTAACCATTTGGAAGTAGGAGATTATTAATGGATTAATCAAAGTAAGTCAAATATAATAACATGTCATTCTACCATAATTAAAAGAGTGCCAAACAAATAATAAAATTCAAATTTACGTTAAATCACAATCGCACAGAAGCATAAACCATATAAGCATAAAAATATAAGGCCCAATGAGAGGTTGGAACTCTCACGTTAGCATAGGTATGGTTCTAATTCAATGGGCAGATTTGTACAATTCTAGGGTAAGGGTTTCAAGGGGGTTTTGGGAATTTTGGGGGAAATGGGAGATTTATGATTTGGGAATTAAGGATTTAAGGTTTTGTAGGGAATTGGGGGATTAGGGTTTCGTAGGGAATTGGGAATTAGGGTTTTAGGTTAGGGCTTATAATATAGGAAGATGGATTGAAGAAAGGGAAGAAAACAGAGGGAAGGGGCTAATCGTACGGTCATACGACCCTATTCGTACGTAGAGCTTGTGGTGATGGGTTGGGTTTGGTGGAGTTAGGTTAAGAAAGATGGATTTAGGTAATGGGTTTAGGTTTAGAAGGAAAGGGCAAGGGGTTTAGCGTTTATAGAAGAAAGGTAGTAGAGAACAAGGATTTCAGAAGAGATGAGAAAAAAAGAAAAAAACGAAAAAAGAAAAAAGAAAAACCTTTTAGAAGAGAAGAAGATAGAGATGAAAATGATAACTAGGTTTCATACGTTTGGATTCACACAAAATAGTCTCTTTTCACAAGAAAATCTCAAATCACATGGGAGAGAGCTTTTTCAAGCATCCCCCCCTCCCCCATAGTTAGTACACGCGCTTTGACAAAAATACCCTCAATAAAAATATACCCCACATGTCTCATGATGCAATGAATTGAAAATAACTCATCCTAAACTATAAACAATCATCAAAAATATAAAATTAGCTAATCATAATACTAATGACCAAAGTGATCAAGGGTCTCAATGATCCAACACCCAATCAAAGGATCCACACGATCTAATAGTTGGATCGTTGTGTCCTCACGATCCAACGGTCAAAACTCCTCAAAGAAGCAACACACATGCATATTCCTAGTGTAAGATGCACGATCATGCATGTGGGATCTTCAAGTCCTCGGTGCGGCCCACCAGGGCCCATGTACAAGTTGTCGAGTCAAAGTGAAGATTGGGCTGACCTTCTTCTCTGATATACTCTAAATGGTCAAATGTCCTCATAAACTCTCCTCGACTAAGAAGATTTCGCATCTGGCGAAATAAAGTTGCAATACCTCTCCAAGAAATCCATGTCAAGTTGTTAAAGATCTGCTTCTGTAAGCCACATGCAATTTGAAACTGGTTGATGTTTCCACTTTACTAATTATTTCTAAAAGCCCCCATGACAAGTGAAAACCACCCGCCTGTCCAAAATATCATCCATCTCTTTTCTTCTCGTAGGTATGGATGGTAAAAGTGGTGGAGGCTGAGAAGAGGGGTCAGGTAAGGTCCATGGGCAATGGGACAAGTTAGGTGTGTCATTATCTAGGTCAAGAGAGGGGGTCCTAAAAAGGCATAAAATCTTCCTCATTGAATGTAGCACTAATACCCATACTAGGTGGAAGATCTACCAAGTACGCATTATAACCTAATCATTTCAAAATCATGTATGGTCCAGGACTGCGGGCTTGTAATTTTTTTAAGGTCCCCTGTGGAAATCATTCAGGCCTTGTCCTTATCATCACTTTCGTCTATCTGATATTCTTTGAACCCATGGTGAGAGTCACCAAGTTTCTTATATTTTCAATTACTTATGTTAATCCGTTTTCTAATATCCGCGTGCAAGTCATGAATGTAGTGTGCAAATGCATCTGCAAACTTTGAAGGTCTATGGGAGACTAACATGGTAATAAGGTCTATAAGTTTTCTAGGCTTATAACCAAACACAACTTCAAAGGGAGGTCCTAACGTCAAAGGTTTCTAGGCTCATCAATGTGGGTCAAATTTGTTGATGATAAGATGGATGTCCTAATGCAAATTTACTTTCGTATGACATCTTTGAATTGTTCAACCTCTGTACCTGATAAATAGAAGTAGTTTTACCTTGTTTCTTATTGCATCATTGAATCTCACATGAACAACTATCAAAAAAAATTTCACCACCATAGATCCCAAAGATGCATGCTGTTGTCCTTTCTACCTAATTTCTGACTACTGAGCAAGGTCATCACTTCTGGATTATTTTCCATTTGAAAATATATTGGATTGCATCTGCATGTGGACTGGGCTCTGCTGCAATGGCTCTTTGCTGCACAATATTAAATGACTCAATTCATGTGGATATTGGCTCTAGGTCCTAGTTAGAAACCTATTCTTTATGTGCAGATATTGTTTCACTCGGTGTTTTAAATATCGACGATATTTGCTGATATATCCCACGATATATCTTGTATCCCACCCCTGCGATACGAAACTCGCAAGTAGTGCGATATATCTCACATGTTCGATCCGGTGAGCATATTCAAATTTTGATCCTTTTTTTTTTTTTCCTTCTATAAATCAGTGTCAAATTGTTACAAATCCATGGTTTATCATGAAAAAAACATGGATTGGGACCTTCAATTTCGAGATTTGGAGGAGATGAGCTGAGTTGCGGAAAATTGAAAAAAAATAAAAATTTCCCACTTCCTAGCAAATTGGTTGCAATCCTTGTGTCCAAGCATAAAATCAAACATGTATATAACCTAATCTAGTGATTCTTCTTTTGCTTTTGAATGTATTGCTTGTGTTTCCACACGTCTTCTTACATTTATAAATTATATGAATACACTTTGAATATACTTGCGTTAATTCAGTTAGACAATGTATAGATTAGGACCCCATACAAAGAAAACCTATAATATGCACTTTTTTTTCTTTTTCTGTAATGTTTTGATTTATAAGTGTATATTGATGTCTTTTTTAATAATCACTGAAGTTTCATTGAAAAAATCGACGAATTTCCCCATGTTTCCAACAACAGTGATACATTATATGATACAACCGATGTATCCCATGCGATAACCGATATGTATCTGTTTCCCAAAGGTGCGATAAGTAACCCGATACCGATATTTCGAACACTGGTTTCACTACATTTTCTTCTCATCAGCTATGGATTTTTTTTTAATGGTCTATGACCTAATGACAACATTTCATTTAGGGCTGTTGAGTTTCTCTAAAATGTGTGGTATAGAATGTTCCTGACATCAACAATAAATTGTTTTGTTTTAGTTCAGAACTATCTTGTACAAAATTACTATTCAATTCTTGGATCTGTGTTGGTTATTTATTTATTTATTTTTAGAAAGGTGAATACACACACTCTTAGACCCACACACACCACATGGGTTCTCAAACCCATGACCTCAAGAGTAGAAACACACAGTATCTACCACTGAGCCATGAGTAGAGACCCCTGGGTTTGTGTTGGTTAAACTTTAGAAATTCTAAATTGCAAAAGAACTTGTAACTTGTTCTGTGTATTCTTTGGAAGTTTCAATTTTTAAAATGAGCTATGTGGCAGCTTGTTGTACCCCTCTTCTTTATGCTTTCTAAGAAGTTCATTATCTGGGGATGATTCTTCAATATTAGCTGTTGCTGAAGGTTCCCAGGTGTGTATCTCATCACCATCATCATCATCATCATTGTCATCATTATCACAGCCTAATTGCAGGCTCCTGGCAATTTGGTCTCAGCTTTGCCAATCATCAAAACCAGAATTCTTATGATTTGCATGACAAGGTGTTTCACGATCGGCTGTCTCCTGACATTAACCCTCTACCTCTACCTGAGTTGCAGTCTGCAATTAAGCTAGCAGGTGGAGTGAGTAAGTGTATTTCACGAGCGAGCGAGCGAGTGAGTGAGCGAGTGAGCGAGTGTGTGAGTGTGTGTGTGTGTGTGTGTGTGTGTGTGTGTGTGATCAGGTGCTGTCATTTACACCACTGTTGGTGGATGTGGTGTAAACGGCAAACGGCTCCATCGGGATGCTTGGACAGTCCATTCAAAAATCATAATGATTGGATCATTAACAGTTTTGTAGCGATATATATATATATATATATATATATGTATATATATATATATATATATATATATATATATATATATATATATATATATATATATATATATATATATATATATATATATATATATATATATATATATAGGGAGAAGATTCCATGTATCTGGGGGAACAATCTCTTCCGTGCGTCTATGTCATTTTGAACATCTGACATACATGGATGAAATCAAAATCCATTTTGTGCCTCCAATAGTGAATGGATCATTGTCCAAAATCACCATGTTTAGACAATTCTAGCTTTCAGTGTCATAGGAATGAACACCAAAAGGGCAAAACCCAACAACGGAAGGGGCATAGTTACTAGATGGTTAAGATCGTCCAATCAAAGAAAATTTTGTTTAGTTATTAGATGATTAAGATGGTCTAATCGAAGAAAATTGTTTTAAGGGTCAATCAAAGGTTGAGCCCATAGGATGTCTAGTTCAGATCATCATACACGTGCGACAAGTGTGGTAGTAACAATCTAGAGGCACGGAAATTGCATACCTCTAGGGGCAGGTAATTCACTCCCATTTCTGTGTGCATGTCTATGCACACATATCTCTAATATATATAACATGAGCAGTGTTTGGCCAATTTTACCTTTGCAGTTTGTCATGGGGAGGCACATGAACTTTTGGAAAATTAGTTGTGTGTAGCCCTTCAACCGAGGGCAATTTTGTCCTTTTACTTCTTTAATGCAAGTAGCCCGCCCCCATGACTCTTCTTTGCATGTAGCCCACACCAGCTTATAGTATAAGGGATCCTATGCAACAAAGGCTATGTGAGCCCCACTGTGGTGACCGTTCCACGTCCGCTCCATACATTTGTTCAGCTGGGTTGTCTTAGGATGTCATCCCAAAAACGAGACAAATCTAAAACTTGAGTGGGTCAACGCATAGGAAAAAGTGGGGATGGGTTGTCCGTCGTTGAAACCATTCTAGGAACCCTTCTCTCTCTCTCTCTCTCTCTCTCTCTCTCTCTCTCTCTTATTTGTAGAGCACGCCTGTGTAGCAGCACCCTTTCCCTCCAACTCTCTCCCTATAGTTCATGTGGGTTGCCTGTGCCATACGGCCTATACCACCTTACATATATACATACATTTATAAGTAGAAGCAGTGTGTTGGTACAAGTTGAAAGCTCTAGAAGGGCAAAGGGAAGGATCAAAAGGACATGGGTGGAGGTAGTAAGAAAAGATGATGACTTATGGTCGAATTGAATCTATGGCGCTTGATAGGGTGGTATAGGAGAACATGATTCATGTAACTAACCCCAATTAATTGGGATAAGGGCAGGTAGGTGTGGGCATGGGCATGTGCATGTGGTCATTGGGCTTGCATGCATGTGGGTGTTTGGGTTGGGTGTGTACATTATGTGTGGGGGGTAGGAGTGGGCATGGGCATAGGCATGTGCATGTGGTCATTTGGGCTTGCATGCGTGTGGGTGTATGGATTGGGTGTGTACATTATGTGGGCATGTGCTTGTGCAAGGGTATGTGTGTGTATGTGCGCACAGTGTTTTTGGGTGTGGGTGGTTGGTGGTACGTGTGGGCATGTGCATGTGCTCATGTGGGTGTGCATGCATGTGGATGTGTACATTATGTGGGTGTGTGCTTGTGCAAGGGTATGTGTATATTTGCGCATGGCATGTGGGTGTGCATGTGTGAACGGGTACGTGCACACATGAGCTTTTGTATGTTAATGTTGCTTTATCTATGCTGCACTGCTTCTGACCTCACCTTTGAAACTACTCCAGCTAACAATATGGGACTTGAGAATGAAGAATAGTGATGGTTGTGTACAGAGAGTTTGTGGATCAGTTGGAGACATTTTTTATGCGGTTTGCAGTTCTGCAGTTGGGGATATTGCAGTTGGTGGATCTGATCGTACTGTATCCATATATGACCCTCGCAGGTTTGTAGACAATTGCAATTTATGCATTATGTAATCTTTTTCGAATAGGCATTTGTGTTATAGGACAAGAAAAGATTGATGAGCACTAGCATTTCAATATTTCTTACTTGTTATATGCAAAGCAAGACACTTAGCTGCATTTGACATCTTGAGTGCAGATGGTCAGCCTTGTCACGTTGGGTAAACTGCTCAAAATATGAGGTGGGTTGATATCCTAAAATATGTTTGCTTCTAGAGGTATTATACAATGCTTGGGCTGAGAGTTTATACATTACTGTTTATGTTTTAAGCCCATGCAAGTTTGACCCGCAGTTCAGTGATCCAAACTGTTGATATTATGGGGCCCACTGTGGATGGCCCGCATACCAAAGATCCTTTAGTTGGGAAGAATCCAAACCCTTAGCTAGGTTGTCACAAATAGGTCATCACCATCATCTAAGCCTTATTGACCCGCAGTTCAGTGATCCAAACTGTTGATATTATGGGGCCCACTGTGGATGGCCCGCGTACCAAAGATCCTTTAGTTGGGAAGAATCCAAACCCTTAGCTAGGTTGTCACAAATAGGTCATCACCATCATCTAAGCCTTATCCCAACTAATTGGGGTCACAAATAAATGGTTGAGCAAAGGTTTTCAACCAAAAAAGGGGCAAATACCGTACAGCTAGGTTCTTCCAGTCTTAACTTTTTGGTGCATAGGAGATCCATGGTCATATTATCAATGGTTGGGATCATTAAACCACGGGCTCTTGTTGCACAAACAAACCCAAAAGGGTAAACAACCTTTTGGACTGAGCATTGTATTTTACCTCTTTTTTCCTTTCAGCTAGATGAGCTTTGCTACACCCACATGCTTGTATAAGGCAGCTCACTTACACGCGACCATATGTGCCAGCATGACACAGTTATGAATTACAATCCATCCGTCAGGGGGTTCCCACTATGTATTTTCCCTGCCCTAAAATCAGGTCAATCCACACATCTGGTGGGCCATGGTTTACAAAACATATGCACTATTGAGAAAAACTTAGCCGAAGTTTTCTAAACCATCCACTTGTTTTTAACATCACTGTCATCTCATAAGAGGTCCAGCTTGATTTTTGTCTGATAACATTATCAAGGTCGGACCCACTGTTGGAATGCCTAGGATAATCTACTTGTCTATCGTGGTGGCTCATGTGATGGCATGTAGCTGGCATCCCTTATACACACGTGGACTTGGCACATCTCCATTAAAATTTATGATTATTTTGCATTGGAAATTTTAGGCAGCCATGTGCTACTGAATGGTCCTCTTGTGTGCATGGCTTTTTTTTTTTTTTTTTTTTTTTTTTTTGTTTTGTAATTCAGTTTAGGGTTTTAGGTAACCATGCTATACAGACATCGATTTGTTACATGTTTAATAATCTTGAAGCTCTTTCTTTTCTTCTTCTTCTTCTTCTTCCTCAACATGTTCGTGTTTCTTTCTTCTTCTTCTTTGAAGTTTACGAGATCAGCATAATTAAAGAAGGTCATATTAAATACATTTCTTTATCTTTATTAGGTCTGGAAGGCATTTAGCCAATGGATTTGATTTATACCTTGGATATCATATGCAGATAACGGGCCTTGCTTTCTCATCACTTGATTCAGATCATATCTACATACAAGGTGTTGATTATGAGGTGACTGTTTGAAATGCAAAAGATTCAAGTCCTTCTTATTTTTATTTTTATATTTATGTCATTAGCTACAATTTTGGATTATGATATTATGATTGCTTGTTTTATCTTCCACGTTTTTACCATGAAGGCAGCTAGATTTATAAGTAGAAAAACTATGGTCTCGTCTGTAACAATCTATAAAGACAGGACCATATGCATGTTTATGCAGGGAAAGAAAAACATATGGCCTCAGAAATTGGATATCCACGCCAGTGTCCAGCAGCTGAACTCTTGGGCAACCTTTTGAAATTTAGATAGTCGAACATCTTTCATAGGAGGATTTTGTTTCTTTTTATAAATGAATTTCGCAAACCTTGAATTTTTTGACATGCAGTCTTTATGTGCAGAAATACATGAGCAAATGAGAAGTTGAATTTTGTTTTTCTTACCAAAGTAATCCAAGCAATTCATTTACATTATATTGTGGTGCAACTCTCGTGTTGGAATACATGGACCATCAGATAATTAATCTAGACAATCCATCCATTGTGGCCTCACTGTGGGTCGCCTTTTGAATCAAAATTTGCAACAGGGAATGATGCTAACTGTTCTACTAGTGACCTGCAAGCTGATAGTTAAAACCAAAACTGCTTTTTCCCTTTTACGTTTGTTTGCAGGCCATACTATTTGTACAATGTGGCATATCCATAGTGTTGTCAGCTACTAGATGGATGGCTCAGATAAGTGATCTGGTTTAACATGTCCAATACATCATACTTGTGAATGGGAAGATAGTCATAAATTGTTACTCTCAAAATAACTGTTAACCCACAACTCTCTCTTTTATTTGGTGCCTCCCCTGGCAACTCCAAATGTAAAATTTCTTCCATTAATGAGATTTCTTGTCTAGCATGGGGGTTTAAATTATTCAATTGCAGGTCTTCTGCGGACAGTGGAAAGAAAGCCAAAAGGTATTCTCATTTAGAGGTGACTCAAACTGGTTGGGATTTAGCAAGGTACAAGAATCAGCCTCCGCAAACTTCTTTGTATGCAAATGCTTTCTTTCCATAACTTCATAAAATTTCTAAAATATTCTTCATACAACAGTGCCCTGATACAGATATTTTGGCTGGATGGTGTGAATCCGGGAGCATCTTTATTGCAGATGTTGTCAAGGAGCAACATTTGTGAAGGTAGCCATAACAACCCTCTTACTTAACTAGTCTCTGTCTCGCTACTGCAGGTGTCCCTGCTGGCTGCAAGGCATGATGTGGTAAGAGTTGCTACGGACCTATATTCATTGTTTTTGGAAGGGATTTGGGAGGAATATACTTTCTTGTTTCTCCCTGAGTTATCCAATACATGGTCCTCGTAATGATGGCTGTTATAATCATTTATAATGGCTTCATAGGATTCTCATTATCTTATAGACATGATATAAACAGCCATTATAAGTGTTTTCATGGCCATTGTGAGTTTAATTGCAACAGTGATAACAGTTGAAAGCTTTGGAATGAAAAGACTAGTTTAGGGAAAGAGAGGTATCTAACACGTCCAAAAGGGTGGCCTAATGATAGGGATTACCTCGTGTGTGTGTGTGTGTGTGTGTGAGAGAGAGAGAGAGAGAGAGAGAGAGAGAGAGAGGTATCTAACCCGTCCAAAAGGTTGGTCTAATCGTAGGGATTACCTCCTGCAAAAATCAGCCACATCCACTGACTGAGTGGACCCCACATGTATTTTCTTATTTGTTAGTGACTAAACAGTGTTTTCTATGGTGTGGCCTACCAAATGAATGCATGGGGATGACTTTTGCAAAGTCAGTCTTCATGGCAGAGCCAGTCTATTGGAAGGGTTGGATGTCACATGAACATGTCAGGAAGGGTGCATCCAACTATCAACAAAGGAGTTCAGAACTCGGCTATCAGAGCGGAGGAAGTGCTAAATCATATCCCCACTTGTATTTTGTTATTTATTAGTGGCTAAACAATGTTTTCTATGGTGTGGCCTCCCAAAAGAATTGATGGGGATGGCTTTTGCACAAGGCGGTCTTCATGACAGAGCCAGTCTATTGGAAGGGTTGGATGTCACATGAACATGTAGAGCTGGGCTTTGCCGATCTGATCCCGTGGATCCGACTCAATCCGAACTGAACTGAAGGCTTGGATCGGTGTGGTTCAAATTGGATCAGTCAGATCTGACTGTTCTTCGGATCGAGTTCGGATCATGGTCAAGTCGGACCGATCCGAACCGAAATGCGAACCGAATGGATCCGATCTGGAGTGATTCAATGGTGGAAATCAATAATTCTACTTTTTCCTATGGTATGGTCCACTTGAGCTTTGGATATGCATCAATTTTGGGTTCAACCATTAAAATGATATGGAAAAATGAATGGACGGCGTCGATAAACCACATGCATTCACGGTGGCCCCACCAGAGTTTACTAAGAGACGTGCACAGCACGTCAACCACTTGTGTAGGCAGGTTGAGTAGCGAGACTAGCTACTGAAAGTGACGCCAACAAGTTTTGTGGGCCCCACTGTGATGTATGTTTTGTATCCACACCTTCCATCCATTTGGAGAGATCATTTTATGGCAATATCCAAAGAACGAGTAAAATCGGAAGCTCCAGTGGACCCCAGCACAGAAAACAGTGGGACTGACGCCCACCATTGAAAATTTCTGAAGGCCACAAAAGTTTTAGATCAAGCTGATATTTGTGTTTTCCCTTGTTTTATGTCTTTTTTTAACTTTTTAATAGGTTGGATTTCAAATAAACATTATGATGGACCTTAGGATAGTTTCAACAGTGGAAATCACTCTCACCACTGTTTTCTTTAGTGTGGTCCACTACAGATTTTTATTTACCTCATTCTTTGGTTAATACCCTAAAATGATATCTAAAAATGGATGAACGGTGTGGATATAACACATACATCATAGTGCGGCCCATAGAACTTGGTGTCTCCAACTCAGCCTGTCAGTAATCTGCCTAGCCTGTAATCATTTCTGTGCCCATAGGCTAGGCTGTAGCCTGTAACCAATTCGTGTCGTGCAAAGATGAGCAGAGAGGCCTCGAGAGCTCAGTTGAACAAACGGCTCAAACGAGATCAAAGTTACATAGGCCCCACAGTTATGTATTTATTATATCCACAACGTTCATCCATATTTTGAGATCATTTGGGTGCATTATCAAAACAAATAATAATAATAATAATAATAATAATAATAAAATCATATCCAAAGATCACCTCGACTACACCACAAAGAGCAGCGAGAATAATGCTTTTCACCGTTAAAAGATTCGTAGGGCCCAACATAATGTTTATTTTCCATCTAATTTGTTATTAAGGTTAAAAATAAATGGATGAAGTGGAAAATCAAATTTCATATTAATAAGAAACTTCCATGATCTCCAGAAGGATTTCAACGGTAAACATTTAATCTCCCATTGTTTTTTGCAGTGTGGGCCAACTAATCTTTAGATTTGTCTTATTTTTTCATCTGAAGCCTTAAGATGAACTCTACAAATGGATGGGCGGTTTGGATATAACACATACCTCATAATTTGACCCATAGATCCAACCTAATTTGAATCGTACTCAACCCGCTCTAACTCGGTTTCCCTGACCGAGTTGGACTCGGTTCGGGTCACACCAACGGTGCATCGGATCGGTTCGAGTCAGGTGTCTCGGACTCTGTTTTGGATCGAATTAAATTCGGGTCAGCTCATGCTGATTTCAGACCGAATCGAGTTGGACTCAATCCGATCTGACTCGGTCCGATGCCCAGCTCTATGAACATGTTAGGAGTTCAGAACTCGGCTATCAGAGCGGAGGAAGTGATAAATCATATCGAACATTGGTTACTAGTATCGATAGAGAGGTCAACAAGCTTGGAGGTTGCGCAATTCCCTAGTGGCATCAGTCGCAAGGAGAACTTGCTCCCTCGTTGCCAAATTGCAGGGCTGTACATCGAGCCAAGTTGAGTCAAGGTGGGTCAAGCTTGGCTTGGCTCGTCCGCGCTCTCCTTGAGTTCGAGCTTGGCCTCAAGCTTACCATTGAAGCTTGACTTGTTTGCCAAACCTTTCGAGTTAAGCTTGAGGTGAGCTAATGGATCGAGTCGAGGCAAGCTTATCTTGAGTCGAATCGATTTTGCTCCCAACCCGACCTAACATGCACCTGACTCAACCCAGCAACTCGACCCAATCCTCAAATCAAATATTCAAATATATATATATATATATATATATAATATTAGATATATATATATATATATATATATATATATATATATATATATATAATATTAGATAGAGCCATAAAGGGTAACTTGTTGTTGGTGCAGAGAGAGAGAGAGAGAGATAGAGAGAGAGAGAGAGAGGAGCTCGAGCACAGCGAGTTAAGGAAGGGACGGACGTGTAGGGTATGATTCAAGTTTTTTATTTTTTTATTTTATTATTATTATATATATATAATTTTATTTTATTTTTAATTTGTAAATATAATAATATATATTCAAGTCGAGCCGAGTTGGGTTCTAGTCAAGTCAAGCTCTGCTATGTTTGAACTCGGCTTGTTTTCAAAATGAGCTGGGCCATATGAAGCTTGGCTCTCCTCAAGTCATCGTTTGAGTCGAGTCAAGTCGACCTATATCGAGCCAAGCTGAGCGAGCTTTTCAAGCTAGCGTGGCTCGTGTATAGCCCTATCAAATTGTTTCATATGAAGATCATGGACTAACAGATGTGCGGAACCCTTCGGAGGAGCATGTATTGACTGATCACTCTTGTCTAGGGGTCAGTTCAAAGTTGGAAGACCAAGGGGGTCCTGTTATAATGACCCCGTTGGCAATCAATAGTCCTTAAGTATGGTCATCGTTGGCAACAGTTCGATAAACTAGATCTGGGTCCCTGTCATTCTAGATTTAATGCAGCTATGCAAAAGAATGGTTTCCATAGGAAAGGGACAAAAAGAATTAAATTGGTGACTATGGAGGTGGCTCATTTAGTAGGGTTTAACTGGGGCTGAGAGTTGGGTGGGTTGGGTCTGGTTAGTGCTCAACCCTAGCCCAACCCAAGGTTCCTATACCTTAACCCTAACCCAACCCAACCCAACCCAACCCAAGCGGGCTCGGTCAAGTTAGTCGGGTTGGTCAGGTGGATACATGCTAATATTTTTGTTATTACATTTGTCTATTATATTTCAATACACACTTATTTTTTGTGTATATGATTTTATTAATTATATATGTAGTTATTTATCGTAAAGAACTTCAATTTTTTTTTAAACAAATGAGCTAAAATATATGACAACTACTCCTTTAAAAGTCGTGTTGTGTGGCATGCAATCTATTTGGGATAGATAAATCTAGCGTATCTTATTAGCTTGAGTCATCGGAAATGACGTAGACCAATGAAACTCGATAGCACTTGAATTTCCTGTGCCTTCAACATAGACGATCCACACTCAATTATAATTTATAAGTAACTTACATATTGATCGAGTTTGAGTTGGGTAGGGCAACCCGAGACCTCAACCCAAGCTCGACCCAAGTTTTATTGGGTTGGTGTTTGTATAGCCCAAGCTTGAGACTGGACTCGATGCATCCTGCCCGAGCCCAACCCAATGTCGGGTTAAACCCGCCCAACTTTTAGCCGTAGGTTTAACTTTGGAGATAGACCAGAGGAATATTATATAGCATATTTTAAATTCTTAGAGGAAATGGGGAGGCAAATAATTCTAAAGCAAATTCAATTCAATCTCACGAACAAGGTGCAGTTTGAAGAAAACAACTAGTAAATAGAATTTGGTATAATGAATAGAACTGGGGGTGTCAACATGGCTCAAATAGTGGTCAATGAAGATGATGACATGGAATATTAGTGGCCTGGGCTGCACTCAGAAATGGGGCCAAATCAAATAGATGCTTAAATCGAGTTTGTTACTGGGTCTATCGATGCCATCGACAGTCTGTTTGATGTCATCTTCGATGGCATCAAACAATGCTTGATCCCACTGATCCCCCGTCGGTTGTAAATAGTCTTATAAAGTATGGGGTGGGGGTGCATTATGCATCTCATTCTCATCTTGAATTTCATCAACTGGAGGTTGAGGTTGATTTGCAGCCATCACTTCTATCGACTCTGAGGATCTCTGGTGGTGTCTAATACTATGATGGATAAGCAGCCTTTCGATTAATCCTCCTTCACTTAAGATACGTTTAGTGTTGTCACGAACCCACTTGAGCATGAAACACTCACAACCTTTAAGTAATTAAACCTAAACCTAAGAAATAAAACTAGGGAAACTAAAACAAATAAGAGATCTAAAAAAATAAGAGAGAGAATTAGAAAGAGGTTACCGGATTGGAGATTGCTATGTTATAATCCTACAAAACAGAAAACCAAGTTAGATTTTAAAAACAAGTTCAGAAAAATCCTAAACTAGAAACAAAACAAAAAGTTAATCATAATCTTAACCTAATTCTAGTAATAATTAAATCCAGAAAAACGCAGCCGTAATCCTCGGCAACGGCACCAAAAACATGTTCACAACCCCAAGTGTATGGTTGCGATGTGGTAATAATCTCGGTGAGACTGAGGTCGAATCCAAAGGGACTAAACTTGTACATTTCTGAAAGTAACTTGAACTAAAATTAGAAGAAGATGTAATATAAATCTGAATAATTAGAAAGAGTAATTGAAACTTGTGAATTTAAAGGTGGGAACTAGGGTGCCAAGGATACACTTGTAGTAATTAAGATGTTACATTACTTAATTCAAGTAACATAATTGCAATTGGAGTCCTATCCTATCCAATTGAAAAATATAGCAATTAAATCAAATCTGAACTTTTATTGACCTAATTCTCAATGGATAAGGATTGTGAGTATTAGAAGGGATTCCATCACCCTACCATGCCCAGGAGACGATGGTGAATAATAGGATTTATCAATCCCACAATCTCAAATAGAAAAAGAAGATATTCAAAGCTATCACAGCGTCTATTATAATTTGAGTCACAACAAACCATAGAAAACTGAAAATATTCCTTAAAATCAAACCAGAAATCAATAAACTTCAACATAAATAATACTCAAAGCAAAGTAAACATCTTAATCATGCTATAAGCTTCACCTCTTAGCTCTAGTTAAGAGGTTTAGTTAACCATAGACATGATTAAACAAAAATTTCTTAACGAAAGCATACAAACAAATTAAGAAAGAAGAAGAAAACTCTTGGCGGTGGCTCTCCACCCTTTTACTTCACTCCTTAAACACTAGCAGATGCTTTGGAGTATCTTATGAACTCATATTTACAGTTGGAGAACTCCAACTTTTGCGTAGAGTTGGAAAAGTTCGGAAACCGCCTCAAATTTACGCAGTCCACGCGAAATCTGCGTAACCTTTGACTAGTTGATGGCAATCTTCGACTGGTTGAAGGTCATGCAAATTTGAAAGATAATGTTGCTGGAGTTCGAGCTGAAGTTTCTTGGGCCGGTCGAAGCAGAACTTGGGCTAGTCGAGGTAGAGCTTGGGCTAGTTGAAGCACAGCTTAGGTTAGTCGAGCTTCATGCGTATTCCTTTTCTTCACTTCAAATCTTTGATTCTCTTCATTCCTCAATTGATTTCATTGGATCTTTGGCATGTGAATTCTTCAATCTTGGCCTCTTAAGATCCATCTTTTTCCTCGATGATTCTTGACCATCAAAACTATGCTTTTAACATTCTTTACATTCCAAGCTCTCAGATTTACCTTGCAACACAAATATGTATAAAATATACCTTTAAGCATCATCATGTTCATAAAATTAAAATATAAATAGGGGAGAATATGCAATATTTGATATTCAACACACTCCCTAGCGAGCATTTTGCTAATCCCGAGCAAAAAATGCGTGAAGTGAACCTCAAGTCTTAATGTTTAAAGCTTCTTCAGAAAACAATCTTTTGTGCAATCAAGTATGAATGAGTAGAATTAAGACAAAAAAGTGGAACTTTGAAAACCTAGAGCCGAATCAAATAAGCAGTTAATCAAATAGGTTCTTTAGCAATTTTCTTTTTCAGAGCATAAGCTTTTATATCATGTTTTTCAATGTGCTCAGTGAAAATCAAATTACTTCCCATGAGAATACTATCGTTTCATAATGTTAACATTCTTTTGTGCAATCAAGTATGAATGAGTAGAATTAAGACAAGAAAGTGGAACTTTGAAAACCTAGAGCCAAATCAAATAAGCAGTTAATCAAATAGGTTCTTTAACAATTTTTTTTTCTTTTTCAGAGCATTAGCTTTTATATCATGTTTTTCAATGTGCTCAGTGAAAATCAAATTACTTCCCATGAGAATACTATCGTTTCATAATGTTAACAATGTTCATCATATCAAGAGGAGTTAAAAACTCAAGTGCTGATTTCAAACTTATCCCTTTCTCCTTCTTTTTCCAGTTTTTAACTTTATATCGACGGTCAAATTTTTTATTATTCATTCTTTTCAGATTCTTTTCAGAACTTTTTCAATTTTTTTTTTCACTCTTTTCATCATTCATGACCTTTTTGTTGATCTCATTGTTTTTTACTGGTTTTTCATCTTTTAAGGTGGATAAAATTCTCCAGATTGAATTCTTATCATCTATCAATGATTTACATACTAATTAATAGAAGTTTTAGCATAATTCATAGAAAATGAATTGAAGTCATGATATTCAAAACTTCCTCTTAATCAATTGGGTGCAAGAACTTAGGTGATATGTTAGTTAATCAAATTCCAACAATTCAAAGTTTAATTTTAATCTTATCATACTTAAAACATTCTTAAGTGCACAAACTATCGCCTTCCAAATAGGTTTTTGGTTTGAGAAATTGAAAATTTTCAGACTTTTTTCCCAACAACTAAGAAAACATTGATTAGTTTACCTAATTCACACCCCCAATCTAAAATCTACATTATCCTCAATGTAAAAGAAATAATCATGTAATGCAAAAGAGGCAATGAAAAGAAAGGAGAAATAATGGATAGGTAGTACCTGGAGAAGAAAATTTAAGACTTTGCCAAGGATCTCAACATGAATATGGGTCAGCAAAAAAAGACTAAACAAACGGAAAACAAGCTATCATAATCCTAAATCATATGAAAGCAATAAATCTAACTATACCTTCATCAGACTAGGAGGTCAATCATAGTATATATGATCAAATAGAGGTATGGACATATCCTCTGAATCAAATTTATCAACAAATGGCTTTAAACTATGTCCATTTACTTTGAAAATATTACTATTCGTTGGATTCTGAATCTCGATGGCCCCATGAGGATAGACATTAGTAACTGTGAAAGTGCTGGTCAAACGAGATCGGAGTTTACCCGAAAAAAGATGTAACCGAGAATTGTACAAAAGGACTTTTTGACTAGTTAAAAATGATTTCCAAAGGATGTTCCTGTCATGGAACACCTTCATCCTGTCCTTGTAAATTCTCGAGTTCTCGTATGCGTCATTCCGGATTTCCTCGAGTTCATTTAATTAAAGTTTGTGTAGCGAGCCAGCATTGTCCAGGTTAAAATTTAGGTCTTTAATAGCCCAGTCGGCTTTATGTTCCAATTCCACAGGTAAGTGGCAAGCTTTCCCATATACGAGTCTAAAGGGAGACATTCCAATTGGGGTCTTGAAGGCAGTACGGTAGGCCCATAAAGCATCGGTCAAGTGGATTGACCAATCTTTACGATCAGGGTTAACCGTTTTCTCTAGACTGTGTTTAATTTTTCTGATGGAAATCTCAGCTTGCCATCTTGTTTATGGGTGGTATGGAGTGCTCACCTTATGAGATATGCCATATTTCTTCATTAAGTTTTCAAATGACCTATTATAGAAGTGTGAACCTCATCACTAATGATGGCCCGAGGCGTTCCAAACAGAGAAAATATGTTTTCTTTTAAGAATCTAATAATCGTTCGATGATCATTGTTCCGGCATGGAATCACTTCAACCCATTTAGTGACATAGTCTATTACCAGTAAAATGTATAAATTCCTAAAGGAATGGGGGAATGGTACCATGAAATCGATGCCCTAATAGTCAAATGCTTCAATGATCAGAATGGGAATCAGGGGCACCATATTTCGACGGGACAACGCTCCCAATTTCTGACAACGCTCACAAGCTTTGTAAAACTCATGAATGTCCTTGAACATTGTGGGCTAATAGAAGCGGCACTGCAGAATTTTGGCCATGGTCTTTTTAGCAGAAAAGTGACCACCACATGCCTGAGAGTAACAAAAGGAGACGACACTTTGGTGTTCATTGTTTGGCACATATCTCCTAATTAGAATTTGGTATGGGTAATATTTAAATAAATATGGGTCATCTTAGAAGAACTTACGAACCTCAGTGAAGAATTTTTCTTATCTTACGCAATCCAATGTATTGGCGTGAAACATTTGGCAAGATAATTAGCAATACAACAAACCAAATTAAGTGGGAGAGTTTAAACCGTTGTTTATCAGGGAACATGTCATTTATAGGTGTCGTCTCAAGGGAATCAGGGAGGTCGAGTCTTGAAAGATGGTCAACCATTGCGTGATCAGTGTAGATGATGATCTTAGATCCAATCAAGTAGGACCTAAATTTATACAAAGCGAATACTACGGCTAAGAGTTCCTTCTCCATAGTAAAGTAATTCACTTGGGCATGATTTGAAGTTCTACTTGAATAATCAATAACATAGGGCTTCTTTTCTTTTCTCTGGCCTAACACCGCCCCAATAGCATTGTCAGACAGATCACACATAATTTCAAAAGGAATGCTCCAGTCAAGTGGCTGCATGATTGGAGCATCCCTTTTGAGATTATGTGTGATGCATCTGACTATATTATTGGGATGGTGTTAGGCTAGAGAAAAGAAAAGAAACCTTACGTTATTCACTATGCAAGTAGAACTCTAAAATCTGCCCAAGTGAACTACTCAACTATGGAGAAGGAACTCTTAGTTGTAGTGTTCTCTTTGGACAAATTTAAGTCCTATCTGATCAGATCCAAGATCATCATCTACATGGACCATGCGCCGTTAAAGTATCTTCTTTTTAAGACAGATGCCAAGCCCCACCTGATAAGATGGATCCTCTTACTCCAAGAATTTGATATTGAAATACGAGACAAAAAATGAGTAGAAAATGTAGTGGCTGACCACCTTTCTCGACTTGACTTCCCTGATTCTCTTAAGTCGACACTTATAAACGATATGTTCCCTGATGAATAATTGTTTAAACTCTCCCAACTACCTTGGTTTGCTTACATTGCAAATTATCTTGCTACAGGTTTCACACCAACATATTGGACTGCGTAAGATAAGAAAAAATTCTTCCGTGTTAGCGCTGGTTGCCCAATACGATCTCGAGTAAGAACAGATAGATGTCAAGACTGCATTCCTGCACGGAAAGTTAGAAGAGCAGATTGACATGAAGGAATTAGAGGGCTATGAAGTTAAAGGGGCAAAGAACAAGATTTGTAGGTTAATGAGGTCGTTGTATGGCTTGAAACAGTCGCCTAAGTAGTGGTATAAAAAATTGATTCTTTCATGTTGTATCGGAAATTTACCAGGAGTGAATATGATCACTATGTCTATTACAAAACACCAGGTGATGGTAAATTCATCATCCTAATATTATATGTTGATGATATGTTGATCGCTAGTCATGATATGTCTGAAATTGATGTACTGAAGACTTAATTATCAAGGACATTCAAGATGAAAGATCCGGAAGCTGCAAAGAGGGTTATCGTCATATATATTGATAGAGACATGAAGAGAAGCAGGCTTTTGTTATCTCAGGCAGAATACTTTGAGAAGGTTTGATCAAGTATGTGATGAACCAGGCAGAGCCGGTGAGTGTATCCCATACGGCTCACTTCGAGCTTTCCTCAAAACAATGTCCTAAATCAAATGAGGAAAAGCAGCTTATGTGTCATGTGCTTTATTCAAATGCGTTTAATGGTTTAATGTATGTCATGGTCTGTACGAGACCAGATATTTCACTGGCAATCGGTGTTATGAGTAGATATATGTCAAACCTCGGCAAGCAACATTGGGAAGCAGTGAATGACTATTTCAATACATTCGAGGTAGAAAAGACTACGTCTGAGAAGACAGATGTGAAGTTAGTAGGGTATGTGGATTCAGACTACGTAAGTAGTGTGAATTCTAGAAAGTTGACTGCAGGTTACTCATTTGTACTAGCGGGTGGAGCAATCAGTTTGATGTCGAAGCTTCAGTTTGTGGTGGCTCCATGACTGAAGCAGAGTATATGGTAGTGACAGAAGTGTTTAAGGAAGGTGTTTAGTTGAGAGGCATGATAAATTAGTTGGGGCTTCAGCAGGAGGCCGTGTCGGTTAATTGTGACAACGAAAGCGCTATCAATATGGTTAAAAATTTTGTTTATCACTCATGTACCAAACACATTGATATTCATCACCACTTTATCTGACAGGTGCTTGAAGGAGGCGTGACTTTGGAGAAAATTCACATAACCGTGAATTCAGCAGACATACTTACCAAGGTGGTTCCTATAGAGAAGTTCAAGTTTTATAGACTTCTTTGGGCTTGACATGGCATAAAAAGAAGATGGAGTGTGCACGAGAAGTGTTATGGAGCTATGATGCAAGACAGCTATAAGAGAAGAGGACTAGAAACTATACGTTTGAAAATTGAAGACATGGTGGAGATTGTTGTAATTAATGTCTTAAATCGAGTCTGTTAATGGGTTTGTCAATGCTATCGACAGTTTGTTCGATGTCATTCATTTTCGATGGCATTGAATAGTAATTGATCCCATCGATATTTTTTGGATTTTCTTCAGTTGGTCACTGGACTAACCGGGCATTTTTCAATGCCATCGAGAATTTCTGGATAATCATGTTTTGTTTCTGGACAGTTGAGGTGTTAGTTCAATGCCATTGAAAGATTAATTTTGATGCCATCTATGAGTGTTCGATGCCATCAACAAATCATACGTAGATTTTTCGCAAAGCTGTAAATTTACGGGATTTGTTTCTGATTTCATTTAGGATTCTTGCTGTTGAATGTTAAATATTGCATATTTTCCCTTATTTATATCTTGGTTTTATGAACATGATAATGCTTAATGATATATTTTATACATGTTTGTGTTGCAAGGTGAATCTGAGAGCTTGGATTGAAAAGAATGTTAAAAGCATGGATTTGATGCTCAAGAATCACCAAGGCAAGGGATGAATCTTACAAGACTAAGATTGAAGAATTCACATGCCAAAGATCTAAGGAAGCCAAGTAAGGAATGAAGAGAATTGAAGATTTGAAGTGAAGAAAAAGAATTCGTGTGAAATTCGACTAGCCTAAGCTCTGGTTCGACTAGCCCAGGTTCTGGTTCGACTAGCCTATGAAACTTCAACTCGAACTCCAGCAACATTATCTCTCAAATTAGTGTGATCTTCGACTGGTCAAAGATTTCACTCGACTAGTCGAAATGACTCTTGACCAGTCGAAGATTTCTCTCGACTAGTCGAAGGTTACACAGATTTTGCACAGACTGTGTAAATTTGAGGCGGTTTCTTGACTTTTCCAATTCGGTGCGAAAGTTGGAGTTCCCCAACTATAAATAGGAGTTCCTAGGATGTTCCAAAGTATATTCTAGGGTTTACAGAGTAGAGTAAAAGGGTGGAGAGCCGTCGCCAAGAGCTTTCTTCTTCTTCCTCAGTTTGTTTTTATGTTTTATTTAAGAGTTCTTAGTTCAATCACATCTATGGTTGGCTAAATCTATTAGCTAGGGTTAAGAGGTGAAGCTTGTAGCGTTATTGAGATGTTTATTTAACTTTGATTCATGTCTATGTTGAACTTCATTGATTTATAGTTAATTTTAAGGAATACTTCCAGTTTTCAATGGTTTATTGTGACTTAAATTACAGTAGACGCTGCGATAGCTTTGAGTATCTTCTTTTCTTATTTGAGATTATGGAATTAGTAAATCCTGTTGTTTGCTACCATCTCGTGGGCATGGTTTGGTGACAGAATCCCTTCCAAATCTTCACAATCCTCTTCCATTGAAGCTAGATCAATGAGAAGTTCAGAGATTTGATCATCTCTCTTTCCAACTGGATAAGATAGGACTGATTCTAGTTGGATCTCATAAATCAAGTAAGGTAGTATCCCAATAGCCACAAGGGAATGCTTGACACCCTATTTCCCACCTTTAAATTCACAAGTTTCAATCTACGATATTCATAATTACTCCCTTTATTCCAGATTTCTATTTTAGATATTCTTCTAGTCATTTTCAGAAACGTACAAGATTAGTCCCTATGGATTCGACCTTGGTCCTACCGAGATTATTACTGCATCGTGACCCTACACTTGGGGTTGTGAACACACACACATACACATACGGGATTGAGAGGTATTTTAAGAGTTTCTAAATCGTTATAGGGTTTCAAAGGGTGTAGTAAGGGTGAGTTTTGAGGTTGTTCAAATTGGGTAAGCTCTTTCTCTTTGTAATTTTGACTTTCATAGGGATCATCTGTCACTTTGTGGCGTGTTTTTTTTTCCCAAAAAGGTTTTTCCACATTAAAATTTTTGTGTTCTTCTTCCTTTTGCTTGGTATTATTGGATTGCTATCCTTGATTCATCTCTGTGTGCTTCCGCGGTCCCCAAACAAGATATGCATGTGTAAGAGATAAAATTCATTTAGCATCATTTAAGGAAACCAAAATAAAAGAAGTGGATCAGAGGCTGATAAATTCAATATGGTGTGGGCAACAAAAAGACTGGGTAGCTACAGATGTGATATGATCAATGGGAGGAATTTAAGTGATTTGGAACTCAACAATTTGGAGCAAAGAGGATAGCTAGTCAGGAGAGTATTTGGTGTTAATCGTTTTAAAAGAGATCCCGTTGGGTTTTAACTGGATGTTTACAATAATTTATGGGCCGTGCATACCCAAACTTTGTAAGGGAGTTAGGGGATGAATTGGACAGATGTCGAAACAGATGGGGGTTACCTTGATGTTTGGGAGGGGATTCAATGTGGTTAGATTCCTTCATGAGAAGTCAAATGGCAGGTGAATTTTAAAAAGTATGAAAACATTCTCTGAATGGATCATGAAAATTGAGCTGGTAGATCTTATGGGAGGCATTAAATTTACTTGGTTGAATGGGTGAGCTAAGCCAATTAAATCCTGGTTAGATAGGTTTCTCATCTCTACGGAATGGGTAGAGAAGTTCCCATTGATTCATCAGAGTTGTATGCTCAAACCTTTTTCGGACCATTGCCTAGTTTTTCTTGAGGTGGATTAGGAGAATTGGGGCCCACGCCCTTTCATATTTGAGTTAGCATGGTTAGAAATAAAAGATTTTACGAATGTAGCAGAGTGGTGGACATCTTTCTCGATATATGGGGGTCCAGGGTTTTCTCTCTTTTTAAAACTTGAGCTGTTGACAAAGAAGATATGCAATTGGTAAAAAAGTTCATCTTCTAGTCAGGTAGGAGAAAACATCCATTCTTCTACAAGAAATAAAAAGACTGGATTTAAAAGAAGAGGTGTGGGTATTGTCCGAGGAAGAGAGCTTGGTGGGAGGTATATTGTGCGAAGTTTAATGCTAGATTAAGGGAAGAAGAGATCAAGTGGCACCGAAGATTGAGGGCAACGTGGCTAAAAGAATGAAATAAAAACACTTTTTTTTCCCGTGCAATAGCTAGTACTAAAACGCGTACAAATAAGATCAATTTTCTTTATGGAAGAGGGAGTAAGGTTAGAGGGAAAGTCAGATATCCGTGGATTTTTACAAAAAAATTGTTATGAAAAGATCTTTGGAATTGTCCTTCACATGACAATTTACTTTTCGATGCCATATCGGCCGATGAGGCGGTTTCGTTGGAACAACCATTCTTAGAGGAAGATATCAAGGAAGCAGTGCCAGGGTTGGTGACAAAGTTCCAGGTCTCGATGGCTGTCCATTGGCGCTTTTTAAAAAAAAGGGAAATAATGGAGGGAGATGAATGAATTCCGTGAAAAGAGATTCATAGTGACAGAATTAGGAGCTACATTTATAGCCTTGATTCCCATAAGGGAAGGCATTGGAAGTCAGACTTCCATCCTATTTAGTTTATTAGGTGGCCCATATAAGATTTTGGCAAAGGCATTGGCTTCTAGATTCCGGTCGGTGCTGAGAGACGTCATCTGAGTCTCTGAAGGGGCCTTTGTGACGATATGTAGATAGTCGATGGTTCCTTGTTGGCTAATGAATGCATTAACTCTTGCAAGAGAAGAAGGGATCAAGGGGTGCTATGTAAGCTTGATATTAAAAGGCATATAATCATGTGGACTAGGCATTTCTAGAATATATGTTGGCAAGACTGGGTTGTAGAGTAAAATGGCATGCTTGAATTCAAACATGTGTTATATTAGCAAAATTTTTGATCTCGGTTAATGGCTTGCAAAATGGTTTCTTTACAACCTCTAAAGGATTGTGGCAAGGTGAAACGCCATCTCCATATCTATTTGTATTGGTAATGGAGGCCCTCAACAAAATGTTAGAAAGAGGAGGAGATTTGTTTGGTGGAGGAATTTGGGGTAGACAAATCAAAATTTCAGATTTCACACCTTCAGTCTACGTACGATACATTGCTTTTTGCCAAGACAGAAGCCTCCAAAGTGCAAAACATTTGTTTGATTATTGTTAGCTATTCAAAACCCCAAGTGTAGGGTCGCGATGTAGTAATAATCTCGGTAAGACCGTGGTCGAATCCACAAGGACTAATCTTGTGTGTCTTCTAAAAGTAACTAGAACTAGAACTAGTGGAAGATCTAAATTAGAAATCTGGAAATAAAAGAGTAATTGTGAAAAGAATTTCAATTAACTAAAGGGAACTATGGTTCCAAGGATCCACTTGTAGTTATCAGGATGTTTCCTTATTTGATTCAAGGAATACAATTGGAATCGGAGTCCTATCCTATCTAATTGGAAGATGTATAAATAAAATCAAATCTGAACTTTCATTGACCTAATTCTTAATGAAGGAGAATTGTGAGGATTGAAAGAGATTCCATCACCAAATCATGCACTGGAGACGATGGTTAACAACAGGATTTACCAATCTCACAATATCAAAATAAGAAAAAGAAGATACTCAAAGCTATTGCAGACATATTGTAATTTAAGTCACAACAACCATTAAAAACTAAAAGTATTCCTCAAATTTCAAATTAGAATCAAATAAGTTCAACAAGAACAAGAATCAAAATAAGAACAACATCCCAACACGTTACAAGCTTCACCCTTTAGCCCTAGCTAAAGGATTTAGCCAACCATAAACATGATTGGAATCAAAACCCTAAAAGAAAGCATTAAAAATAAACTAGGAAAGAAGGAAAACTCTTGGGAGGCTCCTCCACCCTTTGGCTCTCCTCCTTGAAACCCTAGATATCCCAAAAAGTCCGTAGGAAACCCATATTTATAGCCTTATCCAGTTGGTTTCACAAAACCGTCTCAATTTACGTAGTTCGCGTAACTCTACATAACGCGTTTGATGACATCGAACAACCTTTGATGTCATTAAACGTAAGTTAATTTTCAAAAGTTGCACCTTTACGCACTGTGTAACTTCTTTCACACTACGTAAGTTTCTGTGTCATCGAACCTTCCTTCGAGGTCATCGAACTGCCTTCAATGTCATTGAATGATCTTCGAGTAATCGAAAAATTATCCAAAACAGTCTAGCGTGTTGCTTCAAAATTCTTCAATAAATTCGATGCCATCGACCAGACTTCGATGTCATCAAGAGAGGCTTCGAGTAATCGAAAACTGCACCTAATATGTCTAGCAACCAACTCGGATTTCATGTAAAAATTCGATGTCATCGACCTGTGTTCGATGTCATCAAACAATGGCTTTGATGTCATCAAACTGTGGTCGATGACACAGATAGTGAAGTGAATTTCAGCACTTCGTTCTTTTGACTTCCTTCATTCTACACTTGGTTTTCTTGAATCTTGGGGTCTTGAATTCTTCAATCTTGGTCTCCAAAGATCCGTTATTTGCCTTGGTGTTTCTTAAGCATCAAATCTATGCTTTTAACATTCTTTTCAATCCAACCTCTTAAACTCACCTCGCAACACAAACATGTATATAGTATACCATTAAGCAGTATCATGTTCATAAAACCAAGATATAAATGGGGAAAAATATGCAATATTTGACACTTAATACACTCCCCAACCAGCATTTTGCTAGTCCTGAGCAAAAACTTACATGAAATAATCCTCAATTCTCGATGTTCAAATCTTTTCAGAAAACAATCTTTTGTGTAAACAAGTATGAATGAGTACAATTCAAAGAGGCAAGAGTGGGAGTTTGAAAACCTAGAGCTGAATCAAATGAGCAATCAATTAAATTGGTTCTTCATCAATCGCTTAAGAGCATAAGTTCTTATACCAAGTTTTTCCAACATGCTTAGTAAATTTCAACTTACTTTCCATAAATATACTATCCTTGCATAATGTTAGCCATGATCACCACTTCAAGACTAATCAAATAATCAAGTGTTGATTCCAAACTTATCCCCTTTTTCCTTCTTTTTCCAATTTTTGATTTTATATTGACAGTCTCTTTTTATTCATTTCAGACTTTACATTCTTTTCATTATATTTGGATTTTTCATTCTTTTTCAGTCTTTTCATGACCTTTTTGTTGATCTCCTGTTTTTTTTTTTTTTTTTTTTTTTTTTTTTTAACTGGTTCTTTTCTTCTTTTAAGGTGGATAAATTTCTCCAGACTTGATTCACACCATCTATCAATGATTCACATACTAACAATCTGAAATTCTAGCATGACTTACAAAAGTTAAACTGAATGTGTCTTGTGATTTAGATTAACATGATATTCAAACTTCCTCATAGTTAATTAAATGCAAGAAGTTTAGGTGATAGATTACTTAGTTGATCAAACTCCAACAATTCAAAATTCACTTTCTACCTTATCATCATACTCAAGGCATTCTTAAGTACACCAACTTTTGTTTCCAAACAGGTTTTATCTTGAAAAATTGAAAAATTTCTACAATTTTTTATCAAAACTAAGAAAATGTTGATTAGTCTATCTAATCCACACCCCAACCTAAAATCTACATTGTCCTCAATGTAAAAGATATAAGTATGCAATGCAAACGAGGCAACAAAAAGAAAGGGGTAGCGATGGAAAGATAGTACCTAAAGAAGGAATTTTGGGGCTTATTTCCAAGGATCTCAATGTGAAGATGGGTTAGCCAAAATACTAAAACAAGTTGAAAGCAAACTATCCTAATTCTAATTTCTATGAAAGCAATAAACCTAACTACACCTCTGTCAGACTAAGAGGTCAATCCTGGTAAACAAGATCATTCAGAGGTATGGACATGTCCTCTGAATCAAATTTCTCAACAAATGGCTTTAAATGATGTCCATTCACTTTTAAAGCACTGCCATTGTTCGGATTCTTTATCTCAACGACCCCATGAGGATAAACATTAGTAATTGTGAAAGGGCTGGTCCAACGAGATCAGAGTTTACCCGAAAAAAGATGTAACTGAGAATTGTACAATTTTTTTTTAACTAGTCAAGAATGATTTCTAAAGGATGTTCTTATCATGGAACGCCTTCATCCTGTCCTTGTAAATTCTCCAATTCTCATATGCATCATTCCAAATTTCCTCGAGTTCATTTAATGAAAGTTTGCACAGCGAGCCAATGTTGTCCAAATCAAAGTTCAAATTTTTAATAGCCCAGTAGGCTCTATGTTCCAATTCCACAGGCAAGTGGCAAGCTTTCCCATAAACGAGTCTAAAGGGAGACATTCCAATGGGAGTCTTAAAGGCTGTATGTGTAACGCCCTGAAATTCGGGGCTCGAGCATAACTCAGCTCCCGCGTTCCAAAACATCACTTATGCAACATATTTAATGATGGATGTATGTTGTCTGTATTAGTGCATAAAACATGGAATAGATTAAGCCAAAACACAGATATAATTCAGGGATAAGTGAATAAAGCAAGCGGAAGACTTATAGAAATATATGTGTACAAGTGTAAATCCCTGAAGTACATATACAAACCAGGTCGTATGAAAGTGTTACTTATCAAAATTATAAGTATCAAGTTACATCATTTAAATTCCCAAAAATAATCCCAGCATCCCGCGCATCAGACCAAGGCTCGCTAGAACCCGTCTGAAAACTGCATATAAGAGAAAGCAGCCTCATCATCATCCATCTCCCGCTCTACCTCAGAAGTCGCATCCACATCTGCAACATCAGAACCTAAGACAGAGTTTGGTGGGTGTTTAACACCGCCCCAGAACGTGGGAGTGAGTGATTAACTCAGTAGAACAATAAGGCACTGGTTAACATGTTATCAGTTCAATCAAGCAGGAATGATAAAACAGAACAATTAAATAAATCCTAAGTACTCTTATTAATGCAAGGATGTATGCAAAATGATGCGTGCCCTCAAGCGTACACCCTCAGCGTCTTCATCTTACGTTACGCATGACACCACCTCAAAGTGCGCCACATCTACAAAGCACATGCAAATGCGGTGCATGGATATGATTACCAAGTTGTTATTAGTCCATTTCATACAGCAGGATTGGGAAGCTAAGATACCTTTCTCATGTCACCATCCAAACAGTGATCCATACTAGGGTCGTCAGTCCTAGACATCTCATACGATCATATATTTAAGGTCATAGCAAAGGGCTCGTCACCAATCAATGCACGCCTTTCATACCTTCGCTACTACACTAAGGCCCGTCACCTCAAAGCGGTATCCAGGCATGCTCGAGGTCACTACAGAGGGCTCGTCACCAATCAATGTAGGCCGATAGCACGAATATAGTGTCCCATACCACCATAATCGGCTCACGAGTTTAGTTACTCACTGGTCACTACGGGGAGGCTCGTCACCCCAGCGTAGGCCGACAGCTCGACCACGGTGTCCCATACCACCATGTCCGGCTCATGAGTCTTAGCGGATCAAGGTACCATGGTTAATAGGATTTCACTGGTAAGTTCGGTACCCTAGATTCAAGCAGTAGCGTCCATACATGGTGAACATACATCGGACAATCGGGTTACTTGACGAACTCGACTAGCACGAGCGCACGTTGGGTTGAACGACATAGAGTGTGCAAACACTCCGCGTGGCCAAACCACTGCCGACAACTCTAATACGACTCGGTTTCGTCTAATACGTCCTACGTGGCGAAAGCAACCTCAGCCACGATCATGAAGCAGATTACCGATTTCCTGGACTAATGCATAGTCCCACACACATTACGCTACAACAGATATTCATATGGAATGTAGAACAGTAATGGAACAACAACTTAAATCATGATACATAAGCACTTGAGGAATATCAACTTAACATAAATGTAAGCACAAGTAGTGCTTGAATTTAAATAACATGGAATGTAACTTGCATAAAGGAAATCATGCACATCAATAGGAGTGTTGAGAATCACTTCTCAACGCCCGCAATTAGTGTAATAAGTTACACTTTAGATCATTCATGCATTTCTACAAACACTTAGAATACATGGAACAACATACATGACGTATGTTGAAATACATGCATTTGGACAATTCCTTTTACCAAGGAGTCGTCACACATACATCTAACATACATACATGACAAATAATCATGGCAAACACAGGTGCATATTTTATACGTATACGGTACTTTATACATACACATAGAATACACAAATCTCAATATAACACATGCATGTCAGGAACGTAACATAAACACGACATTTGGCATGTGAAACTCATCCATAACAAGAATAAATCATTCACTGGCATTGAAAGCCTTGAAAACCATAACCTATACACTTAAAGTCCGCACCTTAAGCAAGGAAAGAACACCGAACTGATTTAGACGAGTTGTCTTCGTCAACGGCGAAAGAATACCCTAAAACAAGGATAGAAATGAGATACAACAACACCAAGACTAATCTAAGCTCTAACACAGATTAGGGTTAGGTTAACTTACCCCAAGATGAACTCAGAATCGTCAGAATAACGATTCAAAGTGAAGGTTCAAAGATGTAGAAGAACAAGGAAGAATCCAAGATGATTCACCAACTTCTCTCTCACTATCTCTCTCTTTTCCACTCTCTTTCCAAGCTAGGGTTAGAGAAAATTCGTATGGAAAAGAGGGCTAGGGTTTAAGGGCTATAAATAGGCCTCAAATTGATGAAAATAACCCTAGGGCTAAGGTATACTTAGGGTATAACCAAAACCAGCCTCTTACGATCCAACGAAGCACTTCTGGTGAGCCTATAACCACGAAAGGTCGGACTTAAGCTCACTGACCATGGATCTAGGTCAGGCTGAGTTTTTGTACCGATCGGCTCTTCAGATCAGCCGTGGCGGACCACACTCAATTCAACGGTCACGGAATCTCGATCAGGTCCACAAGCACAAGGATATGCCTGGGCCACCTTCCCTGATCAGAGGATGAAATTGGGTCAGAATCCAACTGTCAGATAGCTTAAAATCATCGCGCAAGCGACACGACTCAGATTTCATAAAAACTTATTAAATATCCAACCGTTCTGACACTCTTCACTCCGAACTCAAACAAATCGACCCAGAACATCACATGGACTTGATTTTCGAGGTGATGGTCAAGCCCAACATGGTGACCGCAACAGCCTAAGATCATCGCCATCGGACTTTCGACGCGCGGTCCAGGTCGGATCCAGATCTTCTAAAAATTTCCCAGAACAACTGGATTTAGCGATGGATCCCAGATTTCAGAGTAACGTAGCGTTAACTAATCTACTAGTTTTGAGCCATGCAGATACAATTTAAAGTGATTGATGCGAATTTCACAAGCAATCGAGTATAGCGCTAATTACCCCAAAAATAACTACTTAAGGAAAGATTAGCACAAAAATTTCCAAGGTCGTTACAGTATGGTAAGCCCATAAAGCATCGGTCAAGCAGATTGACCAATCTTTGCAATCTGGGTTAACTATCTTTTTCAAAATATGTTTAATTTTCCTATTGAAAATCTCAGCTTACGCACTTGTTTGCGGGTGGTATGGAGTGCTTACCTTATAAGAGATGCCATATTTCTTCATTAGATTCGCATATGGCCTATTACAGAAATGTGAACCTCCATCACTAATGATGACTCAAGGCATTCTGAACAAGGAAATGATGTTTTCTTTTAAGAATTTAATGATAGTTTGATGGTCATTATTCCGACACGGGATTGCTTTGACTCATTTAATGACATAGTCTACTGTTAGCAAAATATATAAATTTCCAAAGGATTGTGGGAATGGTCTCATGAAATCAATGCCCCAACAATCAAATGCTTCAATGATAAGAATTAGGTTCAAAAGCATCATATTTCGATGGGATAATGCTCCCAATTTCTAATAACACTCACAAACTTTACAAAACTCATGAGTGTCCTTGAACATAGTGGGCTAGTAAAAGCCATACTGCAGGATTTTGGCTATGGTCTTTTTAGAAGAAAAGTGACTACCACAGGCCTGAGAATGACAGCAGGATATGACACTTTGGTTTTTATTGTTTGGCACACATCTCCTTAGAATTTGGTCTGGGTAATATTTAAACAAATACGGATCATCCCAGAAAAACTTGCGTACCTCAGTGAAGAATTTCTTTTTATCTTGCGCAGTTCAATGTGTCGGCGTGAAATCTGTAGCAAGATAATTTGTAATGTCAGCAAACTAAGGTAGGTCAGAAAGTTTAAAAAGTTGTTCATCAGGGAACATGTCATTTATAAGTGTCTTTATAAGAGAATTGAGGAGATCAAGGCGTGAAAGATGGTTATACACAACATTCTCTACTCCTTTTTTATCTTTTATTTTTAGATCAAATTCTTGGAGTAGGAGGATCCATCGTATCAAGCGGGGCATAGCATCATTCTTAGAAAGAAGGTACTTTAACATCGTATGATTGGTATAGATAATGATCTTGGATCCAATTAAGTAGGACATAAATTTGTCCAGAGTGAATACTACAACTAAGAGTTCCTTCTCCGTAGTAGAGTAGTTCACTTGGGCAGGATTTAGAGTTTTACTTGCATAGTGAATGATGTAGGGTATCTTTTCTTTTCTCTAGCCTAACACCGCCCAATAACATAGTCAGATGCATCACATATAATTTCAAAAGGAATGTTCCAGTCAGGTGGCTGCATCATTTGTGCGGTAGTTAGCATGCCTATAAGCTTAGAGAAAGCTTCTTGGCATTGCTCAATCCACTCGTATGGTACATCGTTTTGAAGTAGATTGCATAAAAGATGAGGGAGGTGACTAAAGTCATTTATGAATCTTCTGTAAAATTTGACGTGTCCTAAGAAGGATTGCACTTCTCGTATGCTCTTTAGTGGAGCTAAGTTAGAGATAAGATCAATTTTAGCCTTATTCACCTCAATTCCCTTAGGTGAGATAATATGTCCAAGAACAATTCCCTTACGAACCATGAAATGACACTTTTTCCAATTTTGTACCAAATTCTTTTCTTCACATCACTTCAGCACATTTTTCAAATTATCCAAACATTCGCTGAAGGATGGACTAAAGACAGAGAAGTCAGCTATGAAGACCTCTAAATATTACCCCACCATATCAGAGAAAATATTCAACATGCATCGCTAAAAAGTGGCGGGGGCATTACACAGTTCGAATGGCATCCTTCGGTATGCAAATGTGCCAAAGGGACATGTGAAAGTGGTTTTTTCTTGATCTTCAAGGGCTATCTCTATCTGATTATAGCCCGAATATCCGTCAAGGAAGTAGTAATAAGAGTGACCAGCTAGCCTTTCTAAAATTTGATCAATGAAGGGCAAAGGAAAGTGGTCATTCCTCGTGACGGTATTCAACTTTCTGTAGTCAATGTATAATATCCAACCGGTAGTGACTCTAGTTGGCATGAGTTCATTGCTGGCGTTGGATACGATGGTGATTCTAGACTTCTTAGGAACTACCTGAGTTGGACTCACCTATTGACTATCTGTACAGGGCATATGATACCCACATCCAATAGCTTAAGAACCTCGGCCTTAACCACTTTCTTCATGTTTGGATTTAATCTACATTGTGGTTACTAAGAGGTCTTTGCATTATCCTCAAGATGAATGCGGTGAGTACAAATCAAAGGGCCAATTCCCTTGAGGTCCGCAATCGACCATCTGAGGGCTCATTTGTGCTCAATGAAAGTAGAAATAAGTATACTCTCTTGTTCTTTCTCAAGGTGAGAAGAAATCACCACTGGGTATGTCTCATCTTAACCTAAATAGATATATTTAAGATCCGTGGCAAAGGTTTTAGGTCAAGCTTCGGTACTTTGAAACTAGACGGGAGAGGCACTGCATCGGTTTGGGTCAATTTCTCAAATTGTGGCCTCCACCAGTTAACTTCAAGTACCGGCGTAGCATCAAGCAAGGCATCCATCTTCCTAACCATATCATCGTCTAAATCAGGGGAGTGGGCCAAGTACATCTCTAGAGTGTAAGGCCCGTATCCTAGACCGTACCGTTCCGTAGGCTTCCGCGGTCCTTTTGGTCGAATTTCGGGGACCCGTAATGCGTAAATAGCATTTGCGTGCGACCCTAAGTTGCATCCCGTATATCAGATTCGGCTTGACCCGAGACTTGTACCCTAGCGACCGCGCCGTTACCACGGTTCCAATGCTGTGTCTCACGCGCCGATGCTATACCCAGGCCAGGAGTTGTGGGCCTACATTTATTTCGAAGAAAATATCGCGTCTTACGAATTTTAAGAGAATCTCTAGCACCTTTCATATCAATTAATCAATCATAAGTCAAGTATACAACCCATCCCTCTCTTACACAAGCCTTACCCAAAGTCAATTCTCTCTCTCTCTCTCTCTCCACCCATTCCTCTCTCATCCAAAATTCAACCAAGCTCATACCTTCCATGTCATTTTCTTACAACATCCATTACTCTCATCCCATCTCTCTTACAACACCCTCTCCTCTCTCATTCTCTCCACCATTTCTCAAGCTTCCATGAGAGAAGAGCTCTAACGAGAGAAAAGATCGAGGCCCACTTCCTACCCCCTCATCTCACTATCCAACCATTCAAACTTCATCATCCACCCTTAAAGAGTTAGCTTATGAGCCAAGGAGTCCAAGGAGTTAAAGAAGAAGGCGATAGGTGGGTGTTTATAGGATTAGATTGTGATTTTTGTGATGGACCAAGTGGGGCCCACAGATTGATAATATGGATCCCATTTGGGACCCATCTTGATGTATGCATGTACATGGAGGAGCTCATAGTGGCGAAGCTCCTCCCATCTCCACTGATCTCTCTCTCTTTCTCTTTATCTCTCTCTCTCTCTCTCTCTCTCTCTTTCTCTCTCTCTCTCTCTCTCTCTCCTTGGACGTTTGAGAGGTGGGCATGTGAGTGAAAAGGGGATCGGGCCCGCCTTACTGACTGTCCAGACGGCCCACCTTGCTGTCCTTCTGGACAGGCCTGGTTGAAGGGAAAACTTAAATATCAGCTTTATCCCAAAGCTATGGTAAGCCACACATGTGGACCCACCAATGATACATGCGTTTCATCTACGCTGTGGGGCCAGTCGTGATGTATGGGCCTATCCACACCATCCAGAAATTGGACGTGTGGGAGCCACCTTGACGTATGTGTGATGGCCACACTGTCCAGTAGCCGGACGTGTGGAGCCTAACATGATGGATGTGTTGTATCCTTTGGACGGTGAGAAGTGGGATTGGCTGGAGTACCCCACACCAGCTATTAGCTGCTGCTGTTGACGTTAGCTATGTGGGTCTGATAATGAGGTATGTGTTATACCAACCATCCATCCTCATGCACGTGGGACCCACACGTGATGCAGGTGCCTTAAATCCACACCGTCTAACCATTGCAGGGACGGTGGGTCCCATGCAGCTATCAGCTGCTGGTTGACATCAACAAGCTCTGTGGACCCATGATTTATATGTTCTTCCAGCCATCCATCTGCTGCCTAGCAGCATTTAGTTGCTGCAAGTGTCGTCTGCAAGCTCTATGGCTACCATAATGTATGTTTTTATACACACCATCCATCTGTTTGGACGTGGGGCCCACCCCACACGTGTGATACGTGTGGGGGTGGGACTCACCTTGATGTAAGTGTTTTATATCCACATTGTCTGTACTTAGACGGTGGTAGGTGTAGCCCACCATGATATATGTATCTTATCCCTGCCGTTCGTCCACTCCTGGACGTGTGGGGCCCACCCCACACATGTGGCAGGTATAGGGGTGGGACCCACCATGATGCATGTATTCTATATCCCCATCGTTAGAGATGTCTAGACGGTGCTGAGGGACTCCACCGTGATGTATGGATTTAATCCACACTGTCCATCTTAACGGTGTGTCGCATGGAGCCCAACCATGACGTATGTATTTCTCCACGCTGTCCGACCACATGGGACGTGGGCCCCACGTAATGTACGTGTTTGATCCAAATTATGCATCTGATGGGGCCGTTTGGAATGTGCAGGGCCACCCCAATCTGATTTGTATGAGGCCCATTTGTAAGGCCCAATCTGATGTGTATGATGCCCATTTGATGAGGCCCAATGTGATGTGTATGAGGCCCAAAGTGATGTATGTGAGGCCTATTATGATGTATTTGTGGCCTATTTGGTGAGGCCCATTGTGATGTATTTATGGCCTATTTGATGAGGCCCAATATGATGTATTTTGGGCCCTTGTAAGGCCCATTATGATGTATGTTAGGCCCTTATGTGAGGCCATGGGCTCACTTATGTTAGGCTCTATCTGGGCCACTCCTTGGGAGCAATGTTGGTTAAATGTCCACATTGATGGGCAATGATGGTTAAATGTCCACATTATGACCTTCCCTTAGGCCTTGTTAGGCCTATTCTCATCATTCTCTTAGTGGGTTAACCCAAATCATTGGGCCCCATTGATGTTGCATAGTCCATCATCGCCATAGACGGATGGCTTCACGCTATCGAATTTGATATATCCACGGCCGAGGGCTGATCTTTATATTATGGTTTAGATCGGCTATTCATCTATGGACCCCGCCTTGCATATAGGCCAATTATCGATGCTGATTATCGATACCGATTATGAGTATGTGAAAGCATAAGATCATGATACATGCCCATACGTATCATCTATATGCTTGTGATGAGATGAGGTTGACCATTGCATATGCCTTCTGGCAAGTTGTTTATGGGACTCCCTGATAGGCGATGTTGTCCCTCATGAGAGCACGGTATGCACAGGATTGATGCATGACTGGATTGTATGACTTATGCATCTTGCATTGTGTGATGTGGTTACTATACGCCTTAACGACATCAGGGCCGTGGCCTCCATAGGCACATCATGGAGGGCCGAATTGGATATTGAAAATACTGTTATTAGCATCGGGGCGCCATAGATGTCATTAGGTGAAAATTTCTAAACCTAATGGTACTAGAGGATGACTCCAACGTCGAGACAGGGTGGATACATGAGCGCACGAGGGTGGTATACCAGTAGGCCGCATCTCTCACTATTTCATGGTCGGTTGGAAAGGAGTGTGACTTTACCCGCCTGAGTGAGGAGGCAATATCTAGGTTGAGCTTGACTAGCTTGAGGAATGGGTTTGCTATCGACAAACCGGGCCTAATATTAGCAGGCGAATAGTGAGGTCTCTTCCACTTACCCTATTGTGCGCTCGGATAGGGGCGACAAGCTGGCATAGAGTGTACTAGACCCCGGTGATTGTCCAGCGTGAGAACTATAATGATATTTGATGCTCTAGTGATGAGCTGCATTGATGAGTGGATTCAGATGAGGACTGATATGCTTGAGTTGCATCTCACATCGCATGGCCTTGGTATGGCCGACATCATTCACGCCTTGCATCGCATGGCCTTGATATGACTGATAAGATTCATACTTTGCATCGCATAGCCTTGGTACGACTGATAGTATTCATGGATTCGCCAACATATTCCGCATTACTCTGATATTGTATTCTAAGCACGCTTATATTGCGCACATACTCTCACCACCCTCTAAGCTTTTCGTAAGTTTTTGCATGACCGTTGTGTACAGGTGACGCTAGGACGCTGCAACAACATTGAGATTGGAGCGTGCAGTGGACTTATGGAGCTTCTGATTATGTTATTGTATTTCCCTTTATACGCATTATACCTTAAAGTTTTTTATCATAGTGGATTTTGTAATGGTGTCTTGGTTATTGTTTGTGGGTTATGGTTATGGTTATGCTTGTTATGGAATAAATTTATGCTGAAAAATTCTCCTTGTAGGATCCTAGGATCGGAACCTGGTATATGAGTGCCGGGATCCGAGAATGGGGTACTACGGAGGCTGTCGGCGTCGGATTCGATGATCGAAAATTTTATAAGCCCGATTTTTGAGTTTGGGGCGTGACATAGAAGGTCAGAGTATAGAGTCAGGAGTGCTCTATCTTCCATGAAAGAATCGATCATTTTAATATCGTGAGAATCATCATCATCCTTTGACTGTTTGCCCGTATTGAAAAATATATTTTGCTCTAATGTCATATTCCCGAAAGATAAGTTCATGATCCCATTCCTACAATTAATAATTGCATTTGATGTAGCAAGGAATGGACGACTTAGTTTGACAGGGATTTGAGTGCTCACATCCATGATGGGTTGAGTGTCTAGGACGATAAAATCTACTGGATAGTAGAATTCGTCAACTTAGACCACCACATCTTCTATTATCCCTCTCGATACACGAACTGAGTGATCAACGAGTTGCAATGTAGTTTTGGTGGGTTTTAATTATCAAGGCCTAGTTGTTTGTAGACCGAATAAGGAATCAGGTTTACGCTTGATCCCAAATCAAGAAGTGCATGTTCAATCCGGTAGTTCCCAATTACGTAAAAGATGGTTGGGCTACCGGGATCTTTGTACTTTTGTGGCACATCTTGCTTGAGGATGACACTCACTTTTTCTGTTAAAAAGATTTTCTTTTATATGTTTTGCCATCTTTTGGTAGTGCATACATCTTTCAGGAATTTGGCATATGAAGGAATTTGTTTAATGACGTCTAGTAGAGGGATGTTGACCTTCATTTGCTTAAGCACTTCTAGAATATCCTGAGAGTTAGACAGAGGTTTTGGTGCGACCAACTGTTGGGGGAATGGAGATATTGGTTTGCCTTAAGGTTCCGTTTCTAAATCTTGTGGAGCAGTGCTAGATCTATCATTGTTGTCCTCTTTCGGGTCCTTAGGCTTTTCAACCCTTATCAGAATGGTTTTGTCAATAGTCTTTCCACTCTTAAGAGTGGTGATAGACTTGGCTTACTCCATTTGATTTGAAGAGCTTGGGTCATAAACTTCATATTGTGGTTTAGAATTGGGAAGAGGTTAGGCTGGAAGTACCCATTTCTCTCTAATCACCAAGTGTGACTCAATTCGTTGCATAGCCTTGGTGAGATCTTGAAAGGCTTGTAGTGTGCCTTGATTAAAGAGCTCTTGATTTTGAATGTGTTTCAAAATCGGATCCTCCTGAGGCTTCTTTTGATCCAAAAATTGGTTAAGGATTCCCTGAGGAGTAGCAGTTTGCTTATTCCTCCAACTGAAGTATGGATGGTTTCTCCTGCCAGAGTTGTATGTGTTAGAGGTGGTTCCCTTGAAAGGCCTCTGATAGTTGTTTATGGCATTCGACTGCTCGTTCAATATTTCTTGAGAGGCAAGTATTGTTAGACAATTTTCAAACGTATGAATGTTGCAAGCACAAATACAACAAACTACTTCCTTAGCTCTTATTGTTCTTAAGTTCAATGGGCTCGAGTTTCTTTGTGAGATTGGCCACTTTAGCACTTATATCATCTTCTTCTCTCAGAGCATACATTCCACCCCTCTCCTTTGTTTGAATTATCTTAGAAGTGGTATTGGGTTTAGGGGAGATGTCCCATGATTGTGTGTTTTCAGCAAGCTTGTCAAAATAATCCCACACATCATTGACAACTTTGCACATGAATCCCCCATCGCGCATTATCTCAACTAATTGGCATATGGAAGATGTCAATGTAACACCCCGAACATTTCAATACCCGAGTATTGAAAGTTCTTGAGTGTTACCATGGAAAGTAACATAATATGTACATGTGTACGATACAAATCTAACTATCATAACCTTACATCTATTCCCTAATACGAATCTAACCGTTGAGAATGATCTCCATTAGTAGATCCAACAATCTATCCGTTGATTTTGAGACAAGACCATCCATAATATGGTTTGACGTGTGTACCTTCCCTTAAATGAATTGGCGAATAACTCCTAATCTACAATGATTTAGATGTAAGTTCTTTTGTAAGAATTATTTAGAAAGGTGCATATAACTATGCAGAACTATTAGATTTCACAAAACTATTAGATTAGTAATAATTACAAAAATGCCACTAACCTAGACCCTTGAATTCTAGATTACATGGTTCCCACTCTTCATTTAATGTGAAATTTTATACCATACCTATGTATCATAAATTAACCATACATGTTGAATTTCAGCGCTTAAATCATTGTAAAAGTGACCCAATTGACAAATCAGCCCCTTAACCGTTGATTTTGGTGTCCATCGAGTGAAAAAACCTCGTGCGTAGTCATAGTTCGATATTTCTCTTCATATGAATGACTTGGATTGCCCATCATATGGACCAAGTGTAAAAAATGAACACCTCACTTTGGTAGGCTTTTCCTTAGGTGCGAAGTTATGAGGCTTATCAACTTTTTATAAATCTCGATATTTAGATCTAGCCACTTCTTGCCGTCCATCGAAACTCAAACTTGGACCACACATTAGCCTCACATGACTACGATATCATACAAAACCTGGACCCCAATCTATGATCCTACGTTGTTGAACGCGAAAGCCAATCCCTTCCTTTTGACCCAAAAAGTGAAACTTCAGATCCAGGCCTTTTCCACCATGGATCAACTATCAAAATTTGTCCAATTATTTGCCTATCTTGACTACACATTTCCTCTAAAATTGGTCTCTGATCATTAAGCATAGACCTTTAATTGAGATTTAGTTTGTTTCAATGCCTGTATATGTAAAACACGGATCTGCTTTATATTTGGGCTCATGGGCTCATAAAATGTGTTGTAGCCCGCTAAAGGCTTAGATCAGCTCCACATTTGAACGCATAGGTCTACCTAATCTGACCAAGATGATGAATGGAGAGGATTCATCGTAAAACAGCATGATGGATCCCACCTGTTCCTCACATAGTAAGGACCCTTATTTCAAAATTAGGGGAATAAACCGTAGGTAGGGACCACCTAAGACTTATATCCGTCCCATACTTTGGGATGGGCCCTAATGTGAGCTGAAAAAATGAATGAACGGAGTGGATTTACCCTGAACCACACGTGGGCCCCACACTTAGACGGTGCGTGTGCATGGGGGGTGTGCACTCGCACCACACCAGAACTTAAAGCCCAGTCAAACACGTTTTGACCGGACTGCTCCCGAAAAAGGAAGGCTATCTTTTTTTTTTTTTTTTTTTCGCTCTCGCGTTCGGGAATTCAAATCCGACCCGACCGAAGATGCAGTGGGACCCACCACCAAGAAGAGATGATCGGATCTGAATCGTCCATCGTCCACCATCCCTGCCTACGAACGGAAAGATCCTTACACAAGGAAAAATCGTGGCCCACAGCTGATTCCGCCAACCCTGCTGGCAATGCGGACACTCCAACAGAAGCTTCCCTTCTTACGTCACAAGTCACGCACCCATCCAAGGAAAGCGGTCTGATCTTTCCCAAACAAGAAAGACAAAGAATCGTCTTGGATTCGCCAGCTTTCACGGCTGTCTTCCGCCGGTTTTCACGCAGCTGTGCGGAAAGACCATTCTCGCAGCAGCTTAAAGATCCTACGCCGACCGTAGATCCGATGGGCCAGGGAGCATCGGATGGCCAATCCGACCCACCTGGAGGAGTCTGAATTCGAAGAAAACAGATCGGAACCAAACCGCATTGAAATCGGTACCAATCCCCACCATCAAGGCTGTCCGATCAGAAAATCCAAACCGCCCAATGACTTCTTAGGACTCTATTCGGGCTCCCAATAGGCCCAGACTATCTGAAGAGTAAGATTCCCAATACAGTTCCGAACGGAACCAGTTACGCACGCACGTTGCGACCGACATAAATCATAGGGCTGTTTACGCATGTTACGCAGTTGGACTTGCATCAGAGAAATCTCGAAAAACCAACAAGTTCTAAAAGCCAATACCACCTGGCCAGAAGAAGAGAAAACGCAACAGAGAAAGAGAGAGAAAGAAGGGAAGAAACGAGAGAGAGAGAAGAAAAGAAGAGAAGCAAGAAAGAAAAAGAATAAACGGAGCACCTGAATTCTGAGGCAAACCAGACCAAGGTAGGCCCAAAACCAGTCCTCTTTTCCTTCCCTTTTTCCTACGGCTCAAACCAGAATGCCAAGACCGAGTCGAAACAAGCCGACCAGTAAATTCAAATGGAGACTCAAGTCAAGTCGAGTTAAGATTAACCACTCCCTAAACCCATAGCTACAATCATAGTCAATTAAGATGAATTATACGAAATGCTAACCATTCAGATTGTTAAACTCTAGGTTAAAAATATTTCAATCCTGCGACACACACACACACTCATACTCAAGGAAGAAATGAACATTAAAGGTGAGGGTTTATTCCTTTAAGCTTACAATAATTTAAGTTGATATGTTATTACCTTACCTTTTACATACTTTGTTTCATGTGATTGTCAATTCTATTTGCAATTATATGTTTTACCATCAATTAATTTCCCTTTGGGATTATAATATAATGTTGATTTCATGAGATTTTTATGAATTTATGAAGGGCGATGGATACAAGCCTTGCCCTTCCTTTATCAATTTATTGAGTCAGCCCTTGCCTCTCTTCATTATTGAGTTGGTCATTACCACTCTCCTTATTATTGAGTTGGCCATTGCCACTCTTCTATTTGCTGAGTTAGCCATTGCTACTCTCCTTATTATTGAGTTGGCCATTGCCACTCCCCTTTATGTTGAGTTAGCCATTGCTACTCTCCTCTATATCATGTTTGCCAGTGCCACTTTTATCTATATTGAGTTGACCATTGTCTCTCTTCTCTTTATTTTATCGGCCTTGTGCTATTTATCTTTAAGGCTTGGGCATGTGTCTTGATATTTCAGAACATCCATGATTCAGTTTATATTCTCTATAAGTGTAAGTGATGTGTTAAGATGTATCACAATTAGTGATTCAAATAATCTATCATTGACGTAATGCGCTATGGGTAGAGTCCCTCTTGGTCGTCACGTAATTTCATGAGTTTTTGGATAGTGGTGCACAAATCGATGTGTGTAATTCGTAAATGCAGTATCACATCACTTCCGCGATTGGATGTCGCGAATAGTCGCTCCATGAACAAATCGTGTTACGTAATTCATTCGGCTCATGTGTTGTGCGCCTTGAGGTGTTCACGTAAATTTACGGTAGCATTGGCCATGCCGGTGAATATCTGTAGTTATGGGATGCGGGTCAAGTCGAATTTTTTATGAATTATATTCCATATTGTGATGATTGCTATGTATGATGAGCTGCACATGCTTTGCTAGGCATGCATCTCATGTAGGTTGTTTGGGCATACTGATATCTCATGTATTAGTAGAGTACGAGACGTATCAGAACCCTTAAATTACTTTTATTAATCTCTTGAATTATTATTAATCTTAAAGGAAAACCATCACTATGAGTAGGGCGTTGACCCTCTCCAACCGTACAGATGATGCAAGTGATGTATAGATTGAAGACATAGAAGACCATCTTCCTATGGAAGGCTATACTAAAAGAATAAGAAGAAAATTTTATGATTTAGTTGTATACTTTCGGTGCGAACTCGATTAATGTAATAACCTTCTATTAAGAAGGCATTTGATTATTTATTGAATTTCTTTACTTTGATGAAATAATCAATCCGGTCGATTTTATTCTTGTGAATGTTACCTTAATGAATGTATCCGAATGCGATTTAAATAAAAAAATAAGGTACGATTTCTAAAGCATCCAAGTTTTACATTATTAACACCCGATTTTTTCGGGCACTAGTATAAACTCTAGCCGTGAAAATTCGGGATGTTACAATTAATCAATCGTAAAAAAAAATTTGTTATGTGACATGTTTCAAAGCCATGTTGTGGGCATGAACTGGCAAGATCCTTTAATTGCTCCGAACATTGGAAGAATGTTTCATCTTCCTTTTGGGTGAAGTTCATGATCGATTTTTTAAGGGTGTTCATTTCATGATATAAGAAGAATTTCTTTATGAACTCCCTTGTCATGTCATTCTATTTACCAATGGATCGTGGACGTAGTGAGTGCAATCACATCTTATCTTTTTCTTTTAAGGAGAATGGAAAGAGTTTCAGCCTGACCATGTCCTCATACATATTATGAAAGTATAAAGTGGCTATTATCTCATCAAATTCTTTCATGTGTAAATATGGACTTTCAGATTTAAGTCCATGAAACTTTGGAAGGAGTTGGATCACTCCTGGCTTGATATCCATGTTTCCTATATTGTTTGAAAAAACCATACAAGGAGGTGTGCTCACCGCCGCCGTTTGTAAATAATCTCGTAAAGTACGAGGTGGGGGTACTTGATGCACCTCGTTTTCATCCTGAATTTTCTCAACTGGAGGTTAAGGTTGAATTGTAAGTTGATTGGCCAGTTGATTGGCAACCATCACTTTAATTGACTCCGAGGGTCTCAAGTGGTGTCTAATCTTGTGACGGATAGATAACCCCTCAACTAATCCTCATTCACTCAAGAGATATAGAGTATTATCACAGACCTACTTGGGCATGAAACACTCTCAACCCTCAATTTCAGAATCTAACCTAACTCTAAAAAGATGTTAAGATCTTACAAAATAGAAAACAAGTTAGTTTCTAAAAACAAATTGGGAAAATTCTAACCTAAATATAGAAAGCAAATAAACCCTAATATTAACCTAATTCCAAAACTAATCAATTTCAGAAAAACACATCCATTAGTCCCTGACAACGGCGCTAAAAACTTATTTACAACCCCAAGTGTAGGGTCACGATGTAGTAATAATTTTGGTAAGACCAATGTCGAATCCACAAGGACTAATCTTGTGTCTTCTAAAAGTAACTAGAACTAGAACTAGAGGAAGGTCTAAATTAGAAATCTAAAAATAAAGGAGTAATTGTGAATGGAATTTCAATAATCTAAACGGAACTAGGGTTCCAAGGATCCACTTGCAGCTATCAGGATGTTTCCTTATTTGATTCAAGGAACATAATTGGAATTGGAGTCTTATCCTATCCAATTGGAAGATGTATCAATAAAATCAAATCTGGACTTTCATTGACCTAATTCTTAATGAAGGAGAATTGTGAGGATTGGAAGGGATTCCATCACCAAACCATGCCCTGGAGACGATGGCTAACAACAGGATTTACCAATCCCACAATCTCAAAATAAGAAAAAGAAGATATTCAAAGCTATTGCAGATCTATTGTAATTCGAGTCACAAAAAACCATTAAAAACTAAAAGTATTCCTTAAATATCAAATTAAAATCAAATAAGTTCAACAAGAACAGGAATCAAAACAAGAACAACATCCCAACACGCTACAAATGTTCAAAACCCCAAGTGTAGGGTCGCGATGTAGTAATAATCTCGGTGAGACTGAGGTCGAATCCACAGGAACTAATCTCATGTGTATTCTGAAAGTAACTAGAACTAGAACTAGAAGAAGATGTAAACCTAAATGTGAAATATTTGAGAAAGTGATTTTGAATAAGGTAATTAAAACTTATAAATTTAAAGGTGGTAATTAGGGTGCCAAGGATCCACTTGTATGTAAGACCCCATCCATTCCGTACCATTTTCTATGCCTATGTGCACAATGATCGACACCCTTAGCCAGACCTGGATTGACCGTTCATAGTGCACACCCAACTGATCGGAACCCTAAGTCCTCAAAACCTATTTCATATCGACCGCCTCGTCGCCGCGATTGTGGAGGTATAACCCATGCATCTGTACGATACTCCATTAGTGAGATACGCCGTAAAGAATCGTTAGTGTATCACGTGCGCATGACACCATGTACTCTATTCCACACATGTGCACAACACATGCCATGCACACATGCATATGCCACACATGGGTGAGAAAATCTCTACCCATGTGTGTGATGTCACACACCCATACCTCCCCTCTCTCATGTGCATGCAAGGTCAGCTCTTCTCCATACCATACCCTACGCATGATATCATCACACCATGTCATCCCATGTCCCTTTAATCCACCATTAATTACAAATCATGAATTAATTGCCATAATCCTAGTCTAGGCTAACTAAGATCACATTAATTGGATCTAACCACATTTTAACAATTTCTCTACAAATAGTCCTTCATCCCTTAACATTTCACCATTTTTCTACACAAGGAGAGAGAGAGAGAGAGAGAGAGAGAGAGAGAGAGAGAGAGAGAGAGAGAGAGAGAGGAGTGATCTTGGTGGGCCATCAACTCCATCAATCCCATCCCTTCCATCCATCTTAACCATCCATCGAATCCATCAAGGTGAGTGCACCCTCCCCACTTATTTTTTAATTTTTATTTTCATTATGTTTATGGATGGTGAATATGATACTCTAATGTTAGGAATGGTGTGGATGATGAAGATAGCATGATTGATGGTGAAGAAAATTGTAATAATGACGATGATGCTATTAATGGTGTGGATGAATAGGAGAAAACATATAAAATCAATTTATTATAGAGTTCATGTGAGACCCATTGATAGTGGGCCCCACCAAAATGTTTGTATGACATCCAAATCATCCAAGCATTGGCCCATTGGGGTGGCCAAACTCACACATGTACACCCATGCACACACATGCACATATCCAACAAAGAAATTTTTTTTTTAAAAAATAAAATAAGGGAGAGACATTGCTACCAAGCGTCCAGAGGACGCTGCAGCAGTGTCCTTACTGCTTGAATTGTAAAGGAGGGGCTGTGGGTCCACAAGCCTAGCCTCTTGATGTATGTATCTGATCCGCACCGTCCATCATATTTTCTAGATCATTTTCGGCGTTGAGATGAAAAATGAAGTTAATCCAAATCTCTGGTAGGCCATACCATTGAAAATTATTTTTTAATAGTGACATTTACTATTTAACCTGTTAGGGCCCACTGTAATGTTTCTATACATCGAAACATACTGAATATTGGGCTCTTTAGACCTGTTACGAGCCTAGGAACCCAGTAGATGGGGTAGATCGTCATGATGTGGGCCCCACCCATGAAAATCCATAAAAAAATAAAAAAATAAATTAATATAATAACTGACTCTGTTGTTGCTAGCATCTAGAGGATGCTGCAGCAAACAACGTCTGCTGCTTGGAATAGATGCAGGGACCGTGGGCCCCAACATAGGCCCCACCACGATGCATGTCAAGTATCTACACTGTGCATTTGATGGGTCTTTTTTAGAAACTGGGATATGCCAAAAATCAGCCATATGCGGAACTCAAGTGGCCCACACCATCTAAAAACATGAGAAGACTTGTTGTGACGTCATCAAGTTCTATGGGTCTGATCATGAGGTATGTGTTGTATCCAAACTATCCATCCATTTGGCCAGCTTGTCTCACGGCTTTAGGAAAAAAAATAACAAAAAATAAAAAAACAGATCTAACTATTAAGTGGTCCACACTATAAAAGCAGCAGGGATTGAATGTCTACCATTGGAACCCTTTTTGGGTCACAGAAGTTTTGGACAAATTTGAAAATTGCTCTTCCTCTTAATTTAGGTCTTTGTGACCTTATGAACAGATTGGATGAAAAATAAACGTTATGTTGGGCCCTGTGAATTGTTTAATGGTGAAATCATTATCTTCACTGCTATTTGTGGTGAGGTCCAAATAATCTTTGGATATGAATCATTTTTAGATAATTCTCTAAAATGATCTCTAAATATAGATAAATAGTGTAGATATAATAAATACATCACTTTGGGACCCATGTAACTTTGATCTCCATGAACCGTTCGTACAACTCGGAGCTTGAGCATATAAAAGCACTTGCTGGGGCCCACTTGAAATTTGGATGCATTTGAAACTTGGACTAACTCCTCAACTAAGTGGGACACACATAATGGATGGGTTGGATTTGTGAACCATGCCTTAGTGGCCTAACAAATGATTATGAATGTTTAATAGAGGGTAACCCTCTCAACTTGTGTGTGTGGTATGGCCCACACGAGCCATAAATTGACTTGATTTTAAGCCCCAAGCCCACCATGGATTGGTGGCCCATTAATTATGCAAAAATGGATTGTTTGCAATTTGATATGCGAATGGCCTGTATCCTTGTTAAAATTAATATATATTGCCGGCGTACAATCATGTGACTATGTGGTGTGTGAACAACTTGAAATTGATACAATTGTGATGAACACATATCCCAAATCCTTTGATTATGTGCTGCTTAGGTGACCACTAACATGTGAACTTACGGTCCCTAACCATGAAATTCAATAATGCTCAGGCAACCTCTAAGCCATATGAAATTGTAATGTATATGATGTCTTAAACCACATGAAATTGTGCAGCATGAGTGGTCTACCACCACATGATCATGTGATGTGCTATCTACCCTAATTTTGGTGGGATTGTGTAATTATATAATGAGTGGACAACCCTTGACCAGTTGGCACTTTGGTTAGAGTGCGGCCTTAAGTAGTAATATCATATGATATGTGTTTAAACCCTTAAACAGGTTCAATTATAACAAATGTGTAGACTCTAGTGTTGTGAGGGTTCCTTATAAGTGTTTGGCCTCTTAATCATGTGAGCATGTGATGTATGTATGGCCATCTAATCATATGTAATTGTAGAGTATATGTAGTCGTCTAACTGTATGATTGCGAAATCCACAGAAGGCTAACCAACCACATGAAATCAGGTGGCATTGGTGACCACCCAATGACATGACCACATGCTCATGGGCATAGCCTTAGTCACCTAAACCATGAACAATCGGGTTGTACATGTAGATTTTTTTAGTCATGAGAGTTATGATATAGGTTGGATTATACAACTTGAAATGGAGTGGCCCTCAATTCGGTGTCATGCGACATAAATACAACCCTTACATTATGCTCATAGGTGAGGTAGATGCGGGGACCACTAAACTATATCCGATGTGATGGAAGCTAGTTCTTGGCCTCTTGATCATGTGACACCAAATCTAAGTCATTCTCCATATGAAGTATAGGGCGATCAGAGTTTAAGAGTTAGTGTAACGAGTATGGTGGGTATGCTTGTGAATGTGCCTTGGATGCTTTGAGATGTGGTCACTAGACCATGATACTAATTGTATGACTACTCAACCAAGTGGAATTTTGGCATCAACAACCTGACCATGTGGGAGCTTAATAAAGTGGTTGCCCATAGATGTATGAGTTATAGTGTAGTAAAAATAAGTAACCATGTGACTTTAAATACGTTATTATGGCAAGGAGAGTGACATTTATGTGGCCACTCAACTATATGGACTTTTGATAATGGAGTGGCCATAAGACCATGTGGGCATATGAGAATTGTGTGATTACTCAGACTCAGGAAGTATGTTGTTGGTGTAATCTCTTGGGTATGTGAACTTAGGACGTGTGTCAGATTGATTATGGACCCTACCTTGATGTAAGTATTGCAAATTTCACCATTTATCCATTAGGCTAGCTAATTCTAGAACATGATTCCGAAATGGCCTAGATCCAATTCCTAAATAGACGTTATGAAATAATGTTAATTGAACGTAAAACTTTCGAACACTTGTGAACCCACTCAACGTAAGTATTTTATCCGCACTGTTCAATCGTTTTACCAACCAAACAGTTCGATCATGGAGCCCGCTGACGTGTGCCTTGTGCATCTGAACTGTTCTTCCTTGTACTACCTTAATGTATGTGAATTACCTATACTATCTACTTATTGGGACCCACCGTAATGTTTGTGTGTGGACCCATCTGCTTGTAGTACCACTTGGAAGTAGGACCCACTATGTTGTATGAGACAAACACATGTCATCCAATCGTGACAAACTCTTATGTGTATATTATATGCCTAAGTCATTCAACTTAGGGCTCACTGTATCTTATGAGGTTTACCTGTTCATTCCAAACCATTGTAGAACTACTATGATAATTATTTGCAAATCCAACCTACTAACAACCCACTTGAAGGTGAAGCCCACAACATTATATGAGCTTCACTAGCACTATCCATCCTGTGGCTCATTTACTATATGTTATAATTATGCCTTTCATCTCATACCACTTGGTGCATGTACTTTGCGTCACCACCACTCATTAATCATAAGGCCCAGTTAAAGTATGATCATATGGTTTCAATAGAAGAAAATCACGTCGGGCCAAAGCCACTAATGGAATATCTATCTTGCGAAGGATATGGTGTAACTCTGAATACAATTAATGCTCTTGATTATGATAGCTATGGATGATATTAGTGATGTTAGTGATTATGGTTAATAGAAGCATGTGATTTAATATCTTGATTAATGTTGTTCCACTCTCTAACATACTAAATTCATCTACTTAACCATGTTGATATTGGTCATACTCATTGAAACTGCCAAGCTATACGTCTTGGGGGGGTGAATAGGACGATGCCAAATTATAATTATAACAGCGGAATAAAATAGATAGATAGCCAAATAAAATAAATCAATTCACAATGCTAAAATAAAATCAACCTCAATAAACAAGTATTGAATGAAAGGTTAATACGAATTCAGTTCTAAGGACAACCTTACACCATAAAAACCAAGGGTTTTTGGCAGGACAACCTTATTTCTAAATGTCCTTTGTATCAAAAACTCAATCTGAAGAGAAATAAATAAATAACATGGAATTGAAATAAATTGCAGGAATTTAAATCTAAATTATTACAACATTCCACACACTTGCTTGAAATGTAAATTTTACAACATTCACATCCACATATACATCCCACAAACTTGAATGATAAAAGATAGGAATTTAAGCAAACATTCAAACCACAAGACAAAGAATTATAGTGGTTCGCCTGTGTGTACACTAACTATTTAACAACAGCCACACATAATGCTACTCCACTCCTAATATCCTCATACAGGGGATATTAGCGTTTACTAACAAAATAGGTTTCACAGGTTCACCTAAAACCTTCACAATTGTGTCTTTTTAATTTGGGCTTACATAATCCAAAAACCCACACTTTCTGAGTTTTCTGGGTCTCCTCAGATAACCACACAATGAGATTTTTCTGGCGAATCTCAAACAAAAACTAAAAGAATAGAAATTTTACATAAACATAAAATACCTGGATTTCTCCTTTCGTAGCAGCACGGAAGAACCAATCGGAGTAGATGTTCGAATCAACGTTCAATGTCCAATACTCACTTTACAATGGTTCTAAGTTCTAATTGATTTTAAATTAAATCAAATGGGCGTAGCTCTATTTGATTTTGATTCCAAGAAGAAGGAATACAACAATTTCTCTTTTCAAATAAGATTGGAATATAAGAATAAAATCAAATAAGAAAAGCTAACAAAAAGAATATTAAATATGCACAGCGTAGCTTAAAATGAACAAACTTATCTCAGAGTGGAGGCTTGAATTTTCTTAAAATTAATCGATGAAAAACTCTGAAATTCATGTTCAATTTATAGATGAAAAGATCACGTCTACGACTGGTCTTAGGAACCCTTCGACTGGTCGTAGAACCAACGACATTTAAAAATTTTTGAGCGCTATCTAAAAAACCGTTCTATGACTGGTCTTAGGGAGTCTACGAGTGGTCGTGGACCACCTATGACCCGTCGTAGCTGACCCAGGACTGGTCGTAGACAACCAGGTTTGGTTGCTGGAGTTTGAGTCGTAGTTCTAGGACTGGTCGAAGGTCGAGTCGTGACCTTCCTACGACCGGTCGAACAATCTCCAGGACTGGTCGTAAAGTAACAAATTTTTTTTAAAAATCTTCAACAACTTAGGACTGGTCGTGGAATTTCTTGGACTGATTGAACCAGTGCTAGGACTAGTCGAACAAGGTCTAGGACTAGTCTTAGAATAGACCAATTCATATAAATAGATTCATTTTGAATTATGTATACAAAATGACCTACCCTAAGGTCAATCTAAGGTCTATCATACCTGGGACATGAAGTATGAACATTGAACTTCATCCTTTCAGATATATGTTGACCTTTGAACCTTATGAAGCTTGAGATCTCTATCTTGATGTAACTTGATCTTGAGATCTTCGAAAGCTTGTACTTAAACTTCATCTTGAGTTGTACTTGAGTCTTGAAATGTACTTTTCTTATCGATGTAGCTCTGAACATTGATGCTTAAAGTACATAACTTTATATTTCTTGAAGCAGAGCACCGTACATGTCTTGAACCATTGTTATGCAGTGTCTTGATCATTTATATATCAACATACAAACACAAGACACAGATAGAGGTTTTGACACAACAAAATTTGACAATGAAAGGAGCATGAGACCATAACACTTACACTCATGCACCATGGAATGATGGTATGTGCAGGTGTACTTTAATACATTTGTTCATGTGTAAGATATGTCCTCTTCAATTTAGTCACATGACCATGGATTGATATAGGTGATAGTGGCATATGATGATTATATGTGATTTTAGCTTAAAGGTTAAGCAGACCCTAAACTCATGGCATTATATGCATACCACATGCATTTGAATGTATGTCTTATCATAATTGTTTGAATTCATGTATAATCATGACATACATGATAATCAAAATACCATAGTCATGCCGTATAACATGAGTTGGATCTTGATGATGAAATGTGCATCTATAATGATGATTTGGGTTATCCCTCTAAAGGGACAGGACACCGGAAGTGTGGAAGTAGTAGGGGATGATGTGCCCCTTGGGTTGAAAGTCCCTAAACCCCGATGCTAGCTAGGGATACCTCACGGTCTGGTCGAGTGGATACAAGGATCATGGATTTGACTCCCACTGATGAGGTCGGGTTGAGAAGAGGTGGGTCCAACCTGCTTAAGGGCTGAGGTGTAAACAAGGACTGGTCTGACTCGCAAGCGAGGAGAAGCGTGAATGAAGTCCGCTACTGGCATGTCGGGTGGAAGTCCACCGCAGGGTGGGTATGCGAGGTCGATTACTAGTGTCTGGTGCATGGGTGTCTACCACGGTATTTCCTGAGATATACAGTTATGATATGCCATGACAATATGATGATGATGATGTGATTACGGATGCGTGTAATACGGTTATGGCTGTGGTATAGGAGAAATGAAAATATAACTTGGTGATGCGGGTAGTATTGACTAAGAGTATTACTATGATGCATATGCATTACATTGGCATTGACATCATACCTTACATGCTACATGCCTTTCACCATACATGATTTCCTTGTGGCATATTTATCTTACTTGTATGTAGGACACTGCACACACGTGTGTACTCACTAGGATTTTTGCCTAAGCTTTCCATTTTTCAATTTTTTTCAAGCCAAGAGCAACTTAGAAGACTTAGCTTTCTCGATGCATTGTGTCTATTTTTCGATTTAGCAATGTTGACGTTGTGTACCATTTGGAAAATATTGTACTTGTAACATCAAGATTTAAAATGGAGAGTGTTGCGTGGTATTTTGATTATGGATCTTCATGCTCAGGTATTATTATATATATGTATATATATATATATATATATAAATTTAGTCAAAAATCTTCCTTGTGGTGTGCCGAACTCGGGACTTGGTGTATGGAAGTCGAGTGCCGGATTCGGGGTGTCATGGAAGCTGTCCGTCCCCGGATTTGGGGCATGACATTGTAGGATCTCAGGATGCTACCTTTCTTGATTCAAGGACACAACTGAAATCAGAGTCCTATCTTATCCAATTGGTAAGAAGAGATTTGTCAGATCTCTGAACTTCTTATGGATCTAATCATCAATGGATGAGAGTTGTGAGGATTTGAAAGTGATTCTATCACCTAACCATGCCCTATTAGGATTGATCTCCTAGTCTGATGGAGGTGTAGTTAGATTGATTGCTTTCATAAGATTTAGGATTAGGATAGTTTGCTTTTAGTTTATCTAGTTTTTTTTTTGGTTGCAAACCCATCTTCATGTTGAGATCCTTGGCAAAGCCTCAAATTTTCTTTTCCAGGTACTATCTTTCCATCATTACTCCATTTCTTTTTGTTGCCTCATATGCATTGCATGCTTATTTCTTTTACATTGAGGAAAATGTAGATTTTAGGTTAGGGGTGTGGATTAGGTAAACTAATAAGTGTTTTCTTAGTCGTTGAGCAAAAATTCTAAAAATTTTCAAATTTTCAAAGTAAAAACCTATTTGGAGATCGATAGTTTGTGCTCTTAAGAATGTTTTGAGTATAATAATAAGATAGGGATTGAATTTTGAATTGGAGTTTGATCAACTAAGTAGTCTATCACTTACAGTTCTTGCACTTAATTGATTAAGAGGAAGTTTGAATATCATATTAATCTAATTCACGAGATACATTTAAGCTAATTTCTGTGAGTTGTGTTAGAATTTCTAATTGTTAGAATGAGAATCATTTACAGATTTGAGAATTGAGTCTGTAGAATTTTATCCACCTTAAAAAGATGAAAAGAACCAGTTAAAAAGCAGAAGATTGACAAAAAGGTCATGAATAATGAAAAGACTAGACTGAAAAAGAATGAAAACAGAAAAATGTACAGTCTGAAAAAGAATAAAAGAGACCGTCGATGTAAAATCAAAAATTGAAAAAGAAGGAAAAGGAGATAAGTTCGGAATCAGTATTTGAGTTTTCAACTAATCTTGATATGGTGAGCATGGCTAACATTATGAAATGATAGTATTCTAATGAGAAGTAAATTGATTTTCATTGAGCAAATTGAAAAACTTGATATATGAACTTATGCTTTGATTTAATCGATAAAAAACCTATTTGATGGATTGATTATATGATTCGGATCTAGGTTTTCAAAATCCCACTTTCTCGTCTTAATTCTACTCATCCATACTTGATTGCACAAAGGATTGATTTCTGAAAAAAGGGTTTGAACATTGAGAATTGAGAATTACTTCATGCATGTTTTGCTCGGGACTTGTAAAATGTTGGTTGGGGAGTGTGTTGAGTGTCAAATATTGCATATTTCTCCCTATTTATATATTAGTTTTATGAACAAAATAATACTTAATTGGAATATTTTATACATGTTTGTATTGCAAGGTGAATCTAAGAGCTTGAATTGAAAAAGAACGTTAAAAGCATAGATTTGATGCTCAAGAATCACCAAGGCAAAGTATGGATCTTAGAAAACCAAGATTGAAGAATTCACATGACAAATATCCAAGGAAACCTAGTGAGTAATGAAGAGAATCGAAGATTTGAAGTGAAGAAAATGAATATGGGTGAAATTCAACTAGCCCGAGTTCTGGTTCTAGTAGCCTGAGTTCTGGTCCGACTCGTTCGAGTTCTAGTTCGACTAGCCTGAGAAACTTCGGCTCGAACTCCGACAATATTATGTTTTAAATTCACGCGAATCTCGACTAGTCAAAGATAAATCTTGACCGGTCGAAGATAGTTCTAGACTAGTAGAAGGTTACGCAAATTTTGCAAGGACCGCGTAAATTCGAGGCGATTTTCAAACTTTTCCAACTCGATGTGAAAGTTAGAGTTCCCCAACTATAAATACGAGTTCCCAAGATGCTCCAAAACATCTTCTAAGGTTTAAGGAGTAGAGCAAAAGGGTGGAGAGCTGCCGCCAAGAGTTTTCTTCTTCTTCCTTAGTTTGTTTTTATGCTTTTCTTAAGAGATTTTTGTTTAATCATGTCTATGGTTAACTAAACCTCTTAGATAGGGCTAAGAGGTGAAGCTTGTAGTATGATTGAGATGTTTACTTTGCTTTGATTCATGTTCTTGTTAAACTTCATTGATTTCTAGTTTGATTTTAAAGAATATTTTCAGTTTTCTATGGTTTGTTGTGACTCAAATTACAATAGAGCTGTGATAGCTTTGAATATCTTCTTTTCCTATTTGAGATTGTGGGATTGGTAAATCTTGTTGTTCACCATCATCCCCTGGGCATGGTTGGTTGACGGAATCCCTTCCAATCTTCACAATTCTCCTCCATTGAGGACTAGTTCAATGAGAAGTTCAGATATTTGATCATCTCTTCTTCCAACTAGATAAGATAGGACTCTGATTCCAGTTGTGTCTTTTGAATCAAATAAGGTAGCATCTTGATAGCTACAAGTGGATTCTTGGCACCCTAGTTCCTATCTTTAAATTCACAAGCTTCATTCTACAATATTCACAATTACTCCTTTTATTCTATATTTTTAATTTAAATATTCTTCTAGTTCTAAATTTAATTATTTTTAGAATATGTACAAGTTAGTCACTGTGGATTTGACCTCGGTCTCACCGAGATTATTACTACATCGTGACCCTACACTTGGGGTTGTGAACAATTTTTATGAAAATAAAGAATTGAACCTTTGATTGTGATAAGTCTAGACTTCACTCTTGTTCACAACCCCAAGTGCAGCGTCGCGATGATGTAGTAATAACTCGGTGAGATTGAGGTCGAATCCACAAGGACTAAACTTGTACGTAATATGAAAATAACTAGAACTAGAACTAGAAAAAGATCTAAATTGAATTTTGGAATAGTTGAGAGGAATTGTGTTGAGACTCAAATATTGCATATTTTCACCAATTTATATCTTGGTTTTATGAATATGATACTAAATGTTATATTTTATACGTGTTTGTGTTGCAAGGTGAATCTGAGAGCTTGGATTGAAATGAATGTTAAAAGTATGGATTTGATGCTCAAGAATCACCAAAGCAAAGGATGGATCTTAAGAGACCAAGATTGAAGAATTCACATGGTAAATATCCAAGGAAACTAAGTGATTCTCGACTAGCCTAAGCCCTGCTTTGACCAGTCTAAACTCTGCCTCGACTAGTCGAAGAAGCTTTGGCTTGAACTCCAGCGACATTATCTTTTAAATTCCCGCGATCCTCGACTTGTGAAAGATTGACTTTGACTCATCTAAGGTTACGTGGAATTTGTGTGGACTGCGTAAATTTGAGGCGGTTTCTGGAATTTTCCAAGTCGGATCGCAAGGAGGCATTTCACAGCTATAAATAGGAGTTCCTAGGATGTTCCTAGGCATCTTCTGGGGTTTGAAGAGTGGAGCAAAAGGGTGGAGCCGCCGCTTGGGAGTTTTTCTTCATCTTCCTTGGTCTTTTTATTTTTCTTACGAGATTTTAGTTCAATCATGCCTATGGTTGGCTAAACCTCTTAAATAAGGCTAAGAGGTGAAGCTTGTAGCATGATTAAGATGTTTGCTTTGCTTTGATTCATGTTTCCATTGAACCTTATGGATTCTAGTTCTTTATTAAGGAATATTTTTAGTTTTTAATGGTTCATTGTGACAAATTATAATAGATATGTAATTGCTTTAAATATCTTCTTTTCCTTATTTGAGATTGTGAAATTAGTAAGTCCCGTTGTTCACCATCGTCCCTTGGGCATGGTAGGGTGATGGAATCCTTTATAATCTTCACAATTCTCTTATGATTGGTTGTGGGATTGGTATATCATGTTGTTTGCCATTATCTTCTGGGCATGGTTGGGTGATGGAATCACTTCCAATCCTCACAACTCTCATATGTTAAGACTAGGTTCATGAGAAGTTCAGAGATTTGATCATCTCTCTTTCCACTTGGATAAGATAAGACTTCGATTCCAATTGGATCTCTTGAATCAAGTAAGGTAGCATCGCAAGAGCTACAAGTGGATCCTTGGCACCCTAGTTAACAGCTTTAAATTGATTGTTTAACCTTATTCAAATTACTCCTTTAAATTCAGATTTCAGATATAGATTTAGATCTCTGTCTAGTTCTAGTTCTAGTTAAATTCATAGTACATACAAGTTTCATCCCTGTGGATTTGACCTTGGTCTCACCGAGATTATTACTACATCGCGACCCTACACTTGGGGTTGTGAACAAGTTTTTGGCACCGTTGCCGGGGACTAATGGTTGCGCTTTTCTGAAATTAATTAATTTTAGAATTAGGTTAAGATTAGGACTAACTTTTGTTTTGTTTTTAGGTTAGGATTTTTTTGGATTTTTTTAAGAAACTAACATTATTTTCTATTTTGTAGGATCCTCACATAGAACTCCGATCCGGTAACTTCCTTCGAACTTCTTCCCTGTACTTACTCTCCATATTACTGTAGGATTTTCTTTTAGAATTAAATTCAGAATTAGGGTTTCACCATGTATATGCAAGAGTGGGAATGTCAGTACACTGAGCTAGTTTTAGAGAAGACGAGATATTGTGAAGGGTTGTTAGATAATTATGTTAGGAAACAACCTATGTCTCAATTTTTTTTCTGAAACCATCATCGAGAACCGACTGAAATATAATGCTCCACCAGTTAGGAAGTCCTTACACGATCATATACTAGAGAATAATCACATTTGTCAATTAAGAGAAAATACATGATTATTAGGGTCATCGTGATTATTGGGATGAGAACTATTATCACCCATCAGATAAGAAGAAAACAATGCGAGATTACATTATGGGTGATAATGTGTACCAACAACCATCAAACTCTCCCGAATATGACCCGTATGACTATGATCAGTGGAAATATCAAAGAGATGAACCACCAATTGATTTTAATGACTACTCTCTTGGATTCCCTACTTATGAGATTAAACCAAAAACAATCCAAGAGGAGTCAATTCAGAAATACATAGATGCTCAAGAACGATTCAACGAATATGTCGCACAATCATTTGTTATCATTAAAACATCATGTGAATCGCTCATATCTTCAATGCAAATAATTCAGTCGCACCCTGTCACGCCCCAAACCCGGAAATCGGATTCATAGGAATCCCGATTGCCGAACTCGGTGCCGTCAGCCTCCGTAGTACCCCTTTCTCGGCCCCTCGGCGTACATACGCCAGGTTCCGATCCTGAGATCCTACAAGGAGGATTTTTCAACACACATTTGTCTCATAAGAAGCATAACCACACGTATACCCAAATCATAAAGGCAACATCATCATCACACATCCACTAATATAATCATTGAATACAATGCAAAAAGGAAAATACATATATCGAAATTAAAGCTCCAGAGGACAGCTGCACGCTCCAAGCTCAACGTTGCTGTAACCTAACGCCACCTGCACGCATCTATCGTGCATAAGCTTACAAAAGCTTAGAGGGTGGTGAAAGTGTGTGCATAAGATAAGTGTCAAGTATACCATAAAGCCCATAAATCATACATCATCGAAATAAGTGGAAATACTGACAAGATCATGAATCATATGATATCAGAGTAAGCGAAAATATACTGGTAAGTCCATGAGTGCTATCAGCCGTACAAAAGCTATGCTGTGCAAAACATAATAAGATAATAACAAATGCTGAGGATGCAATGCAACATGCAAATCATGACGAGCCACGAATACCACCAACCTCATCTAAGCCATATAAGTACAAAAACATAGTAACTCAAAATGCTAAGTACTGCAGATGCAATGTAATATGTGGTGCGAATGAAATGACCATGGTGGAATGTGAAGTAGGGATGGTAGTACGTAGTATCGCGGGCTACGGGGTCCACCACAAGGGACTTCTATCCAAACTAGTCCCATACCTAAATTTGGAAAATCAGACACAATGTGGTAAACTCTTGATCTCAGGTTAGTCGTGCGCCCAAGCGAAATCTTGGCCATGCGATGGTACACATAACAATAGTTATGCACCACCAGCCCGAGTGGATAGTGAATGAATGAATGAATGGATATACAATTGTAACGCTCTGAAAATCAGGGGTCGAGTATAAACTCAACTTACAAGTTCCAACGCATCACTTATGCAACATAAATAATGATGATTAAATGTTGTCTGTGTTAGTGCATTAATCATGAGTGAGATTATACCAAAACAGTAATTCATACTCCAGATCAATTCATATAACGTAAGTGGAAGACTGAAAAATGTATATAAATGTGTATGAGCCAAAAGGATCATGATCAGTCTTCAGAGTATGAATACATCACTGAGTCACCATATACATGTAATAGTTCAAAATAGTTCAACTACAATAATAAGCCCTGTAGCCCCGTCGATCCGGATGGCCTAAGCGAAACCACCGGAGAATTGCATATATGAGAACTCATCTTGATCATCATAGTAATTGGGCTCCGCCTCCTTAGTCGCATCATCATCTGCAACTAAGATAGAGTCTGGTGAGTGTTCAGAACACCATCCCAGAACATGGGAGTGAGTGATCAACTCAGTGGAACAATAGAGCAAAGGTTAACATGTTATCAATTCAATCAAGTAGTAATGATAAAGCAGACATATTAGACATTCCTAGATACTCTTATTAATGCAAGGATGAAATGTAAGCATGATGCATGCCCTCGCCTACACTCCCTCGTGCAACACCATCTTATGGTCGCTGCATGCTTTCTTCCTTCTGTGCTCTTCAACCCGGGGCACATGCAATGCGATGAAATGAGTGTGATTACCGAGTTATTATTAGTCCCTTTCATACAATAGGATTGGTAAGCTAAGGTACCTCCCTTATATCAATTCCCAAACAATGATCCATTCTAGGGTCGTCAATCCTAGTAAATCTCATACGATGTTACGGTTCTAGGTCGCTGCAAAGGGCTCATCACCTTATCAGTGCAGGCCTAGTGTACTCTTGTTGCTACGTAAGGGCTCGTCGCCTCTACGTAGTCTTAGTGTACGCTCGAGGTCATTATAAAGGGCTCGTCACCTTATCAGTGTAGGCCGACAGCTCGAATATAGTGTCCCATACCATCGTACTCGGCTCACGAGTCTGGATTGCTCACTGGTCACTACAGGGAGGCTCATCACCCCAGCGTAGGTCGACAGCTAGACCACGGTGTCCCATACCACCATGCCCGGCTCATGAGTCTTAGCAGATCGAGATATCAACGTTTAAAAGGGTTTTCACTGGTGAGTTTGGTAGCTTAGATTCAAGCAGTAGCGTCCATACATGGTGAACATACATCAGCTCAATCGGGTTACTTGATGAGCTCGATTAGTACGAGCACATGTTGAGTTAATCGACATGAAGTGCATAAGCACTCCGCGTGGCCTAACCACTGCCAACATCCCAAGTACGGCTTGAATTCATCGATCACGTCCTATGTGGCGAGACAACCTCAGCCACCTATTTAATGCCTGTTACCGATTGCCTGGACTATTCTGTAGTCCCAAACACATTCAATTATAACAGATAATCATACAAGTTAATTAGAACAGTAATGGATCAACAATTCCAATCATACAAGCATGTGAGCATTTGATGAATTTCAACTTAAACATGAATTCACACATAAGCAGTGTCTAAGTAAAACAGACAAAGAATATAAGTTACATGGAGGAAATCATACACATCGTTAAGGTAGTTGAGAATCTCTTCTCAACGCTCATATAACATATAATTTATTACACACTTGTTCATTCAGACATTTCTACAAACACTTAGATTACACATTCCAACATACATGACGTATGTTGGTGATAGCACGTCTTAGGGAAAATCCTTTCGCCAAGGAGTTGTTACACATACAACTAACATAAACATATGGCAATTAATCATGGAAAACACACGTTTCAATTCCATACGTATACGATACTTTCTACATATACATGGAATACACTAAACTCAATATAGTTCATATATATCAGAAATGCGATACAAACATCGCATTTGGCATGTTAAATTGCACCCACATCAATAATAAACCATTAAACGACATTGAAAGCCTTGAAAACCATAACCTATACGTTTATAGTCCGCACCTTTCATCGGTAGACTCGTAACGAACTCAGTTTTAAAGCTAAGTCTTTGTCTACGGCAGATTGACAACTTATAACATAAATTAGGTTAGCTATTTCATAACTTACACTATCTGAAAACCTAAAACAGATTAGGGTTAGGTTTTCTTACCTAAGAACAGAATCAGAATCGCCTGTATAGCGATACAGGAGTGGCGGTTAAGCACGTGGAGCGACAGGAAAAGATCCCAACATCTATCTCTCACTCTCTCTCCTCTCTTCCTCACTTTCTTCTTCTCTTTTCTCTCTTCTTTCCCTTAGGGTTTGTAAAATTCGTATGGCATATGAGAGGGAGTGTTTAAGGTCCTTATATAGGCCCAGGTTTGATGGAAATGGCCCTAGGGCCAAGGTATATTAGGTTATATCCAAATACGGACCGTTCCGGTTCAACGGAGCACTTCTAGTGGCCCCTTTTCCATGTACGGTCAGACTTAAGCTCCCTGACCATGGATCTAAGTTAGGCTGAGTTTTCGTTCTGATCGGGTTTACAGATCAGCCGTGGCGGACTAGTTTCAGTTTAACGGTCACGGTCACTCGATCAGGGTCATAAGTACACCTACATGTGTGGGACATTTCTCCTAATCCGAGGGTGTATTTGAGTCAGATTCTGATGGTCTGAATCCTTATATTTGGCCCGCAAGCGATACGACTCAGATTACTTAAATTCAGATTTTTATTTCTAAATATTTTCACGTTTCACACACTCTTCGCTCCGGGCTCAAGTTGTGTAGTTCTAGACACAATTAAGACTTGATTTCTGAGGGAGTTGTCAAGTCCAGTAATGTGGTCATAAGTGTATAGTCTCGGGGTAATCGGACTTTCGACGTACGGTCCAGGTTCAATACGGAGTTTTAGTGTGCTCCCGAGAGCAACTAGGTTTAAGGATGGATTCTAGATTTTAGGGTAATGTAGCGTCAATGATTCTGCACATTTTGGGTTGTGCAGATCATATTTAAAGTGATTAGTGCTAAGTTCATAAGCACTCTAGTTAGCACTTGCTAATATTAACCTAATTTCTAAAGGATTTGGTCCTGGGTGATTTCTGCCTAAGGTGGTACTCGGGTCCTTGTATGGATTTTTTCGAGACGTTACAGCAATTTCTGCTCAATAAGTCCACATATCATTATGGTTGCTCTTTGGGAAAATCATCGGGGTCTATTACACTCGACACCGACTGCCTCCTCCTTAGCTGTACAGCCCAGCGAGCAGAATAGACCTCACTATTCGCCTGGCCAGTAGTCTGCCAATACCTACCCGGCTCGTCGATAGTAGACCCATTTACGAGCTGGTCATACTCAGCCTAGCTTATAGCCCCTTCACTCGGGCGGATAAGGCCACACCCCCTCCCAACCGACCACGACACAGTAGGAGACGCGACCTACTGGTATTTGGCACTCAGGCGCTCATGTTCCACTCAGTCTAGACGTTGGGGCACCTCTTGGCCTTGGAGATTCTGAGATTTTCACCCAAGGACATCCTAAGTGCCCACAGTGCTAGAATCAAGTATTTTCGGTGTCCCATTTAGCCATCCACGATGTGCCTGTGGAGGTTACGACCCTAATGTCGCTAGGGCGTACGGTGATCATAACTCACAATGCAAGATGCATGAGTCATACAATTTAGTCATGAAACAATCCTGCGCGTACTGCACGATAATGTGGGCACTCCATCTCATAAGAAGTCCCGTAAATGGTCAGCTCAATGGCATATGCTATGATCAAACATTCCTCATATCAGGCATACATATGATGCGTATGGGCATGAATCATAGAGTTATACTAAGCATTTATATGGTGATGAACTATCCTCACAACGAAGATGGGCCTTGATGGCCTACACACAACAAGTACGGGCCTATCAATGGGCCCTAGGGAGAAGTACAATGTGGACATTTAACCAACATTATCCTTACAATGTGGACATCAAACCAACATTGCTCCCAAGGCATGGCCCGCCATAAAGGTCAACACATAAACCACAATGGAATCACATTACAATGGGCCTCAACCCATGGGCTCCAAATACATCATAATGGGCCTCAACCCATGGGCCCTATACACATCACAGTGGGTCTCAACCCACGGGCCTTTATACATCACAATGGGTCTCAACCCATGGGCCCTAGAATACATCAAAATGGGCCTAATCACATGGTCCTCATATATGTCAAGGTGGCCTCAACAACAGGCCTCATACACATGATGGTGGGCCTCAATAACGGGCCCTCATACACATGATGGTGGGCCTCAATAACGGACCCTCATACACATCAAGGTGGGCCTCAAGAATGAGCCCTCATACACATCAAGGTGGGCCTCAATAACGGGCCCTCATGCATATCAAGGTGGGCATCGATAACGGGCTGTGAATACATCACAATGGGCCTTAACCCATGGGCCCCAGTACATCACAATGGGCCTTGCCAAATGGTTGGACGGTTTGGATACAACACATGCATCACGGTGGGTCCCATAGGGATGGACGACATAGATGAAGTACATACCTCATGGTGGAGTCCACACTAATGGAAGGTGTGGATTACAAAACATACATCAGTGGTCTCATGTGGGGCCCACCATAACATGTATCTACCATCCAATCTATTTAATAAGGTCACACAGACCAAAAATAAATAATAAATAATAAATAAATATTATATTTATCAAGACTTGTGAAACCAGGGAGGTTCCAAGGGCAGACGTTCAATCCTCCACTGCCTTTTGCTGTGTGGTCCACTTGATAGGCAGATTTGCCTCATTAGTCTCAAGCCTTAAGTCTAGCCCGCCATCAGGATGGATGGTTTGGATGGAACCCATGCATCAAAGGCGGGGTCCACCAACCGTCCAGCGGCCATGGCTGGACGGCATGTATAAAACACGTACACACTGGGGGTTCCACTGTCCGTGGATGGTGTGGTGTATAACACATACATTCATGTGGGTCCAACCGTCCACTCCCTGTGGACGGAATGAATAAAACACATGCATCATTGTGGGTCCCACGTGGGGCCCACCATAACGTTTGTTTCCCATCCAATCTGTTGAGGAGGCCACACAAACCTGGATGAAAGGAAAAACAAATTTCATATGATCCAAGACTTCTGTCCTAATCGGGTTTTAATGGTAGCCGTTCAATCTTACTGTCCCTTATGATGTGGGCCACCTAAGCCACGTATACGGCCGAATTTTGGAGGGGGGCCCACTAACCTAAGGGGCCATCAATTGCATGGTGTGGATGTCCAAGACACTTCACGGTGGGGCCCACATATGGGACCGTGGTCCCTGTTGCCCATCTAGCAAAATGCAGTAGCGTTCTGCTACTGCATCAGCAGCAGCAGGCGCTGCCTGCTTATTATTACTATTATTTTTTAAAAACTTGGTTTTTCTGAGGTTTTCTTAGGTGGGGCCCGCATCATCAAAATTCACCCCACCCATTGGATTCTACAGGCCATTACAAATCCAATAAGTCCAATATTGAGTATATTTCGGTGTGTAGAGACATCAGGTGGTTTTTCAACGATAAAAACCACAGTTTTCTATACTATGGCCAGCCAGAAAGTCGGATCAGATTCATTTTTCGGCTCAACGCCTAAAACGCGCTAAGGAATGGAATGGACGGCGTGGATTGGATCAATGCATCAGGGTGGGGCCTGCATGAGTAGCCCACCCAAGAAGCATAAACAAGCTAATATTTATATTATTATATATATATATATATATATATATATATATATAATTTTTTTTTTCTAGCCACCAATACACCACACCCTTTCATTCTTCACTGCCTAGCCACGTCCAACGTCCCTGGACACTGGACAGTTTTGGTAACAGATATTTAAGGTGGGCCCCACCCACAGACATGTTACCAGGGTGGGCCAACAAATGGTTAGATGGCTTGGGTGAGACACACATCAAGGTGGGGTCCATCCAAGGGCCACACGGCCACATCATCACACATTAAAAAAATATGAAAAAGAGAGGGAAAGAGAGATAGAAAGAGAGAGGGACACGTGTGATGGAGGGCTTCACCACTATGAGCCCTCCCTTGCATTCAATCATACATCAAGTGGGTCCCAATGCATGTGGGCCCATTAAGTCAAAATTCAATGGTGGAGATTCCTTCTTCACTAACATGGATGGTCTAGATGATCTCTATTCATGCAAGGAAAGATAAACATCATGATGGGGTCCATGGAGAATGGCCCCATCATGGAATGATCATGAGGATCAAGGTGGGCCATCGGCCACACCTAGGGTCCAAAGTGAGATCCATACCATCAATCGGTAGGCCTCACTTAGCCCATCAATTAAAAATATGAAATCTAGGCCTATAGAAGCACCCACCATTCGATCTTCTTGGTCCGATGGAAAGCCGAGCTCCTTGTGCTTCACTTTGATGGAAGATGATGAGGAATGAATGGCTAAGATGAAAGATCTTGGAAGAGGAAGTGGGTCACATACATCACACTTTTCTCTCACTTGGGAAAGCCATGGACGTCCACCACTTTGTTAGGAATTTGTGTTTCTGAAATGAGAGAGAGAAGGGATGGTTGTAAGAGTGATGGATGTGAGGTGAGTGATGGTTGAGGTGATGTTGTACTTGACATGTATGAGTGTGTAAGAGAGAGGGTGAGAAAGAGTTGACTTGGTGGTTGCTTGACTTGAGGAGAAAGAAAGCTTTGATTGATTGATTGATTGATTGATGGGATATGATGTAGAGATTCTCTTGGAATTACAAACGCGTGGTGTTTTTCCTCAAACTGAACGCGGGCCCATATCTCTCGGCTAGGGTATCGGATCGGTATGCAAGATGTGGCGTTTGAACCATGGCGATGGTGCGGTCATAATGGTACAAGTCTCAGATTAAGCTGACTCAAATCTACAGGATACGACTTAGGGTGGCGCGCAAACGTCGATCATAGGTCGCAGGTTGCTGGAATTCGTCGAGAAGGATCATGGGATTGTACGGAATAATACGGACTAGGATACGGGTCTTACAACCTCAATGAGGAGGAAGAGGCTAGGTTATCCCAGCCACACCCCCCCAATCTAGAAACATAATGCGAGGAAAGTGATCTTAACTCGCTTGTGGAGAATACTGAAATTGAGAATGAGGAGTTGGATTCTGTTAATGAGCATATGGTTAAATTTCATGAAGAGTTAATCTCGATGACTGTCCAAAGGAAATATGAAGAGACATGGGTATCTTTCAAATATAATGACGCTGACTCACTCCAATCACATGACACACTTGGCTTTAATGAGGAGGAAGAGGCTAGTTTATTCGAGCCTCAACCCAACCTAGAAACAGAATGTGAGGAAAGTGATCCCATCCCACTTGTGAACTGCACTGAATTAGAAGATGATGAGGAATGGGATGACAATCATGAGTTTACAGCCCAAATTCCCTTGGAATCAATCTCAAGTTTGGTCCAGGTCAATGATCAAGAGGTACAGGAAGTTGTCAACCATAATGATATACTTCACCCATCTGACGTGTCTGATTTAAATGAGGAGGATGAACCCATTTCAACCAACCCTTCCAACTCTTGTGAGGTGTTTACAACCCCAAGTGTCGGGTCACGATGTAGTAATAATCTCGGTAAGACCAAGGTCAAATCCATAGGGACTAATCTTGTGTGTCTATTCTGAGAGTAATTAGAATCAAAATTAGGAAAAGATCTAACCTAAATTAAGAAAGTGGAGATTAATTGTGAGATGATGAATTTAGAAACTTAAGAATTTAAAGGTGGGAAATATGGTTTCCAGGGATCCACTTGCAGCCGTCAAGATGTGTCCTTATTTGATTTAAGGCACTCAATTGGAATTGAAGTCCTATCTTATCCAATTGGAAGATATTCAATAAGATCCGATTTGAACTTCCACTGACCTAATTCTCAACGGATGAAAGTCGTGAGGATTGGAAGTGATTCCATCACCTAACCATGCCCAGGAGACTATGGTAGACAACAGGGTATACCGATCCAACAACCAACATGGGAGAATTGTGAAGAATAGAGAGGATTCCATCACCCATCCATGCCCAAGGGACGATGGAGAACAACAGGATTTCCTATTTTTACAAACTCCAAACAGAAAAAGAAGATACTTCAAGCTATTGCAGATCCATTGTAATTTTACTCACAACAAACCATTAAACACTAAAAGTATTCCTTAAATATCAAACTAAAATTAAAGGAGTTCAACAATAATAAGGATCAAATAAGAAAAACATCTCAATCATGCTACAAGCTTCACCCCTTAGCCCTAGCTAAGGGATCTTGCCAACCATAGGCATGATTGTATTAAAAACCCTAGAAGAAAGCATGAAAAACTAAGGAGAAGAGAAGAATAACTATTGGGAAGTGGCTCCGCCCTTTTGCTCTGCTCCTCCAAACCCTAGATATCCTAAAAAGTCCATAGGGAACCCATATATATAGCCTTGTCCGAATAGATTCGCAAAACCGCATCAAATTTACGCACTCTGTTATAGTTCTGCGTAAGTCTTTGATGTCATTGAAGAATATATCCAATTTATCTAGCAATAAAACTTGATTTTCATGTAATTCTTCGATGTCATCTAACTGTGTTCGATGTCATCGAAGACTGGCTTCGATGTCATCGAAGATTGCATCCAGTTTGTCCAGTAACCAAACACAATTTTTCTGTAATTCTTCGATGTTATCGACCAGCCTTCGATGTCATCGAAGAATGGTTTCGATGTCATCTAAGACCTTCGATGACATCTAAGCTCAAATCCTATGAATTTCTGCACTAATTTCTGCACCAATTTTTGCAATTCCTTCCTTTTCCACTTGATTTTCTTGAATCTTGGGGTCTTGAAATATTCAATCTTGGTCTCCAAAGATCCATTCTTTGCTTAATGATTCTTGAGCATTAAATCCATGCTTTTATCATTCTTTTTAATCCAAGCTCTAAGATTCACCTTGCAATACAAACATATATAAAATATACCATTAGGCATTATCATGTTCATAAAACTAAGATATAAATGGAGGATAATATGCAATATTTGACCCTCAACATGAGGCATGTTTAGACCACTCCCCTGATTTAAATTATAATATGGTTAAGGAGATGGATGAGTTGCTCGATAAGACTCTCAAATTTAAAACCACCCAGTGGAGGCCACCATCTGAGCTGTCAACCCTTGATGAACAATGCCTTTACTGAGTAGTACTAATGATCAGAGTCTTCACATTAATTCTTCTCCCACTGATCCTCAATCTACCTATGCAAGGCAATGCAAGATACATCCGGTGATAATTTATTCTCACTGAGATGAAGAGCAAGAGAACATGCTTCCATCCACTTTCAAAGATGATGGAATCCTTGGGTAGATCATCACAGACTTCAATGTGGAGAATGAGTCCCTCTCAACTGAATCTCTTAACTTTCTGAAAGATTGCTTGGCACACTTTGTAGATTCAAACAATCCCATGATAAAAGAAATAGTGGATGCCTTGCGAGACAATACCTTGGTAGTTGTCACTGACCGAGAGAACCCTTATTCTGAAGCCCCTCCTTCCCCAGATCCTAAATGTTTACCATTAGAAGTGGAGGAGCTAGAAATTCAACCAAAGTCAAAAACTTTGGAATGTGTTGAGACTACACCTACTGGGAAATTTTCTGAATTTTGTCTACTTGTAGTCTTTGATTCACCATGTTATACTAACTCTGAAACCTTTTCTGTCACAGGTGAATCGTATATGCTTTAAACACCTTAGGAGATTAAAAAGAAACTTTATGTCGAGCCCCATAAATTTCTCTAAACATTCATGCTCCAAGAGACACCCAAGCTTACTACAAAAAGGGCTTTTGGATGATCTTATTGAGAAATCTTCTGAGAAATTTATCAAGATACTGGCTGGAGGAGGAACCTTGCTGCATGACTGAGTAGCTTTCCCTTGCTTTCCTTGTTTAAGATTAGAATTTATTACTTTCATAGGATTTATGGTTAGGATAGTTTGCTTTAAGTTTGTTGAGTCATCCTGCTAACCTATCTTCACTTTGAGACCATTGGAAAAGCCTCTAAATTCCTTCTTCAGGTACTACCTTTCCATCACTTCTCCTTTACTTTCGTTGTCTCATGTGCATTGCATACTTATATCTTTCACATTGAGGACAATGTAGATTTTAGGTTGGGGGTGTGGATTAGGTAAACTAATTAGTATTTTCTTATTTTTTGAGCAAAAACTGTGGAAAGTTTTTGAAAGTTTTGAAATTTCTGTGAATTAAGTGATTCTAAAGAAACACCTTAATCCATAGCTCAAGTGGTAGATTGAGTGAAAGATACCTCATTTCAACGCTGAGGTCTTAGTATCGATTCATTAGTGAGAGTGGCTAACAGTGAAGTGTAACTGACAGTGGGTGTACTAACAAGCTAATAAAAAAAGTGACTCTAAAGATAATCCATAGAGTATAATTATAAGATACTTAATGTTGGTGATTTATGACTCTTAGATTTAGTTGCTTGCTAGAATTCAAAGTTAAGTTTGAATTATTAATCCATGATTAGAAGTTTTAAACATTGATTGAGTCATGATTTCACATGTCACATTTAACTTAGACATTAAGGTTTTAGTTTGATATTGCATTGACAACTTGATGATTATTAAGCATGGAAGGAACCAGCCTAGGGAATTTGTCCATCATGTTCAAATGAGAAGAATGGAAAAAAAAGTAATACCTAATAAAAAAAAGTTGTCGTAAAAAAGGGTTACCTATTGAAGATAATCGAAAAGATTGAACATAGCGTGAAAGCCATCGATGGAAAAATCAAAAGCTGGAAGAATAAAAAGCTGAACTGTAAGGTAAGTTTTGGTTATCCTGAATGCTCTTTTGATTATTAATGTTATCATGAAAATAGAGAATTGAACCTTTGATTGAGATAAGTCTAGGTTTCACCATGCACCCATGGAACTCAATGTTTAGAAATGCTCTAATTGGAGGATTAATACTTTGAACTTAATTATGAAATTTACCAAGTGGTAGAGTTTAGGAGAAAGTAATGCTCAACATTGATGTATTTTAGATTTCTATAATCTGGATTGTTTTTAGAACTGCTTGAGCTTATGAAAATTATACAATGGTTTTTGAAATATCTTTCACATGTTTTGCTCGTGACTAGCAAAATGCTGGTTGGGGGGTGTGTTGAGACTCAAATATTGTATATATTCTCCCATCTATAACTTGGTTTTATGAACATGATGCTGCTTAATGTTATATTTTATACATGTTTATGTTGCTAGGTGAATCTAAGAGCTTGGATTGAACAAAATGTTAAAAGCCTGGATTTGATGCTCAAGAATCACCAAAGCAAAAGATGGATCTTAGGAGACCAAGATTGAAGAATTCACATGCCAAAGATCTAAGGAAACCAAGTAATTCTTGACTAGCCTAAGCTTTGCTTTGACCAGTCTAAGTTCTGCCTTGACTAGTCGAATAAACTTCGGCTCGAAATCTAGTAACATTATTTTTTAAATTCGCGCGATCCTCGACTCGTCGAAGATTGCCTTTGACTCGTCAAAGATGACCTTTGACTCATTGAAGATTGCCTTTGACTCATCAAAGATGACCTTTGACTCATTGAAGATTGCCTTTGACTCGTCTAAGGTTACGCAAATTTTGCACGGACTGCGTAAATTTAAGGCGGTTTCTGAATTTCTTTCACAACTATAAATAGGAGTTTGTAGGATGTTCCTAGGCATCTTCTAGGGTTTGAGGAGTGGAGAAAAAGGGTGGAGCCGCTGCTCAGGAGTTTTTCTTCTTCTTCCTTAGTTAGTCTTATTGTTTTTCTTAAGAGATTTTAGTTTAATCATGTCTATGGTTGGCTAAACCTCTTAGCTAGGGCTAAGAGGTGAAACTTGTAGCGTGATTAGGATGTTTTCTTTGCTTTGATTCATGTTTCCATTGAACCTTATGGACTTTAGTTCTTTATTAAGGAATATTTTTAGTTTTTAATGGTTCGTTGTGACAAATTATAATAGATCTGCAATTGTTTTAAATATATTCTTTTCCTGATTTGAGATTGTGAAATTAGTAAGTCCCATCGTTCACTATCGTCCCTTAGGCATGGTAGGGTCATGGAATCCTTCCTAATCTTTACAATTCTCCTATGATTGGTTGTGAGATTGGTATATCATGTTATTTACCATTGTCTCCTGAGCATGGTTGGGTGATGAAATCACTTCCAATCCTCACAACTCTCATCTGTTAAGACTAGGTCCATGAGAAGTTTAGAGATTTGATCATCTCTCTTTCTACTTGGATAAGATATGACTCTGATTGCAATTCGATCTCTTGAATCAAGTAAGGTAGCATCCCAAGAGCTACAAGTGGATCCTTGGCACCCTAATTACCACCTTTAAATTGATTGTTTAACCTTATTTAAATTACTTCTTTAAATTCAGATTTCAGATTTAGCTTTAGATCTTTATCTAGTTCTTGTTCTAGTTAAATTCAGAATACATACAAGTTTAGTCCCTGTGGATTCGACCTCGGTCTCACCGAGATTATTACTACATCGTGACCCTACACTTTGGGTTGTGAACAAATTGTGAATAAGGTATCAGTCATCAAAAGGAAACTAGAGCCTTAAGGATCCCCACTTGTAGCTATTAGGATGTTACCTTACTTGATTCAACAAACACAACTGGAATCAGAGTCCTATCCTATCATTTTGGAAGATTAAGCAATTAAATCAAATCTCTAAACTTTTCATTAATTTATTCCTTAATCAAGGAGTATTGTGATGATTGGAAGAGAATTCATGCATCCACCATGCTCAGGAGACGATGATGAATCATGAGTTTTACCAATCTCACAATCTCAAAACAGGAAAGGAAGATATTCAAAGCTATCACAATGTCTATTATAATTTGAGTCATAATAAATCATAGAAAACTAAAAATATTCCTTAAATTCAAACTAGAAATCAATGACATTCAACATAAACAAGAATGAAAGCAAAGAAAACATCAAAATAAACTACAGCTTCACCTCTTAGCCATAACTAAGAGATTAGCTAGTCATAGCTAACTTAAAAGGAAAACAAAAGTAAAAGATATACTAGAATCCATGAAGAAATTGAAGTGGAAGAACGCTGTTAGTGCTCCGCCTAAGTCTTCTCTCCCTTTCCAAACCATAGAAGATGCTTTGGAGCATCCTAGGGACTCCTATTCATAGTTGTGGAAGTCCAACTTTCGCACCGAGTTGGAAAATCCCGGAAATCGCCTCAAATTTATGCAATTTGTGCAGTTCCCAAAATAGACTTTCAGAACTTTCATTTTTTAGACTCAGAGTTTAAGAATATATTTTTTTAGGACAATTTTTAGGAATATATTTTTTTAGGACAATTTTCAGGATTCCTTTTCTTCACTTCAAATCTTCGATTTTCTTCATTCCTCACTTGATTTTCTTGGATCTTTGGTAGGTGAATTCATCATTAATGACTTCCAAATCTCCAAATCTTCGTTTAGTAATCTTTTAAGCATAAATTTTCCTTTTGGCATCAATTTAACCTTAAGCTCTCGAAATCACTTCGCACATGTAAACATGCATAATTAGATTGATTAAGCACTATCATGTTTATAAAATCAAGGTATAAATAGGAAAAATATGCAATATTTCATACTCAACACACCCCCCAACCAACATTTTGTTAGTATCGAGCAAAACATGCGTGAAGTAATTCTCAATTCTCAATGTTTAAACTCTTTTTCAGAAATCAATCCTTTGTGCAATTAAGTATGGATGAGTTGAATTAAGATGAGAAAGTAGGATTTTGAAAACCTAAATCCGAATCACTTTCAGAAAATAATCTTTTGTCTAATCAAGTATGAATGAGTACAATTTAAAGAAGTGAGAGTGCAAATTTGAAAACCTAGAGCCGAATCACACGAGCAATCAATCAAAAAGTTTCTTTATCAATCGTTTAAGAGCATAAGTTCACATATCAAGTTTTTCCAATGTTCTAAGTGAATTCTATTTACTTTCCATAACATACTACTATTCCATAATATTAGCCATGCTCATCACCTCAAGTTTTATTGAATAATCAAGTACTGATTCCGAACTTATCACCTTTTTCTATTTTATTTTTCAGTTTTTGATTTTATATCGACGGTCTTTATTAATTCCTTTCATACTTTTTATTCATTTCCAATCTTTTCATCATACATGACCTTTTTATTGATCTCTCTATTTTTTTAATTAGTTCTTTTCATTTTTTTAACGGTGGATAAAACGCTCCATACTCAACTTTCAATATCTTTCAATGATATACATACTAATAATCAAAAATTCTAGTACTCTTCACAGAAAGCAATTGGAACGTGTCTTGTAATTTAGATTATCATGATATTCAAACTTCCTCTTAATTGATTAAACTAAAGAACTTATGCGATAGTCTTATTCAGTTGATCAAAATACAACAATTTTAAATTCAATCTCTTATCTTATCATCATACTCAAAACATTCTTAATTCCACAAATTATCATTTCCCAAACATGTTTTTAGCTTGAAAAATTGAAAATTTTCATAATTTTTGCTCAAAACTAAGAAAACACTGATTAGTTTACCTAATTCATATCCCCCAACCTAAAACCTACATTGTCTTCAATGTAAAAGATATGAGTATACAATGCGCATGAGACAACGAAAAGAAATGGGAAGTGATGGGAAGATAATACCTGAAGAAAGAGAATTGAAGCTTTTCCAAAGTTTTCAACATGTAAATGGGTTAGCACGAAGACTAGACAAACTAAAATTAAACTATCCTAATCCTAAATCCTATGAAAGCAATAAACCTAACTACACCTCTATCAGACTAGGAGGTTAATCCTAGTATACAGGATTAGTCAAAGGCATGGACATGTCCTCTGAATTAAACTTCTTAACAAATGGCTTGAGACAATCTCCATTCACTTTGAAAACATTGTCATTCATCGAATTCTTTAACTTGACGGCCCCATGAGGGTAGACATTAGTAAAATGAAGGGACTGGTCCAACGAGATCGAAGTTTACTCAGAAAAAGATGTAACTGAGAATTGTACAAAAGGACTTTTTGACCAGTTACGAATGATTTTCGAAGGATGTTCCTGTCATGGAATACCTTCATCCTGTCCTTATAAATTCTCGTGTTCTCATAAGTGTCTTTCTGGATTTCTTCTAGTTCATTCAATTGAAGTTTGTGTAGTGAGCCAGCATTGTCCAAATTAAAGTTCAGATTTTTTATGGCCCAGTACGCTCTATGCTCCAGCTCCACAAGTAGGTGGCAAGCTTTCCCATAGACAAGTCTAAAGGGAGACATTCCAATAGGGGTCTTAAAAACTATACGGTAAGCCCATAAGGCACCAGTCAAGTGAATTGACCAATCCTTACGGTCAGGGTTAAACATTTTTTTCATAATTTGTTTAATTTTCCTATTGGAAATCTCGGCTTGCCCGTTTGTCTACGGGTGGTATTGAGTGGTCACTTTATGAGAGATGCCATATTTCTTTATTAAGTTCTCAAATAGCCTATTACAGAAGTGTGAACCTCCATCACTAATGATGGCCCGAGGCGTTCCAAATTGGGAAATGATATTTTCTTTTAAGAATCGAATGACCATTTTATGATCATTATTCTAACACAGGATTGCTTCGACCACTTAGTGACATAGTCTATTGCTAATAAAATGTAAATATTCCTAAAGGATCGGGGGAATGGTCCCATAAAATCGATGCCCTAGCAATCAAATACTTTAATGATAAGAATGGGGTTTAGAGGCATCATATTTCGATGGGACAACCCTCCTAATTTCTAACAACTCTCATAAGCTTCACAAAACTCATGAGTATCTCTTAACATCGTGGGCTAGTAAAAGCTGCACTGCAGAATTTTGGCCGTGGTCTTTTTAGTAGAAAAGTGACCACCACAAGCCTGAGAATGATAAAAGGAGATGACACTCTAATGTTCATTGTCTGGCACACATCTCCTTAGAATTTGGTCTAGGTAATATTTAAATAAATAAGGATCATCCTAGAAAAACTTATGTACCTCGGCGAAGAATTTTTTTCTTATCTTGTGTAGTCCAATATGTTGGCGTGAAACCTGTAGCAAGATAATTCACAATTTCAGCAAACCAAGGTAATTGGGAGAGTTTAAAAATTGTTCATCAGGGAACATATCATTTATCGGTGCCAACTCAAGAGAATCGGGGAGATCAAGTCTTGAGAGGTGGTCAACCACTACATTCTCTACTCCCTTTTTGTCTCTTATTTCTATGTCGAATTCCTGGAGTAGGAGGATCCATCTTATTAGGTGAGGCTTGATGTCATTCTTAGAGAGAAGGTACTTTAACGTTGCATGATCATTGTAAATGATGATCTTGAATTTGATCAAGTAGGACCTAAATTTGTCCAAAGCGAACACTACTGCTAAGAGTTCCTTCTCCATAGTAGAATAGTTCACTTGGGCAAAGTTTAGAGTTCTACTCACATAGTGAATCACATAGGGTTTCTTCTCTTTTCTTTGGCCTAACACCGCCCAATATCATAGTTAGACGCATCGTATATAATCTCAAAAGGTATGCTCCAATTGTGTGGCTGCATGATAGGAGTAGTAGTCAACATGACCTTGAGCTTAGTGAAAGATTCATGACATTGTTCAGTCCACTCGTATGGTGCATCCTTTTGAAGTAGATTACATAAAGGATGAGACAGATGACTAAAGTCCTTTATGAATCATCTATAAAATCTAGCATGTCCAAGGAAGGATCGCATGTCACATACGCTCTTGGGTGAATAGAAGTTAGAGATAAGATCAATTTTAGCCTTGTCTACCTTAATTCCCTTGGACGAAATTATATGTCCAAGAACAATACCCTTGGGAACCATGAAATGACATTTCTCCCAATTGAGAACTAAATTCTTTTCCTCACGTCGCATAAGCACATTTTTAAGATTTTCCAAACACTCATTAAAAGATAGAGTAAAAACAGAGAAGTCATTGTTCACAACCCCAAGTGTAAGGTCGCGATGTAGTAATAATCTCGGTAAGACCGAGGTCGAATCCACAGGGACTAATCTTGTACGTTTTTTAAAGTAACTAGAACTAGAATTAGATGAAGATCTAAATTAGAAATCTAGATTAAAAGGAGTAATTGTGAAAGGAATTTCAATAATCTAAAGGGAACTAGGGTTCCAAGGACCACTTATAACTTTAGGATGTTTCCTTATTTGATTTAAGGAACACAATTGGAAGAGGAGTCCTATCTTATCCAATTGGAAGATATATTAATAGAATCAAATCTGAACTTTCATTGAACTAATTCTCAATAAAGGAGAATTGTGAGGGTTGGAAGGGATTCCATCACCAAACCATGTCCTGGAGACAATGGCTAACAAAAGGATTTACCAATCCCTCAATCTTGAAATAAGAAAAGAAAACGATACTCAGAGCTCTTGCAAATCTATTGTAATTTAAGTCACAACAAACCATTAAAAATTGAAAGTATTCCTTAAATATCAAACTAGAATCAAAGAAGTTCAACAAGAACAAAAATCAAAATAAGAAAAGCATCCCAACATGCTACAAGCTTCACCTCTTAGCCTTAGCTAAGAGGTTTAGCCAACCATAGACATGATTGGATCTAAAATCCTCAAAGAAAGCATTAAAAACTAAGAAGAAGAGAAGACAAAACTCTTGGAAGACAGCTGCACCATTTTGCTCTGGTCGTCGAAACCCTAGATATCCCAAAAAGTTCGCAGGAAACCCATAGTTATAGCCTTGTTTGGTCGGTTTCAGAAAATCGCCCCAATTTACACAGTTCGCTTAACTCTACGTAACGCGTTCGATGACATCAAACAACCTTCGATTTCATCGAACGTAAGTTGAATTCCAAAAGTCGCGCCTTTACGCACTATGTAACTTCTTTCACATTACGTAAGTTTCTATGTCATCAAACTGCCTTCGGTGTTATCAAATTATCTTCGAGTAATTGAAAAAGTGTCTAAAATAGTCCAGCGAATTGCTTCAAAATTCTTCAATAAATTTGATACCATCGAACAAACTTTGATGCCATCAAGCAGTCCTCGAGTCATCGAGAAATGTTTTCAATTTGTCCAGCGACCAACTTGATTTTCATGTAAAAATTCGATGTCTTCGACCTGTGTTCGATGTCATCGAACAATGGCTTCGATGTCATTGAACTGTAGTCGATGACACAGACAGTCAAGTGAATTTTAACACTTTGTTCTTTCGACTTCCTTCTTCAGTTAGTTTTCTTGAATCTTGGGGTCTTGAAATCTTCAATCTTGGTCTCCAAAGATCCATTATTTACCTTGGTAATTCGTGAGCATTAAATCCATGCTTTTAGCATTCTTTTCAATCTAAGCTCTTAAAACTCACATTGCAACACAAACATGTATAAAATACACCATTAAGCCTTATCATGTTCGTAAAACCAAGATATAAATGGAAAAATATGCAATATTTGACACTCAATAGTCATTCATGAAGACCTCTAAATATTGCCCCACCATGTTAGAAAAAATACTCAACATGCATCGCTGAAAAGTGGCGGGGGCATTACACAGTCCGAATGACATCCTTCGATAAGCAAAGGTGCCAAATGGACATGTGAACACTGTTTTTTCTTGATCTTCAAGGGCTATCTCTATTTGACTATAGCCTGAATATTCGTCAAGGAAGTAGTAGTAAGAATGACCAACTAGCCTTTCCTAAATTTGATCAATGAAGGGCAAAGGAAAGTGGTCCTTGTGATGGTATTCAACTTTCTGTAGTCAATGCACATTCTCTAACCAGTAGTGACTATGGTTGGCACGAGTTCATTGTCAGCATTGGCTATGATGGTGATTCCAGACTTCTTAGGAACCACCTATGTAAGGCCCGTATCTTGGTCTATACCGTTCCTTAGACTTCTGCGATCCTCCCTATTGAATTTCAACAAACCGTGACATATAATCGGTGTTTGCAAGCGACCCTAAGTCGCATCCCGTATATCTGAGTTGGCTCAACCCAAGACTTGTACCCTAGTGACCGCGCCATCACCGCAGTTCCAATGTTGCGTCTCGCGCACCGATGTGATACCTAAGCCAGGAGTTGTGGGCTAGCATTTATTTCGAGGAAACACCGCACGTTGTAAATCTTAAGAGAATCTCTAACCAATCTATCAATCAATCATTCAGGTACAACCCATACCTCTCAAGTCAAGTACACCCATCACTCACCCATCACACCCATCCCTCCCCCTTACAACCACACACACACACTCTCTCTCTCTTCCCTACCCATTTTGCCAAGCAACTAAAGAGGAGAGAACTTGGGACATCCAAGTAAGATCCATAGTCCAACCCTCTTTTGCCTTTAGATCCCCCATATCCATCCATAAAAAACCTATCTCCATTATTGAAGGAGCCCCATTGGAGCTTTGGAGCACTAGGGAGGAAGAAGAAGGATAGTGGGTGCTTCTCTCTCTCTCTCTCTCTCTCTCTCTCTCTCTTTCCCCTTCTTTTATGATGAGTGGCCCACCTGATGATGCATGTCATATCCAGACCATCCATCCAGTGGGATCGGCCCACCTTGCTGCCCACCATCCAGTAGCCTTGCTACCTGATTTTGGGCCGGCCTAGTTATGGAAAAACACAAAGCTCAGCTTGGTCCAGGGCCGTGTGGACCACCTATGTGGACCCTTCCATGATGTATGTATTTGATCCACACTATCCATCCAGTGGAAAGCCCTACTGTCCAGATGCTGGACGACTGGCAGGGCCCATCTTGCTGTTGTTTTGAGCAGACCCTGTTTAAAGGGAAACCACAAGTATTAGCTTGGTTTTGAAGTGAGGTGGCCCACTGACGTGGACCCCACCTTGCTGCATATGTGATGTATCCACCCCATCCATTTTTCCATGTCATTATAGGCCATGGGCCCATCAGCACTAGATAGATCCAAATCCAGCTGACTGTCTAGCCATGGGACGTCCAACAGTAGAGGCTGTCGGACTGTATGAAGGGAAAATGTAAACATCAGCTTGATCGGATGGTGGACCACGTACGTGTGGACCCACCTGATGTTTATGTCTTCCATACCATCTAACTAGCCAGCCCAGTAGGGCCAGTGGCCTATCTGGATCACCGTCCTGACCCTAGGACGGTGTGGCCCTACCAGAATGTATGTGTTTCATCATGCTGTCCTCCATTGCAGGACATGGGACCCACCCACACGTGTTGCACGTGTGGGGTGGGGCCCACCTTGATGTATTGAATAACCACACCGTTTGTCAAGTTGGGATGGTGGGTCCCATGCAGCAAAGTGCTGCTGGTTAACGTCAGCAAGCTCTGTAGGCTGACTGATGTATGTGTTTTATACACACCGTCCATCTATGTTATGTGGACCCCACCAGCAATCATCTATTTCACGTGTGGGATGGCCACGTATGGACCCCACCTTGATGGTGCTGTCTCCATCATCTAGACCTTGGATGGTGGAGCTCATGTGATGTATGTGTTTTATCCACTATCCGTTGTTTGGACGGTGGGACCTACCCCACATGGGACAACTGGTGTACCTCCCACCATCTATGTAGCTGATGTATTACGTCAGCAAGTTCTATGGGTCCCACATGATGTATATGTGTTATCTCTACCATCTAAGGAATTTTGGATGGTGGGGATCCACCTGATGCACGTGCTAGCAGCACGTGGCCCCACCATAATGTAAGTGTTTTATCAACACCGTCCATCTGCTGGTGGGCTAGCAATCCACCAACGTATAGCTGCTGTTAGTGTCAGCAAGTTCTATGGGTCTGAGATCATGAGGTATGTGCTTTATATCCCAGCCATCCATCCCTTCTTGGACGTGGACCCCACCTCGATGTATGTAGCAGTCCATACCGTCCACGTGGGACACAGATCCCACCAGGATTTATGTATTTCATCAACGCCATCCATGGAATGATGTTGGATTGCTGTCTAATAGCTGCAGCAGCCCACCATGTGATGTATCTATTTTATCCACACTGTCCAGATAGGGCGCTGGTCCCTGATTTATGTATGTGTTGCACCTCCACCGTCCAATGTGGATGGTGGGACTCACCTCGATGTATGTGTTCCATATCCACACTTTTTATTCGTTTTGATGGTGTAGGGCCCACCTGCTATATGAGCTGGGCCCACCTAATTGTTCAGTCCCACCTTGATGTGTAGGTTGCACATGCTGCCCATCTATTTTTATTGAATCATGGGCCGCCTCATGTATAAGGCACATGTGATGTGGCCCATGTGACGTATGAGAGACTCATGAGGTGAGGCCCATTATGATGTATGTAAGGCCTAAGTATAAGGCCCATTGTGATTTATTTAAGGCCCATGAGTGAGGCCCATTGTGATGTATTTGAGGCCCAAATATGAGACCCAATGTGATCTATATGAGGCCCATGAGTGAGGCCTAATGCGATGTATATTTAGTCCTTGTACCGAGGCCCATTGTGATGTATATGTGGCCCATGAGTGAGGCCCGATGTGTTGTATATGAGGCCCATATGATGAGGCCCGATGTGTTGTATATGAGGCCCATGTGATGTGGCCCAATTGTGATGTGATGAGGCCCATTGTGATTGTATGTGAGGCCCTTATGTGAGGCCTTGGGCCTCACTATATGTTTAACCCTATGAGGGCCACACCTTGGGAGCAATGTTGGTTGAATGTCTACATTGATGGGCAATGATGATTAAATGTCCACATTGTGACCTTCCCTTAGACCTTGTTAGGCCAATTCTTGATATAAGTAGGCCGTAAAGGCCCATCCTTGATATGAGGAGAGTACATCATCATCATATAATATGCTTAATATAGCTCCACGACCATGCCCATGTGCATCATATGTATACTTGATATGAGGAGTGATTAATCATAGCACATGCCATTGGGCAGATTATTATGGGACTCCCTGAGAGATGGAGTTGCCCCACATGAGTGCACGGTACGTGCAGGTTTGATGCATGAGTGGATGGTATGACTCATGCATCTGTATTTTGTGATATGACCACTGTATGCCATAGTGACATCAGGGTCGTAGCCTTCACAAGCATATCGTGGATGGCCAGATGGGACACCAAAAATCTTTTTCTACATGGGGTGCCATAGATATCTCTAGGTGAAAGTCCTTAAATCCTCTTGGTACCAGAAGACGCTCCAACGTTGAGACCGAGTGGATACATGAACGCACGAGGACCGTATACCAGTATGCCACATCTCCCATTGTGTCGTGGTCGGTTGGAAAGGGGTGTAACCTTACCCACTTGAGTGAGGGGGCAATATCTAGGTTGAGTTTAACTAGCTTGAGGAATGGGTTCGCCATCGACGAGTCAGGCTCGATATTGACAGGCGGATAATGAGGTCTCTTTCACTTACCCAATTGTATGCTTGGATTGGGGTGGCAAGCTGGCGTAGAGTGTACTAGACTCCGGTGATGATCCTAAAGATGTATGGTGCTGATATGTAGATTTATTAACTAGGAGTTGCATACTCAGCATTTTATTCATTCATTCACTATCCATTCGGGCTAGGGGTGCGCAACTAATTATTATGTGTACTTTTGTAATGGCCAGGATTTTGGTTGGGGTGCACGACCAACCTGATATCAAGAGTTTACCATATTGAATCTGGTTATCCAAATTTAGGAATGAGACTAGTTTAGATAGAAGTCCCTTGTGATGGACCCCATAGCCTGTGGTACTACGTACTATCATCCTGACTTCACACTCTAGCTTGGTCATTTTATTCACACCTCATATTGCATTACATTTGTGGCATATGGTATTTTGGATTGCTATGTTTCTGCATTTATATGACCTAGATGAATTTGACGGTATTCTGGACTCGTCAGGGTTTGCATATTGCATTGCATCCTCAGTATATGATATTTGGCTTACTATGTCTCCACATTGCATAGCTGATCTACATTGCTTCCTCAGTATATGATATTGACTTATTATGTTTTTGCATCGCATAGCCTGGATAAGGTTGATTGATAGTTATGGACTTACCGGCATGTTTCCTCATTGCTATGATATTGCATACTTGGCACTTACCTTACGCACACACTTTCACCACCCTCTAAGCTTTCTATAAGCTTATGTACGATAGATGCATGCAAGTGGCGTTAGATCGCAACAGCGTTGAGCTTAGAGCATGTAGTTATCTTTTGGAGTTTTGATTTTTGATATATGTATTTTTCTTTCAGCATTGTAATCAACTGTTTATATTAGTGGATATGTGATGATGATTTTGCCTTTGTGATTTGGGTAAACTTATGGTTATGCTTCTTATGAGATAAATGTACGTTGAAAAATCCTCCTTGTAGGATCCCAGGATCAAAATCTGGCGTATGGGCGCTGAAAGCTGAGAATGGGGTACTATGGAGGCTGTCGGCGCTAGATTCGGTGATTGAAAATTTTTTGAGCCCGGTTTCTGAGTTTGGGGCGTGACAACCTGAGTTGGACTCACCCATTGACTATCGAATATAGGGTATATGATAACCACATCAAACAACTTAATCACTTCTCCCTTAACGACCTCTTTCATGTTTGTATTTCGTCGATGTTGTGGTTGTTGAGAGGTTTTTTCCTTATCCTCTATATGAATGTGGTGAGTACAAATCAATTAATCAATTCCCTTGAGATTTGCAATCGACCATCTAAGGGCTCCTTTATGCTCAATGAGAGTAAAAATAAGTATACTCTCTTGTTCTTTCTCAAGGTGGGAAGAAATCACCACCGGGTATGTCTCATCTTGACCTAAGTAGACATACTTGAGATCAACAGACAAGGGTTTTAGGTCAAGCTTTGGTGCTTTGAGGCTATACGGTAGAGGCATTACATTGGTTTGAGGTAATTTCTCAATTTGTGGCCTCCATTGGTTAACTTCAAGTACCGACGTCGCATCAAGCAAATCATCCATCTCCCGAATCATATCATCATCTAAATCAGGGAGTGGGCTAAACACGTCTTTAGAGGGTCAGGGTATAGAGTCAAAAGTGCTCTATCTTCCACAAAAGATTTGATCATGTTAATGTCGTAGGTATCGTCTTCATCATCTGTTTGTTTGCTCATATTGAAAAAGATATTGAGATCCAATGTCATATTTTTAAAAGATAGATTCATAATTTCATTCCTACAATTAATGATGGCATTTGATGTAACAAGGGATGAACGACCAAGAATGACGGGTATCTGAGTGCTCACATCTACAATGAGTTGAGTATCTAGAACAATAAAATCTATTGGGTAGTAGAATTTATTAACCTAGACCAACACATCCTCAATCATTCCTCTTGGTGCATAGACTAATCGATTAGCAAGTTGTAATATGGTTTGGGTGAGTTTTAATTCACTTAGACTCAATTGTTCGTAAACCGAGAATGGGATCGAATTAACACTCGCCCCCAACTCAAGAAGTGCGTGCTTAATCCGGTGGTTCCCAATTACACATGTGATGGTTGGGCTATCGGGATCTTTGTATTTTTGTGGCACATCTTGCTTAAGGATGACACTCACTTTTTCTATCAAAAAGATTTTCTTTTGAATGTTTTGCCATCTTTTGGTTTTACATATATCTTTAAAAAATTTGGCATATGAAAGGATTTCTTTAACAACATCTAGTAAAGGGATATTGACATTCACTTGCTTAAGCACCTCTAGAATACCCTGGGAGTTAGATAGAGGTTTTGGTGCAATCAACTGTTGGGGGAATGGCACAATCGGCTTGTTTTGAGATTCCGGTTCCATCTCATGTGGGATGTCGCTAGGTCCATCATTCTTAACTTCTTCTAAGTCCTTAGGCCTTTCAGCCCTCGCCAGAATGGTTTTTTCAGTTGTCTTTCCACTTCTAAAGGTGGTGATAGACTTAGCTTGTTCTACATGTTGATTAGAAGAGCTTGGGTCACTGATTTCACATGGTGGCTTTGGATTGGGGAGTGGTTGGACTGAAAAAGTCCATTTCTCCCTAGTCGCTAAGTGTGACTCAATTCTTTGAATTGATGATGTAAACATTCCCATTGTTATTTTGAGATCTTAGAATGCTTGCACTGTGTTTTGGTTGAAGAGCTCTTAGTTTTACATGAATTTTTGAATGGGATCCTCTCGAGGTTTCCTTTGATTTAGAAGTTGAGTAAGGGCCTGTTGAGGATTGGCCGTTTGTCCATTCCTCCAACTGAAGTTTGGATGGTTCCTCTAATTGGAATTATATGTGTTTGAGGTGGGTCCATTGAATGGTCATTGGTAAGTGTTTATGGCATTTGATTGCTCATTTAATAAATCTTGAAAAGTAGGGATTGTGGGACAATCCTGTGTCTCATGTATGTTGCTAGCACAAATACCACAAAACACTTCCATGACTTCCCATGGTTTGATAGCTTCCACCTTCTTAAGTTTCATGGCCTCGACTTTTCTTGTGGGATTGGCTACCCTTACACTGATGTTATCTTCTTCTTTAAAGAGATACATTCCTCCCCCTTCCTTTGATTGTGTAGGCTCAAAAGTGGTGGGTCTTGGGGAGGTGTCCCATGATTTTGTGTTCTCTGCCAATTGATCAAGGTAATCCCACTCATCATCGGCCTCCTTATTCATGAATGAAAAGGCCGGGCTATATGTCCTTGGGGGTGGGCGGGTGAGGGGGTGAATAGGACTAAATAAAAAAATAAATGTGAAATTTAAAGAATAATAGCACAAATAAATAATAAAGAAGCACAAGTAAATAGCAACCTTAAATGTACTAGTATTGAGAGGTTGATACAAACTTAGTTCTAAGGACAACCTAACACCAAAAACCAAAAGCTTATGGCAGGACAACCTTACTAGAACATTTATAAGTATCAAAAACCCAAACTAATAAAGAGGTAAATAAAATAGCAAATAAAATAAACTAAGTTATTACAACATTCCCACAAGTGCATAAAATAAATTACACCATTCACCACAATTGCTGAAAATAAATTACAACATTCACACATATAGGCATATTCAATCAACCACCACAACACCAGAAATTATAGTGGTTCACTTGTGTGTACACCAATTGTTAGAAAATAGCCACGCAACTACTCCACTCCTAATATCCACTCCCTCGGGATATTAGCATTCACTATGAAAAAGGTTTTCAAAGGTTCACCTTAAAACCTTCACAATTGTGTCTTTGATTGGGCTTACACAATTCAAAAAATCCCACACTCTGAGATTTTCTGGATCACCTCAGACAAAACTAAATAGAGATTTTTCTGGCACAACCTCAAAAATAAAAAAGAGATATACAAAATATAAATGTACTTATTTGGAAATTCTCCTTTGAAGAAGCCCGGTAGAACCGATCCGATGTAAATGAAGATGTTCAATGTCTTGTCTCACAGATGAAAAGGTTCTAGTTCTAAATAATTTTTAATTAAATCAACCTGTCTAGCTTGATTTGATTTTGATCTCAAGAAAGGGGAAAACTTAAATTCCTTTTTAAAGTAAGATTGGAATAAAGATCTCAAAATCAAGTAACAAAAGCTAATTAAAGAGAATATTAAATGAGCACAATTGTAACGCCCCGTGTTTTCAGGACCCGAGTATATGACTCGTTTTCCAAAAACCCGAGTGTTAATCTTAAAGGATGGTCAAATTCACGTATTTTTTTTTCTCCTTATCAGAGTAAGCAGATGAGCGTAGAATGGACAAGTAAGCTAAAAGGGAAGTTTAAATTTTCATTTAGAATATACAAGTGGTTACCCATAATGACTTATGCAAACCATTGTCCCCATCCTTACAAATACAAAATTGACATTATATTACAAGTGAAACAAGGTAAACTGCAACAAACTTGAACTGTGAAATTCTGTAGCAACTCTTAGCAAATAGAATCATGCACCCTGGTTAACCACATAGCCTGCTCCTCACCAATATACAGGGCCACCTGCACTACCTGTACGGTTGTATATTTGATGGATGAGTGGCCAGCTCAGTGTGAATTCCCCTCAAGATTACACACCGCCGCATTAGGTAAGCATAATTATAAAACAACAAGGCAATCAAAACAATACATGATGCAATCTTTTTAAATGCATGGATGCATGAATGCACATCGGCCTGGGGATGCACATCCAGCCGGACTTGGGCTCGTCACCCATGCAAATCATCGACCTGGGAAAATCATCCAGTCGGACAAGGGTCGATAGTCGGTGGTCTGGGAGCTAGCGAAACGATACCCCGAAGATCCTAAGGGCACGTGCTACAGCATCCAGATTAGCCACCCGTCATCGCCAACATGCTATGGATGCATGATTAGCCAAACTGTTATTAGTCCAGTTACAATCAGCCAATTTAGGTAAGCTCAAGGTCACTACGGGGAGCTCAGAGCCCAGCGTAGGCCGACAGCTCGGGCATAGTGTCCCATTACCACCATCCCCGGCTCATGAGGCTACCACCTTAGGATGTTTAATGGAAAACCGTCGACTAGTGGTCAATCATATTATAACATATGGGGCTTGCCATCGCATGGTTGCACAGTATAAAAACATCAAGCCCATATAGGGAAAATACCAGGACAAGGACACATACGGCGATATCAAAGCAAGACAAATATCAAAATAAGCCACATAGGGCGAGTATCAAAATCATGCGATAAAAGACCATCCTTGAAAACCGTTGGACACAACAACCCTGGATGGTAGGCCCACATCACTGGTTAATTTAAACCACCATTCAATAACCACTGAGCTGAAGGTCCATTACTATCACAACCAGTCGGGTTACATCCCAAGTATGGGTGTACACATATAGGTGGGGGTTTCCCACTGGTGTACCAATTCAAGTTCCATGAGCAATCCACAAATATTTCATGAACAAATATATAGGATGAACATTAAACAGGCAATGTGGCAATTCAATTTCCACCAGCTAACACATGTGATTGTAAGAGAGAGATATCAAATTTAAATTTAAATAAAAACTATAACTTAAGCTAATGAGAAGATGGAAAGCTCAAGGGGAAGAATCATCACCTTATATTTTGAACCGCCTACCCGTGTTGCTAGAGATTGCATGATTCCTTAGAGTCAAACCCTATCATGAATTGTAAAGTTATACCATTAGATTCAAGCTTTACACGCTATTCTAGGTCAAGGTCTTAACCTAGGGTTTGGATTACCTTAGTTTTAGAGTTTTACCCAAGAGTCTAGGTCTAGTCTCAGACCTTGGGGTTTGGACCCTAGTTAGTTGTACAATTAATTAAAGGGTTAATTTAATAGTGCTTATTAACTTTAACGATTAATATTAGCCAATATGGTAATCATAATTGTTGTGATAAATGTTAATATAATAGCTACCAGATACTTATTAATGATACAATTAGTATTAGTTAATCTGGTAATCATAATTGTTATGATGGTGTCAACTAGTACAGTCCATTATTATTGGTAATATTTAAGGATGGTAATTAAAATATTACTATATAATAATTATAACTATGTTTATAACATTTAATATCAGTGTAACTAGTCTTCCAGTGGCTAATCGTGTCTATAATAGTAATAAGGGTGGTAGTTGTAAATCGGCCCTGGAGTTTGTCCATAGCTAAGGCTTGAATTGGGCCACACACATGGGCCTATACACACCACAATGGGGCTGACACAACATAATGGGCCTCATATGTACAACAAGTGGGCCCCTCCAGGCAATGAGGCCCACGACCCAAAAATAAATGGACAGTGTGTGCAACACACATACATCATGGTGGACTAGGGACAAAAATCAAGTTAATGTGTGGCTTATGTGAGCCGTACAATGCATAACAATTAGGAGGTTCATCCACCATTAGAGTATTCGTAATCATTTGTTGGGCCCACCAAGTTGTGGTTCACAATCTAACCCATCCATCATGTGTGTCCAGCTAGGTTAAGGGGTCAAACCAAGTTTCAGATGCATCCAAATCTCGGATGGACCCCGGAAAGTGCTTTTATATGGTCTAACAAGTCTTTAAAAGATTGTAGATGGTGTGGGCCACTTGGGCTCTGTGTGTGGCTGACTTTTGGGGGCACCCCCTATATAACAGGGACCCATCAAATGGACGGTGTTGATGTTCAACACACCATATGGTAGGGCCTGTGGTGGGGCCTACTGTCCTAGCCAAAATTTAAAGCACAAGGAGGCAGCGTCCCCTGGACGTTTCGTGCATGTTCCTGGTATATTTATCATTATTATTTATTATTTATTTATTTTTTGATAGGTGGGGCCCACCTCAGGAGGATCTACTCCGTTGGTAGGGTCCCAGGCTCAGGACAGGTACAATGTGTCCAATATCAGATATGTCTTGAGGCACCAAAATATCGCAATGGGCCCTAATGATTTTTCACTATTAAATAAGTCTTTTTGCTGGTGTGGCCTACTAGAGAGTTGGGCTGACTTCATTTTTTGGGTCAATGCCTAAAATGGGGCGGGAAATGGGATGGACGGTGGAGACATAACATACATCTAGGTGGGGTCCCACTTCAAGCAAAATGGATGGGCAGTGTTGAATAACACATACCCCAGTCAGACCCACGTAACTTGGTAACGTCAATACAGCAGCCGTCCTGCCGGATAGACGGCGAAGAATAAAATACATACATCAGGAGGGACCCATAGGACCTCTGACGTCAATACACAGCTGCACAGCTGCTCACAGGTCGTGTTTTCAGCCTGTTTTCACGTTGAAAAATAGCTGGTGAAATGGAAACAGTCGGCCAGTGGCCCCACCCCACATGATTCGGACCCTGGATGGGCCTCTGTTTTAGCTATTAGGGAGAGGTGTTAGGCCTTACCTGAACCGTGACTCAATGTCGTCCCAAACGAGGAAGATGACCAGCGGCAATGGTGGCTTCCTATCGGGCGGATTTTTCTCTAAAAGGAGGCATCTACGTGGTGAGTACAGGTCACTGGGAGCTTGGAGAGATGATACATTGAAGCTTCATGGAAGCTTTCATGGTGGGTTCGGTGGGAGAAAGGACGGACGGTTTTTCTCATGTGCGGCTGCAAGGAATGGAGAGCCGATCCTTTTGCTATATAGGCTTTCATCTTTCGAAACCTTAGACCTCCCAGAATCGTTGGATGCATGCCGAACGGTGAGGATTGAATCTGCCCAAAACCACCTTCCAAAACCAGTGGGCGAAAACTTAAACCGTCCACGGTTTCATTTGAAACCCCCCAGGCAAATGGACGGCCGAGATATCTTCTGTTTGGACGATCCAGATCAAGCCCGATGCCCAGCACCCGGGTCGTGCCAGCTGGCCTGCCAAAACGTTTCCGTTTCCAAAATGTTGTGTTTATAGGGTCGGTTTGCACCGGGAATCGTGTGCTTGAACACGTGCTGAAACATGTGAAGTTTCTGGGGTTTGGTTGAACCCACGGTGCTAACACGATGGACGGTTTGGATAATTGAGATGGCCCCTCATGGTGGGCCATATCTCGATCAAACAGGGAGGGGAAAACACGTTTTAAATGATAGCGCAGCGGGAGAATTCCCATTTTCGGGAAATGGCGAGTCAGAGTCTAGTCTGACCACGCATGCCATTCGGTGTGCTGCTGGTGCACACGTGCTGTGTGCACACCCTAAATCTAGAGGTAGGGTCCACCAACTCCTTGCCAAATCTACTTCATCCATTGAGTTCTAGAAGCTCCACTAACGGACCTTGGTCATTGATCAGACTGATCTAAGGTCTAGGTGGGCTATACACCAAATTTTCATTTGTTTTTAACTCTAATTGAAAATTCCAGTTAGTTTGATGGTTGGATCACCTCGAAATTAAACATCGATGGTCAAAAGGATTCTAATGATCCTAAGGTGTGTTCGGGTGTGTTATAGGGGTCGATATGTAACTCAAGTGGGCCACCCTTTAATCACCGCCGGACCGTGTTCACGTTGAACCAGGAATTCATTTACGTGAAAAATCTGGACTTGCATGCAGGGCTAGGAAAAAAAATCAAGTGGGGCCCACAGTGATGCTTGTTAAGAAATCCACTCCGTCCACCATCTTTGGCACACCATGCTAACCCATGGTCCAAAATTTGAAATAGATCCAAACTTTAGGTGGACCACACGATCTGATAATGCATTAAATGGTATTTACCGTGAAATCCCATGCACGTAGAAATTTGAATGAATTGATATTTTTCAAAAAGTCCACTTTACTACTTGTAATTGCACGATCCGCTCTATTCATTATGTTTAACATGCCCTGCTAGGATTAAGGTCCAAAAATGGGGCAGATTTGTTGATCGGGTGGGCCGCACGGTATGTTTTAGCTTCAACGGTAGTATGTAATGACATTCATGAATATTTACGATATTGCCATTCATTTCTCAACCAGCTTCCGACGTCCATTACGTCGAAGTGTACCGCCCGAATTTCTTGAATTTTGGCGGGCATTCTTTATTTTTCGTGCTCTTTCTCTTGGTCCAGTTTGGGCCCCGATCTCCCAAGGATGTCCAAGATGCTCCTTTAGTGGCTTGCACACTCCGTAATTCAAAATAATATTTGTACACCTCCGATTGACAAGTTACCAGATGGTTGGAACTTAAACCCGAATATCTTCACAATGACCAATTCATCCTGATATTTAGATGGCTCATTTGGCGGATCCAAACCTGATGGACGGTTAGGTGACTTATTAAAAATAAGGAAGTTTTATGGTTAGCACTCTAACCATGCATATGGGTGGATGTATGGTCAGTTTTGTGAATAGGTAAACACAAAGTGGGTTTCCAGAGTGATTAGGGGTAAGACTTATATAACGTTACATTCAAGTGACTTTCTTATACATGAAAGTTTCTCAGATTCTGATCCTAATGGTGGGTTAGGCATATTCATATGGTGTGAACAAGGTGAACGGATCAGAATCTTGATCTGATAAGTGTACGGACGGATGTATGGATTAAGTAGCTAAATTAATGTGATCTAAGGGCTTAAATTTGTGTGTACGGTTGATTTATGATAATTAGGCTTGGTATAAAGTTTCGCACGAAACGGATCATGAGAACCTTGTGAGTTGAAATTCAGGGAATATGTCGATGGCATTTTTGTAATTATTGTTGATTTAAGAGTTTTGTGAAATCTAATGGTTCTAGATGATTATATGTCATTTTCTAAGCAATTCTTATAAAAGGACTTATATTTAAATCATTATAAATAAAGACTTATTCATTGATTTAGTTAAAGGAAGGTACATATATCGAACTAAATGAGCAATGGTCGGACGACTTGATTTATGGATGAATATCATTCATAATCTGTCAAATTCATGTTGGAGGATGGATGTAGGGTTAGGTTGACTAGATTGGTACCGTACACATATATATACTAAGTTAAATTTATGGTAACACTCGAGGACTTCCAATACTCGGGTATTGAAAAGTTCGAGGTGTTACAACAATATACCTTAAAAATATTACAAACTTATCTCTCAAAGTGGTGTCTTGATTTTGCTTTAATGAATGAATAAACTCTGAAATTTGTGATCTCTTTATAGGTGAAATACTATTCACTTGACTGGTCTAAGGGTTAGTTCGACTGGTTGAAGGACTAACAAATTTTCAAATTTTCTGAAGCGATAATTTAAGACCGTTACTCGACTGGTCGAGTGGCTTGCTCGACTGGTCAAGTGGGACCCAGAAATGTTGCTGGACTTTGAGTCGAGCCTGCATGACCGGTCGAGCACTATTCACTCGACTAGTCGAGTAGTTTTCAGGACTTGTTGAGAGCCCAACAAAAAATTCTAAAAATTAGCAACAAACCATGGACTAGTCGAGAAAACTCTTAGATTGGTCGAGCCAGTACTTGGACTAGTCGAACAAGGTCTAAGACTAGTCAAGAAAAATATGTATAAACATATGAAATGACCCATAAAGAATAAACAATGATTATGACACTATCTAGGGTCATTCTACGGTCATCCAAACTTGTTTGTGAGTAGGAACAAATGAAAAATCATTCGCTTTCGAATCTTGATATCTTGTGATACTTGAAGCTAGAGTTTAATCTCTTAAACTTGATCTTGAGTTACCCTTGAGTTCTTGAGTCTTTAGCGTAGGTTAGTTGAACTTTAACATGCTTCACTTCATCTTGAAGATCTAGGTAAGTTTGATGCAGATAACTTTAAAATGTACGAACCTAATTACTTCAACTCAAAGCATGATGCAAATACTAAATGGTTTGGCATAACAAAATTTGACAATACTACGGGTGCTAGATTTTCACAATAGCATTTACAATCTCCCCCTTTGTCAAATTTGTGACAAAACCAAATAAAGAAATATGCACAATAAAGAATCATGCACTAGTCATGTACAAGAAAGAATCGTGCACCAGTCATCAATGAACACATCTCCCCACATCTCCCTTTCATTCCATTAATCCCCCTCAATCTAGGAGAGGTGATTTGCAGAACCTGTAAAAAAAATATACACTCCATATTTTCTCCATATATTCCACAATCTTTACATATCTCTACAATTTCTCCCCCTTTTTGTCACAATAAGACAAAGGAAAGTTGGATATAGATAAGAGAAGAAGTAAGAGAAGATAAGAAATAGCAACACCATGATGATCAAAATATCAACATAAAGTACAATAGCATGTCCACATACTTAATAGTAATAGTGTGTCCAAGCAATATCCCAACAAACATGATTCCAACACAAATCCAAGAGTAGACAATATTACTACATATCCAGAATAATAAAGAAAAACTAATTAGATCCAGATGAAGGGGCAAGAATAGAAGGATCGATTTGATGTAGTCCCTTGTTAATGCGCCTAAGATATTTGCGCATGTATTTAAATTGAGTTTCTTAGGACACATGTAGACCCTCTACCTTCTCCATAAGGGATCGCAAACACTTATCAAAGTCAGAAGGCTGAAAATCAAGATCAGCTACAGAGTCTGACTCAATCTCATCAAATAAATCATCTATATTGACATCATCTCGAGGCAAAGCATCCTCCTCTCCAGTTGCTTCAGTAGATCCACCAACACCCACATCAACTTGGTCAGGAGCCAACCTCATATTCATCTTATTTATGTTCGAGTCATTGAATGGAAGATGGTTAATGGGAGCTTCTCCAATAGGCATAACCACAAGACTATGGGTGGCTAGTGCAGTCATAAGATAGGTAAATGGAATATCACTATGACCCGGATGGAGACGAAACTGAATAATGATGTAACAGATAAGAGATGGAAGACAAACAGAGACACCAATAATAATTGAATGAAGGATGCGAGCCATGAAAGTAGTAAACTCAGTCTTATTACCAGACCTATGATATACATTAGAAATGAAAATACGATGGAGAATCCTTCATCTAGGTAACATAAATTTGGAACTGATCACGTTCTCAGAACTCCATTCCGCATTCATGTTGCATAATACTCTAGTGAGCATTCTTTTCTCAGACTCAACCGTTTTGCTACAAGGGTAGAAATAGGAATACCGTCTTCATTAACTGGAAGATCCATCAATTTAGAAATTAAGTGATGGTCCACATCTATTGGACCTTCTCTAGTTGTAATAGTAAATGTTAGATTCTCAGTAGAGAAGTCACTAATGCAATATGGACTGCACAATGGAATGGTATGCTGAACCGCCCCAATGTAAAATGTTATCCCATCCTACAGATTAAAGGAGTGGAATAATACCAAAAGGTGCCAAATGATCAGAGTTGACCGTCCGTTCAACAATCACATTGTGTAATCGAATATCCCACACAAACTCGGGATCTTCTTCGGGTGATCGAAGATGACGCACCAAGATTGGAGCAGAACAAGAAGAAGAAGGACCACGAGAACCTTTTTTCTTATTTCTACTCCCCATTGCAATAAGAAAAACAAGAAATACAAGGAATGTAAGAGAGGAAAGAAAGGTTTCAAGTAAATCAGATTTTTAGTTAGAAAACCCAACAAACCACCATAAACCTTGAAATAAACAACAAAAACAAGGAAATGGAAGTGCAAAGAACTCAAATCTACAAGAAAATCGAAAAAGATGCACTAACCATGGAGGAATCGAAGGTGGGTTCGACCGGTGGTGCTAGGGCTGTTTAGGAAGATGAAACAAATGAAAAAAGAATGTTTTTTAGGTAATAAAACCCCCCAAACCCAAGTGGGTCGACTGGTCGAGTACATACTCGACCGGTGGAGCCACGACTGGTCGAGTGTGTACTTGACTGGTCTTCACCTCGAAAATTTAGCATATTTTCATATTTTAAAATTTAAAAAATTGGTAAAAATAAAATAAAATAAAAACATTCAATATAATACAAATAAATACATGCAATTTAGATCATATTGCACATACCCATATCCAATTTCAACTTAGCAAACCTATTTCTGTCAAGTGGTTTTGTAAATATGTCTGCAAGTTGATTTTCAGTCTAAATATAATCCACAAAAATAATCTTATTTTCTACCAATTCACGAATATAATGATATCTAATGTTAATATGCTTAGTTTGTGAATCCTGAATTGGATTTTTAGAAATGTTAATTGCACTAAAATTATCACAATATAAAACCATAGTATTTTGCGCAAATCCATAATCACTTAACATCCTTTTCATCCACACAAGCTAGGTGCAAGCATTACCGGTTGCAATATACTTAACCTCAGCTGTGGAAAGTGATACAGTACTCTGTTTCTTACTATGCGATTAAACTAGACAGTTCTCGACATAAAAACATCCACCGCTGGTAGAGTTGCGGTCATCAATATTACCAGCCCAATCAACATTCGAATAACTGGCTAATTGAATATTAGTATTATGAGGATACCAAAGGCCAAGTTTGGTCGAACTTGTAACATATCGCAAAATGTGCTTTACAGCAATCAGGTGGGATTCTTTAGGGTCCGATTGATATCTAGCATAGATTCCTACGCTGAATGCAATATCAGGTCAACTCGCAGTTAAATATAATAAACTACCTATCATGCTACGATACAACTTAAGATCTACAATTTTACCTGTCGAATCCTTAGAGAGTTTAAGTGTCGTACTCATAGGAGTATCAAATTTTTTTCCACTCTCTAAGCTAAACTTTTAAACAAAATTTAGAGCATATTTGGTTTGAGAGATAAAGAACCCAGTAGGAGGCTGTTTTACTTATAAACCTAAAAAATAGTTCAGTTCTCCAACCATGCTCATTTCAAATTTGGACTTCATTAAATCTGCAAACTCAACAGCCATGTCAAAACATGTAGATCCATAGATAATGTCATCAACATAAATCTGTACTATCAGTATGTGATCATTGTATTTCTTAACAAAAAGTGTTTTATCAACACTCCCCATTATAAAGTTATGACTTAGTAATAACTTAGTCAATTTCTCATACCATGCTTTGGGAGCTTGTTTCAATCCATAGAGTGCCTTTTTCTGGCGATAAACATGATCAGTATGTTTAAGGTCTTCAAAACCCTTAGGTTGTTCAACATATACTTCCTCATGTAAATCACCATTCAAGAACGCACTCTTAACATCCATTTGATAAATTTTAAACTTTTTGTAACAAGCAATGGATATAAACAGTCTGATAGATTCAACACGAGTTACTAGGGCAAAGGTTTCATAATAATGGATACCTTCTATCTGAGTGTACCCTTGTACAACCAGTCTAGCCTTGTTTCTTATAATATTACCAAATTCATCAGACTTATTTTTAAAGATCCATTTAGTTCTAATAATGTGTTTATCATTAGGTCTAGGAACTAAGTACCATACATAATTCCTTACGAATTGGTTACGTTCATCTTGCATAACTACTATCCAGTTTTCATCAGCAAGCGCTACTTTCACATTGGTCGGCTTAATCTGGGATGTGAAGCACACATAATTACAAATGTTTTCTAATTGTCTACGGGTGCATACACCAGTGAGAGGATTCTCAAGAATTTCATCAATTGGATGATCTTTAACTAACCGTAGTTTAGTGTTATTTTGACTAGATGACGAGTTAGGTTTTTCAAATAAGGGACTTCATCATCTTTTGAACTTGAGACAGGTGTATTCAAGTGATCATCTATAACCACATTAATGGATTCTTAAATTACACCAGTCCTTTTGTTGAGAACATGATACGCTCGACTATTTAGCACATATCATAGGAAAATACCCTCGTCACTTTTAGTGTCAAATTTTCTCAGATTTTTCAGGTTACGTAAAATATAACACTTGCTGCCAAAAACTTGAAAGTATTTGACAGTAGGCTTCTTATTGAACCATAGTCATATGCAGTTTTATTATTACACTTTTTAGTATAAACACGGTTAATTATATAACATGTCGTGTTCACAGCTTCAGCCTAAAGATTTTTAAGAAGTTTCATACTATTTAATATTACATTGGCCATTTCTTAAAGTACTTTATTTTTCCTTTCAATAGCCCCATTATGTTGAGGTGTTTTGGGTGCAGAATACTCATGCGATATTCCATGATCACTACAAAACTTCTCAAAACTGCTATTATAGAATTCAGAACCATGATCACTACGAATTTTGGTGACATATGATTCCTTCTCAGTTTGGATACGCTTGAGTATCTTTTTCACTTCATCGAGAGTCTCAAACTTCTCTCTCATGAAAACTACCCATGTATACCTAGTAAAGTCATCAAATTACTAGAATATACTTCTTACTGCCTCAACTCTCCATTCTAGTTGGTCTCATGAGATCCTTGTGGAGGAGTTCAAGACGTTTGGATGTGGCATTGGAGTTTACCTTTTTGTGAGCACTCCTTGTTGTTTTCCAATCTGACATTTGCCATAAATTTTATCCAATTTCTTTAACTTGGGTAGACCTCTAATTACTTCACTTTTGCTCAGTCTATAAAGATTACGGTAGTGTACATGTCCTAGGCGTTTATGCCATAATTCGGTCTCATCGGTTTGGACCATGTAACATGATAATTTAGAAAGCTTGAATCACTGACTATATAGCAGTTTTCAGATGTTCTGTGACTAGTTAATATCATAGAACCATTCTCATTAGAAATCTCACACCCTTGGTTGGTGAATTTTATGCTATGTTTATTATCACAAATTTGAGAAATTGTTAAGAGATTATGCTTAAGGCCCTCTACAAACAAGACATTCTCAAATGAAGGAAGATTAAAGAGCTGAACCGTACCTTGGCCAATAATCATGCAGTTGCTACCATCACCAAATGTGACTGAACCATCAGTCATATCTTTAAGATTGGTGAACAAGTCTTTATCACCTATCATGTGTCTGGAACAACCATTATCTAGGTACCACTTTGATTGACTCGAAGTCTTGAAAGTGATGTGGGCAACTAAATAAGCAACCTTAGGAACCCATTTCATTACTGTTTTGGGTTTTGGAGTATAGTTGGTCTTTCTATGCTTGTAGTTGTTTTATATTCTACCATTCGAGTTAGATTTTAGAAGCTCCTTAAGTAGATCCATAATTTTCTCAGCTAAGGGGTTATGATTCCGATTTCTATAGTTAATATGATTGCTTTTAGGTTTCATGGCCTGAAAAGTTTTAGAATTTTTAAAACTATTTTGATTTAGACCTTTCCTTTTTGAGTTAGAGGACTCTCCTTTACAAATTTAAGAGGAGTAGTCTTATATTTAGGAGGGGTATTTTTATCGTAGCCTAAACCATATCGATCGCCACATTTCCTTGATCCAGTTAATAGTCTTTCTAGTTTAGGATCACCCTGGGCATACCTCCAAGTATCCTTCATACTCAAGAGGGAAGAGATTTGTAGTTTTAGTTTTTCATTTTCAGATTTTAGGCTTTCAATTTGAGAAGTTTTGAAATCTAAATCACACCTAGCTTTTTCAAAACAATCTAAAAAATATGATTTTTCTAAGACTAGATTATTAAAATTTTCTTTTAATTTTAAAAACTTTTCGTTTTGAAGTTTTAATTTTACAGGTATCTCACAACTTTCCCTGTATAGGGCATCATAAGCATCCTCTAAATCTTCATCATTTTCAGGATCACTTCTCAGATTTTCTTCATTAGTTGAATCACAACTATCTGAGAAAGTGAATTTAGCTAGAGTCATTAAGGCTTTGATCTCATTAGTAGATTCAGGTTCAGAATCATCTAACTCAGAAGAAGCTTCAGAGCTAGATGACTCATCCCATGTGGCTAATATGCTTTTCTTTTTAGATTTGTCCCTCTTTAGACATTTGTTTGCCAGATGTCCGTATTCATGATAATTGAAATATTGGCTATTTTTAATAGATTTCCAATTTTTAGATCTAGTTCTTTTCTTTTCTGAAGGTTTTTGAAAATCTACTCTCTTTTTACTTCTGAAAAGCTTATAAAACTTCTTAGCTAATAATGCTATATCATCTTCAGAATTTTCACAATCAGAATTTTCAGCATTATTTTGAAAAATATTTTTAGAAGACTTAAGAGCGATGGACTTACCTTTAGGAGCCTTAAAGTTTAACTCATAGGTTTGTAAAGAACCAACCAGCTCTTCAACCCTCATATTATCCGTATCACGAAGTTCCTTAATGACAGTGACCTTTGAATTGAACCTTTCAGGTAATGTAAGTGCTATACTTTATATCCCTGTTTGTTGTCAAATTTGTGGTGCCAAAATCACTGTTATGTTATATATAAACTGCTTAAGTGAAGCTCTCTCAAGGATCAACATACATGAACAAGCTAAGCTCACATCAAGCAAAGCTCTCAAGTACAAGACTCGGGATCTTGAATGAAAGAACTGATCACAAGACAAGACTCTTGAATGCAAGAACTGCTCACAAGACTCAAGCCGAAAAGAAAAAGAAAGTACAAGGCAAGACTCAAGCTGAACTCAAGACTCAAGTTGAAACTCAAGCCACTTTCATGATTGAGCTACTTCAAGGTTTAGTCTACATCAAGACTTCAAGGCTCATTCTTCATGGTCTCTTGTTTCAATGTCCATACTTCATGATTGAGGTTTGTTTGACCATAGGATGACCTTAGAAAGTAGGTCATTTCGGATACATAAGTCGAATGTTATTTTACATGTGATTGGTCTGTTCTTCGACCAGTCTTAGGTCTGCTTCGACTAGTCCTAGACTTGCTTCGACCGATCTAAGAAATTCCTGGATCGATCGTAAGTTTGTTACAAATTCCGGATAAAATCAGTTAGCCTTGGTGTGTCACGGAATCTGCTTCGACCGATCGTAGGAACAGTGTCGACTCTTCGACCAATCGTAGAATCTACGACTCGAAGTCCAACTGGGTCTTTGCAGGACCTACGACTGGTCGAAGGAAACCTACGACCCGTCGTAGGTGACCTACGACCGAAGGAGACCTTTGACCTATCGTAGAACGGTCAAAGCATATCCCGCCGGATTTTTAAATATCTGATAGAGCTTCGACTAGTCGTAGAGCACTCTAGACGATCGAAGACCTGATCTTTTCACCTATAAATAGTGCACGAATCTCGGAAGAAATCATCGATTTAATTATAGTATTCAAGCCAATCTTCGTCGAACTTCCGAGAGATAATTTTGTGCTCCATTTAAGCTAAGTGTGCTTATTTAATATCTTCTTTCCTTAGCTTTATTTTAATTGATTTTGTTTCGTATATTCCAATCTGATTTGAAAAGAGGAATTGTTATTCCCTTTCTTTGGAATCAAAATCAATTAAGGCAAGCCCCGTGTTGGTTTAATTTAAAATCAATTAGAACTAGAACCATTGTAATCAAGACTTGGACATTGAACTTGGACATTCAATCATCTACTTTGATTTGGTTCTACCGCTGCTACAACGAAGAAGATATTCGGTATTTTACATATTATAAATTCCTTTGAATGATTTTGGTTTCTTTCAAGATTTGCGGAAAAATCTTGTTATATTGGTTATCCGAGGAAAGCCAGGAAAACTCGTAAGTGGGGTTTTTAATTGTGTAAGCCCACATACAAAGACACAATTGTAAGGGTTTTGGGTGAACCTGGGAAAACCTATCTTTAGTGAACGCTAATATCCCTGTGTGAGGATATTAGGAGTGGAGTAGCTTTTTGTGTGGCTGTTGTATAACGGTGAACACACAGGCTAACCACTATAAATCCTTTGAGTTGTTGTTGATTGATTTATTCTTTTATTTGTTTTTATTATTTTTGTGGGATGTATTTATGGTGGTGAATGTTGTAATTTTTTCAAGCTTTGTGAGAATGTTGTAATAACTTAGAATTTACTTTCTGCTATTACTTTATAAGTTTGTTTTTCAATTTCATTTTGAAAGTTGTTCCAAAGGTTGCCTGCCATTTTTATGGTGTATGGCTGTCCCTAGAACAATACATCTTTAATTACAAGTTATTTCAATTCGTTCATATTTGTTTTTGTATTCCTCTTCGATTTGAGAATTGATACAATGACCTTTCTAGAAATAAGTTTGTCCTAACATAAAATATTTTTTTGTGTATGGTTGTCCTTAGAATAACGTTTGTATCAACCTCTCAAGATCTGAATTTTGAGGTTGTTTTTCTTTCTTGCATTATTATTTAATTTGGCTATCATTTTCTTTATTATTCCGCTGTTATAAGTTTTTATTTGGCATTGTCCTATTCACCCCCTCTAGGACATATAGCTTGGCCTTTTCAAGTGGTATCAGAGCCTAATAGCTCGTTTTTTTTTGGATTTAATTTCTGAGCTAACGATTTAAGCTATTTAAGATGTCAAATTTTGATAGCCTTTCAGTCACTAGGCCTCCACCCTTTGATGGCTCCAACTATGCTTATTGGAAAGCCCGAATGAGGATCTTCCTCAAATCAATGGATGAAAATGTGTGGCAAGCCACAGTGACTGAATGGAATCCTCCTATCATGGAAGTTATTGGGGTTGATGGTTCAAAGTCTATGAAAACCACACCATATTACCAATGGACCACCCTTCGAGAAAAGTGAGAGTAGTGCAAATGCTAAAGCACTAAATGCAATTACTTGCGCACTATCACCGGATGAGTTCAAAAGAATCATTTCTTGTGATATTGCAAAGCAAGCTTGGGATACATTAGAAATGACACACGAGGGTACTACAATTGTCAAAAATCTAAAGTCCAACTCCTCACAACCAGATTTGAAGAAATTCATATGGAGGAAAATGAGATGTTTATGGACTTTTACACTAGATTGAATGACATTGTAAACTCAATGTGGGGTCTTGGCGATAAAATCCCAGAAAGTAAAGTATGTGCAAAAATATTACGCTCACTTCCTGAACGGTTCAATTCTAAAGTAACCGCAATCCAGGAACTTCGTGATACGGATAATATGAGGGTTGAAGAACTAGTTGGTTCTCTACAAACCTACGAGTTAAACTTTAAAGCTCCTAAAGGTAAATCTATCGCTATAAAATCTTCTAAATGTAGTTCAGAAGAAAATTCTGATTCAGAAGATGATATGGCTCTTTTGGCTAAAAATTTTATAAGATTTTCAAAAGCAAGAAAAGGGTTGATTTTCAAAAATCAAATGACAAAAAGAAGTTTAGACCCAAATCTCGAAAATCTTTGAAAGATAGTCAATGTTACAACTGTCTAGAATATGGGCACTTAGCAAATAGATGTCCTAAAAGGGACAAACCCAAGAAGAAGGGTATGTTGGCTACATGGGATGAATCATCTGATTCTGAAGGTTCTTCTGAATCAGAAGATTCTGAAACTGAGTCGGGCAATGAGGTTAAAGCTCTTATGACTCTAGCCAAATTCACATTTTCAGATAATGACTCTACAAGTGAAGAAAATCTGAATAGTGAATGTGAAAATGAAGATGATCTTCAAGATGCTTACAATGCCCTATATAAGGAAAGTTGTAAAATTGCTGTCAAACTTAAACTTCAAAAAGAAAAGTTTTCTAAACTCAAAAATTGTTTTGAATCGCTTGTCTTAGAAAAATCACAAATTTCAGATAATTTTGAAAAATCAAAATGCGATTTGGAATTTAAAAACTCTCAAATTGTTGATTTAAAATCTGAAATTGAGAAACTTAAAACTGAAGTTTCTTCTCTTCTAAGTTTAAAGGACACATGGAAATATGCCCAAGGTGATCCAAAGTTAGAAAAATTGTTATCCGGATCAAGAAAATGTGGCGATCGATCAGGGTTGGGCTATGATAAAAATCAACCTCCTAAACAAAAGTATACTCCTCCTATGTTTGTTAAAGGAGAGTCCTCAAACTCAAAAGGGAAAAGTACTTATCAAGATTTTTCTAAAAATTCAAAAACTTTTCAAAAACCTAGAAACAGCCATGTCAACTTTAATCAGAATCGAAATCCACTAGCTGAAAAGATAGTTGATTTACTCAAGGAGCTATTAAAATCTAACTCTATAGGTCATTCCTACAAATATACACAAAAGAAGACCAACTATGTTCCTAAACCCAAAACAGTTATGAAATGGGTTCCTAAAGTCACCTGCTTGGTTGCTCACACTGCTTTCAAAGCAACAAGTCATTCAAAGTGGTACCTAGACAGTGGATGCTCCAGGCATATGACAGGTGACAAAGCCTTATTCACCGATCTGAAAGATATGACTGATGGTTCAGTCACATTTGGTGATGGTAACAACTGCAAGATAATAGGCCAAGGTACGGCTCAACTTTTTAATCTTCCGGTGTTTAAAAATGTTTTATATGTTGAAGGCCTAAAGCACAACTTGCTTAGTATATCACAAATATGTGATAATAACCATAATGTTCGGTTTTCTAATCAAAGCTGTGAGATATTAAATAATAAGGGTTCTGTAATATTAACCGGACGTAGAACGTCTGAAAATTGCTATATTATTAGTGAATCCAGCTCATCTAATCAAACATGTTACATGGTCCATACAGACGAGACTGATTTATGGCACAAACGTCTTGGACATATACATTATCGAAATTTATATCGATTGAGCAAACGAGAACTTGTAAGAGGTTTACCCAAACTTGAAATTAGATAAAATATGTGGTGCGTGCCAGATAGGCAAACAAACAAAGAACTCACACAAAAGGTGAATTCAAATACCACATCAAGACCACTCGAACTTCTCCACATGGATCCGATAGGACCTACCAGAAGAAAGTCGAGGTGGGAAAAAGTACATCTTGGTAATAGTTGATGACTTTACCAGATTTACTTGGGTAGTCTTCTTAAGGGATAAATCAAACCCTTGAAGAAGTAAGAAAAGTTCTCAAAAGGATTCAAACTGAAAAATCCTCTCAAATTAGTAAAATTCGTAGTGATCATGGATCTGAATTTGAGAATAGCAATTTTGAGAAGTTCTGTACCGACCAAGGAATATTACATGAATTCTCTGCTCCCAAAACTCCACAACAAAATGGAATTGTAGAAAGGAAGAATAGGGTGCTTCAAGAAATGGCTAATGTCATGTTGAATAGCATGAAGCTCTCTAAAAATCTTTGGGTTGAAGCAGTCAACACAGCTTGCTATATTATTAACCGAGTCTACACAAAAAAGATAATAATAAGACGGCTTACGAATTGTGGTTCAATAAAAAGCCTACTGTTAAATACTTTCGAGTTTTTGGCAGCAAGTGCTATATTTTACGTGATCGTGAAAATTTGGGAAAGTTCGATACGAAGAGTGATGAAGGTATTTTTCTAGGATACTCTTTAAACAGTCGAGCTTATAGAGTCCTGAACAAAAGGACTGGTGTGATTCAAGAATCCATCAATGTTGTCATTGATGATCATTTAAACACACCAACTTCTAATTCAGATAATGATGAAGTACTAATCATTGATAAACCCGATACTTCATCAAATCAAACTGATTCTGAGTTGAGGACTGTTAAAGATCATCCAACCACACAAATTCTTGGAAACCCTCTCACCGGTGTTCGCACCCGTAGACAACTTGAGGATATATGTAATTATGTATGTTTTACATCCCAAATTGAACCATCTAACGTAAAAGAAGCGCTTACTGATGAGAACTGGATTGTTGCGATGCAAGATGAACTCAACCAATTCATAAGAAATGATGTTTGGTATCTCGTACCAAGACCTAAAGATAAACACATCATTGGAACAAAATGGATTTTCAAAAATAAGTCTGACGAATGTGGAAATATAATTAGAAACAAGGCTAGACTGGTGGTACAAGGTTATACTCAAATTGAAGGAATTGATTTCGATGAAACCTTTGCACCAGTAGCACGTCTTGAATCTATCAGACTATTTATATCCATTGCATGTTTTAGAAAGATAAAGATCTATCAGATGGATGTGAAAAGTGCTTTTCTAAATGGTGATTTACATGAAGAAGTCTATGTTGAACAGCCAATGGGATTTGAAGATTCCAAAAATATTGATCATGTATATCGGCTTAAAAAGGCACTTTATGGATTAAAACAAGCACCTAGGGCATGGTATGAGAAACTAACAAAATTTCTTTTATGTCATAAATTTCAAATGGGATCTGTTGATAAAACTCTGTTTGTTAAAAAACATAATGATCATATCTTAATGGTGTAGATTTATGTTGATGATATCATTTATGGATCAACTGTACTGACTTGACTACTGAGTTTGCAGTTTGATGAAATCACAGTTTGAAATGAGCATGGTTGGGGAATTGACTTATTTCCTTGGATTACAAGTAAAGCAACAATCAAGGAATATTCATTTCTCAATCTAAGTATGCCTTGAATCTAATCAAGAGATTTGGATTTGAGAATGGCAAGAATTTCGATACTCCTATGAGTACTACGAAACTATCAAAAGACTCTAATGGTAAAAATGTTGACTCAAAACTTTATCGGAGTATGATTGGTAGTTTGTTATATCTAGCTAGTAGACTGATATTTCTCTAAGTGTTGGTATTTGCGCAAGATATCAATCGATCCAAAAGAATCTCATTTGATTCAAGCGAATTATTAGATATGTCGCAAGTCTTGTAAATCTCGGTCTCTGGTATCCTCATGAAACCAATGTTCAATTAGTTGGGTACTGGATTGGTAATCTAGATGATAGAAAATCAACCGGTGGTGGTTGTTTTTTTATTGGAAATTGTCTAGTTTCCTGGTTTAGTAAGAAACAAAATTCTATATCACTTTCAACAGCTGAAGCTGAGTATATCGCAGCTGGTAATGCATGTACACACTTGTTTGGATGCAACGAATGCTAAGTGATTATGGAATTAAACAGATTCTATGTTATTACATTGTGATAATTCCAGTGCGATAAATATTTCAAAAAATCCTATTCAACATTCTCGTACTAAGCACATTGACATTAGATTTCATTATATAAGGGAATTAGTAGAAGAAAAAGTTATATCTCTAGAATATATTCCTACGAAGTTCAACGAGCTGACATTTTACAAAACCTCTTGATAAAAGCAAGTTCAAAAAGATGAAATTTGATCTTGGCATGTGCATTTTAAATTGATAATTTATGCCTTCTTGTATAATATTGTATATATTTGCTAGATTGTATTTCAATTTTTGTAAAAATTGCAAGAAAATTGAATTTTGGGGTTTATACGACCAATCGTGAGTATACACGACAATCGTACTACGACCGGTCGTAGATACCCACGACCAGTCGAGTTTCACTTCAAATGGTATCTATGTTATCTCAAATGGTACTCAGTTGTTTACCATCCTTAATCTGTCATTTCATTCTTCGATTTCGACTCCATCCTGGTCATAGTGACATTCCATTTGCATACTTTATGATGTATTGGCTACTCATATGTTAGTCGATATGCTGTTGATGAAGCACCTATCCATCATCGATCTTCAATAATACAAATATTAATAAGATGAAGTTGGATCCGCTTCATGAACAAGGTGGTGGTGTTGGTGGTGATCCTGAAGAAGCCGGTGTTGATATTAATATGGATGATATTTTTGAGGAACCTGGATTCGACTCGCTAATGATCCGATTTTGTACCATCGATGTTGATGCACGTCGAGTGCATTAGAAGGTAGAGTTGAGAATATTAATGTTAAGTTGGAGAACATGTCTGTTGCTCATGATTTGCAATTCAAATACATGCGCAAATACCTAAGGCGCTTGAACAAAGGCATGCACCAACTTGATCCTTCTATTCCTGCTCCATCTTCAAGTTCTAATTCTGACTAGTTTCTATGAGACTTTTGGTATGTAATAACTTTATTACTTTGCTCTTGTTTGATTGAGTTTGAGTTGGATTCTATGCTGGATATTTGTTCTTAATGTAATATTTATGCTGGATATCTGTGATGCTATCTTGAGTATCTCTGTGACTCTTTTGCTATACTCTATTTCCTCCTCATGTTTACTCTCATTCCTTTATTTAGTTCTCCTTTGTCATATTGTGACAAAAAGGGGGAGAATGGTTTATTGTTAATGTGATTGTGAGAGGAGTAGCATTGGTTATGTTACTCAGGGGGAGTGGGGTGACAAGAAGAATATATGTTTGATCTTGTTTCTTGTTGAATGTTGAAACTGGTTGAATGTTAAATGTTGATTTGCATGTATTAACCAGTTGTTTTACTTTTGTTTGGTTATGTGTTTTGTCACTAATTTGACAAAGGGGGAGATTGTAAGTGCTATACTTTATATCCCTGTTTGTTGTCAAATTTGTGATGCCAAAATCACTGTTATGTTATATATAACCTGCTTAAGTGAAGCTCTCTTAAGGATCAACATACATGAACAAGCTAAGCTCACATCAAGCAAAGCTCTCAAGTACAAGACTCAGGATCTTGAATGAAAGAACTGATCACAAGACAAGACTCTTGAATGCAAGAACTGCTCACACTCAAGCTGAAAAGAAAAAGAAAGTACAAGGCAAGACTCAAGCTGAACTCAAGACTCAAGCTGAAACTCACGCCACTTTCATGATTGAGCTACTTCAAGGTTTAGTCTACATCAAGACTTCAAGGCTCATTCTTCATGGTCTCTTGTTTCAATGTCCATACTTCATGATTGAGGTTTGTTTGACCATAGGATGACCTTAGAAGTAGGTCATTTCGGATACATAAGTCGAATGTTATTTTACATGTGATTAGTCTGTTCTTCTTCAGTCTTAGGTCTGCTTCGACTAGTCCTAGACTTGCTTCGACCGATCTAAGAAATTCCTGGATCGATCGTAAGTTTGTTACAAATTAGGATAAAATCTAGCCTTCGACTAGTCCGGAATCATTCGACCGATCGTAGGAGCAGTGTTTCGCATCTTCGACCGATCGTAGAATCTACGACTCGAAGTCCAACGGGTCTTTGCAGGTTCTTCGACCGATCGAAGGAAACCTACGACCGATCGTAGGTGACCTACGACCGATCGTAGGAGGGCTACGACGATCGTAGAACAGGTCAAAGCATATCCCGCGGATTTTTAAATATCTGTTAGAGCTTCGACTAGTCGTAGAGCACTCTAGACCAGCCGAAGACCTGATCTTTTCACTTATAAATAGAGCACGAATCTCAGAAGAAATCATCGATTTAATTATAGTATTCAAGCCAATCTTCGTCGAACTTTTGAGAGATAATTTTGTGCTCCATTTAAGCTAAGTGTGATTATTTAATATCTTCTTTCCTTAGCTTTATTTTAATTGATTTTGTTTCGTATATTCCAATCTGATTTGAAAAGAGGAATTGTTATTCCCTTTCTTTGGAATCAAAATCAATTAAGGCAAGCCCCTGTTTGGTTTAATTTAAAATCAATTAGAACTAGAACCATTGTAATCGAGTCTTGGACATTGAACTTGGACATTCAATCATCTACTTTGATTTGGTTCTACCGGTCGCTACAACGAAGAAGATATTCGTATTTTACATATTGTAAATTCCTTTCTATTATTTTGGTTTCTTTCAAGATTTGCGGAAAAATCTTGTTATATTGGTTATCCGAGGAAAGCCAGGAAAACTCGAAGTGGGGGTTTTTAATTGTGTAAGCCCACATACAAAGACACAATTGTAAGGGTTTTGGGTGAACTGGGAAAACCTATTTTTAGTGAACGCTAATATCCCTGTGTGAGGATATTAGGAGTGGAGTAGCTTTTTGTGTGGCTGTTGTATAACGGTGAACACACAGACGAACCACTATAAATCCTGTGAGTTGTGGTTGATTCATTTATACTTTTAATTGTTTTTATTCTTTTTGTGGGATGTATGTATGGTGGTGAATGTTGTAATTATTTCAAGCTTTGTGAGAATGTTGTAATAGCTTAGAATTTACTTTCTGCTATTCCTTTATAAGTTTGTTTTTCAATTTCATTTTGAAAGTTGTTCCAGCAAGGTTGCCCTGCCATTTTTATGGTGTATGGCTGTCCCTAGAACAATACATCTTTAATTACAAGTTATTTCAATTCGGTTCATATTTGTTTTTGTATTCCTCTTCGATTTGAGACTTGATACAAAGACCTTTCTAGAAATAAGGTTGTCCTACCATAAACTCTGTTTTTGGTGTAAGGTTGTCCTTAGAATAACGTTTGTATCAACCTCTCAAGATCTGAATTTTGAGGTTGTTTTTCTTTCTTGCATTATTATTTAATTTGGCTATCATTTTCTTTATTAGTCCGCTGTGATCAGTTTTTCTTTGGCATTGTCCTATTCACCCCCTCTAGGACATATAGCTTGGCCTTTTCAAGTGGTCTTTGCACAGACTTTGCTTTTTGGGATACTATCACCAAGACCCCACGTAGAGTTGACTATATCATTTAATTTAGTATAGAAGTCCATGAAAATTTTACTTTATTCCATACGTATCTCCTCAAATCGAGTGGTGAGGATTTGAAGTTTAGATTTCTTGACAATAGACGTACCTTTGTGTGTCATTTCTAGAATGTCCCAGGCTTGCTTTGCAGAATCACAAGATATAATTCTTTTGAATTCATCTGGTGATAGTGCGTAAGTGAATGCGTTTAAAGCCTTTGTATTGGCACTACTCTCACTTTTCTGAAGTGTGGGCCAAGAAAAGTAAGGTGCAACTCTCATAGATTTGGTTCCATCAGTGCCTAGAACTTCAGTGGTAGGAGGGGTCCATCTAGACAATGTGGCTTGCCATACGCTCTCATCAATGGACTTTAAAAAGATCCTCATTCTGGCTTTCCAATAGGCATAATTGGAGCCATCAAAAGGTGGAGGCCTAGTGATTGAGACGCTATCAAAATTTGACATCTTATAAGCTTAAATTGATTAGCTTAAGAACTGAATCCAAAAAAGAAGCTATTAGGCTCTGATACCACTTGAAAAGGCTGAGCTATATGTCCTAGACGGGGGGGGGGGTGAATAAGACTATGCCAATTTAAAAAATAAATGCAAAATTTAAAGAATAATAGCACAAATAAATAATAGAGAAGCACAAGTAAATAACAACCTCAAATGTACTAGTATTGAGAGGTTGGTACAACCTTAGTTCTAAGGACAACCTAACACCAAAAACTAAAGGCTTATGGCAGGACAACGTTACTAGAAGATTTGTAAGTATCAAAAACCTAAACCAATAAAGAAGTAAAGGACATAGTAAATAAAATAAACTAAGTTATTACAACATTCCCACAACTGCATAAAACAAACTACACCATTCACCATAAGTGCTGAAAATAAATTATAACATTCACACACATAAGCACATTCAATCATCTACCATAACACTAGAAATTATAGTGATTCGCTTATGTGTACACCAATTGTTAGAAAACAGCTACACAACTACTCCACTCCTAATATCCACTCCATCGGGATATTAACGTTCACTATAAATTTTTTTTTCCAAAGGTTCACCTTAAAACCTTCATAATTGTGTCTTTGATTGGGCTTACACAATTCCAAAAATCCCACACTCTGAGATTTTCTGGATCACCTCAGACAAAACCAAATAGAGATTTTTCTGGGACAACCTCAAAAACCAAAAAGAGATATACAAAATGTAAATGTACTTCTCTGGAAATTCTTCTTTGAAGAAGCCCAGTAGAATCGATCTGATGTAGACGAAGATGTTCAATGTCCAGTCTCACAGATGAAAAGGTTCTAGTTCTAAATAATTTTTAATTAAATCAACCTGGCTAGCTTGATTTGATTTTAATTTCAAGAAAGGAGAAAACTCAAATCACTTTTCAAAGTAAGATTGGAATAAAGATCTCAAAATCAAATAATAAAAGCTAATTAAAGAGAATATTAAATGAGCACAATATAGCTTAAAAATATTATAAACTTATCTCTTAGAGTGGTGTCTTGATTTCGCTTTAATGAATAAATAAACTCTGAAATTTGTGCTCAATTTATAGGTGAAAATGCTGTTCACTTGACTGGTCTAAGGGTTAGTTCGATTGGTCGAAGGACCAACAAATTTTCAAATTTTCTGAAGCGATAATTTAAGACCGTTACTCGACTGGTCGAGCACTGCACTCGACTGGTCAAGTGGGACCCAGAAATGTTGCTGGACTTTGAGTCGAGCCTGCATGACCGGTTGAGCACTATTCACTCGACTAGTCGAGCAGTCTTCAGGACTTGTCGAGAGCCCAACAAAAAATTCTAAAAATTAGCAACAAACCATGGACTAGTCGAGAAAACTCTTAGATTGGTCAAGCCAGTACTTGGACTAGTTGAACAAGGTCTAAGACTAATCGAGAAAAAGACCTATAAACATATGAAATGACCCATAAAGAATAAATAATGATTATGACACTATCTAGGGTCAATCTACGGTCATCCAAACCTGTTTGTGAGTAGGAACAAATGAAAAATCATTCGCTTTCGAATCTTGATATCTTGTGATACTTGAAGCTAGAGTTCAATCTCTTGAACTTGATCTTGAGTTACGCTTGAGTTCTTGAGTCTTTAGCGTAGGTTAGTTGAACTTTAACATGCTTCACTTCATCTTGAAGATCTAGGTAAGTTCGATGTAGACAACTTTAAAATGTATGAACCTGATTACTTCAACTCAAAGCATGATGCAAATACTAAATGGTTTGGCATAACAAAATTTGACAATACTACGGGTGCTAGATTTTCACAATAGCATTTGTAAGGATTTCATCGTTACACATCATCTCAATAAATTGGTGCACTGGTGAAGTTAATCCATTATAGAAAAAGCTTATTGTCTGCTAAATTTCATAGTCTTGAGGTGGACAAAAATTCATGAGATCTTTAACCTTTCCCAGCATTGGAAGAAATTTTCTTCCTCTTTCTAGGTGAAGTTCATGATTGCCTTCCTTAAAGTGTTAGTTTTATGAAACGAGAAAAACTTTTTGAGAAATTCTCGGGTCATCTTGGCCCATGTGTCGATAGATCGTGGCTTTAAGGAGTGCATTCACGTCTTAGGCTTCTCCTTTAGTGAAAAGGGGAACAATCTGAGTTGCACCGTGTCCTCAGACATCTTTGGAAAGTGTAATGTGGTGACTATCTCATCAAACTCTTTAATGTGCAAGCATGGACTTTCAGAGTCTAGTCCATGGAATTTAGGAAGGAGTTGTATCACTCTAGGTTTAACATCCATGTTTCCTGCATTAAGTGGAAACACCATGTAGGAAGGTGTACTCACTCCCACTAGTTGTAAATAATCTCACAAAGTACGAGGAAGGGGAGCATTATGCACCTCATTCTCATCTTGAACCTCCTTAACTAGAAGTTGAGGATGATTTGAAGCCATTACTTCAATTAACTGAGAGGATCTCAAGTGGTGTCTAATCCTTTGATGGATAGGCAACCCTTCAACTAATCATCCTTCACTCAAGAGATGTTGAGTGTTCTCACGAACCCACTTGGGCATGAAACAAGCACATTATTTAAACACCAAACAACTAAAACCTGGAAGAAAGAAAACTAAAGAAAATAAGAAATCTAGCAAAGAAAGAGAATTGGAAAGAGGTTACTGGATTGGAGTTGTTATGTTAAGATCCTACAAAATAAAAAACAATGTTAGTTTTTAAAAATAATTTCAGAAAAAAATCATAACCTAAAAAAAATAATAATAACCCTAATCTTAAACCTAACTCTAATACCAATTAATCTCAGAAAAACGTAGCCGTATGTAACGTCCCAAATTTTCACAGCCAGAATTTATACTCTTGCCTGAGGAAACCAGGTGTTAATAATGTATAAATTGGATGCTCTAACAATCACACCTTTTTTTTCACATCCAGATACATTCATGAAGGTAACATTCATGACAAAAAAAATTGACAATAAAATCAACTGTATTGATTATTTTATCAGAGTAAAGGAATTCAGTAAATAATCATTTGCCCTCTCAATAGGAGCTTATTACATTTATCGAGTTTGCAGCGGAAGTATAAAACTAATTCATAAAACTATCTTCTTATTCTTTCAGTATAATCTTCCATAGGGAAGTGGTCCTCTAAGTCTTCAATTTGTATGTCACTTGCATCATCTGTACAGTTGGAGAGGGTCAATTCCCTACTCATAGTAATGGTTATCCTTTAAGAATAACAATAATTCAAGGAATTCAGTAAATAATTCAAGATCAAGTGAATCATGCCACATGCAATAGTGAGTACTATGGTTTCCACTATTGAAACCTTTCTAGGCCTGACGGTGATGTTTAGTTATCGTCCAACTTGTTTATAAGATCATATAGACATACATGAAGGGAAATATCCTACTATGACTACCCACAACCTTTCTTCAACCGATGGACCCCAAAATCAACGGTTAAGGGGCCCATCTATCAATTGGGTCACTTTTATGATGATCTAAGGGATGAAATTCAATATGCATGGTTAATTTATGATACGTAGGCAAGGTATAAAGTTTCACGTCAAATGGATCATGCGAACCATGTGGAATTCAGGGGTCTAGGTTAGTGGAATTTTCGTAATTATTTTTGATCTAAGAGTTTGGTGAGATCTAATGGTTTTATGCCTATTTTTAAACAATTCTTACAAAAGAACTTACATCAGATCTTGATAGGTAAGGGTTATTCATCAATTGAAGTGCACATATATTGAACCATATGATAAACGGTCGGATGACTTGATTTGTGAGTGGAGACTATTCTAAATGGTTAGATTCGTGTTGGGAATTGGATGTAAGGTTAGGATAGTTAGACTGGTATAGTACACGTGCACATATTAAGTCGAACTTCTTGGTAACACTCAAGAACTTTCAATACTCAGGTATTGAAAAGTTTAAGGGGTTACAATCTACCCCCCTTAAACATAATTTCACCCCTAAAATTTAGTCCTTCTATTATACACGCCATTTTCCCAAGCCTTCAAGGATTCCCTACTTCCTGTGTTCGAGTTAATATGAATAGATGGTTGTAGTGGATTTGCGCTTGATACACAAATCTTTTGCTTGGGCAGTACAGAGGATCCACTAGTATCAATTTATAATCAAGTTAAATCTTGATCCTTTGCTTGATCAGGGCATTGAGACATTTGAGATTTTCTAGGACTTAGAATTCGAGTTAAACCGTGCAAATTTCGCGTAAACATGGTTCCATCAGTCCATAATCTTGATTGCTCTAAACTCATGGGAAATATCACGAAATCTTATTTCTTGTAAGGAACAATTCTACATGGCCCATTAAGCTTTCATTGCGTAATCTGATTACCTGATACTCTACCCGAAATTACCTCTATCATCCTTATTGATTCATTATGCTTAAGTTTCCAAGGTAATACTCGTAAGGGGTGTGTGTGTGTGTGTGTGTGTGTGTGTGTGTGTGTGTGTGTGTGTGTGTGTGTCTAGGTGGGCATATAATTGGCTACACGAATCAGAACACTACAAGTTACCCCCCTTAAGCAAAAATCTCTACCCTAAGATTTGGTATTGGATTAACTCACTTATGCTTCACCTAATTATTGTTTCGTTGTTGGAATTTGAACCCAGGTCGCCTGGGTGAAAGCTAGATATCTTAACCGGACTAGACGACAATGGAGTTGAAATTTTAAAGGAAGATTAATGGAGACCCAAGTGATCTATTGGAAAATTTTTAGAATTACCGGACGTGCCTTCTATCTACAATTAGAGGAGGCTTTGCAACATGTTAAAATTGTAAGTTCTGGAATCATTAGGGAAGTCTCTATTCCTATAAGGAAAGCTTGTTCTTCCTGATGCCTGATGATGATCCTATCTAAGGATGACTTTTAATTCAAGACAAGTTTTATTCTGAATTTTGAAACATTTATTATAGGGGTACTTAGGTTCATGGTTTCTAGATTTCATGTCACCTTAATATTTCTAATGGGGAGCCTGAATATGGGTTTCAAATTTCTCAAATCCCTAGTTCCTTTGGGAATTCAATTGAGTGTATGTATCTAATTCATTATATATCCTAATCGTGTAAATTTTATGGTGGTCCACTCCCTCAGGCCCAGTTAATCTCATTCTTATGCTCTGATACCAACTATAACGCCCCGAATTTTCACGGCTAGAGTTTATACTTGTGCCTGAGGAAACTAGGTGTTAATAATGTAAAAAATTGGATGCTCTAAAAATTGCACCTTATTATTATTTGTTTTCACATCCAGATACATTCATGAAGGTAACATTCATAAGAATAAAATCAACTGTATTAATTATTTCATTAGAGTAAAGGAATTCAGTAAATAATCAAATGCCCCCCTCTTAATGGGAGCTTATTACATTTATCGAGTTTGAAGCGGAAGTATAAAATTATCTTCTTATTCTTTTAGTATAATCTTCCATAGAGAAGTAGTCCTCTAAGTCTTCAATCTGTACGTCACCTGCATCATCTGTATGGTTGGAGAGGGTCAACGCCCTACTTATAGTGATGGTTATCCTTTAAGATTAACAATAATTCAAGAGATTTATAAAAGTAAATGTAAGGGTTCTGATATGTTACGTACTCTACCACTATGAGAGATATTAGTATGTGCAAATAATCTACATGAATGTATGCCTAGTTGTTGAGACTTAAATATTTCATATTTTCCCCCATTATATCTTGTTTTTATGAACATGATAATGCTTAATGGTTTATTTTATACATGTTTTTATTGCAAGGTGAATTTGAGAGCTTAGATTGAAAAAAATGTTAAAAGCATGGATTGATGCTCAAGAATCACCAAGCAAAAGATTGGATCTTAAAAGACCAAGTATGAAGAATTCACATGCCAAAGATCCAAGAAAACCAAGTGAGGAATGAAGAGAATCGAAGTTTTAAAGAGAATCATGTTAATGTGATGGGTATCGTCTTCATCCTCTATCTGTTTGGTAATATTAAAAAAGATATTGAGCTCTAATGTCATATTTCCAAGGAGAGATTCATAATTCCATTCCTACAATTAATGATGACATTTATGTAGCAAGGAATGGACGACCAAGAATGACGGGTATCTGAGTGCTCACATCCACAATGGGTTGAGTATCCAGAACAATAAAATCTAACGGATAGTAGAATTTATCAACCTGGATCAACACATCCTCAATCATTCCTCTCGGTACATGGACTGATCGATCAGCAAGTTATAATGTGGTTCGGGTGGATTTTAATTCACCTAGACCCAATTGTTCATAAATCGAGAATGGGATCAAATTAATACTCACCCCCAAGTCAAGAAGTGCATGCTCAATCCATTGGTTCCTAATTATACATGTGATGGTTGGGCTACCGGGATCTTTGTATTTTTGTGGCACATCTTAAGGATGACACTCACTTTTTCTGTCAAAAAGATTTTCTTTTGAGTGTTTTGCCGCATTTTGGTTGTACAAAGATCTTTCAGAAATTTAGCATATGAAGGGATTTGTTTAACGACATGCAGTAAAGGGATATTGACCTTCACTTGATCAAGCACCTCTAGAATATCCTGAGAGTTAGATAGAGGTTTTGGTGCAATCAACCGTTGGGGGAATGGCGCAATCGGCTTGTTTTGAGATTCCAGTTCCATCTCATGTGGGATGTTGCTAAGTCCATCATTCTTAACTTTTTCCGAGTCCTTAGGCTTTTCAGCCCTCGTCAGAATGATTTTGTTAATTGTCTTTCCACTTCTAAGAGTGGTGATAGACTTAGCTTGTTCCACATGTTGATTGGAAGAGCTTGGGTCACTGATTTCACATTATGGTTTTGGATTAGGGAGAAGTTGGGCTGGAAAAGTCTCTTTCCCCCCAGTCGCTAAGAGTGAATCAATCCTTTGAATTGATGATACAAACATTCTCATTATTGTTTTGAGATCTTAGAATGCTTGCATTATGTTCTAGTTGAAGAGCTCTTGGTTTTGCATGAATTTTTGAAATGGATCCTCATGATGAACTGGATCCTCTTGATGCAAACATTCCCATTATTATATACCCGGTGTACCATAGTTTCAGTTTGTAGTCGATCCTAGAGGTGAGCAGCTCTCTTGCCTTATGTCATGTGCTGTAGAGGATCCAGTTGTCTTGAGGATCGACCAGCTGCCGGTCGTTTGTGATTTTTTAGATGTGTTTCAGGAGATTACGGGGTTGCCACCTCGTTGGCATACTAAGTTCCAAATTAATCTCGTGCCCGATACTGCACCTATTTCAAAGGCCCCGTATCGTATGGCACCATTGAAGTTACCGGAGCTGTAAAAGCAGGTGGATGAGTTGCGAGAATTGGGCTTTATTCGTCCGATCAATTCACCGTGGGGAGCGCCGTTACTCTTCGTGAAGAAGAAGGATGCTTGTCGAGGCTTTGCCTGGATTACTATGAGATCAACAAGGTCACAATTAAGAATAAGTACCTGCTTCAAAGGATTGATGATTTGTTTCACCAGCTGTAAGAGGCACTATCTTTTCAAAGATAGACCTGCGGTCTGGTTATCACCAGGTTCGTGTCCGGGAGGATGATATCCCGAAGATAGCATTTTGGACGCGCTATGGTCATTTTGAGTTTCAGGTCATGTCCTTCGGACTGACCAATGCACCCATAGTGTTTATGTAGCTGATGAATGAGGTCTTTCGTCTATATCTTGATCAGTTTTTTATAATATTCATCAATGACATCCTGATATATTTGAAGACTTGGGAGGAGCATGAGCAGCATTTGGAGATCACCCTGTAGACCCTCCGTGCACACCAGCTTCATGCGGAGCTGGAGAAGTACGAGTTCTGGCAGGAGGTGGTGAAGTTCCTCGATCACGTGGTGACGAGGCAGGGCATAGCAGTAGACCCTTCAAAGATCGATGCCTTGCATCAGTGGGTCCAACCAACAAATGCGTCTGAGTTCTGTAGTTTCCTTGGGTTAGTGGGCTACTATCAACATTTCATTGAGGGATTCTCTCGTATTGCAGCCCCGTTGACCAGGTTGACCTAGAAGGGTGCTGAGTTCATTTAGAGTGACGCATGTGAGTGAGCATTTATAGAACTAAAGGAAAGTCTTACGTTCGCACCAGTCCTCACTCTTCCCTCTGGGATGAAGGATTCGTGGTTTTTACAAATGCTTTGACTGTTAGGTTGGGTGCTGTCCTAATGCAGCACGGGAAGCCTATGTTCTTTGTGTCTCGCCAGCTCAAGGTTTATAAGTAGAACTACCCCACACATGACACGGAGTTGGCTGTAGTTGTCTTTGTACTGAAAGTGTGGAGGCACTACCTTTATGGGGTTATGTTCGAGCTCTTCTCTGACTATAAGAGCTTGAAGTATCTCTTATCACAGTCTAAGTTAAACATGAGATAGAGGTGATGGATGGAGCTCCTGAAGGACTATGATTTTGATCTTCAATACCACTCGGCAAGGCTAATGTGGTGGTGGATGCCCTTAGCCGTCAACCATGGGGCCTGGTGGCACACATGATGGTCGAAGAGTGGAGGATGCTTGAGGATGTTGTTAAGCATGACTTCAAGTTGAGTCTATAGTCTTCTATCGTTCAGTTATCGAGCTTGTTGATTCAACCCTCTCTTGTTAAAAGGGTGATCGAAGCTCAGCAGAGACCATACATTGTAGGATTACCGAGTAGAGGCCGCGTTTGATGGTCAATCGGATTGGCAGGTTGGGTCCGATGGTGGACTACGTTTTTAGGGCCGGTCGTGTGTTCCAGATATTCTAGAGTTGTGCATAGATCTTATAACCAAGGCACATTAATCGAGGTTTACTATCCACCCCGACTCTACTAAGATGTATCGCGATATGAGGAGGCACTATGTTTGGGCAGGGATGAAGCCCTAGATTACTAGTTTTGTGGTCAAATGTGACACCTGCTAGCGTGTTCAGGCTAATCATCAGAGGCCTTCAAGTCCTTTGCGGTCGTTGAGCGTCCCTTTATGGAAGTGGGAGGATGCGACCATGGACTTTATCATGGGCTTGTTGAGGACTCAGCACAATCATGACGCCATCTGGGTTGTCATTGATCGTCTGACGAAGTCGACACACTTTCTTGCGATTCATACAACCTGTCCTTTGGACCATCTTATTGGATTGTTCATTGATGGGATTGTGAGACTACACAGTGTTCTAATTTCGATAGTTTCTGACCAAGATTCAAGATTCACGTCTTAGTTTTGGAGGAGTTTCTAAAAGGCGATGGGGCCTGCCTTGAAGTTTAGCACCTAGTATCATCCGCAGACCGATGGGCAGACTGAAAGGGTCAATCAGATCCTTGAGGATATGCTTTAGTCTTGCGTGATGGATTTCTTGGGTAGCTTGGATGATCACCTGTGTTTGGCTGAATTTGCATATAATAACAACTATTAGGCGACTATTGGCATGACTCCCTTCGAGGCATTATATGACAGGCCTTGCAGATCCCCAAGTTGTTGGACCGAGGTTAGAGGGTGTCATCTCTAAGGTCCCGAGCTTATGCAGAGGACATCAGAGGCCATCGATATCATTGGGCAGAGGATGCGCACAGCTCAGAGTCGACAGAAGTGTTTTGCAAATCGTCGGCGTCGTCCCTTGGAGTTTTTCGTTGAGGACCATGTGTATTTCAAGGTCTCACCCATGAAGAGTGTAGTTCATTTTAGAGTGAAGGGGGAACTTGCCTGGAGGTTCATTGGACCTTTCGAGATCGCCAGGCGCATTGGCCCCGTAGTTTATCGGTTTTCCTCGCCACTTCAGTTGTCTGGCGTCCATAACGTCTTCCATGTTTCTATGTTGTGAAAGTGTGAGTCAGACGTTGTTCCCGTGATAGATTGGCAGCCTTTAGAGGTTCGTGAGGATGCTTCTTATGTTGAGTAGCTAGTTCGTATCCTTGATCGAAAGGAGCAAGTCCTGCGGACCAAGGTCATCCCCTTGGTGAAGGTTCAGTGGGGTCATCATAGTGTGGATGAGGCATCTTGGGAGCGAGAGGCTGAGATTCAAGAGTGTTATCCCCATCTCTTTGATGTTTGATTATATTTGTATGTTGTGTTTCTGATTATATATATGGTGATATGATTTCCCTTCCTTTGTGAGCTTTGTCTAATTTGGGTTGTAGCATAAATTTTGAGGATGAAATTTTCTGTTAGGAGGGGAGAGTTGTAAGACTTGTAACCTTATGAGAACTTCCATATACTTCTACCTAAACAACAACATGTTCCCAACGGACTAGATCGATGAGTTTTGATCGTTACCCTACTTTTGTACCATGATACCCCGAGACTTGTACCTTAGCGATCACATGGGCGGTACGATTCCAATGCCACGTGGCACGCTACATTTTGACCCTTAGATTAGAAGTTACAATTTTGGTACAATCTGAGATGGGCCATGCAATGCACGGGGGCCCCACTTATACAAATCCACATGTTGTCAAATCAATCAATCCATCAATCCATCCATAAATCAAGCTATCCATCACTCATGTCACTCTCTCCCTATTAGTCAAACAAACCCATGCCATTCTCATGCAACCCATACCCCTACCTATACTAGCCATCATTCTCTTATTCTTTCTCTCCCCATTTTACCCCTCCATCTTCCCCTTATTCCCTCCTTATCCTAAAATCTCTACCACAAAGACTCCCTAACTCCCTCTCATTTTTACTATTTCCTAGCAAGAGTAGAGAGTGATTAAGAGAGAGAGAAAAATATTAGAAAGATTAGGGAGAAATTAAGAGAGAAAGAGAGAAAAGAAAGAAAGATTAAGGAGAGATTAAGAGAAAAGAAAGAGAGCTTGTGAGTGTATTAGAAAATATCAAGAGAGTAAGAGTAAGAAAATAGAGAAAAGAGTGAGATTAAAGAAGATTAGGGGTGAAGAGGAGCTTGGTGGGCCATCCGATCATCGATCCGAGATGATCCAACTGTCCATCCTTCTAAGTGAGTGCATGGGAGGGTCAAAACCCTCCCCTTCTTTGTAATTGCTCTATTTTGGTGGGCCCATAAGGGTGAGACCCACCTTGATCATGTATTGAGTATGTGGTTGTTTCAACCAAAAATGAAATGCATTTGATTTGGGAGAATTATCTTACTTAATAATAATAAAAGAACAGATAGAGAGAATAATCATCAAATTTATTCATTATGAGTTCATTACATCCTTTTGATCCTTTGATTTTAGGATATAATTCTCATTACAAAATACAAGTATTGAAATAGATTCAAATATGAATTTCGACAGTATTCTGGCTCATGTCATTCATATCTCCATCTGAGATGAGTTGTGCAGATCTTCCTTGCACTTCTTCCTTCATTAATATAATAAAAGGAAATGCCAGGACCCTTTGAAATATTTGCAATGACTTAGAAAACTCCTGAAAAAATCAACATGCCATCGCTTTATAGAGCACCTGCGTGGCCGAGGAGTTGCATGGGCCCGCGCAACTCATGAAGAGTAGCGCAGTCCGCCCTCCACTTTCTCTCTCTCTCTCTCCCTTCCAGTACCTGTCAGAGGCACTGGTCTTTGGAAATCACCACCTACAAATGAGGGGGTAGGGGGGTATTTATAGGCCTTCACACGTGTGGGTCCTCGAATCCCGAGCTGTGGACCCCACTTCGTATCTTCTATCCAACTATTCTCTGAAAAGAGTAGCGCAGATCCGCGCACCCATGATGAGTTGTGCGGGTCTGCGTAACTCATGCTCCTAGTGCAACTTGGTTCCCGCGCAACTCATGGGCCATGCACCTTATGAGCCGCGCAACTCATGGACTGCACACCTCTCTTCTTTCATCTTCTTCTTCAGCTTTTAAGTTTTCTCTTAATTCTTTCTTTATCCAAATTTCATATTCCAACAGATGCCCCCTTGATCTAAGATTTGACCGTTCATCAAGTCAAAATGAAGGATCAAAATTATTTCCCCCTTATATTGAGTTGTGCGGATCCGCGCAACTCACATTCGACACTCAGAACAACTATAAATATCAAGCTTCCACTCATTCTTCCACTTCAGAATTTCTTTTCTCCAGCCTCGGGTCTTGTTTCCGCACAACCCAAAGTCCGCGTAACTCACGTCCCGCACAACTTGGGTCCCGTGCAACTTGAGACATGCACAACTCGGGTCCCGCGCAAGTCTCCGGCACTTGGTGTAATTCCAAGTGTTCTAAAGCTTTGCTCAAATTTCTTCTTGGCCCTAAGTTTTCTCTTTTCTTCTCAAAACCTTGTTCTTAACTTAACAACCTCTATTTCTTAATGATGAGACATTCAAAAGCTTCATCTTCAAGAAGAAGAGGTTCTTCATTTTCTTTAGCACTCGAACAGTCCTCTCACCATACTTGGGATTGTGTAGAAATCAATGAGGAAGTACTAGAGCTTCACCCCTTTTCTATAGGTGAAACCATCACTATCCCTATAAATTTATGATGTCATTGGTCAATCCTGAGGGAACCAAGGATTTTGGAAGGTCGTGTAGAAGGGAAGGACTCATGTCAAAAGGTTGGCAAGATATATAAAATGTGATTTTTATGTACTTGTCATAATCCTCATCAGCCTTTCCCAACTCATTTCTTTGAAACTGCTCGACAACATTTCCTCAATTGTCATGTTCCTTAGAGAACAAATGATTTTCTGGCTGAGGGTCTTCTATCTCCTCAAAATTTCTATAGTGCCTGAGCCCGAAACGTTGTTCGAAAACATACTGCCACTCTGGAACAGGTTAACCTTCTTGATGCTATCATAGCCACATCAGAACATTTCTATGGAGATGAAGCTATCTTCAGGGGTTTTCTCGATCACTAGTCCCCAATCACTAACTCATTTCATCTCCCTTTAGGTGAGATGAGCATTACTCTTTGGGATCTTTTCCGTATAGCAAGTCTCCCCATCATGTGCAACATCTTTGACGCTTATATCCCTTCAAACGAAGAACTTTCTCTTGCCTCTGTGGAAAATGGCAAATCTGAGATTTCAAAGACCACTCTCGAACGAATTGGCCAACTTCCCACAGCCTGAACACATTGCTTCCCTTGAATGGCTAGCTCATTTTTCTTGAAAACTACAATATGTTTCTTTTCTTTTACTCTTTCCTTCTCAGGTCTTTCAGGTCTTAATTTTTCTTCTAAATAATCATATTATTTTTCTTTGCTAGCTTTGCAGGTCATAATCATCGAGACCTCAAGACCATTCGTGAGAACATTATAATCACCACTGAATACAGCCGCTCTTGCGAATTAGCTGCTTTTTTAGCTTATTCACTAAGCTTAGTGATATTTCCTGACTCGGAACAGATGGACGTCATCGAACCATCTCTCTTTATAGCCGCAGGTGCGATGACAAAGGGTCATAAATATTCATTAGCTGCTTCAGTTCTATACTCTGTATATCGTGCTTTTGGGGACATAGTTTCCGGCCTCGTAGATTCAACAATCAAATCTTTCTCAGTTTGTACTCCCTGGCATTTTTTCATAGGTTGGCTAGGAGTGTATTTCCCCTGGACCTTTGATGACTCAAAAAGAGCATATTCAGATCCTCAGCGGCGCCCTCTTCAACATTATCAGCTAAGGAAGATGATTGAGAAATCGAATGGTTGGGTTACTCGAAAGATAGAGGATGGTGACCCCATTAACTTTCATTAATTTCCATTCACCAGTCATCTGGAAGGTATAGAAGTTGTTAATGACAATTCTATTTCTTATGGCGAACATTCATTCCTTGTTTCCATTAGATCTAGTACTCTTCCATTGAGAGAGGGTAGTACATTCTGGCACGAACCATATTATCCGAGTAGGTTTGCTCGTCAATTCAGATTTGACCAGACTATGCCAGAGACCTGTGACATTGTCACGAGATCCATGAGGAGTGTGGTATCGGGCCATATAATTGGGCCTTGATATGGAGGCAGCTCTTAAATGTCAATATTGGATCTCATTTTATAATTCCTGGCTATAACTATCCAGTCCATACTTCTTATCCCCGGATGCGTTGGTGGGCTCATTAATAATACTTGGTATGCAGATATTATCCAGCCAATCATGCTATATATATTCCTCCACCACAGCTACGGAGTTATCAGGAAGACCAAGGCATAGGTTATTATGAAGAAACCAACCATGCCCCCTATCCAGGTCAGTATAGTGTCAAAATTTTTTCAGAACATGAAGCGAAGCCCACTAATACCCTTGAAGGATGGATAGCTTTTGGTGTCCTTTTGAGGAATTCGGAAAATGTATTCAGTTCATAGGGCCTTTCAAAGGATAATGACGATTCTTCACGATTTCATCCTCCATCGCCTTTAAGGATCTTACAAGACAGTTTATCTTCGTTGTAAAGACCTCATAGCTTTTATTATAAAGGTAAACATATCATAGTTAAATGATAGATATTTCAGAAGGCTGAACTTTTGAATAAATACCGTAAACTTTTTAATTTTCTTGACATTGCTATAATTAAAAGAGGAGGTACAATGTCTTGTATTTCTTGCAGTAATTTCATGACAATGCATTTTGTATGAGGTGAATGAACGCATGCATTTGTGAAGTTATATATTGGCTTGAAATTTATAATCATATCAGCTTCTGGAAGCATTTTCTAATAAGTGCATGCTAACATAGTAATAATCTATATTCAATTGTTAGCGTAGCATCGCCTATATGGTATTTTAAATGGGTGGAGCCAAATTTCAGTTTTAGTTAGTTTCACACATAGTTTAAGCTCATAAGTAGTTGGAGCAACCAGAGTTTTTAGACTCATAAGTAGTTGGAGTTGGGTCTTTTGTGAATGGCCTTTATAACTCTTTAGAGTTCACAGGTCTTTTCACGGCCAAGGAGTTCACAAACCACGATCCATCAGATGGGCCCAGTGAAGCTACCGGGGCAGTGAACTTGGTGGGTTTTACGCACAGGGTTGGCCACAGTAACACTCTAGAGTTCATGGGGCGTGTAAGGCTACCTTTGGCTACCAAATCCAGGGCTGCCAGTCCATCAATGAGGGGTCATCTTGCTTTAGAGACCTGTCCCTATGCGTTACTACTGAAATCAAGCTAGGGATCTGGGGAGTTGTCTTACTTCAGAGACTCACTTTTTCTTCACCTGCCAAGTTAGACCCATTCATAAGAGGGCGTTTTCTTACCAGCCCTCGTGACGCTGATAAAAACAGTATAGACGACATAGGTCTTACGTGATTGCTTCATCAACTGCCCGCATGGGTGCACATGATGCTCTTTATGGCTTTTAAGGGCCATAGGCTTCTCATTGCTACTTGCATGATTCCATTGCACCGCCATCACCAATGATGATAAGTCTTATGAGTTGTACGCTTTATAAGCTCAGCTCTATTGCTATAAATGATAGATCACCATCGTTGTCTACCATAATATTTATACGTGGTTAGCTTTGCGAGCCTATTCCACTGCCATAAATAATAGATTGCCATATTCCGATGATATTTATATGCAACTAGCTTTATAGTCCCTCTTAAAGGTAATAAATCAAAATTGATATATCGCCCTTTACCGATGATATGAAACAAAATTTTATAGTTAGAATAGTGTATCAGCTTGGCGATATTTCAATTTTGATAAATTTGGATAATAAAATAGCCTTTGTGTCAACGATATGGAAACGGCGATGACGACTTTTGACGATTTGACGGTAATCACTGGTGTTTTTCATTTGGCGATAATCATTGGTGATGATCATTGGTGATAATCGTTAGGGATAACCTCGGTGATAATCATTCGCGCTTTAACTTGAGAAGTCTGAAAATCTGCGTTTTTATTAATTGTGCAGAAAAGAATACAGAAGGTTGCTTTTTGAGGCTCTTTCATCATTCTGCTGGTCTTGCCCCCTTTTGATTGAGAAGTATTATGTTGTGAATCTTTTGAATCAAAATTTTGTGCATATTCAGGGGCGATCTATTTTTATAAAGCGAGCATTGACTGGTATACTTATGCCCTGACTATCTTGATCTACCACCCGATAGGCTTCATTAGAGTACACTTTGGATATTATATATGGACCATTCCATTTGGGATCAATTTTGACCCCTATTCTACGGGTGACCATGATCAGCCTTTTCAACATTAACACCATGTCACCTTTTTTGAAGGACCGATGCGTGGTTTTCTTATCAAAAGCAGCGGCGATTCTTACATGATATAATTGTAATCGCTGTTAGGCTGCTAGTCATTTTTAATCAAGCAAATCCAATTCCTCTAACCTTATTTTGGCATTTTCATCGTCTATTATTGATTGATGCACTGCTACTCTGAGCGACGCAACTTGCATTTCAATGGAGATAACCGCTTCAACCCCATAAACCAAAGAATATGGTGTAGCTTTCGTAGCAGTACAATGAGTAGTTCGATAGACCCATAGAGCTTCTTGCAATTTTTCGTCCCAATCGCGCTTGTTCCTCATGACCGTTTTCTTCAAAATCTTCACGATTATCTTATTAAATGCTTCGGCTAACCCATTGGCTGGCGGATAGTAAGGTGTCGAAAATGAATGCTGGATATCAAACTTTCAGCATAACTTCTCCATACCTTTGTTTTTGAATGGCATTCCGTTGTCAGTGATGATCCTTCATGGGATACCATGGCGGTATATTATTACACGTTGTATGAAGTTTATGACGTCCTTTTCTTTAACATTTCTTAGTGCGATAGCTTCGGTCCACTTCGAGAAATAGTCTATCACCGCTAGAATGTATTGTTTCCCTTTAGATGATGGTGGATTTATAGGGTCGATAACATCCAGCCCCCAGGTTGTAAAGGGCCAAGAAGTTACCAATTGATGAAGATCTTCAGGGGGCACATGTATGACGTTGCCATGTATTTGACATTCATGATATCGCTTCACATATTGAATCGCATCTTTGAACATCGTAGGCCAGTAGTACCCCATCCGATGTATCCATTGGAACAAATTCAAGCCTGCATGATGAGCCCCACAGTCACCCGAATGAGCTTCTCATAATATTTGATTTACTTCTTTCACATTCAAACATCTCAACAATACCTCATTATATGACTTCCTGTAAAGCTCTTCATAGCATAAAATGAATTTCTTCACTCTTTGTTCTATTTGCAGCTTCTGTGCAGGGTCTTCTGGCAATATATCATATTTGAGATAGTCTACAAAAGGTTGACGCCTTGTGATCTCCAAACATGACACGGGAAGTGCTTTAGAGATTTCGTCGGCATTTTCGGCTAACGGTATGTAAGAATCTTCTTTCTTCAATTGTTATCTAAAGAAGACTTCGATTAGGACAGGATAAGGCTGTAGCCAAGCTAGCTAAAGCATCTACCTTTGCATTTTTTGATCACGGTATATGCTTGATTTTGACGTCTTGAAACTGCTCCAAACATTGTTGCACTCGTCAATAATACGGTAGAGTTCTTGCTTTCTTATTTCAAATTCAGTCTAAAGCTGATTTATTACCAACTTAGAATCGCTGAAAATTCGTAGTGCTTTTATTTTAATCTCTTTGGCTATTTCGATTCCTATAATGAGAGCTTGATACTCAACTTCATTATTGGTATATGCAGTCCCTAATGTAAAAGAATATGGCAATAAGTCACACTGAGCACTGATGAATATCACTTCGGCACCCATTCTTGAAGTCTTAGAAGCCCCATTGAAGTACATCTGCCATACATTAGGTGATTCTATCATCATTACCTGTTTATCTAGAAAATCATCACTGATTGCATCATTATCCAGCACGGGGTGAGTTGCTAAGAAATCTGCCACTGCTTGTCCCTTCACTGGTTTTGCTGATTTGTAAGTGCGGCCCCAACTGTAACAGTGAGTGCAGACTAACTTCAGATGATGTTGCATGTAATGACCTCTATACTATAGAGGCAGGGTAGGTGACCCACTGATACGCCAGTCTAAACCGAGCAGGAGTACACGAGCTCCCTTCTACGTGACTTTAGGCCGCTCGATCCCCCATGTTTCCAGGGTGATCTTGATCTGACGGCAGTGGAGCGATGGAGATCGGAGGTAGAGAAGATCTTCGACATGATGAGATGTATGACACATCTGTAGGTCCCTTTGGCAGTATTCCTTCTGTAGGGTGAGGCCGAGCATTGGTGGGCGTCGGTTACCTAAGTAGTAGGAACTGATTTTGAGTGGACATAGGAGGACTTTGTAGACCTACTCGACCAGAAGTTCTTTCCCAAGCATGTTCGACAGCATCGTGAGTTAGAGTTCAAGACTCTGGTCTAGGGAGACATGACCATGTCTTAGTACGAGGCTCGATTCGTTGAGCTATCTAGATTCGCGCCATTTCTTGTGGATGAGGAGGGGCGGAGGGCCTGCCTTTTTTAGGGCGGCTTGTGTCTTAGCCTTCAGAGTTGTGGCACTGGACACAAGCTCTCGTCATTTTAGGAGGTTGTAAAGCGGGCCTAGATTATGAGGTAGAGTGGACCGATGCGCAGCGGATCCGTAATCAGGGAGGAGACCGGAAGAGGAAGGCCCCCTCTGGTAGCTCCCAGCAGCAGTAGCTTCAACCACCGTAGAGGTGTACGACTAGTCTATCCTTTCAAGTACCAGCACCACCACCATAGAGACAGTTCTTAGGTGTTTGTTACAGATGTGGTGGGACGGAACATCGTAGGAATGAGTGCCCCTACCCACAACAGCAGCCGAGAGTGCCTCATCAGCCTCTATAACTGCAGCAACAACAGCAGTATCCATTGCCGAGACCCCAGTAGCAGTAGCGGCAGCCATATCAATCACTGAGACCTACCCTACAATAGCAGAGGCAACAGTATAAGAGGCCACAGTAGCAGCAGCAGCAGTGACGACAATAGAGGGGACATGTACCTCCCCATCAGGCCCAGGGTAGGTTTTATGCAGCCCAGAAGGATCCTCAGGCATCAGGAGGAGTCGTCGAGGGTACACTCCTTATTTCCTTATGTATAGCACATGTCTTGTCTGATTCTGGTGCATCTCATTCATTTGTTTCTGAGTTTTTTGGCCGATCATCTGGTTTACCACTAGAGTCTGTGCGTAAAGGTTTGTCAGTGTCGACGCCCTTAGCGAAGACTGTAGTATTAGGTTGGCTTTGCTCATCTTGCCCTGTTCTGGTAGGGGAGACCTTTTTGCCGGCTGACTTGTTTGCCTTGTCAATGTCTAAGTTTAATGTTATCCTGGGCATGGATTGGTTTACCGAGTACCATGCCATATTGGACTGCTCCACGAGGATAGTCACATTTTGTATACTCGGTGTACAGCAGTTTCAATTTGTAGCCGATCCCAAAGGTGAGCAACTCTCTTGCCTTATGTCATGTGTTGTAGAGGAGCCAGTTGTCTTAAGCATTGACCAGTCGTTTGTGATTTTTTAGATGTGTTTTAGGAGATTCCGAGGTTGTCACCTCATCGGCATACTGAGTTCCAAATTAATATCATGCTCAGTACTGCGCCTATTTCAAAGGCCCCGTATCGTATAGCACCATTAGAGTTACAAGAGCTGTAGAAGTAGTTGGATGAGTTGTAGGAGTTGGGCTTTATCCGTCCAGCAGTTCACCATGGGGAGCGCCGCTACTCTTCATGAAGAAGAAGGATGGTTCGTCAAGGCTTTGCGTGGATTACCACGAGCTCAACAAGGTCATAATTAAGAATAAGTACCCGCTTCTAAAGATTGATGATTTATTTGACTAGCTGCAAGAGGCACAATTCTTTTTGAAGGTAGACCTATGGTTTGGTTATCACCAAGTTCGTGTCTGGGATGAGGATATCCCGAAGACAGCATTTAGGACATGTTATGGTCATTTTGAGTTTCAGGTCATGTCCTTCGAACTGACCAATGCACCCACAGTGTTTATGCAGCTGATGAATGAGGTATTCTGTCCATATCTTGATTAGTTTGTTGTAGTATTCATCGACGACATCCCGATATATTCGAAGACCCAGGAGGAGCATGAGCAGCATTTGGAGATCACCCTGTAGACCCTCCGTGCACACCAACTTCATGTGAAGTTGGAGAAGTGCGAGTTCTGGCAGGAGGAGGTGAAGTTCCTTGGTCACGTGGTGATGAGGCAGGGTGTAGTAGTAGACGCTTCAAAGATTGATGCCGTGCATCAATGGGTCCAGCCCACAAACACGTCTGAGATCTGTAGTTTCCTTGGGTTAGTGGGCTATTATCAATATTTCATTGAGGGATTCTCCCGTATTACAGCACCGTTGACCAGGTTAACCCAGAAGGGCGCTGATTTCATTTGGAGTGACACATGTGAGCAAGCATTCACAGAACTAAAGGAGCGTCTTACGTCTGCACCAGTCCTCACTCTTCCCTCTAGGAGTGAAGGATTTGTGGTTTTTACAAATGCTCCGCATGTTGGGTTAGGTGCTGTCGTAATGTAGAACGGGAAGCCTCTGGCGTTTACGTCTCGCCAGTTCAAGGTTCATGAGTAGAACTACCCCACACATGATCTGGAGTTGGCTGTAGTTGTCTTCGTACTGAAAGTATGGAGGCACTACCTTTATGGGGTTAGGTTCGAGCTCTTCTCTGACCATAAGAGCTTGAAGTATCTCTTCTCGCAGTCTGAGTTGAACATGAGACAGAGGTGATGGATGGAGCTCCTGAAGGACTATAATTTTGATCTTTAGTACCACCTCGGCAAGGCTAACGTAGTGGCGGATGCCCTTAGCCATCAGCCACAGGGCCTGGTGGCACAAATGATGGTCCATGAGTGGATGATGCTTGAGGATGTTGCTAAGTATGACTTCAAGTTGAGTCTACAATCTTCCATCGTTCAGTTATTGAGCTTGTCGATTCAACCCTCTCTTATCGCAAGGGTGATCGAAGCTCGGCAGGCAGACCAGATGTTACAGGATTACCAAGTAGAGGCAGCGTCTGAGGGTCAGTCGGATTGGCAAATTGGGTTCGATGGTGGACTACATTTCTAGGGCTGGTTTTTTGTTCCAGATATTCTAGAGTTGTGCATAAATCTTATGACTGAGGCACACCGATTGAGGTTTACTATCCACCCCGGCTCTACCAAGATGTATCATGATATGAGGAGGCAGTATGTTTGGGTAGGGATAAAGCGCCAAATTGCTAGTTTTGTAGCCGAGTGTGACACCTGACAGCGTGTCAAGGTCGATCATTAGAAGCCTCCAGATCCCTTGCAAATGTTAAGCGTTTCGTTGTAGAAGTGGGACCACATGACCACAGACTTTATCATAAGCTTGCCGAGGATTCAATAGGGTCATGACGCCATCTGGGTTGTCATTTATCATCTGATAAAGTCGACACACTTTCTTATGATACGTGCGACCTGGCCTTTAGACCGTCTTGCTAGATTATTCATCGATGAGATTATGAGACTGCATAGTGTTCTTATTTTGATAGTTTCTGACCAAGATCCAAGATTCACGTATCAGTTTTGGAGGAGTTTTCAGAAGGCCATGGGGCTTGCCTTGAAGTTTAGCACTGCGTATCATCCACAGACTAATGGGCAAACTGAAAGGGTCAACCAGATCCTTGAGGATATGCTTCGGGCTTGTGTGATGGATTTCTTGGGTAGCTGGGATGATCACCTGTGTTTTGATAAGTTTGCGTATAATAACAGCTATCAGGCGACTATTGGCATGGCTCCCTTCGAGGCGTTGTATGGCAGGCCTTGCAGATCCCTGAGTTATTAGCCGATGTTGGAGAGCGTCGTCTCCTAGGTCCTAAGCTTGTGTAGAGGACATTAGAGGCCATCGACATCATTAGGTAAATGATGCACATAGCTCAGAGCCAATAGAAGAATTTTGCAGATCATCGGCATCGTCCCTTGAAGTTTACCATTCAGGACCATGTGTATTTCAAGGTCTCACCCATGAAGGGTGTAGTTTATTTTGGAGTGAAGGGGAAACTTGCCCTAAGGTTCATTGGACCTTTCGAGATCACTAGGTGCGTTGGCGCCGTAGCTTATTGGCTTTCCTCACCACTTCAGTTGTCTGGCATCCACAATGTCTTCCATGTTTCTATGTTGCGGAAGTGTGAGTTAGACGTCGTTCCCGTGATAGATTGACAACATTTAGAGGTTCGTGAGGATGCTTCTTATATTGAGTAGCCAGTTCATATCCTTAATTGAAAGGAACAAGTCCTCTGGACCAAGGTCATCCCCTTGGTGAAGGTTCAGTGGGGTCATCATAGTGTTGACGAGGCATCTTGGGAGCAAGAGACTGAGATTTGCGAGCATTATCCCCATCTCTTTGACATTTGATTATATTTGTATGTTGTGTTTCTGATTATATATATAATGATATGATTTCCCTTCCTTTATAAGCTTTGTCTAGTTTAGGTTGTAGTGTAAATTTTGAAGACGAAATTTTCTGTTAGGAAGGGAGAGTTGTAAGACCCGTAACCTCACGAGACCTTCCGTATACTTCTACTTAAATAACGACATATTCCCAGCAGACCAGATCGACGAGTTTTGATTATTACCCTACTTTTGTACCGTGATACCCTGAGACTTGTACCTGAGCGACCCCGGAGGTGCTATGATTCCAACGCTGCGTGGCATGCCACATTTTAACCCTTAGATTAGAAGTTACAATTTTGGCACAATCCGAGATGGACCGCGCAATACACACGGCCCCACTAGTACAAATCCATATTTGTCAAATCAATCAATCCATCAATCAAGCCATCCATCACTCATGTCACTTTCTCCCCATTAGTCAAACAAACTCATTCCATTCTCATGCAACCCATACCCCTACTTATGTTAGTCATCATCCTCTTATTCTTTTTCTTCCCATTTTACCACTCCTTTTACCACTCCATCTTCCCCTTATTCCCTCCCTATCCTAAAATCTCTACCACAAAGACTCCCTAACTCCTTCTCATTTTTACTATTTCCTAGCAAGAGTAGAGAGTGATTAAGAGAGAGAGAAAAATATTAGAAAGATTAGGGAGAAATTAAGAGAGAAAGAGAGAAAAGAAAGAAAGATTAAGGAGAGATTAAGAGAAAAGAAAGAGAGCTTGTGAGAGTATTAGGAAATATCAAGAGAGTAAGAGTAAGAAAATAGAGAAAAGAGTGAGATTAAAGAAGATTAGGGGTGAAGAGGAGCTTGGTAGGCCATCCGATCACCGATTCGAGATGATCCAACCGTCCATCCTTCTAAGTGAGTGCATGGGAGGGTCAAAACCCTCCCCTTCTTTGTAATTTCTCTACTTTGGTGGGCCTATAAGGGTGGGACCCACCTTGATCATGTATTGAGTATGTGGTGGACCCCATAGTGGTGGGGGGGCACCCCAATAGCCAGATATATTTCCCTTCCTTTCCCTTTCTTTTCTCATTCTCATGGTGTTGTGGGACCCACAAGTGGGCCATACTATTGGAGAGTATGTCCCTGTACGCTATCATAGCATGGACCACCTTGTGTGGCCCACTATGATATTTATTTTCTATTTTAACCAATTGATTGTGTAAGCACACTTAGATGGTGAAAATACACCAAATATGGATGTGACCTAAAGCTTCTTGGCCCCACCATGAGTTGGACATTCAAATGGATGGAGTAGATTTCTTAGGTGGGCCTTACCTCACCCTTAAAACACAAAAGAGGGAGAGAGGTAGTGACATCATCTCCTTAGACACAACATTGTCCTGAGACATGTCTCTGTCTCTACCACCATTCACCTTTTAAAGCCACCATGTGGGCTTATCTCGTGGGCCCCATTATGATGTATATATATCATCCACACTGTCCATCCGATTTCCCTTCTCATTTTAGATGTTGAGCTAAAAAATGAAGCTAATCCGAATCGCAGGTGGGCCATACCACAAATGCTGAGAGGTTGGGTTACCCACGTCATTTCTTACTTTTTGCATGGGAGGTTTAGAGTGAGTTTTCACTTGTGGGACCCATATTGATGTATTTCTTATATCCACACTATCCATTGTTAGCTCATTTTAGCCATGGAGCCCAAAAATCTAGACGATCCAACTATCAGGTGGACCACAATGCAACCGATGGTGGGAGTGGGAGCACCCCCTCACGTCAACCATGCGGACGTGGGGTGGGGGCATCCCAACCATGGACCCTACCTTGATGTATTTGTTTAATCCATGCCGTCCACCACCTTCCCCATGTCATTTTAGGCTATGAGTAAAAAAATGAGACAAATCTGAGTTCCTAGTGGACGACACTGAGGGAAACAAAGTTCTACTATTGGAACTTTCTAAGGCCAACTGTTATGTGTGTAGGTGGTGGACCTACCCATCATTAGACTCCTTCGGTCCATAGAGAGCTGGCCAATATAATGGATGGAATGGATTATCCATTAGTGGACCCTACATAGTAGAAAACAAAAATAAAATATAAATGAAGAAAAACAACAACAAAAAGGATGTCACTAAGCATTATTGCCCAGTGATGTGAGGGACGGAAGACCATTTGGGCTGTCCCCACACGTGGACCCCACCATGATGAATTTGTTTAATCCACACCGTTCACCATCTTCTCCATATAATTTTCGGCCATGTGCTAAATTTTGAGGCAAATCTGAGTCTCGAGTGGGCCATATTAAGGGGAACATTGCCCATCGGTCGAAACCTTCTAGGGCCCACTTTGGAGTCCCTGATCATCCAAACCAGTCCTAGTCAGAGTCTATTTGACTTCATTCGAGGTGGCCAACAAGGTGAACGAATTAGATCATCCACTTGGGGCCCACATTAATAATGTATGCAAAATATACAACGAATATAATAATAACATGAAAACAACATGAATGCCATGCACGTGGGAGTTAACTCATTCTTGGCCAATTTTGGGTCTGACAAGTGGGACCCTATTCTGATGTTTATATTGAATCCACACCATCCACCATCTTTGCAAGATCATTTTAGGCCTTAGGCCAAAAGATGAGACAGATTCGGGTCTCAAGTGGGTCGTAATGAGGGAAACGAACCATTGTTGTTGAAATCTTCTTAAGCCCACTGTGGAGTCCTTGGTCGTCCAAATCAACCCAAATCAGAGCCCATTAGACTTGCTTGAGATGGACTACATAGTGAATGGAGTAGAAAATCCATGTGGGGCATGCACTAATGGTGCATTAAAAAAAGAGAAACAAAGAAAAAGAAAAGTGCCACTGGGCATATTGGCTAGTGACGTGAGGGAGGAAGCCTCTTAGGCTGCCCTGGTGAGACCCTACATGATGTATTTATCATATCCACTCTGTTCATCCATCTTATCATACCATGTTAGGTAATTGGCCCAAAACTCAGGTTGATCCAGATCTCAGGTGGGCCGTACCATAGGGTAATGTGGGGGTAAAAATCTCTTGGACTTGGAATTTCTTAGTTTTGGGATCCCTTGGACTTGGGATTCCCTAGTTTTGGTATCCCTGGGACTTAGGAATTGCTGGAATCGAGATCCCTTAGGTCTTTGATTATAATTGGCATCTTGAATTCAAATTCTTAAATTAGTTGACGTGTGAATGTTGAAACTATGTTTTTATTAAATCCATTTAGGCATATACTTTACATGAATCGATGAAGTCCCAAGACTCAGATGGGCCATGAACATATGATCATATCCTAGTGACTAACCAATTATCTATAACCGTCAATTTACATTAGCAATGATTAAACGGTGTGTTTCGACAAGAAACAAAAGCATTTAATTTGGGGGATTATTCAATAACAACAAATAAAGAACGAGAGAACAATCATCACAAAGTATTTTATTCATTCTGAATTTATTTGCATCCTCGTATTTCCCTTGATTCTGAAAACAAAGTACAATGAATCAACACAATGAATGAAATGAGCAATTAATGACAATTTCTATTACGCCTCAAACTCGGAAACCGGGCTCACAAAATTCCCGATCGCAGAATCCGGCGCTGACAGCCTCCATAGTACCTCATTCTTGGCTCCCAGCGCGCATACGCCAGATTCTGATCCTGGGATCTTATAAGGAGGATTTTTCAATGTATATTTGTCTCATAAGAAGCATATCCACAAGTTTACCCAAATCACAAAGGCAACATCATCATCACATATCCACTAATATAATCATTTAAATACAATGCTGAAAGGGAAATACATATATCGAAAATCAAAGCTCCAGAGGTCCACTACACGCTCCAAGCTCAACGCTGCTGCAACCTAATGCCACCTGCATGCATCTATCGTGCATAAGCTTATAAAAAGCTTAGAGGGTGGTGTAAGTGTGTGCACAAGATGAGTGCCAAGTATTCAATACAATGTCTTAATCATACAATATCAAAATTACTGGCAAGATCATGAATCATACGATATCAGAGTAAGCGAAACTACTGCAAGTCTATAAATCATACAATATTAGAGTATGCAATACAGATCAACTATGAAAATGAGAAGTCGTAGACAGTCAAATATCAGATGCCGAGGATACAATGTAATATGTAAATCCTACTAAGTCTGTCTAGGCTATATAAGTGCAAAAACATAGCAATCCAAAATGCCATATGTCTACGAAGGTAATGTAATATGCGATGCAAATGAAATGACCAAGCTAGAGTATGAAGTCGGTATGATAGTACGTAGTATCGCAGGCTACGGGGTCCACCACAAGGGATTTCTATCCAAACTAGTTCCATACCTAAATTTGGATAGTTAGACTCAATGTGGTAAACTCCTGATCTTAAGTTAGTCGCGCACCCCAACCGAAATCCTGGCTATTGCGAAGGTACACGTGACAAATAGTTGCGCACCACCAGCCCGAGTGGATAGTGAATGAATGAATGAATGAATGAGTATGCAACTCTCGCTTAATAAGTCTACATATTAGTATTGTACATCTCTGGGATCATCACCGGGGTCTAATACACTCCAAGCTGGCTACCACCCCAGCCGGCCGCATAGCCTAGCTAGTAGAAAAGACCTCACTACCAGCCTGCCAGTAGTATACCAATGCCTACCCGGCTCGTCGATAGTAGACGCATTTGGGAGCTAGTCAAACTCAGCCTATCTTATAGCTCCCTTACTCGGGCGGATAAGGTCACACCCCCTCCCAACCGACCATGATATAGTGGGAGACGCGGCCTATTGGTATTTGGCACTCGGGCGCTCATGTATCCACTTGTTCTAGACGTTGGGGCATCTCCTAGCCTCGAAAGTTTAGGGACTTTCATCTATGGACATCCAAAGTGCCCAAATGCTCAAACCAAATATTTTCGATGTCCCATTTGGCCATCCACGACATACCTGTGGAGGTCACAACCCTAATGTCGTGAGGGCGTACAGTAATCACAATCACACAATGCAAGATGCATGAGTCATGTAGTCCAATCATGCATCAATCCCGCGCATACCATGCGCTATGTGGGATAACTCCGCCTATTAGGGAGTCTCATAAACCATCTATACTATGACATATGCAAGGGTAAATCAATCTCACAATAAACATGCAGATGATGCGTATGGGCATGCATCATGATGCTATGTTGTCACATACTCATAATCAGTATTAATAACTGGCATCAACAATCAGCCTCGACAATGTGGACATTTAACCAACATTGCTCCCAAGGAATGACACACATAGGGCCTAACATATAGTAGACTCATGGCCTCAAACAAGGACCTAATATACAATACCATGGGCCTCACTCAAGAGCTTAATACACATCACGATAGGCCTCTCACATGGGCCTAATATACATCATAATGGACTCCGTCGCCTGGCCCTCAAATGCATCACAATGGGCCTCATCACATAGACCACATATTCATCACATTAGGCCTTAAACACTAGCTGCATATACATCACATAGGTTTCGACAATCAGCCTTGGTAATCGAAATCGGCTTTAACAATCGGAATCGACACTCGGAATCAGCTTCGATACTTGGCCTTAACAATCGAAATCGCCCTATGTAATCAGCTTCGACAATTGGAATCAGCCTATATAATCAGCTTTGACAATCGGAATCGGCCTCGATACTCGGCCTCAACAATCAGAATCGGCCAATACAACTGGCCTCGACAAATCGGAATCGGCCTCGACAATCGGAATCGGCCTATATAATCGGCCTTGACAATCGGAATCGGCCTACACAATCGGCCTTGACAAATCGAAATCGGCCTCTATACTCGGCCTCGACAATTGGAATCGGCCTATACAATCGGCCTCAACAAATCAGAATTGGCCTCGATACTTGGCCTCGACAAATCAGAATCAGCCTATACAATCAGCCTCGATAAATCAGAATCGGCCTCATTACTCGGCCTCGACAATTGGAATCGGCCTCGACAAATCGAAATCGGCCTATACAATCGGCATCGACAAATCGGAATCGGCCTATACAATTGGTCTCGACAAATCAGAATCGGCCTCGATATTCGGCCTTGACAATCGAAATCGGCCTATACAATTGGCCTCGACAATCGGAATCGGCCTCGATACTTGGCCTCGACAAATCGGAATTGGCCTATACAATTGGCCTCGACAAATCAGAATCGGCCTCGATAATCAGAATCGGCCTATACGATCGGCCTCAACAAATCGGAATCGGCCTCGATACTCAGCCTCAACAATCAAAATCGGCTTATGCAATCGGCCTCGACAAATCGGAATTAGCCTCGATACTCAGAATCGGAATCGGCCTGGACAATCGACCTCGACAAATCAGAATGGGCCTAACAAGGCCTAATTAAGGTCACAACGTGGACATTCAATCATCATTGCCATCAATGTGGACATTTAACTAACCATTGCTCCCATGGAGTGACCTATATAAGCATTATTACATTGGTCCGCACATTCATTCACATTGGGCCTCATATAAGGGCTACATACACATCACTATGGGCCGCATCATATGGTCCTAATATACGTCACGGTGGGCCACATCACATGGGCCCAATACGCATCATGATGGGCCGCATCACATGGGCCTATATACATTAGATGGGCCAGGTCCCCTGAGCCTAATACATCACATGGGCCTCAACTCATGGGCTCCAAATACATCTCAATGGGCCACCTACAATCACAATGGGCCTTGCCAAATGGTTTGGAAATACTTTATAATATGCCTCATCATATGGGCCCAATATGCATCGCAATGGGCCACATGACATGGGCCTAATACATAACAACGGGCCCCATCACTTGGGCCTGATATACACCACATTGGGCCTCACATATGGGCCTCAAATATACATCACAGGCGGGCCTCAAATATACATTACAGGTGGGCCTCAATTATACATTACAGGTGGACCTCAAATATACATTACAGGTGGGCCTCAATTATAGATTATAGGTGGGCCTCAAATATACATTACAGGTGGGCCTCAATTATACATTACAGGTGGGCCCTATCACATGGTCGGGCGGTGTGGATGAATCACATCTATCAAGGTGGGACCGGCAGAAGGATGGAGTGGACATAAAATACATACATTATGGTGGAGTCCTCATCACCGTCCAAACACGTCCAGCACCGTCCAAATCACATGGACGGTGTGGATGAACAAATGCCTCATGGTGGGGCAGCACAACACCGTCCAACTGCCTAACACAGATGGACTGAGTAAATATAATACATACATCAAGCCAAGGCCCCACCGTCCCTGTAGATGGTGGTGGATGGAACACACAGATGGACGGTATGAATACGATACATGCATCAAGGTGGGGTCCTCACATGCATAGATGGATGGTCCACACATCAGCAAGGTGGGTGAACGTCTCACGTGGATGGCCATCACGTGGCTGACCTCACGTACGTCCACCCTGGATGGACAGCCAGGATCTAGGACACATACATCACCTGTCCCACCGTCCAGCAATGGACGCTGGACAGTAGAGGTGATTACCTCCATCAAAGGTGGGTCCACACGTGTGGCCCACCTTAACTTTTGAAGCTGATATATCCACACACACACACCACGTGTTATACTATATAATTATAATATTATTATATTATATATAACAATCCTGCTTCCAGACGTTGTGCTATAATAATATTATTATATTACCAGTATAAGTCCAGCCTCTGGACGTTGCTGACGGATGGCTTGGATATGGTGGGACCCACCGTCCATATCCAGACGGTGTGGACCAAGTAGATACATCAGGTGGGCCACGCGGCCCACCAATACGATGCCCAACAAATGGAGGGATAATGGACGGTGTGGATGTAAAATACATACATCGTGTGGGCCCTATCGTCCTTTACTGGACGGTGGATAGAACAGGTGCTTCACGTGGGGCCCACACATGTGGATGAAACACTTGAATCAAAGTGGGTCCACAGACGGCATGGATGAGGCGTATACCCCAGGTGGGTCCCACCATCCTGGGCTGGACGGTAGACAGCATGGATACAACACCTACCTCCAGTGGGTCTCACTGTCCTGGGCTAGACGGTGCGGTTACACAACACATTCAAGAAGTTAGGCCCCACGTCATTGCTGGACGGTGGGGATGCACCATATACATCAGGGTGGGGTCCACATAGTTAGCCCACCCAGCTTAAAATCAAGCTGATATTTGTGTTCTGCCTACGTCTAGGCCTGCTGCTAGACAGCAGGCTGGACAGTGGACCTTGTCCATTTGGCCTGCGTCTGAAGCGGTCCCACCACAGGGACAGTGGGGACATAAGGCATATATCATGGTGATGGCCATGTGGTGGGCCACACAGTCTACAACACTTTGATATTTGTGTTTCTCCATAGCCAGACCGACCCAAAAATTAGGCAGCATAGCTGTTGGATGGTAGGCAACAAGGTGGGCCAATCCCACGATCTAGATATTACATGCATCATCAGGTGGGCCACTCATCATAAAAAAAGGGAAAGAGACAGAGAGAGAGAAGCACCCACTTTACTCATCTTCTTCTTCCCATATACTCCAATGCTTTTATGAAGCTCTTTCAATGGTGAAGATGACAATCTAGAGGTTGGATTGGTGGGGATCTAAGGTGGGAGAGGGCTGAATTTTTTTAGGATGGGTTGGACGTCCATGTCTCTTGCAATGGAGAATGAAAAGGAAAGAGGGAGGAAGTGAGAGATAGGAGAGAGAGGAAAAGTCATGGCTTGAAATAATGATGTAAGGCCATCATTAATTTCTTAGTAAGGGAGGGTGTTGACTTTTGGAAAAAGGAGAGGAAATAATTTCTTGGTGAAGATGACAACTTATGATCTAAGTATCGCATTGACGCATGAGATGTGGCATTGGAACTGCGGCGACGACGCGGTTGATATGGTACAAGTTTCGAGTCGAGCCGACTCTGATATATGGGACATGACCCAGGATCACCCACAAACACTAGTAAACAATCGTGGGTCGTCGAAATTTTACCGGGAGGACCGCGGAAGTCTATGGAATGGTACGGGCTAGGATACGGGTCTCACAATTTCTGTAGCATTTCGACATGTTAGATGTTCATCCCAAAGGCAGATGAGTCGTGCATACTTGAGGTCCTTGGTTTGGTTGCGTGGTAGACACTAATTGTCTTTCCACTCTCACTGGTTGTCTTTTCACTCTCTCATTCGACTTCTTCATCTCATTCTGAATTCTTCTCTCCTTGTTCTTGATGTCCCTTTAAAACAAATGGCTGTGTGAGTGAGCCAGTTATGCAGATGAACTTTTCCTTCTTCTGGAGCTCTCTAAATGTGGAAACTTCTAATGTGCAGAACTTCTGTTATGCAGGAATTCTGTTGCGCAGCACTTCTGGTCAGTAGAACTTTTATTGTGCACCACACAACGATACTCCTGGGGTAACTTTTGTTGTGCACTGTATAACTTCTGTTTTGCACTATACAATGATACTCTTGAGGGAACTTCTGTTGTGCACTGCACAAGGATACTCATATGTAACTTCTATTGTGCACTGCACAACGATACTCCTAAGGCAACTTCTGTTGTGCACCTCACAACTTTTGTTGTGCATCGTACAATGATACTCCTAGGGGAACTTCTGTTGTGCACCGCACAACGAAACTCCTGAAGAAACTTTTGTTGTGCTCCTAAAGCTCCTTGAGCTTCTCTTACTTTTATTCTCCCCAAGTGAGGATGAGAGAGGGGTATATATAGGCTTCTCACATGTGTGAAGGCCATTTGCGCACAACACAACAAAGGGTGCACAACGCAGGGGCACACAACCCAGTGGGGCGCACAACTCAGGGGCGCATAACCATGGGTTCACAATAGGGGGCGCATAACCATGGGTGCCCAACAGGGGGCACACAACCATGGGCGCACAACCAGGAGGCACACAACCATGGGCACACAACCAAGGGTGCACAACCAGGGGTTTGAGGAAAGAGAGTGTGTGCAATGGAAATGATAGACTGAGGTGCTAACTCGCGTAGTAGAGGGAGCGATCCAGGGAGTTAACCCATGCAATGGAATTTCCACACTAAGGCGATGGATGTGCAATGAGACCTTCCAGATATACATATATATATATATATATATATATATATATATATATATATATTTGTGCCCCAACAGATGCCTCCTCGATCCTTGTTTGATTTGTCCTATGAAATTAAATGGAGGATTAATATTCTTCTGCACAAAAATTCTTTCCTGTTAGAGAAGGATTGCTTGAACAAAGATCTTCAGCAGTCGAGTTCGAACGAAAGACTGAATGATTGTGCTTGAATAGAAGACTGAATGAATACTTCAATAGGAAGGATAATGACAGCAACGAAAGCATTCTGTCTTCATAGCGGTCGATCAGATAGAACTCCTTTCTATGAACATGGTCACAATTGCATCCTCCACAGTTTTAACTCCCTTATTCGCACAATTCTCTTTTCATCAAAATCTGCCAGTGTAACAGCTGTGGCGACTCCATCTTTGAGTAAATTAATCAGAGATCTGTCTTTCAATGCTGCTCCTACTACAACAATCTCTTCAATCAACTCCGGTGATTCTTTCTTTGAACTCCGTGGCTAGGGAATTGTTCTTTAATGCTGCTCCTACTGTAACAATCTCTTCGATTGTTTCCTTTATTCATTGTCTGCATAGTCTAAGATTTTGAATGATAATCTTTCTTGCCAAATTAATCAGAATTAGTATCTTAAGATATCTTAATTTTCCAATTTAGTTTCATGAAGTATTGATAATTATGAAATAAATTGAAAGCTTTTAGAATGATTGTAATGTTTGTAATATGATAATGGTTTGGTCATTCCATTTTCGTGCTTGTCAACATTCTTTGCATTGTATTTGTTACATTTTTGCTCATTATATCATGCTTTCGAAGATATCATTTATAGCTCTAGAGGTTCAACCGTTGAGTCTTTTTTAGTTCGTGCTCCTTAACATTTCTTCATAGGCTGGCTAGGAGTGTATTTTCCTTAGACCTTTGCTGATTGATATTATTACTAGAACAATGAAAAGTTATGGCATCTGACCATATAACTGGGCCTTGATATACAAACAACTTTTGAACGTTCACACTGGATCATACTTCATAATTCTTGGCTATAATTATCCAGATCATACTTCTTATAATTGGATGCGTTGATGGGCTCATCAATATTACTTAGTGCATAATTATTATGCAGTAAATCATGCCATATGGATTCCTCCGCCACGCATAAGAAATTATCAAAAAGACGAAGGCATATATTACTTTAAAGAAATAGATCATGCCCCCTCTTTAGGCCAAGTTTGTATAAAGATTTCTTCATAAGATAATATTTACGAAATGAAGCCTGCTGATACCCTTGAAGGATGGATAGTATTTAGTGCTAAATCCCAAGGATATATTTTAATTTTTAGATTATCCAAAAGAGAGTGATAATTCTTCATATTTTCATCTTCATCTACCTCTGCAGATTTTGCGAGATAAACTTCCCTCATTGTCAGGAAAAAAAGAGACAGTAAGGCATCATTATTCTCTTCGGAAGGATAAGCATATTATAATTGAAGACTCGTAGTCGATCTTGAAGAATTTAACTTTTGAATAGAAAGTAGCAAGTATTTTAAACACTTGCTATTGCTGTAATTTAAACTTGATTCAAGAGAAACACATTTTTATATGTTGTTTAATCAGTGTTTGAGATATCAGGCAATTGCATATTTGAGCATATCTTAAGAATAGATGATCATATATGTCTGTGGCATTTTGATGCTACATATAGTTTAAGCTCTTGAGTAGTGAAGCTAGTATACTTTTGACTGAACATACTTTGACTGGACATGACTTGACTGGAGTTAACTTAACTAGACTTAACTTGACTTAACACTTTCACACAGTTTAAGCTCTTAAGTAGTGGAGTGATCACAGTTTTTAAAACTCATAAGTAGTTGGAGTCGGGTCTTACGTGAATGGTCTCTGTAACTCTTATGAGTTCATTAGACTTATTGCGACCGAGGAGTTCACAAACTACAATCCATCAGATGGGCCCAATGAAGCTACCGGGTAGTGAACTCGGAAGGATTTATGCATAGGGTTGGCCGTAGTAACTCTTTAGAGTTCATGGGACGTGCAAGGTTACCTTTAGGGTACAAAATCTAAGGCCGCCAGTCCATCAATGAGGAGGCTAAAAACCCATCCTCGTGACTTACTACTAAAATCAAACCAGTAATCTTGGGGGGGTCTTATGCATGGTTGGACTATCTATAGACAATGGCCAAAGAGTGCACACTACAACCCGCTTTTTCTTTGTCTGCAAGGTCAGACCCATTCATGGGAGCACATTTTCTCTCACCTTTCCCCGTGACGTTGTTGGAAGCTATACAAATGGCATTGGTCTCCCATGTGATTAGCCCCCTTCTACCCTTTGCCATTTATGACTTTTGGTAGTGATTGGCTTCATCTGCTGCCTGCATGGATCTAAGCATGTGATGGCTTATACAGGCTTTTTAGGGCCACTGGCTTCTCACTGCTGTCCACATAATTTCATGTACTGCCGATGATGGTAGGTCTTATTTGTAGTTGGCTGTATAGGCTTGGTTGTGTCGCCATGAATGATAAACCACTGTTGATGTTGTGGTATTTATATATGATTGACCATATAGGCTTTGCTGAAAATAACAAATCGATAATTGATATATCGCCATTGCTGATAATATTATAAAAATTTTATGGTTAGAATGGTGTATCAGCTTGCGATAATATCATTTTTGATAAATTTGGATAATAGAATAATCTTTGCATCAGCAATATGGTGATGGTGATGACGATGGTGGTGACAGCTATTGTTGATTTGGCAATAATCGTCGGTGTTTGACGATAATATGCTTGAAAATCTGCCTTTTATTCATGTATGGAGAGCAGTATAAGGCATTGGCATTCTGAGACTTTTCCATCATTCTGCTTATGTTACTCCCTTTTGATTTGGAAGTATCATGCTGATAATCTTTGAAATCAAAACTGTGATTATCTTCAAGGATGACATGTTTTAATGAACTGGCACTGACAGGTATATTGATGAAAATTTGCCCCTATAGTGAATATACTTATCTTGCTTCTTCTCAATCCGATTTCAAAGATATGAAGAGTCGCGTCTTTATTAAAATACTGCTCTTCTGTGGAATGACTATTTTCAATCGGGATCATATGTCATTGCTTTCTCCCTTATTTCATATGTCTTCTTTATGACAATTTTACTATCGTCAATCATCTTCTGTAGGATACTCTTCAGTGTGAAGATATTTGCAGTTTGTTGGACAAGAAAATGGTGTTAATAACAATAATCACTTTCTCTTATTTGCTTAATTTCCTTTGGACACTTTGGCCGTGGCAATTTGATTTTCTCTACAGCTAGCAATTGATTCATCATAGGAAGTATATTGTCTTCTTTAACTGTATATTTACCATAGTTCTTGAATTGTCTGAACTCTTTCTTTACGTTCTTAGTTGTGGAATCATAACTCTTTGTTTTCTTTTCTTCTTTGTCAATATCTATTATTGCTCTCTTAAGATTTTGAAATAACCGATTCATACGAGAATTGAGCAACTTCACCTTGATCCTTTCTAAATTGCAAGCTTTTATAATTAAATCTTGAAAAGTCTGTTTATTCGAACCAATAAGTCCTAACGTAATGTCTAGTTTTATGCATTCTATAGATAGCTTGACTTGCTCTTCTTCTCTAGCAAGTTGTGAGCATGATGCCCCTAGGGTTCTCCATTGGCTAATGAATTCATCAAATGATTCATCCTCTCGTTGGCAAGTAGAGGCCAATTCAATTAAACTGACTTCTCTATCGGAAGAGAAGAAGTTTTCCACAGAAATATTTTGCATATATTCCTAAGTATGAATAAATCCTGGGATTAGGGATGAATACCATTTGAAGGCTTTCCCTGTTAGAGAAGACCTAAATAATTGCAAACAATACTGAGGAATCCTAGAGAAATTTTCAATCATTATAATGAAGTGCATCATATGTTCTTTTAGTGACCCGTCCCCATTAAACTTCTTAAAGTTTGAGTGTTTAAAGTCAGTGAGAAATGACATTTCTTCTATTTTAGGGGAATATGGTGTCTGATATCGGAACATTTTATTATGATTTCGTTTCTTTTTTAGATTAATAATTTCGACGATCATCTGTCAAATTTTTTCCTGCATTATGTTCTGAGTAATATTAGGCACCTGTCCTTGAAATCTAACTGCTTGTAATTGTGGCCTTTCTACTTGTGGTTTAATATTGTTCATGGCAGTCACTATTGGAAAATTAAGGATTTCTTCAGCTGTGTGCTTATCTGGTGAAAGATGGTTAGGCTGACTGATATCTGCCGATAAGACTTCTGTATCTTTTTTCTTTAATCGTCCTGATATTGAAGGAGGAAACAAGTGCTACATTGCTGGTACAGTTGAAGAAGATGAACTACTATTTAATTCGAGATTAACGTAGTGTCGCTTTGAAGGACTAACTAACTCAGATCGCGGTATTCTTAATGCATGAGTTTGCTTGAAATCTTTTGCAAGAGATGGCATGAGTGAACATTCGCTAGTCGGGATGACTCTCTTTATTCTTCTGAATTAATAATGATTCTTTTGGAGTGACGGGCTTTTTTATTTTTCTTAAATGAAATGATTACATTGAAAAGGCTGAGCTAAGAGTCCTAGAGAGGGGGGTGAATAGGACTATGCCAAATTAAAAATTAAATGTGAAATTTAAACAAATATAAATAAAGATAACACTTAAAAAATCCCACAAAGCATAAATGAATAACAACCTCAAATGTCCTAGTATTGAGAGGTTGATACAAATGTTGTTCTAAGGATAACCTTACACTAAAAACTAATGGCTTATGGTAGGATAACCTGATTTCTAGAACGGTTTATGTATCAAAATCCCAAACTGATACAGAAGAATAAAGAATAAAATAGTGAAGAAAATAACTAAGCTATTACAGCATTCCCACACTTGCATAAAAGAGATTACAACATTCTCCACAAATGCTTATAAAAAATTACAACATTCACACAATGCCACAATCAAGCACTGACCACAAGACCAGAAATTATAGTGGTTCACATGTGTGTATACCAACTATTTAGAGAAATAGCCACACAACTACTCCACTCCCAATATCCTCACACAGTGGATATTGGCGTTCACTATGAAATAGGTTTTTCAAGGTTCACCTAAAACCTTCACAATTGTGTCTTTCAAGTGGGCTTACACAATTCAGAAACCCCACACTCTGAGTTTTTTGGATCACCTCAGACAAACCAAAAAGAAAGAGGTTTTTCCTGGCACAATCTCAAAGAAACCAAAAGAATAGATTTACAGAACTGTAAAATACTTATCTGGATATTCTCCTTTGATGCAGCCTGGGAGAACCAATTCGGAGTAGAAGTTCAATGTTCACACTCACTTATGAAAAAGGTTCTAGGTTCTAAATAATTTTTAAATTAAATCACCTTGGGCTAGCTTGATTTGATTTTTATTCAAAGAAAGGGGAAACCTTAAATCCCTTTTTCAAATAGGATTAAAATGTAGAATCTCAAAATCAAATATAGAAAGCTAAATTAAAGAGAATATTAAATGAGCACTAAATAGCTTAAGAATATCACAAACTTATCTCTCAGAGTGGTGTCTTGATTTTGCTTGAATTGAATATAAAACTCTGAAAATTGTGCTCTATTTATAAGTACAAAAACTGTTCGCTTGATTGGCCCAAATGTCAGCTCGACTGGTCGAAGGACCAACAAATTTTTAAAATTTCAAGCGTAATAAAATGAGGCCATTCCATGACTGGTCGAATGGCCTGCACGACCGGTCGAGCCATGCCCATGACTGGTCATGTGGAACCCAATTTGGTTGCTAGACTTTGAGTCAAGCCTACTCGACTGGTCGAGCACTGTTCACTCGACTGGTCGAGCAGTCTCCAGGATTGGTCGAAGCTATAGCAGAAAATACTGAAAATTAGTAACAAACCTATGACTGGTCGAGGATTTTCTTGGACTGGTCGAGCCAGTACTAGGACTAGTCGAACATAGGCTAAGACTAGTCGAGAAATAGTCTATCCGCTTATATAGTGACCCAATTAAAGTATGCAATCAAAATGACCTAACCTATAGTCAATTTAGGGTCATTCATACCTTATAAGTGATATTGAAACATCTTTTGTTTCGATTGATGGTTGATCTTTGAAGTTTACGAAGCTTAATATCTTGACGTATGTTAAAGCTTGAACTTGTAACACTTTGAAGCTTGAATTTGAAACACTTTGAAGCATGAACTTGAATTACTTGAGTCGAAATTCACCTTGAGCTTTGAGTACCAAAGTAAAACATTTTGTCTTGACATAGGTCAAAGCTTGAAAGCTTGATCTATCAGTTGATATAGTTCTTGAACTTATATATCTCTTATACTTGTGATGCTTGAATCTTGAATTGGAACATTTTGAACTTGTACAAGACTTACACGATCTTGAACATGAAGATGAGCTACACAAGATACATATTCCAAGAGGTTTTGGCACTACAAAATTTGACAATCATAGGAGCTAGAAAACATATCACTTACATGCATGACTGAGGCAGGACTGTGTTTCATGACACTTCGCATAATTGATCCTATACTTGGTGAGATAATGCTTCTTGTGAAGGTAGATCAAACTTTTCATCTTTAGGATGTTACTATCATCCATCCTCTATCATCTCATTGAGCTGCTGGTGAAACAGAGATCATTCTGGTCATTACATGACATTACTTACTCTTGATCACATCGGATTTTACTTTCTTTGGTACTTTCTGTAGTAGTGATTGTGTATTGTTGATGTAATCCACCGCGAATCCGTTGGATGTGAAGTATACAACCACGTTAGTCAGGAGAAATGCCATTGCTATTGTATAAAGACGGAATACCTGTTATTCAAAACACAGTATCAGTTGCTTTGATTAAATAAAATTATACTTTTTTTTACAGATGAAGGGGAAGATATTCCCGTTGAGAGTCACCATTTTGGCATCTATTTGATGCCAAACAGCGATAAGAGTTCTCTAAATATTTTCTAAGTTATTATTGAATAATAACAAAGTCTCCAGCAGAGTCGCCATTTTGTTTCAACAAGAAACAAAAGTATTTGATTTGGGGGATTATTCAATAATAACAAAGAAAGAATGAGAGAACAATAATTACAAAGTATTTTATTCATTTTGAATTCATTTACATTCTTGTATTTTCCTTGATTCTGAAAACAAAGTACAATAAATCAATACAATGAATGAGAGGATGAGAAGTTCAATGGCAATTTCGGTAGCATTTTGGCATATTAGATGTTCATCCCAAAGGGAGATGAGTTGTGAAAACTTAAGGTCCTTGGTTTGGTTGCATGGTAGACACTAGTTGTCTTTCCACTCTCACTGGTTGTCTTTTCACTCTCTCCTTCTACTTCTCCACCTCATTCTGAATTCTTCCCTCCTTGCTCTTGATGTCCCTTCAAAATAAATGGTTATGCGGTGAGCTAGTTACACGGATGAACTTTTCCTTCTTTTGGAGATCTCTAAACGTGGAAACTTCTGTTGTACAGAACTTCTGTTATGCCAAAATTCTATTACGCAACACTTCTGTTGGGCAGAACTTCTATTGTGCATTACACAATGAGACTCCTTGTCATGCCCCAAATTCAGAAACCGGGCTCACAAAATTTTCGATTGCTGAATTCGGCGCCAACAACCTCCGTAGTACCCCATTCTTGGCTCCTGGCACCCATATACCAGGTTCCGATCCTAGGATCCTACAAGGAGGAGTTTCATCGTGAATACTTTTGTCACATCCTAAATTCGAAAACTAGGCTCACAACTCCTAGCCTGGATATCACATCGGTGCACAAGACACAGCGTTGGAACCGCAGCGACAGTGTGGTCGTAATGGTATAAGTCTCAGGTCGAGTCGACTTGGGTTGACAGGGTGTGACTTAGGGTCATGCGCAAACGCCGGTTACAGATCGAGGGTCATCAAAATTTAACAGGGAGGACCGCGGGAGTTTAAAGAACGGTACAGACTAGGATACGGGTCTTACAGCTCTCCCCTCATAATAAAAATTTCATCCTCAAAATTTACTAACATCGCAACTAGACATAAATTATAAGGGAAGGGAGGAGAAATCATAGCATTATATATATATATATATATATATCAGAAACAAAATACAATCGAATAGTGCTTGCAAATCTCAGGCTCTTGCTCCCAAGATGCCTCATCTACACTATGAGACCCCACTGATCCTCAGATCCCTGTCAGAAATGATTGATACTAGATTACTGTGCAGCCTCACAATCTCAACAGTAGGGAGCTATATCAGAAAATCTCTAAGTTATTCGAACTCGGAGATCTAATCATTCTAAGTTCTCAACAATCATAGAGTGTAGGATAGTTATCAGTAGATATGTGATGTTATCCTCAGGTATTCCCAAGTTATGCTCTGATACTAACTTCTGTCACGCCCCAAACTCAGAAATTGGGCTCACAACTCCTGGCCTGGGTATCACATTGGTGCACAAGACGTGGCATTGGAACCGCTATGACAGTGCGTCGCGATGGTATAAGTCTTGGGTTGAGCCGACTCGGGTTGACTTGGTGTGACTCAGGGTCGAGTGCAAACACCGATTACATATTGTGGGTCACGAAAATTTGACGAGGACAGTGGGAGTCTATGGAACGGTATAAACTAAGATACGAGTCTTACACTCCTGGGGCAACTTTTGTTGTGTACTGCACAACAATACTCCTGGGGGAGCTTTTGTTATGCACTACACAACGATACTCCTAGGGCAACTTCTGTTATGCACCGCACAATGATACTCCTGAGGCAACTTCTGTTGTGCATCGCACAATGATCTCCTGGGGGAACTTCTGTTGTGCACCACACAACGATACTCCTGAGGTAACTTTTGTTGTGCTCCTTGAGCTTCTTTTACTTCCATTCTCCCCAAGTGAGGATGAGAGAAGGGGTATATATAGGCTTCTCACATGAGTGAAGGCCATTTACACACAACACAACAAAGGGCGCACAATGCAGGGGCGCACAACCTAGTGGGGTGCACAACGCAGGGTGCACAACCATGGGTGCACAACAGGGGGCGCACAACCATGGGTACATGTGAGTGCTACAGTTTCTAGCTCTTATATTGTCAAATTTTGTAGTGCCAAAACCTCTCTTAGAATTTGTGTCTTGTGTAGCTCATCTACATAATAAAGTCTGTGCATCTCTCAAGAGCAAGGGTTTTGTGTTCAAGAACTTCAAAGGCAAGTGTACTAGTTCATGTTTATGTACAACGTTAATAGTGAATTCAAGCTTTCAAGATTCAAGAGTTCAAAATTTTCAAAGCTTCGTACATGTCAAGACAACGTTCCTAGACTTTAATACTCAACTTCAAGCTTCAATGTTAGTCGATTTCAAGCTTCAAGAGTCTCAAGTCAAGCTTTGTCAACTTCAAAGAATGACTATCAACTTAAAGAAAAAGAAGCTCAATGTTCATACATTACTTTTAAGGTATGAATGACCTTAGATTAACCTTAGGGTAGGTCATTTTGAATACATAATTCAATTAGATCATTTTATAAGTGAATAGACGGTTTCTTGACTAGTCCTAGCACTGGCTCGACCAGTCTAAGAAATTCCTCGACCAGTCCTAAGTTTGTTTAAAATTTTTAAAATTTTTTGTTAAGCCACGACCAGTCCTGGAGACTACTCGACCGGTCGTGTGAACAGTGCTCGACTCGGTCATGACCAGTTCTGCAGCTACGACTCAAAGTTCAACAACTATTTAGGTTCCACATGACCAGTCGTAAAGGTCCCTCAACTGGTCGTGAAGGTCCTACAACCAGTTGTGGAATGGCTTTATCTTATCACGCTCAAAATTTTAAAAATTAGTTGGTCCTACGACCAGTCGTAGTGTCCACAGGACCAGTCGTGAACGTGATTTCTTTACTTATAAATAGACGACGAATTTCAGAGTTTTTCATTGAATTCAAACTAAATCAATACGTCACTCTGAGAGATAAGTTAGTCATTATTTTAAGCTATATTGTGCTCATTTAATATTCTCTTTTAATAGCTTTCTTTGCATTTGATTTTGAATTTTCACATTCCAATTTTATTTGAAAGAGGGATTATAGTATTCCCATTTCTTGGAATCAAAATCAAATTAAGCTAGCCCAAGGTACTTTAAATCTAAAATCAATTTAGAACTTAGAACCATTTTATAAGTGAGTTTGGACATTGAACTTCAATGTTAAACTTCTACTCCAACTTAGTTCTTCTGGGCTGCATCTAAAGGAGAATATCTAGGTATTTTACAGTTTTTATAAATTCCTTTGTTTTGGTTTTCATTGAGATTGAGCCAGAAAAATCTCTATTGTGGTTTGTCTGAGGTGATCCAGAAAACTCAGAGTGTGGGATTTTTGAATTGTGTAAGCCCACTCGAAAGATACAATTGTGAGGGTTTTAGTTGAACCTGAAAAAATCTATTTTCATAGTGAACACTAATATCCACTATGTGAGGATATTAGGAGTGGAGTAGTTGTGTGGCTATTTTTCTAAACAGTTGGTGTACATACAAGCGAACCACTATAATTCTTTGTGTCTTATGGTTTGAATGTTTATTTCTTTTTGTGGATGATTGTAATTTCCCTTATTACATTTGTGAAGAATGATGTAATCTTTATGTGGATGTGTGGGAATGTTGTAATAGATTAGATATCCTTTGTTGCTATCTATTTATTTATTTATTCCTCTGTATCAAGTTTGAGTTTTTGATGCACAAACCGTTCTAGTAAGGTTGTCCTGTTATAAACCCTTGGTTTTTATGGTGTAAGGTTGTCATTAGAACAACATCTGTATCAAACTCTCAATACTCGTACTTTTGAGGTTGTCTTTAAATTCTGTATTATGGGATTGTTTATTACTATCTGTATTTAATTTATTTAAATTTCGCTGTTAAGTTTTAATTTGGCATAGTCCTATTCACCTCCCCCCCCCCCTCTAGGACATTTAGCTCGGCCGTTTCAAGTGGTATCAAAGCCTAATAGCTCATTTTTAATTATTCTATTTGAATTTATTTCCTCAGCTAATCGATCTGAGCTATTTAAGATGTCAAATTTTGATAGTCTTTCAGTCACTAGGCCTTCACCATTTGATGGCTCCAATTATGCCTATTGGAAAGCCAGAATGAAGATTTTCTTAAAATCTATGGATGAGAGTGTGTGGCAAGCCACCGTGATTGAATGGACTCCTCCTACCACTGAAGTAACTGGTATCGATGGATCTAAATCAATGAAAGTCACACCTTATTTTACTTGGACCACACTTCAGAAAAATGAGAGTAGTGTTAATGTAAAGGCTTTAAATGCTATAACTTACGCACTATCACCAGATGAATTTAAAAGAATTATATCTTGTGATACTGCAAAGCAAGCCTGGGATATTTTAAAAATGACACACGAGGGAACAACAATTGTCAAGAAATCTAAAGTCCAAATTCTCACAACCCAATTTGAGGAAATACGTATGGAAGGAAGTGAAACTTTCATGGAATTTTATACTAGATTGAATGACATTGTCAACTCTATGTGGGGTCTCGGTGATAAAATCCCAGAAAGTAAAGTCTGTACAAAGATACTACACTCACTACCTGAACGGTTCAATTCAAAGGTGACTGCGATCCAGGAACTTCGTGATACAGACAATATGAGGGTAGAAGGGTTAGTTGGTTCTTTACAAACCTATAAGTTAAACTTTAAAGCTCCTAAAGGTAAATCCATCGCCCTTAAATCTTCTAAATGTATTTCTCAAAAAAATAGTAATTCAGATTTAAAAAATTATGAAGATGATATGACCCTTTTAGCTAAAAAGTTTTACAAAATTTTCAAAAGTAAAAAGAAAGTTGATTTTCAAAAATCTAATGATAAGAAAAGATCTAAATCTAAAACTTGAAAATCTTTAAAAGATAGTCAATGTTACAACTGCCATGAATATGGGCATTTAGTGAACAAGTGTCCTAAAAAGGACAAACCTAAAAGGAAAGGTATGCTGGCTACTTGGGATGAATCTTCTAGCTCTAAAGCCTCTTCTGAATCAGAAGATTCTAAAACCGAGTCAGGCAATGAAGTTAAAGCCCTTATGACTCTAGCCAAGTTCACTTTTTCAAATCATGATGATTCAACTAGTGAAGAAAATCTGAATAGTGATCATGAAAATGAAGAAGATCTTCAAGATGCTTACAATGCCATATACAAGGAAAGTTGTAAAATTGTAGTAAAACTAAAACTTCAGAAAGAAAAGTTTTTGAAATTTAAAGAAAAATTTGATACTCTTGTTTTAGAAAAATCTCACATTTCAGATTCTTTTGAAAAAACTAAATGCGATTTAGATTTCAAAACTTCTCTCATTGAAAATCTAAAATATGAAAATGAAAAACTAAAACTTGAAGTCTCTTCACTGTTGAGTTTAAAGGATACATGGAGGTATGCCCAAGGTGATCCTAAGTTAGAAAAACTATTATCCGGATCTAGAAAATGTGACGATCAATCCGGTTTGGGCTACGACAAAAATATTCCTTCCAAACATAAGAATACTCCTCCTAAGTTTGTGAAAGGAGAGTCTTCAAATCAAAAGGGAAAAGTTCAAATCAAAATAATTCTAAAAGTGCTAAAACTTTTCAATTCTTAAAACCTAAAAGCAACCATATCAACTATAAAAATTTGAATTGTAATCCTTTAGCTAAGAAAATTGTTGATTTACTTAAGGAGCTCTTAAAATCTAACTCAATGGGTTGGTCTAATAACAACTACAATCATAAGAAGACCAACTATACTCCTAACCCCAAAACAGTTATGAAATGGGTCCCTAAAGTTACTTACTTGGTTGCCTACACGGCTTTCAAAGCATCAAGCCATTCAAAGTGGTACCTAGACAGTGGATGCTCCAAGCACATGACTGGTGACAAAGGTCTGTTCACCACTCTTAAAGACATGACTAATGATTCAGTCACATTTGGTGATGGTAGCAACTGTAGGATTATTGGCCAAGGTATGGTTCAATTTTCTAAGCTCCCTTTATTTGAGAATGTCTTATATGTAGAAGGTTTAAAACACAACTTATTAAGCATTTCTCAAATATGCGATAAAAATCATAGCGTAAAATTCTCTAACCTAGGGTGTGAAATTTTAAATAAAAATAGTTATGTAATATTAACTGGTCATAGTACTTCTGAAAACTACTATATTGTAAGTAACTCTAGCTCATCTAATTTATCATGTTACATGGTCCATACCGATGTGTAACGCCCTGAAATTCGGGGGTCGAGCATAACTCAGCTCCCGAGTTCCAAAACATCACTTATGCAACATATTTAATGATGAATGTATGTTGACTGTATTAGTGCATAAAACATGGAATAGATTAAGCCAAAACACAGATATGATTCAGGGATAAGTGAATAAAGCAAGCGGAAGACTTATAGTAAAATGTGTACAAGTGTAAATCCCTGAATTACATATACAATCCAGATCATGTGAAAGTGTTATTTATCAAAATTTAAGTATCAAGTTACATCATTTCAGTCCCCAAAATATATCCCAGAAATCCCGCGCATCAGACCGAGGCTCGCTAGAACCCGTCTGAAAACTGCATATAGGAGAAGGCAGCCTCGTCGTCATCCAGCTCCCGCTCTGCCTCAGACGTCGCATCCACATCTGCAACATCAGGGCCTAAGACAGAGTCTGGTGGGTGTGTAACACCGCCCCAGAAACGTGGGAGTGAGTGATCAACTCAGTGGAACAATAAGGCACTGGTTAACATGTTATCAGTTCAATCAAACAGTAATGATAAAGCAGGATAAGTAAATAAATCCTAAGTACTCTTGTTAATGCAAGTATGAATGCAATATGATGCGTGCCCTCACGCGTACACCCTCAGCGTCTTCATCTTACGTTACGCATGACATCGCCTCAAAGTGCGCCACATCTACAAAGCACATGCAAATGCGGTGCATGGATATGATTACCAAGTTGTTATTAGTCCATTTCACACAACAGGATTGGGAAGCTAACATACCTTCCTCATGTCACTATCCAAACAATGATCCATACTAGGGTCGTCAATCCTAGATATCTCATACGATCATACAGTTGAGGTCGTAGCAAAGGGCTCGTCACCAATCAATGCACACCTTCCATGCCCTTACTACCACAGATCGGCTCGTCACCTCCTTGCGGTATCCAGGTATGCTCGAGGTCACTACAAAGGGCTCGTCACCAATCAATGTAGGCCGACAGCACGAATATAGTGTCCCATACCACCATAATCGGCTCACGAGTTTAGTTGCTCACTGGTCACTACGGGGAGGCTCGTCACCCCAGCGTAGGCCGACAGCTCGACCACGGTGTCCCATACCACCATGTCCGGCTCATGAGTCTTAGCGGATCAGGTACCATGGTTATTAGGATTTCACTAGTAAGTTCGGTATCCTAGATTCAAGCAGTAGCGTCCATACATGGTTAACATACATCGGACAATCGGGTTATTTGACGAACTCGACTAGCACGAGCGCACGTTGAGTTGAACGACATAGAGTGCGCAAACACTCCGCGTGGCCAAACCACTGCCGACAACTCTAATACGGCTCGGGTTCGTCTAATACGTCCTACGTGGCGACAGCAATCTCAGCAATGAACATAGGGTCAACTACCGATTTCCTGGACTAAGGCATAGTCCCAAACACTTTACACTACTACAGATATTCATATGGAACGTAAGACAGTAATGGAACAACAACTCGAATCATGGTACACCAGCACTTGAAGAATATCAACTTAACATAAATGTAAGCATAGGAGATGCTTGAATTTAAATAACTTGGAATGTAACTACATAAAGGAAATCATGCACATCAATAGGAGTATTGAGAATTACTTCTCAACGCCCGCATTTAGTGTAATCAGTTACACTTTAGATCATTCATGCATTTCTACAAACACTTAGCATACGTGGAACAACATACATGACGCATGTTGAAATACATGCACTTAGACAATTCCTTTTATCAAGGAGTTGTCATACATGTACCTAGCATACATACATGACAATTAATCATGGCAAACATATGTGCATAATATATACGTATACGATACTTTATAAATACACCTAGAATACACAAATCTCAAGATAGCACATGCATATCAGGAAAGCAATGTAAACACAACATTTGACATGTGAAATCTCATCCATAACAAGAATAAATCACTAACTGGGATTGAAAGCCTTGAAAACCATAACCTATACACTTAAAGTCCGCACCTTAAGCGAAGAAAGAACCGCCGAGCTGATTTAGACAAGTTGTCTTCGTCAACGGCGCTAGAATACCCTAAAATAAGGATAGAAATGAGATACAACAACACCAAGTCTAGTCTAAGCTCTAACACAGGTTAGGGTTAGGTTAACTTACCCCAAAGGAACTCAGAATCGTCAGAGGAACGATTCAAAGTGAAGGTTCGAAGATGAATAAGAACAAGGAAGAAACCAAGATGATTCACCAACTTATCTCTCTCACTTTCTCTCTCTTTTCCACTCTCTTTCCAAGCTAGGGTTAGAGAAAATTCGTATGGAAAAGAGGGCTAGGGTTTAAGGACTATATATAGGCCTTAAAATGATGGAAATAACCCCAGGGTCAAGGTATACTTAGGTTATAACCAAAGCACGCCTTTCTCGATCCAACGAAGCACTTCTGGTGGGCCTATAACCACGAAAGGTCGGACTTAAGCTCATTGACCATGGATCTAGGTCAGGCTGAGTTTTCGTACCGACCGGCTCTTCAGATCAGTCGTGGCGGACCACACTCAATTCAACGGTCACGGAAACTCGATCAGGTCCACAAGCACTAGGATATGCCTGGGCCAACTATCCTGATCAGAGGGTGAAATTGGGTCAGAATCCAACAGTTAGAATGCTTAAAATCGTCGCGCAAGCGACACAACTCAGATTTCAATAAAAGCCTAATAAATTCCAACCGTTCTCACACTCTTCACTCCAAGCTCAAGCAAATCGACCCAGAACATCAGATCGACTTGATTTTCGAGGTGAAGATCAAGCCCAACTCGGTGACCGCAACAGCCTAAGATCATCGCCATCGGACTTTCGACGCGCGGTCCAGGTCCGATCCAGATCTTCCAAAAATTCCCCAGAACAACTGGATTTAGCGATGGATCCCAGATTTCAGAGTAACGTAGCGCTCACTAATCTACACGTTTAGAGCCATGCAGATACAATTTAAAGTGATTGATGCGAATTTTACAAGCAATCGAGTAAAGCACTAATTACCCCAAAACAACTACTTAAGGAAAGATAAGCACAAAAATTCCAAGGTCGTTACACGATGAGACCGAATTATGGCATAAATGCCTTGGACATGTACACTACCGCAACTTATATAAATTGAGCAAAAGAGAGTTAGTAAGAGGCTTACCCAAAATACAGAAAATAGATAAAATATGCGGCGAATGCCAGATTGACAAGCAAACTAGGAGTTCTCACAAAAAAGTGGACTCCAATGCCACATCTAAACCACTTGAACTCCTCCATATGGATCTTATTGGACCAACTAGAACAGAGAGTTGAGGTGGCAAAAAGTATATTCTGGTAATCGTTGATGACTTTACCAGATATACGTGGGTAGTCTTCTTAAGAGACAAATAAAAAACTCTCGATGAAGTTAAAAGGGTACTTAGACGTATCCAAACTAAAAAAGAGTCTTAAGTCTGTAAGATCCGTAGTGATCATGGATCAGAATTTGAGAATAGCGATTTTGAGAAGTTTTGCAGTGATCAGGGAATATCACATGAATTCTCTGCGCCTAAAACACAAGAAAAAAATGGTATAGTAGAAAGAAAAAATAGAGTGCTTTAAGAAATGGAAAATGTAATGTTAAATAGTATGAAGCTCCCTAAAAATCTTTGGGTTGAAGCCGTAAATACTACATGTTATATAATTAGCCGTGTTTATACAAGAAAATCAAACGGTAAAACAGCTTATGAAATGTGGTTTGATAAGAACCCTACTGTCAAATACTTTTGAGTTTTTGGCAGCAAGTGCTACATTTTACGTGACCGAGAAAATCTGAGTAAGTTCGACACCAAAAGTGATGAAGGGATATTTTTAGGATATGCTCTGAATAGTCGAGCATATTGGGTTCTTAATAAGAGGACCGATGTTATTCAAGAGTTTATTAATGTGGTTATTAACAATCACTTGAATACACCTGTCTCTAGTTCAGATAATGATGTACTTCTAATTGATAAACCAGATTCTTCATTAAGTCAAAACAACTCTGAACTGAGAACTGTTAAAGATCATCCAACTAATCAAATTCTTGGAAACCCTCTCACTGGTGTGCGTACCCATAGACAACTAAAAGATGTGTGTAACTACGTGTGCTTTACATCTCAGATAGAACCAGCTAACATAAAAGAAGCTCTTATTGACGAAAACTGGATAGTTGTGATGCAAGAAGAGCTTAATCAATTTGTTAGAAATGATGTTTGGTACTTAGTTCCTAGGCAAAAGATAAACATATTATCAGAACTAAGTGGATTTTTAAAAATAAGTCTGATGAACTTGGTAATATAATTAGAAACAAGTCTAGACTGGTTGTATAAGGGTACACTCAAATTGAAGGCATCGATTATGAGGAAACCTTTGCCCCAGTAGCTCGTCTTGAATCAATTAGACTATTTATATCCATTGCTTGCTTTAGAAAATTCAAAATTTATCAGATGGACGTAAAGAGTGTTTTTTTAAATGGCGATTTACATGAAGAAGTGTATGTTGAACAACCAATGGGTTTTGAAGACCCTAAGAATACTGATCATGTCTATCATCTAAAAAAGGCTCTCTACAATTTAAAACAACCTCCCAGGGCATGGTATGAAAAATTGACTAAGTTTTTACTAAGTCATAATTTTATAATGGGAAGTGTTGATAAAACTTTATTTGTAAAGAAACATAATGATCACATTTTAATTATACAGATTTATATTGATGATATTATTTATGGATCTACCTGTGCTAACATGACTGTTGAGTTTGCAGATCTTATGAAATTTAAGTTCGAAATGAGCATGGTTGGGGAATTGAATTATTTTCTCGGGTTGCAAGTTAAAGAGCAACCTGATGGTTTCTTCATCTCTCAAACCAAATATGCTTTGAACTTAGTTAAAAAGTTCAGATTTGAGAATGGGAAAACTTTTGATACTCCTATGAGTACGACTTTAAAACTCTCAAAGGACTCTATAGGTAAGAAAGTGGATCCTGAATTATGTCGCAGTATGATAGGTAATTTGTTGTATTTAACTGCAAGCCGACCTGATATTGCATTTAGTATAGGAATTTGTGTTAGATATCAATCTAACCCTAAAGTGTCACATTTAACTGCTGTTAAGCGGATTATGCGTTATGTCGTAAGTTTAGCTAATCTGGGTCTTTAATATCCACATGATACTACTATTCAATTAGCTGGTTACACTGACGCTGATTGGGTTGGTAATGTTGATTGTAGGAAATCAACCAGTGGTGGTTGTTTCTATATAGGGAACTATTTAATTTCATGGCAAAGTAACAAATAAAGTTCCATATCACTTTCAACTGCTGAAGCTGAATACATTGCAACTAGTAATGCATGTACGCAACTTGTATGGATGAAAAGAATGTTAAGCGATTACGGAATTGCACTGGACTTTATGGTTTTATATTGTGATAATTCTAGTGCAATTAATATATCTAAAAATCCAATCCAACATTCATGAACTAAGCACATTGACATTAGATATCATTACATTCGTGAATTAGTAGAAGAAAAGACAATTTCTTTGGAATACATTCCGACCGAGACTCAAGTTGCTGACATATTCACAAAACCGCTTGACAAAAGTAGGTTTTCTAAATTGAAATTTGATCTTGGCATGTGCAATTTAAATTGATTATTCTTGCATTTTTGTATTATAATGTATATACTTGTTAGTTTGTATATTTAAATTTTAAATTTTAATGAAAAATGTAAATTTTTTGCTGTGCATGACTAGTCGAGTACATGCTCGACCAATCGTGGCACGACCGGTCGAGCACGTACTCGACCAGTCATGGAATTGCAAATTTCACTTTAATTTGGGGGAAAAACCCTTTTCTTCCTCATTTGTACTTCTTCTCCAACGGGTCTAAGCATGACCGGTCGTACCCACCATTCTAGATCTTCAAGGTTAGTGCGTTAATTCTATTTTTCTTATAGATTCAAGTTCATATCACCTCATTTTCATACTTGGAGTGATTTATTTCTTGTTTCATTGTGGTTTTTAGAGTTTTCTTCTCTAAAATCTGATATAGAGAAACCCCTCTCTACATCTTTTGCAACCTCTTGATTTCTTGTATTCTTAGTTGCAAATGGATGCTAGAGGTAGAAAGAAAAATACTCGTGGTCCTTCAACATCTAGATCGACACCTATCACAAGGCGCCACCTTCGGTCACCCGAAGATGATCCTCCCTATGTGCGGGATTTAAGGTTACGCAATGTAATAGTTGAACGACCTGTGCATGTTGAACATCTTGCTCCTTTTGAAATCCTTCCTCTTCTCCAATTTGTAGGATGGGATAACATTCTACATTGGGGTGGGCCGACATATTGGTCTATTGCGCAGGCTATGTTTGTATGTATTTTTGATTTTTCAACTGAAAATTTAACTTTTATTATAGTAACTAGAGAAGGTCCATTTGAAGTTGACTGACATCTAATTTCTGGCCTAATGGACATACCTGTCAATGATGAAGGTATTCCAATTAGAACTCTAATAGCTAAACCTTCTGAATTAGAAAAACGTATGTTTACAAGAGTATTGTATAATATAGATGCGCAATGGAGTCAAAATGGGAATGCGCTTGCTTCAAAGTACTTGTTACCCAGATATAGGATCCTTCATAGGATATTTATTTCAAATCTTTATCCTCGGTCTGGTAACAAAACCGAACTTACCTCTTTCATGGTTTGAATTTTACATTCCATTATCTCCGGTACAAATGTTTGTCTTCTTTCTTTAATTTGTCATTTCATCATACAATTCTATCCTGGTCACAGTGATATCCCCTTTACATATCTTATGACTGTGTTGGCCAACCATATGTTAGTGGCTATGCCTATTGGAGAGGCACCCATTCATCACCTCATCTTTAACAACTCAAATATAAACAAGATGAATTTGAGGTTGGCCGAAGGCCAGGTCAATGTGGGTGGTGGTGGAGCTGAAGTAGTAAATGAAGAAGAAGGTGACCTACCTCCTGATGATATTAACATGGATGATATCTTTAATGAGCTCGAATCAGATTCTGAGGTTGACCCTGATTATCAGCATTCTGATTTTGCTGAGAGGTTGCATTCTCTTGAGGAACAGTGACTCAAATTTGTGTAACCCAAGATTCTCAATTTGCTTATATGCGTAAATATATGAATCGCATTAATAAGGGTTTACATCAGATTGATCCATCTTTTCTTGCTCCCTCTTCAGGATCTGATTAGTATTTTCTAATTTTGGATTGTAATAACTCTTCTGATACTTTGCTTTCTTTTAGTTTGTGAGATTGACTTTGGTTGAACTTGGATGATGTTTTATGATACTTGAACTTTACTTATGAATTTTCATATCTTGCTCCTTTATTCTTCATTGCTTGATTTACAGCATATTAGGTTCTTCCTTTGTCATATTGTGACAAAAAGGGGGAGAATTTTGAGATGGAAGATAGGAGTAAGGGGGAGTAGTAGCAAAATGGTAAAATGCTTGCTTTCTTTTTTATATAACTGGTGTATGATTCTTTAACCAGGTTGACTGGTTTATATTGATAACTGGTGCATGATTCTTTGTGCATATAATGCTTATGTTTGTATAGAGTGTGTTTTGTCACATATTTGACAAAGGGGGAGATTGTAAGTGGTACGGTTTCTAGCTCCTATATTGTCAAATTTTGTAGTGCCAAAACCTCTCTTGGAATCTGTGTCTTGTGTAGCTCATCTACATAATGAAGTCTGTGCATCTCTCAAGAACAAGGGTCTTGTGTTTAAGACCTTGAAAGGCAAATATACTAGTTCATGTTTATGTACAACGTCAATAGTGAATTCAAGCTTTTAAGATTCAAGAGTTCAAAAAGTTCAAAGCTTCGTACAAGTCAAGACAATGTTCCTAGACTTTAATACTCAACTTCAAGCTTTAATGTTAGTCAATTCAAGCTTCAAGAGTCGTAAGTCAAGCTTCATCCTATGACAAGATCTCAAGCTTCACCAACTTCAAAGAACGACTATCAACTTAAAGAAAAAGAAGCTCAATGTTCATACATTACTTTTAAGGTATGAATGACCTTAGATTGACCTTAAGGTAGGTCATTTTGAATACATAATTCAATTAGATCATTTTATAAGTGATCAGATTGTTTCTCAACTAGTCCTGGACTCTGTTCAACTAGTCCTAGCACTGGCTCGACCAATCCAAGAAATTCCTCGACCAGTCCTAATTTTGTTTAAAAATTTTGAAATTTTTGTTAAGCCATGACCAGTCCTGGAGACTGCTTGACTGCTCGTGTGAACAGTGCTCGACTCGTTCACGACTAGTCCCGCAGCTATGACTCAAAGTTCAACAACTATTTTGAGTTCCACACGACCAATCATGGACAGGTCACGACCAGTCGTGAAGGTCCCGAACGGCTTTATCTTATCGCGCACAAAATTTCAAAAATCAGTTGATCCTACGACCAGTCGTAGTGTCCACAGGACCAGTCGTGAATGTGATTTCTTCACTTATAAATAGATGACGAATTTAAGAGTTTTTCATTAAATTCAAGATAAATTAATACGTCACTCTAAGAGATAAGTTAGTCCTTATTTTAAGCTATATTGTGCTCATTTAATATTCTCTTTTAATAGCTTTCTTTACATTTGATTTTGAATTTTTGCATTCCAATTTTATTTGAAAGAGGGATTGTAGTATTCCCATTTCTTGGAATCAACATCAAATCTAGTTAGCCCAAGGTACTTTAAATCTAAAATCAATTTGGAACTTAAAACCATTTCATAAGTGAGTTTGGACATTGAACTTCAATGTTGAACTTCTACTCCAACTTAGTTCTTCCAGGCTGCATCTAAAGGAGAATATCCAGGTATTTTATAGTTTTTGTAAATTCCTTTGTTTTGAATTTCATTGAGATTGAGCCAGAAAAATCTCTATTGTGGTTTGTTTGAGGTGATCCAGAAAACTCAGAGTGTAGGGTTTTTCAATTATGTAAGCCCACTCGAAAGACACAATTGTGAGGGTTTTAGGTGAACCTAGAAAAACCTATTTTCATAGTGAACACTAATATCTACTGTGTGAGGATATTAGGAGTGGAGTAGTTGTGTGGCTATTTTTCTAAACAGTTGGTGTACACCTAAGCGAACCACTATAATTCTCTGTCTTGTGGTTTGAATGTTTATTTCTTTTTGTGGATGATTGTAATTTTTCTTATTACATTTGTGGAGAATGATGTAATCTTTATGTGGATGTGTGGGAATGTTGTAATAGATTAGATTTCCTTTCTTGCTGTTTATTTATGTATTTACTCATCTGTATCAAGTTTGAGTTTTTAATATGTAAACCGTTCTAGTAAGGTTGTCCTACCATAAACCCTTGGTTTTTATGGTGTAAGGTTGTCCTTAGAACAACATCTGTATCAACCTCTCAATACTCGTACTTTTGAGGTTGTCTTTAAATTCAGCATTGTGGGATTGTTTATTACTATCTGTATTTAATTTATTTAAATTTTGCTTTTAAGTTTTAATTTGGCATAGTCCTGTTCACCCCCCTCTAGGACATATAGCTCGGCCGTTTCAGTGCACAATAGGGGGCGCACAACCAGGGGTCCGAGGAGAGAGTGTGTGCATAATGGAAATGATAGACCTGGGTGCTAACTCGTGTAGTAAAGGGAGCAATCCGGGGAGTTAACCCCTGCAATGGAATTTTCACACTAAGGCAATGGACGTGCAATGAGACTTCCTAGAGAGAGAAAGATAGATATATATTTTTGAGCCCTAACACGGTGCAGATAATTCTACTAAAGTAATTATAGTGATTTCATTGATAATCTGATTATTTTGGGACATCATTAATGGGCCATGTGCCCAAATGAATTGGTAGCCTAGTGACACATATGTTGTACATGTGAGTGTCCATCCAGGTCACTCCCACTGGACCCCCCTTGTTTATATATATTCTATTCATGCCTTGTAGGCTACATGAGAAGCTAATGTTAGTCTAACGTGGGCCATACCACATAGACTTCTATATTTCTAGTGGGGCATGTCGTTCAGTTTCCACTCTCTGTAGATGATGTGCCGATTAAGGCCGATTATTATCAGATATGTCTGATAACATGCTAGTGTACTTGGCCTGATAGGACACACTAAGAACATGCTTAGTATAATGACGTCATGCCCATATATATGCCCACACACATCATTTGTATGCATGTTGTGGGTGGTGATTGATCATAGCACATGCCATTGGGTTGAGATACTTAGGGGACCCCATATAAGATAGAGTTGTCCTACATGATTGCGTGGTACGTGCATGTTTTATGCATGACTTAGATGGTATGACTAAAGCATTTCACATCTTGTATATCACGATCACTTTATGCCTTAGTGATATCAGGTTTATGGCCTCCATAGGCATATAATGGATAGCCAGATTGAATACCAAAAATATTTGTTCTAGCATCAGGGCGTTATGGATGTCCTTGGGTGAAAGTCCCTAAACCCTTGTGGTACTAGTAAGATGCTTCAACGTCGAGACTGAGTGGATAATATGAGTACCTGAGTGCCGAAGATACCAGTAAGATGTATCTCCCACTATGTCGTGGTAGGTCAAAAAGGAGTGCGACCTTATTCGCTCGAGAGTAGGGGGCTATAAGCTAGGTTGAGTTTAACCAGCTCATAAATGGGTCCACTATGGACGAGCCGGGTGGGCATTAGCATATCACTGGCAAGGCGGATAGTGAAGTCTCTTCCACTCACTTGGTCATGCGAGTGATAGGTGGCAGCCAGTGTTGGAGTGTACTAGACCCTGGTGATGTTTCCAGTGACGAATCGTATTGATACGTGGACTAGTTGAGGATTGGAATGCTTGCGTTGCATCTATAGCATATGACATTCGGCCATGTAGGCCTTACATTACATAACCTTAGTATGGCTAACATCATTTATAGACTTGCCAGTTTAACCTTCCATCATTTCCGCTTACTCTGACATTTGTATGCTAGGTGCATGCATTGTGCACACACGCACACACTCTTTAAGATTCGTAGTAAGCTTATGCACGTTCGTTATGTGTAGGTTATGCTAGACAGCAACAACATTGAGGCAGGAGCATATACCCGATCTTTTAGAATTTTGCTATATAATGTATTTTCCTTAAAGCACTGTACTCAATATTATATTAGTGGATATGTGGTGATGATGTTTTGTGACTTGGGTACACTTGTGATTATGCTCCTTTACAAAAAAAAAATTCACCCTAAAAATCCTCTTTATATGATCCCAGGATCGGAGCCTGGTGCGTGGGAGCTGAGAGCTAAGAATGGAGTATTACGGAGGCTGTCGGCACCAGATTTAGTGGCTGGGAATTTTGTGAGTCCGATTCCTGAGTTTGGGGCGTGACATCATCGGCCTCCTTGTTCATCAATTCATTGTTACATATCATCTCTACAAATTGGTGCATTGGTGAAGTTAATTCATTATAGAAAAAGCTTATTTTCCACAAAATTTCGTAGCCATGATGTGGACAGGATTTTGTGAGATCTTTGAACCTTTCCTAGCATTGGAAGAAGGTCATTTCCTCTTTCTGGGCAAAGTTCATGATTGCCTTCCTTAGTGCTAGTTTTATGAAACAAGAAAAACTTTTTGAGAAATTCCCTAGTCATCTCAGCCCATGTGCCAATAGATCGTGGCTTTAAGGAGTACATCCATGTCTTAGCCTTCTCCTTCAGTGAAAAGGGAAACAATTTGAGTTGCACTATGTCCTCAAACACGTTTGAAAAGTGTAATGTGGTGTCTATCTCATCAAACTCTTTGATGTGCAAGTATGGACTTTCAGAGTCTAATCCATGGAATTTAGGAAGGAGTTGTATCACTCCAAGTTTAACATCCAGGTTTTCTGCATTAAGTGGAAATACCATGCAGGAAGGTGTACTCACTCCTGCCAGTTGTAAATAATCTCGAAAAATACAAGGAGGGGGAGCATTATGCACCTCATTCTCATCTTGAACCTCCTCAACTAGAGGTTGAGGTTGATTTGAAGCTATTACTTCAATTAATTGAGAGGATCTCAAGTGGTGTCTAATCCTTTGATGGATAAGCAACCCTTCGACTAATCCTCCTTCACTCAAGAGACAAAGAGTGTTATCATAAACCCAATTGGGCATGAAACACGTACAACCCTCAAGAACCAAATAACTAAAGCCTATAAGACAAAAAACTAAAGCAAATAAGAAATCTAGAAAAGAAAGAGAGAATTGGAAAGAGGTTACCGGATTAGAGTTGGTATGTTAAGATCCTACAAAAGAGAAAACAATGTTAGTTTCTAAAAACAATTTCAGAAAAAAAACTAACCTAAAAAAATAAAATTAACCCTAATCTTAACCTAATTCTAATACCAATTAATCTCAGAAAAATGTAGCTGTAACCCCTAACAATGGCGCCAAAAACTTGTTCACAACCCCAAGTGTAGGGTCGTGATGTAGTAATAACTCAGTGAGGTCGAGGTCGAATCCATAGAGACTAAACTTGTACGTAATTTGAAAATAACTGGAGCTAGAACTAGAATGAGAAAAAGATCTAAATTGAATTCAGGAATAGTTGAGAGGATTTGTGAATAAAGTATCAATAATCAAAAGGAAATTAGAGCACCAAGGATCCACTTGTAGCTATCAGGATGTTACCTTACTTGATTCAACACACACAACTGGAATCAAAGTCCTATCCTATCCAATTGGAAGATAAAGCAATTAAATCCATCTTTGAACTTTTCATTGATCTAGTCATTAATGAAGGAGTATTGTGATGATAGGAAGGGAATTCATGTATCCACTATGCCCAGGAGACGATGGTGAATCATGAGTTTTACCAATCTCACAATCTTATAATAGGAAAAGAAGATATTCAAAGCTATCACAACATCTATTGTAATTTGAGTCATAATAAATCATAGAAAACTGAAAATATTGCTTAAATTCAAAATAGAAATCAATGATGTTCAACATAAACAAGAATCAAAGAAAAGGAAGCATTAAAATAAACTATAGCTTCACCTCTTAGCCCTAGCTAAGAGATTAACTAGTCATAGCTAACTCAAAAACAAAAGAAAACGTAAAAGATATACTATAATCCATGAAGAAATTGAAGTGAAAGAACGTTGTTAACACCCGTTTAGGCCTTTTCTTCCTTTCCAAACCCTAAAAGATGCTTTGGAGCATCCCAGGGAGTCCTATTTATAGTTACGGAACTCCAACTATCACACCAAGTTAGAAAAATCTAGAAACCGCCTCAAATTTACGCACTCTGTGTAGTTCTCAAAATTGACTTTTAGAACTTTCATTTTTTAGATTTGAAATTTCAAAATATATTTTTTCAAGATAATTTTTAGGAATATGTTTTTTTATGACAATTTTCAGGATCCTTTCTCTTCACTTTAAATCTTCGATTCTCTTCATTCCTCACTTGGTTTCCTTAGATCATTGGCATGTGAAATCTTCATTAATAACTTTCAAATCTCAAAATCTTCATTTAGTAATCTTCTGAGCATAAATCTTCCTTTTGGCATCAATTTCACCTTAAGTTCTCAAAATCACCTCGCATATGAAAACATTCATAATTAGATCGATTAAGCACTATCATGTTCATAAAACCAAGGTATAAATAGGAGAAAAAATACAATATTTCACACTCAACACACCCCCCAACCAGCATTTTGCTAGTCCCAAGTAAAACATGCATGAAGTGATCTTCAATCTTCAATGTTCAAATCACTTTCAGAAAATAATCTTTTGTGCAATCAAGTATGAATGAGTATAATCTAAAGAAGCAAGAGTGAAAATTTGAAAACCTAGATCCGAATCACATGAGCAATCAATAAAAAAGTTTCTTTATCAATTATTTAAGAGCATAAGTTCATATATTAAGTTTTTTCAATGTGCATAGTGAATTCTATTTACTTTCCATAATATACTACTATTTCATAATGTTAGACACGCTCATCATCTCAAGTTTTATTGAATAATCAAGTACTGATTCTAAACTTATCACATTTTTCTTCTTTTTCCAATTTTTGATTTTATATCAACGGTCCTTTTTATTTATTCATTCTTTTCAGACTTTTTATTCATTTCCAGTCTTTTCATCATACACGACCTTTTTTGTCGATCTCTTTATTTTTTAACTAGTTCTTTTCATTTTTTAAAAGTGGATAAAATTCTACAGACTCAATTCTCAATATCTTTTAATGATATTCATACTAACAATAAGAAATTCTAGTACTATTCACAAAAAGCAAATTGAATGTGTCTTGTGATTTAGATTATCATGATGCTTCCTCATAATCAATTAAATGAAAGAACGTAAGCGATAGTCTTATTTAGTTGATCAAACTCTAATAATTTTAAATTCAATCTCTTATCTTATCATCATACTTAAAGCATTCTTAATTTTACAAATGATCATTTCCTAAACATGTTTTTAGCTTGAAAAATTGAAAATTTTCACAATTTGTTCTTAAAACTAAGAAAACACTGATCAGTTTACCTAATCCACACCCCCAACCTAAAACCTACATTCTCCTCAATGTAAAAGATATAAGCATGCAATGCACATGAGACAAAGAAAAGAAATGGGAAGTGATGGAAAGATAATACCTGATGAATGAGAATTGAAGCTTTTCCAATGTTCTTAACATGTAAATGGGTTAGCACGAAGACTAAACAAACTAAAATCAAACTATCATAATCCTAAATCCTATGAAAGTAATAAACTTAACCACACCTCCTTTAGACTAGGAGGTGAATCCCTATACACATTATCACTCAAAGGCATGGACATGTCCTCTGAATTAAACTTCTCAACAAATGACTTGAGACGATGTCCATTCACTTTGAAAACATTGTCATTTTTCGAATTCTTTATCTCGACAACCCTATGAGGATAGACATTAGTAACAACTATGGACCGGTCCAACGAGATTGAAGTTTACCTGAAAAAATATAATTGAGAATTGTACAGAAGGACCTTTTGACCGGTTATGAATGATTTTCAAAGGATGTTCCTATCATGGAAAACCTTTATCCCGTCCTTGTAAATTCTCAAGTTCTCATAAGCATTGTTCTAGATTTCTTCGAGTTCATTGAATTGAAGTTTGCACAGTGAGCCAGCGTTGTCCAAATTAAAGTTCAAAATTTTGATAGCCCACTAGGTTCTATGCTTTAGCTCCACAGGTAGGCAACAAGCTTTCCCATAGATGAGTTTAAAGGGAGACATTCCAATGGGGGTCTTACAATTTATATAGTAAGCCCATAAGCGAATTGACCAATCCTTATGGTTAGGATTAACTATTTTTTTTCTAATTTTTTTAATTTCCTTGTTGGAAATCTCAGCTTGCCCGCTTATTTGTGGGTGGTATGAGTGCTCACTTTATGAGAGATGCCAGCTTTCGTACTGAGTTAGAAAAATCTAGAAATCACCTCAAATTTACACACTCTGCGCAGTTCTCACAATATACTTTCAGAACTTTCATTTTTTAGACTCAGAGTTTTAGAATATGTTTTTTAGGACAATTTAAATATATTTTTATAGGACAGTTTTCAGGATTCCTTTTTCTTCACTTCAAATCTTTGATGCTATTCATTCTTCACTTGGTTTCCTTAGATCTTTGGCATGTGAATTCTTCATTAATGACTTTCAAATATCAAAATATTCATTTAGTAATCTTTAAGCATAAATCTTCCTTTTAGCATGAATTTCACCTTAAGCTCTCAAAATCACCTCGCACATAAAAATATGCATAATTAGATTGATTAAACACTATCATGTTTATAAAACCAAGGTATAAATATGGAGAAATATGCAATATTTCACACTTACAATACATCTAAACAATCATCTCGAAATGACACATGAAGGAACTACCACCACTGAATTTGATGAGTTTCGTATAGAAGAAAATGAGTATTTTATGGACTTCTATACAAAATTAAATGACATAGCAAATTCCATGTGGGGTCTTGGAGATAGAATCCATGGAAGCAAGGTTTACATAAAAATACTGCAATCACTACCTGATAGGTTTAATTTAAAAGTTATTGCTATACAGGTGTTCATAACCCCAAGTGTAGGTTTGCGATGTAGTAATAATCTCGATGAGACCGAGATCGAATCCACATGGACTAATCTCATGAGTATTCTAAAGCAGCTAGAAGTAAAACTAAAAAAAACATGTGAAACTAATTCTAAAGTATTTGAGAGAGTAATTATAATTAGAGTAATTAAAACTAAAAATTTAAAGGTGGGAACTAGGGTGCCAAGGATCCACTTGTAGTGATCAAGGAGACCTCTTACTTGATTCAAATAACACACAATTAAAATTGGAGTCCTATCCTATCCAATTGGAAGATATATCAATAAAACCAAATCTGAACTTTCATTGATCTATTTCTCAAAGGTGGAGAATTGTGATACTTGGAAGGGATTCCATCACCAAACCATGCCCATGAGACGATGACCGACAACAGGATTTACCAATCACACAATCTCAAAGTAAGGAAAATAAGATACTCAAAGCTATTGCAAATCTAGTATAATTTAAGGCACAATAAATCATTAAAAACTGAAAGTATTCTTTTAAAATCAAATTAGAATCAAAGAAGGTTCAACATAAACATGAATTAAAGCAAGAGAAACATCCCATCATGCTACAAGCTTCACCTCTTAACCCTAGCTAAGAGGTTTAGCCAACCATAGACATGATTGGACCAAAGTCTCTTAAGAAAAACATTAAAATAACTAAGGAAGAAGAAGAAAAACACTTGGCAACGGCTTCTTCACCCTTTTGCTCCATTCTTTAAACCCTAGAAGATGCCTAGGAATATCCTAGGGAGTCCTATTTATAGTTATGGAATTCCAACTTTCGCACCTAGTTGGAAAACTCTAGAAACCACCTCAAATTTACATAGTTTGCTTAAATAGACTTCCCTTTAAGTAATTTCCCAAAATACACTTCACTCTGTGCAATTTCACAAAATAACCCAGAGTTTCAGAATACGCTTTGGCAAGATGTTTCAGGATTCCTTTTCTTCACTTCAAATCTTTTATTCTCTTCGTTCTTCACTTGGTTTTCTTGGATCTTTGGCATGTGAATTCTTCAATCTTGGTCTCCTAAGATCCATCCCTTGCCTTGGTGATTCTTGAGCATCAAATCCATGCTTTTAGCACCCTTTTCAATCTAAGCTCTAAAATTCACCTTGCAACACAAATATAAGTAAAATAGAACATTAAGCATTATCATGTTCATAAAACCAAGATATAAATGGGGGATAATATGCAATATTTGACCCTCAACACAATACCCAACCAGCATTTTTCTAGTCTCGACCAAAGTATGCAAAAAATATTTCGAAACCATTGTATAATTTCCGTAAGCTCAAGAAGTTTCAAAAACAAACTAGATAATAGAGTTTCAAAATACATCAATGTTGAGCGTTATTCTCTCCTAAAATCGAGCACTCGGTAAACTTCATAATCAAGTTCAAAACATTAATCCTCTAATTAAAATCATTCCAAACATTGAGTTCCATAGGTATATAATGAAGTCTAGACTTATCACAATCAAAGGTTCAATTCTTCATTTTCATGACAACATTGATAATCAAAAGAGCATTCAGGTCAACCAAAACCTAAAACGAAACTTGTCTTAAAGTTCATCTTTTAATTCCCCTTTTATTCCTCCAGCTTTTGATTTTTTCATCGATGGTTTCACACTATGTCAACATTTTTAAAGACCTTTAATAAGTGGTCTTTTTAAAGACAACTGTTTTTTTTACTTGGGTATTTTTTTAACATGATGGACAAATTCCCTAGGTTGGTTCCTTCCATGCTAAATAATCACCAAGTTAACAATTCAATGTTGACTGAAGCTTTAATGTGATGGCTAAATGTGAAATGTGAAATCATGACTCGATCAATGTTTAAAACTTCTACTCATGGATTAATAATTTAAACTTATCTTTGAAACTCCAAGTAACCGAATTAAAGAGACATAAATCATCAACATTAAGCATCTTATAATTCTAATTTTCCAAAATTTTACACTTTTTTGCAATTTTTGGTCAAGGACTAAGAAAACAACTGATTAGTTTACCTAATCCCCCACCCCCAACCTAAAATCTATATTGTCCTCAATGTAAAAGAAATAAGCATGTAATGCAAAAGAGGTAATGAAAAAAAAGGGAAGTGATGGAAAGAGAATACCTAAAGAAGAAATTTTAAGACTTTTCTAATGATCTCAGTGTGAAGATGAGATAACACAAAAGACTCAAACAGACGATAAGCAAGCTATCCTAAAATAGCATAAAGCAAACTATCCTAAAACGATGGAAAACAGTAAACCTAACTACACCTCCGTCAGACTAAGAAGTCAATCCTGGTAAACAGGATCATTCAGAGGCATGGACATGTCCTCTGAATTAAATTTATCATCAAATGACTTTAAACGATGTCCATTCACTTTTAAATCATTGCCAGTGTTTGGATTTTGAATCTCAACGGCCCCATGAGGATAGACATTAGTAACAGTGCAAGGGCCGGTCCAATGAGATCGGAGTTTTTCCAAAAAGAGATGTAACTGAGAATTGTTAAGGGTCAAATATTGCATATTATCCCCCATTTATTACTTCATTTTATGAACATGATAATGCCTAATGTTCTATTTTAATCATATTTGTGTTGCAAGGTAAATTTAAGAGCTTAGATTGAAAAGGATGCTAAAAGCATAGATTTAACGCTCAAGAATCACCAAAGCCAAGGATGGATCTTATGAGACCAAGATTGAAGAATTCATGTGCGAAAGTTCCAAGGAAACCAAGTGAGGAATGAAGAGAATCCAAGATTTGAAGTGTCTGTCGGGTAGTCCAAGTTCTGGTTCAGCTAGCCCAAGAATTCAGCCAGCCCAAGAAAGTTTGGCTGAAAATCTAGCAACATGTTCTTCTAGAACTTGTGGAAGTTCAGCTAGCCGAATCTTTGCTTCTGCTAACCCGAGTGTCAGTCGGCTAGCCGAAGCTCGGCTAGCCTATGGTTCAGCTAGCCCAGACTCCATAAATTTGAGGCGGTTTCCGGATTCTTCAAACTCAGTGCAAAAATTAAAGTTGCACAATTATAAATAAGAAACCCTAGAAGATGCCTAGGAACTCCTATTTATAGTTGTATAACTCCAACTTTTGCACCGAGTTGGAAGAATCCGGAAACCGCCTCAAATTTACGCAATCCGTGCAGAATTTGCGTAACCTTAGGCTAGCTGAAGCAGAGATTCGGCTAGCCGAACTTCTGTAAGTTCCAGAAGAACATGTTGCTGGATTTTAAGCTGAACTTTCTTGGGCTAGCTGAATTCTTGGGCTAGTCGAACCAAAACACGAGCTAGCCGACTGACACTTTAAATTGTGGATTCTCTTCATTCTTCACTTGGTTTCCTTAGATCTTTGGCACGTTAATTCTTCAATCTTGGTCTCCTAAGATCCATCCTCAGCTTTGGTGATTCTTGAGCATTAAATCTATGCTTTTAGCATCCTTTTCAATCTAAGCTCTTAAATTCACCTTGCAACACAAACATGATTAAAATAGAACATTAAGTATTATCATGTTCATAAAACCAAGTAATAAATGGGGGATAATATGCAATATTTAACCCTTAACACAATCCCCAACCAGCATTTTGCTAGTCCTGAGCAAAGTATGTGAAAATTATTTCGAGAACTATAGGACAATTTCTATAAGTTCAAGTGTTTTTTTTTTAAAAAACAATCCAGATAATAGAATTCTAAGATACATTAATGTTGAGCATCGCCTTCTCCTCAACTCTAGCATTCAATAAATTTCACAATCTAATTTAAAGTATTAATCCTCCAATTAGAACAATTCTAAACATTGAGTTCCATGAGTGTATAATAAATTTTAGACTTATTACAATCAAAGGTTCAATTCTCCATTTTCATGATAACATTGATAATCAAAAGAGCATTCAGGACAACCAAAACCTAAACCAAAACTTGCCTTACAGTTCATCTTTTCATTCCTCCAGCTTTTAATTATCCATCGATGGCTTTCATACTATGTTAACCTTTTAAAAAATCTTTAATAGGTACTCATTTTCGATGACAATTGGTTTTTTAGTTGGGTATTTATTTATTTTTCTTTCTTTTCAATTCTTCTCATTGAACATGATGGACAAATTTCCCAAGTTGGTTCCTTCCATGGATTAATAATTCGAACTTACTTTGAAATCTCTAAGTAACTGAATCCAAGAGACATAAATCATCAACATTAAACATCTTATACTTCAATTTTATTTTTTTTTTCAATTTTCCACAATTTTCAAAAACTAAGAAAACAATTGATTAGCATGCCTAATCTCCCATCCCCAACATAAAATCTACATTATGCTCAATGTAAAAGAAATAAGCATGTAATGTAAAAAAGGCAATGAAAAGAAAAGGGAAGTGATGGAGAGATAGTACCTGAAGAAGGAATTTTGAGGCTTTTCTAATGATCTCAGTGTGAAAAATGGGTTAGCACAAAAGACTCAAACCAATGATAAGCAAACTATCCTAAAACAGCTGAAAGCAAACTATCCTAAATTCTATGAAAGCAATAAACTAATCCTAAACTAGGAAAGCAAGGGAAAAACTACTCAATCATGTTGCAAGGTTCCTCCTCTGGCCAATATCTTGATAAATTTCTAAGTAGGTTTCTTAACAAGATTATCCAAAAGCCCTTTTTGTAATAGGCTTGGATACCCTGGAGCATAAATTTTTAGAGAAATTTATGGACCTTAACATAAGGTTTTCTTTTAATTTCCCGAGGTGTCCAAAGTATATATGATTCATCTGCGACAGAGAAAGTTTCAGAGTTAGTACCCCATGGTGAATAAAAGACTGCAAGTAGATAAAATTCAAAAAAATTCTCAGCAGATGTAGTCTCAACACATTTTGAAGTTTTAGACTTCAGTTCAATTGTCAGCTCTCCCTCCTGTAATAGTAAACATTCAAGATATGTGAAGGGAAAGGTTTTAGAATAAGGGTTCTCTCGATTAGTAACAACTACCGAGATGTTATCTTGTAAGACATTCACTACGTCTTATATCATGGGATCGTTTGAATCTGCATAGTGTGCCAAGCAATTTTCTAAAGAGTTGGAAAATTCAGTTGAGAGTGGCTCATTTTCCATATTGAATTTTGTGATGATCTGTCCAAGGATTCCATCGTCTTTGAAAGTGGATGGACGCGTGTTCTCTTGCTCTTGCCCTACATAGACATATTGAGGATCAATTGATGAAGTATTGATGTGAAGATTCTGTTCATTGAAGCTTCTCAGTATAGGCATTGAATCATCAAAAGTGTATAGCTCAGATGGTGGCCTTCATTGGATGGTTCAAATTCCAGAGTCATATCGGGCAACTCATCCATCTCCCCAACCATCTTATAAGTTAAATTAGGGGAGTAGTCTAAACATGCCTCACAAGAGTTGGAAGGGTCAATTGAAAGCGGCTCATCCTCCTCCACACTTAAATTAAACATGTCAGATGGGTGGAGTAGATCATTATGGTCGACCACTTCCTGCATCCCTTGATCATTGACTTGGACCAAACTTGAGATCGATTTTAGGGGAATTTGGGCTGTAAACTCATGATTCTCATCCCAATACTTATCATTATCCAATTCAGTATAGTACACAAGTGGGATGAGATCACTTACATCACACTATTTTTCTAGGTTTGGTTAAGGCTCAAATAAACTAGCCTCTTCCTCCATATTGAAGTCAAGTGTGTCATATGACTGGAGTGTGTAGTATCATTATATTTGAAAGACACTCATGTCTCTTGATCATTCCTTTAAACAGTTATCGAGATCGACTCTTTGGGAAATTGAACTGTATTAACACAATCCAACTCTTCATTCTCAATTTCAGTATTCTTCACAAGCGAGTTAGGATCACTTTCCTCGCATTGTGTTTTCGGATTGGATTGAAGCTGGTATGAACTAGCCTCTTCCTCCTCATTAAGATGTAGTTGAACTTCTTGAATGGCGGGTTCACTCGCCTCTAATGATTTCTTAATACCTATGACTGCTTGTGCGAGATATTCGTTGAATTGATCTTAAGCATGTATGTATTTTTGAATTAACTCATCTTAGATTATTTCCGGTTGAATCTCATAGGTAGGAAATCCAAGGGAGTACTTATTAAAATCAATTGGCGGTTCATCTCTCTAATGTTGATGTTTCCACTGATTATCAGTAGGGAGTTAGGAATGAAGAATTGGATAAGGTTGAGGTCGGGGTAAACTATCCTCCATTAGCTTATCAAGGCGCGCTTCAAGTGCTTTTATCATTTTTCTAATGGTAGAAAAATCATTTGTGTAACCCTGAAGTGAATCCTCTTGGATCGTTTATGGTTGGATTTCAAAGGTAGAGGACCCAAGAGAATTGTCACTATAATGTATAGCTAGTTCATCTTCCCAATATTGAGGTTTCCATTGATTATAGTCATACGGCTTATAGGTGGAGAATCTGATGGTTGTTGGTACATATTATCACCCATAATATAATCACGCATTGTTTTCTTCTTATCTGATGGGTGATAATAGTTCTTACTCCCATAATTATGATAACTCCAACATTCACATACTGTTTTCTTAATCCATGGAGTGTAATTATTTCCCGCATGTGATCACGTAAGGATTTCTTAACAGGTGGAGCATTATATTTCGGTCGGTTCTTGATGATGGTTTCAAAAAGATTTTGAGAAATAAGTTGTTTCCTAACATAATCATCTGACAACCCTTCATAATTTCTTGCATTCTCTAAAACTAGCTCAGAATATTGACGTTCCCACTCTTGCATATACATGGTGAAACCCTAATCCTGAACCTAATCCTAAAAGACAATAAAAGAAAAATCCTATGGCATTATGTAAAGTAAGTAGAGAAGAAGTTAGAAAGAAGTTACCAGATTGGAGAAGATCTATGTTAGGACCCTACAAAAGAAAAAGGAAAGTGAATTAGTTTCTAAAAATTAAATAAGAAAGCAACCTAGTTTTTAAAAATGAAAAAGGACAGTTCTTAAAAATAGAAAATAAAAGTTTCTAAAAAGAGAAAAGGTTAGTTTCCAAAAACAGAAAAGGAAAGTTTCTAAATCTAGAATTAGAAGGTAAGTTAGTTTTTAAAATAATTCAGAAAAACCTAATCCTAAAAATAGAAAATAGAAAACCCCTAATCTTAAACTAATTCCAAAACTACTTGATCTCAGAAAAATGCAACTGTTAGTCCCCGTCAATGGCGCCAAAAACTTGTTCACAGCCCCAAGTGTAGGGTCGTAATGTAGTAATAATCTCGGTGAGACCAAGGTCGAATCCACAGGGACTGAACTTGTACATTTCTAAAAGTAATTAGAAGTAGAACTACAAAAAGATGTAAACCTAAATCTAAAATATTTGAGAAAGTGATTTTAAATAAGGTATTTAAAGCTTATAAATTTAAAGGTGGTAACTAGGGTGCCAAGGATCCACTTGTAGCAATTGGGAGGCTACCTTGCTTAATTCAAGGACACAACTAGAATCAGAGTCCTATCTTAACCAATTGGTAAGAAGAGATTTGTTAGATCTTTGAACTTCTTATGGATTTAATCATCAATGGATGATAGTTGTGAGGATTTGGAAGTGATTCTATCACCTAACCATGCCCAGGAGATAAAGTAAACAATAGGATTTAACAATCCCACAACCAATAATGGGAGAATTGTGAAGATTAGGAAGGGTTCTGTCACCCTACCATGCCCAAGGGATGATAGTGAACAATGGGACTTAATTTCACATCTCAATTTAGGAAAAGAAGATATTTCAAGCAATTGCAGATTTATTATAATTTGTGACAACAAACCATTAAACACTAAAAATATTCCTTTATAAAGAACTAAAATCCAAGAGTGTTCAACAAAACATGAATCAAAACAAACTAAACATCCCAATCACGCTACAAGCTTCACATCTTAGCCTTAGCTAAGAGGTTTACCCAACTATAGACATGATTGAACTAAGAACTCTTAAACAAAACAGAAAGACCAACTAAAGAAAAAGAAGAAGAACTCATGGATGGTGGCTCCACCCTTTTGCTCCACTCCTCAAACCCTAGAAGATGCTTAAGAACATCCTAGGGACTCCTATTTATAGTTGTACAACTCCAACTTTTGCACCGACTTGGAAGAATCTGGAAACCGCCTCAAATTTACGTAGTCCGCGTAGAATTTACGTAACCTTAGGCTAGCCGAAGTAGAGATTCGGCTGGCCGAACTTTCACAAGTTCTAGAAGAACATGTTGCTGGATTTTCAGTCGAACTTTCTTGGGCTAGCTGATGTTCACAACCCCAAGTGTAAGTCACGATGTTGTAATAATCTCGGTGAGACCAAGGTCGAATCCATAAGGACTAAACACGTGCGAATTTTGAAAGCAACTAGAAGTAAAATTAGAAGAAGTTGAAAATCAAAATTTAGAATAATTAAGAGAATAATTGTAATTAAAGTAATTAAGACTAGTGAATTTAAAGGTGGGAACTAGGGTGCCAAGGATCCACTTGTAGGTTCTCAGGATGCTACCTTGCTTGATTCAAGGACAACTAGAATTAGAGTCCTATCTTATCCAATTGGTAAGAAGAGATTTGTCATATCTCTGAACTTCTTATGGATCTAATCATCAATGAATGAGAGTTGTGAGGATTTAGAAGTGATTCCATCACCTAACCATGCCCAGGAGACAAGGTAAACAATAGGATTTACCAATCCCATAACCAATCATAAGAGAATTGTGAAGATTAGGAAGGATTCCACCATCCTACCATGCCTAAGGGACAATGGTGAACAATAAGACTAATTAACTTCACAATCTCAAATAAGAAAAAGACGATATTCAAAGCTATCGCAGATCTATTGTAATTTGTCACAACAGACCATTAAAAACTAAAAATATTCCTTATAATCAGACTAGAATCCAAGAGAGTTCAAAAAAACATGAATCAAAACAAAGCAACATCCCAATCACGCTAGAAGCTTCACCTCTTAGACCTACCTAAGAGGTTTAGCTAACCATAGACATGATTGAACTAAAATCTCTTAAGAAAAACATAAAAACAACTAAGGAAAAGGAAGAAAAACTCTTGGTGACAGATTCACCATGCTTTTGCTCCACTCCTCAAACCCTATAAGATGCCTAGGGATGCCCTAGGGACTCCTATTTATAGTTGTGCATCGCCTCCTTTCGCACTAAGTTGGAAATTTCCAGCATCCATTTCAAATTTATGCAGTCCGCATAAAATTTGCGCAATCCTCGACTGGTCGTGGACCATCCTCAACTGGTCGAGGGTCACCTTCGACTGGTCGAGGACCATCCTCAACTGGTCAACGATCACCTGATTTTCGATGATTTTGTCGCTGGAGTTCGAGTCGAGGAATCTTCGATTGGTTGAGCAAGATCCTTCGACTGGTCGAGGATGGGCTTGTACTAGTCGAAGCAGCCAAAGTTTTAGGGTTTCTTTTCTTCACTTCAAGTCCTCAATGCTCCTTCTTCCTCAGTTAGTTTTCTTGGATCTTTGATATGTGAATTCTTCATTCTTGGTTTCATAAGATCCATCCTTGTCTTTGGTGATTCTTAAGTGTTAAATCCATGCTTTTAGCATCCTTTTCATTCAAAGCTCTTAAATTCACCTTGCAACACAAACATAATTAAAATAGAAGATTAAACATTATCATGTTCACAAAACCAAGTAATAAATGGGGTCCAATATGCAATATTTGACCATCAACACAATTCCCAACCAACATTTTGCTAATCTCGAGCAAAGTATGTGAAAAATAAATCTCAATGCTTAATGTCAGAAATCTTTTTCAGAAAACAATCTTTTATGCACTCAAGGATGAATGGGTAGAATTAAGATACAAACGTAAGATTTCAAAAACTTAGAGCCCAATCACTTATGCAACTGATCAAATAAGTTCTTCATCCACTAAATTGAAGCATAATTTGTATATCAAGTTTTTCAATGTACTCTGTGAAGGTCAATTTACTCCCCGTACGAATACTATCAATTCATCATATTAGTTATGCTCATCACTTCAAGATCAGTTTGAAACTCAAGTACTGATTCGAAACTTACCCCATTTTTCCTTCTTTTTTCCAGTTTTGGATTTTATATCGACGGTCAATTTTATTCATTTTTTTATTTTTGCATTCTTTTCATGATTTTTCATTCTTTTCATTTTTTTCATGACTTCTCTATTGATATCCTATTTTTTAACTGGTTGTTTTCTTCTTTTAAGGTGGATATAATTCTCCAAACTCGATTCTAACCATCCATCAATGATTCACACACTAACAATAAGAAATTCTATTATATCATATAGAAGGCAAATGTAAGACCTGTATCCTAGACCGTATCGTTTCATAGCTTCCATGGTCCTCCTAGTTGAATTCTGCCAACCCTCGACTTGTATCTAATGTTTGCAAGCGATCAAAAGCCAAGTCTTGTATACTGAAGTCAGCTCAAACTGAAACCTGTACCCTGGCGACCGCACTGTCACCGCGGTTCCAATACCGCGACTCGCGCATCGATCCGATACCCAAGCCAGGAGATGTGGGCCCGCGTTCATTCTAAAGAAATGTCGCATGTTGTGAATTCCAAGTGAATCTCTACAACATATCCCATCAATCAATCAATCAATCAAGTCAAATACACTCCATACCTCAAGTACAAGCAACCCATCCCTTTCCCTTTCCTAAGTCAACTCTCTCTCTCCCCACCCATTCCTCTTTTACACAATTTTTAACTAAACCCATACCTTCCCATCCCCATTCCTTACAACACCCATCCCACCATTCCTTATCATCTATTATTTCCCTCTCTCTCTCTCTCTCTTTCTCTCTCTCTCTCTCTCTCTCTCATTTCTCAAAACCTCCCAAGCAACACCCAACGTCCAAAGCTCTCCAAGTCTTCTAAGCTAAGTGTGGCCTACTTTCCCACCCTCTCATCTCCCATCTCAACCATTCATTCTTCATCAACCTCCATTAAAATAGAAGGCAAGGAGCATAGGTGTCCAAGGAGCTAAAAGAAGGAGGCCGATAAGTGGGTGATCCACCGTTGATTTCTATTTTAAGGGCCCACTTGTTGTGGGACCCACTTGATGTATGCATTGTATAAGGAGGGCCCAATAGTGGCGGGGTCTCTCTCTTATATGATGTAGAGGTGTGTGGCCCACCTAATGTGTGTGTGGTCCACCATGAAGAATGTATTATATCCATGCCATTCATATAACGGGTCCACCTTGCTCGACCATCCAGTGGCAGGCCAGCGGCCTGCCCATCTGGACAGTCCCAGTAGAAGGGAAAATACAAATATTACCTGACCTAAACTATAGTGGGCCACGTCAGCAAGGGACCCACCAAATGTGGGTGTTTCATCAACCGTCCGTCCAGATGGCTGATTATATTGATATAATATTATATATTATATATAACATATATATATAATATAATATTATATATTATAATATTCAATGAGTGGGCCACAACTGCATGTGGACCCACCTTGATTTCATCCACTAAATCAGCACCGTCCAAAGCACCTTGGGGTCTAGACGGTGGCCTTTTGTAATTCATATACATTATGTATATTATAATATAATGTAATATAATATATTATATTATATGATAATATATTACATTATATTATATAATATATATACAGTGGGCCACTACATGGAGTGCACCGTGATGTATGGGTGCATGTGCACCATCCAGTTGCTAGACGGTGCAGCAGGCTGGATGTCCTGACCGTCCATCCATTGGAGCGGCCCCACCAGGTATGTGATATAACTAACCGTCCATCCTATTTTGAGGGCCACCATGATATATGGGTAGTGGCCACTCCATCCAGCATGCTGGACAGGTGGGGCCCATCTGATGGATGAATTTCATCCAAATCGTCCATCCTTTTGGCAAGTCTGTCTCAAGGCTTGGGACTAAAAATAAGACAAATCTCGTTATTAGGTGGACCACAGTGCAAAAACAGTGGAGTAGAACATCTGTCATTGAAACCCCTTTTGCGTTATAGAATTTTTAGACCAATATAATATCTATTTTTCCTCGCAATTCAGGTCTTGGTGACCTTATGAACCGACTGGATGGAAAATAAATGTTATGGTGGACCCCTCTAAATTTTAACAGTGGAAATCATAATCACCACTGTTATTTGTGGTATGGTCCAGATGATCTTTTGATCTGATTTATTGTTTGGATAATGCTTTAAAATGATCTCTATAGATGGATGAATGGTGCGACCCAAGTAATGCGGCCCACTTGTTGTATTTGAGAGGCCCAATATGACATATTTAGGGCCCATGGTTAGAGGCCCATTTTGATGTATGAAGCCCATGGGTAGAGGCCCATTGTGATATACTTGGCCCATTTGATCGGCCCATTTGATTCGGCTCATTTGATTCGGCCCATTTGATCGGCCCATTTGATTCAACCCATGTGATTCGGCCTATTTGATCAGCCCATTTGATTCAACCTATATGATTCGGCCCATTGAATCGACATATTTGACTCGGCCCATTCGACCCAGCTTATTCGACTCGGCCCATTCGACCCGGCTTATTTGACTCGGCCTATTCGACTCGGCCCATTTAACTCGGCCCATTCAACTTGGCCCATTCGACTCGGCCTATTCGACTCAGCCCATTTAATTCGGCCCATTTGATTCGGCCATTTGATTGACCCATTTGATTTATATGAGGCCCAATGAGATGTATGTAAGGCCTTTGTGTGGGCCGAATATGATGTATATGAGACCCGTAGCGATGTGAGATTCCACCATGATGTATGTAATGATGTTTTTAGCAACCGTATCTTGAGAGTAATGATGGTTTGACGTCCACATTATAAGAATAATGGTGGTTAAATGTCTGCATTGTAACACTCCCTAGGGCCCATTGATAGGCCCATACTTGTAGTGTGTAGGTCGTTTAGGCCCCTCTTCGTTATGAACATGATCTATCACCACATAACATGTTTAGTATAGTTCCATGATCCATGCTCATACGCATCATATGTATGCTTGATATGAGGAGTGACTGATCATAGCATAAGCCTTCGGGCAAATTGTTTATGGGCTCCCTGATAGGCAGGGTTACCCTTCATGAGTGCGCGGTATGTGTAGGATTGTTGCATGAGTGGTAGTGTGATTCATGCACTTCGTATTTGTATGACATGATTTCTATACGCCCTAATGACATCAGGGCTATGACCTCTACAGGCACATCGTGGATGACAGGATTGTACACCGAAAATATTATTACTAAGCATCGAGGCGCCAATAGATGTCCTTGGGTGAAAATCCCTAAACCCGATGGTACCAGAGGATGACTCTAACATTGAAACCAAGTGGATACATAGCACAGGAGGGCCGAATACCAGGAGGCCGCATCTCCCACTGTTTCGTGGTTGGTTGGAAAGGGGTATGGCCTTACCCGCCCTAGCGTAGGGGGCATTGCTAGGCCGAGTTTGACCAGCTCGTGAAGGGGTCTGCTATCGACATGGCAGATAGGTATTGACAGACTATTGGCTAGGCGGATAGTGAGGTTTCTTACACTCACTTGGGATGCACGCCTGGGAAAGGGGCAGTACCATTTGGAGTGTAGTAAACCTTGATGATTATCCAAAATGAGAACTGTACTGATATTTGATGCTCTAGTGATGAGCCGCATTGATATGTAGATTTGGATGAGGATTGGCATGCTTGATTTGCATCTCATATCGCATGGTCTCGATATGGCCGATAGCATTCATATCTTGCATCGCATAGCCTTGGTACGGCTGATTGCATTTATGTACTCATTAGCATGATTCCGTATTACTCTGACATTGTATTCTGAGAGCACTTATATTATACACACACTTACACCACCCTCTAAGCTTTCTATAAGCTTATGTACGATTGATGCATGCAGGTGACGCCATGATGCAGCCATAGCCTCACCGCAGTAGGAGCGTACAGTCGAGCTTTAAGAGTTTTTGTTATTATCACTATATTGTATTTCCCTTCATACGCATTGTACTCAAAGTTTTTGATCATAGTGAATTTTGTTATGGTGTTCTTATGGTTATTGTTCGTGGGTTATGCTTATGGTTATGCACATTATAAATTAAAATCATGTTAGAAACCCTCCTTGTAGAATCCCAGGATTGGAACCTGGTGTATGGGTGCCAGGAGCCGAGATGGGGTCTAAAGAGGCTGTCAGTGCAGGATTCGACGATCGAGAATTTTATGAGCCCGATTTCCAAGTTTGGGGCATGACAGAAGTTGGTATCAGATCATAACTTGGGAATAACCGAGAATAACATCACATATTTGCTATGAGTTCGGGACGAGTAGGTTCTGAGTGCGTAACCTTCCGATCTAGTTCCCTAAAGTGCGTGCCTTTGAAAATTCACAAGGTTGATTGGCATCCTTATTCTTTCCTATAGGACATGCCGCCTAGGAGAGTGACCCGATTGACTCCTGCTCCACTACCTGAGGCTCCCGCTTTACCACCTACGACTCCCACTCCACCTCCAGAGATCCCTGCTCCCCAGCCTGAAGATGTCGTTCCTCCAACTGAGACCGGTACGGATCCGACCGTACCTATGAGTGCCTCCCAGTTACTTCAGATGTTGCAGGCTGTGACGGCTTCACTTTAGGGGTAAGGCAGGCACCCAATTGTTTCACCATACCAAGCAGATGAGGAACGCGCGAGTGCCCTTCTTCGAGAGTTCCGACAGCTCGATCCCCCGCTTTTCCAGGGTGAGCCAGATCCGACTGTAGCCGAGAGATGGTGCTACGATGTGTAGAAGATTTTTGATATTATGGCATGTACGACCTAGCAGTGAGTCCGGTTGATAGTATTTCTTCTCCACGGTGAGGCCGAGCACTGGTGGACTTCAGTTACTCATGTTGCAGTGCCTGATTTTTTCTAAATATGGGAGGATTTTATTGATCGATTCGAGCAACAGTACTTCCCCGACCACATTTGTCATTAGAAAGCATTAGAATTCGAGACTCTAGTCTAGGGGGACATGTTTGTGGCGTAATATGCAGCCCATTTTATGGTGATATCAAGGTTCGTGCTGTATTTGGTTGATGATGAGGGGCGGAAGGCCCATCGTTTCGAGAACGGCTTACGTTACGGTCTTCGAGGCCGTGTTATTGGGCATGAGCTTCTAGCCTTTCATGGGATAGTACGAAGGGCTCAGATTTATAAGACTGAGTGGGCCGACACACAGAGCGATCGAGATCAGAGGAGAGGTCAAAAGAGGCAGGCCCTCTCCAGTAGCCCCCAACAACATCGACGGCTACAGAGGCACATGATCCACCCATCTGCCAGAGCACCAACAGCACCAGCGACACCTCTTGCACCACCCCAGTAGCCATTTACATGGACTTGTTATGGATGTGGTGAGACAAGGCACCACGTGTATGATTGCCCCCACCCTCATCTACAATAGTCGAGAGGGCCACACCAGCCTCCGGTGTTGCAGCGACCGCATCAGCAGCCTCCACTATAGCAGCGACCCCATCAGTAGCGACCGCAGCCACCGAGGCCCCAACAGTAGCAGAGACGGCAGTATAGGGCACCACAGAGGTAGTAACAGCACTAGGGACCTCAGAGGGGACATGCACCTCCCCAACAAGCTCAGTCTAGATTCTACGCGGCTTAGCAGGACCTGCAAACCTTCGAAGGAGTCGTTGAGGGTATACTTTCAGTCTCTGCATGCATCACTCGAATTTTATTTGATTCTGGTGCTTCGCACTCGTTTATGTCTGAGGGATTCTGCCGTTTGACTGGATTACCGACAAAGTCTGCTTGAGAGGGGTTAACCGTATCGATGCCCTTGGGGAAGACTATAGTATTAGGCCGCTTCTATTTGTCTTGCCCCATGTTAATGGGAGAGATTTTCTTACCCACTGACTTGTACGTACTGCCAATGTTAGATTTTAACGTTATCTTGGGCATGGATTGGCTTGCAAGTACTACGCCATCTTGGACTATTCTGCGAGGAAAGTCACGTTCTGCATACCAGGCTTGCCGCAGTTTCAGTTTATTGGCGAGCTTAGGTGAGAGTCGTTGTCTTGTTTGATGTCATGCATCACTGAGGAGCCTATTGCCGCATGTATTGATCAGTTGCCGATTGTCTGTGATTTCCCCAACATGTTCCAAGAGATTCCGAGGTTGCTGCCTCATCAGCATATTAAGTTCCAGATTGATCTTGTGCCTGGTACCATGCCTATCTCGAAGTCCCCGTAGCATATGGCACCAATGGAGTTGAGGGAGCTGCAGCGATAGTTGGAAAAGTTGCATGAGTTGGGATTCATCTGCCCGAGCAGTTGAAACTACCTAGCTATACGTCCTAGAGGGGGGGTGAATAGGACGATGCCAAATTATAATTATAACAGCGGAATAAAATAAAGAGATAGCCAAATAAAATAAATCAATTCACAATGCTGAAATAAAATCAACCTCAATAAACAAGTATTGAGAGGTTGGTACGAATTCAGTTCTAAGGACAACCTTACACCATAAAAACCAAGGGTTTATGGCAGGACAACCTTATTTCTAGAACGTCCATTGTATCAAAAACTCAATCTGAAGAGAAATAAATAAATATCATAGAATTGAAATAAATTACATGAATTTAAATATAAATTATTACAACATTCTACACACTTGCTTGAAATGTAAATTTTACAACATTCACATCCACACATACATCCCACAAACTTGAATGATAAAAGATATAAAACTTAAGCAAGCATTCAAACCAAAAGACAAAGAATTATAGTGGTTCGCCTGTGTGTACACCAACTGTTTCACAACAGCCACACAGAATACTACTCCACTCCTAATATCCTTACATAGGTGATATTAGCGTTCACTAACAAAATAGGTTTCACAGGTTCACCTAAAACCTTAACAATTGTGTCTTTTTAATTTGGGCTTATACAATCCAAAAACCCACACTTTTTGAGTTTTCTGGCTCTCCTCAGATAACCAACACAATGAGATTTTTTTGGCTCAATCTCAAAAGAAACCAAAAGAATGTAAATTACATAAAAGTAAAATACCTAGATTTCTCCTTTTTGTAGTAGCCTGATGAACCAATCGGAATAGATGTTCGAATCAACGCTCAATGTCCAATACTCACTTCACAATGGTTCTAAGTTCTAATTGATTTTAAATTAAATCAAATGGGCTTAGTTCTATTTGATTTTGATTCCAAGAAGAAGGAATACAATAATTCCTCTTTTCAAATAAGATTGGAATATAGGAATAAATTCAAATAAGAAAAGCTAACAAAAAGAATATTAAATATGCACAGTGTAGCTTAAAATGAACAAACTTATCTCAGAGTGGAGGCTTGAATTTTCTTGAAATTAATCGATGAAAAACTCTGAAATTCATGTTCAATTTATAGATGAAAAGATCACGTCTACAACTGGTCTTAGGAACCCTTCGACTGGTCGTAGAACCAATGGCATTTTGAAATTTTTGAGCGCGATCTTAAAAACCGTTTTACGACTGGTCGTAGGGAGTCTACGACTGGTCGTGGACCACCTACGACTGGTCATAGCTGACCCAAGACTGGTTGTAGACAACTAGGTTTGGTTGCTAGAGTTTGAGTCATAGTTCTAGGACTGGTCGAAGATCGAGTCGTGACCTCCCTACGACCAGTCGAACAGTCTCCAGCACTGGTCGTAGAGTAACCAAAAAATTCTAAAAATCTTCAACCACTTAGGACTGGTCGTGGAATTTCTTGGACTGGTCGAACCAATGTTAGGACTAGTCGAACAAGGTCCAGGACTAGTCTTAGAATAGACCAATTCATATAAATAAATTCATTTTGAATTATGTATACAAAATGACCCACCCTAAGGTCAATCTAAAGTCTATCATACTTGGGACATGAAGTATGAACATTGAACTTCATCCTTTAAGATGTAGGTTGACCTTTGAACCTTATGAAGCTTGAGATCTCTATCTCGATGTAGCTTGATCTTAAGATCTTCGAAAGCTTGAACTTAAACTTCATCTTGAGTTGTACTTGAGTCTTGAAATGTACTTAAGTCTTGAAATGTACTCTTCTTATTGATGTAGCTCTGAACATTGATGCTTAAAGTACATGACTTTACATTTCTTGAAGCAGAGCACCGTACATGTCTTGAACCATTGTGATGCAGTGTCTTGATCATATATATATATCAACATACAAACACAAGACACAGATAGAGGTTTTGGCACAACAAAATTTGACAATCAAAGGAGCATGAGACCATAGCACTTATAATAGTTCTCCGTGGGGAGCGTCAGTACTCTTCATCAGGAAGAGGGATGGCTCGTTAAGGCCCTGCGTGAATTACTGCGAGCTCAACCGGGTAACGATTAAGAACAAGTACGCGCTTCCAAAGATAGATGATTTGTTTAATCAGCTGCAGGGTACACAGTTCTTTTTGAAGATTGACCTGAGTTCCGGTTATCATCAGATTCGGGTCCGAAAGAAGGACATCCCGAAGACGGCTTTCAGGATGCGTTATGGTCATTTTGAGTTTTAGGTCATGTCCTTTGGACTGACCAATGCGCTCGCAGTATTCATGCATTTGATGAACGAGGTCTTCCATCCGTATCTCGATCAGTTTGTTGTGGTATTCATCGACGACATTCGGATATATTCAAGGACCCGTGACGAGCATGAGCAACATTTGGAGATTGTGTTGCAAACCCTCTATGCCCACCAGCTGTATGTGAACCTAGAGAAGTGCGAGTTTTGGAAGGAGGAGGTGAAGTTCCTCGGTCATGTGGTGCCGAGGGAGGGTGTTGCAGTGGACCCCTCAAAGGTTGAGGCAGTACGTCAGTGAGAGCAGCCTACGACTGCGTCCAAGATCCACAGTTTTCTTGGTTTGGCAGGCTACTACTGGTGTTTCATTAAGGGCTTCTCCCATATTGCAGTCTCGTTGACCAGGTTGACTCAGAAGGGTGCAGAGTTTGTTTGGAGCGATGCCTGTGAGCTAGCATTTATGGAGCTGAAGGACCGCCTCACGTTCGCTCTTATCCTCACTCTTCCCTTTGGAAGTGATGGATTTGTTGTATTTATCGATGCCTCACATATTGGTTTGGGTGCTGTCCTGATGTAGCATGGGAGGCCAGTGGCCTTCGCATCTTGCCAGCTCAAGGTTCATGAGCTGAACTATCCCATGCATGATTTGGAGTTGGCAGCAGTCATCTTCGCACCGAAGGTGTGGAGACACTATCTCTATGAGATCAAGTTCAAGCTTTTTTCTGACCACAAGAGCTTGAAGTATTTATTCTCTTAGTCTGAGCTGAACATGAGGCAGAGACATTGGATGAAGCTCCTGAAGGACTATGATTTCGATCTCCAGTACCACCTAGGCAAGGTGAATGTGGTGGCGGATGCCCTCAGTCGTCAGCGACAAGGCTTGGTGGCACACACGATGATTCAGGAGTGGAGGATGCTTGATGATATAGTAGAGTACGACTTCAAGTTTGGTCTGTAGTCTTCTATCGTTTAGCTATCAAGCTTGTCGATTCAACCCTCACTTATTGGAAGGGGATCAAGGCTTAGCAGACAGACTAGTCGTTACAGGATTACCGAGCAGAGGTAGCATCTAAGAGTCAGACAGATTGGCAGATTGGTTCTAATGGTGGACTTCGCTTCAGAGGATGATTGTGTGTCTCGGATATTCCTAAGTTTCGTCGAGATCTTATGACCGAAGCACATTGATCGTGGTTTTCTATCCACCCTGGCTCGACGAAGATGTATCATGATATGAGGAGATAGTATTTTTGGGCAGGGATAAAGTGCCAGATTGCTAGTTTTATGGCCGCTTGTGACACATGCAAGTGTGTCAAGGTCGATCATCAGAGACCCCCTGGTCCATTGCAGCCATTGAGAGTCCTGACGTGGAAGTGAGAGCACGTATCAACAGATTTCATCATGGGTTTGCCAAGGACTCAGTGCGGTCATGACGCCATCTGGGTTGTCGTGGACCATCTGACAAAGTTGGCACATTTTCTTGCAATTCGTGAGACTTGGCATTCGGACTGGTTTGTCAAGCTGTTTGTTGATGAGATCGTGAGACTGCACGGTGTTCCCGTCTCAATCATTTCAGACCGAGACCCAAAGTTTACGTCTCAGTTTTGGGAGAGCTTTTAGAGAGCGATGGGCACTGATTTGCAGCTCAGCACCACGTATCATCCGCAAACCAATGGCCAGACCGATGGGATCAACCAAATCCTTGAGGATATGCTTCTGGCCTACGTGATTGACTTTGGGGGTAGTTGGGATGAGCATCTATGATTGGCTAAATTTGCATATAACAACAGCTATTGGGTGATCATTAATATGGCTCCTTTTGAGGCATTATATGGCAAACCATGCAGATCTCTGAGTTGTTGGACCAAGGTCAGAGAGCGGCGTCTCCTAGGTCCCAGCAGACGTCAGAGGCTAACGATATCATCAGGCAGAGGATGCGCATAACTCAGAGCCGGAAGAAGAGTATTATTGATTGCCGGCATTGTCCCTTGGAGTTCGCTGTTGAGGATAGAGTGTATCTCAAGGTCTCACCCATGAAGGGCGTAATTCGATTTGAAGCAAAGGCAAGCTTGTCTCGAGATTTATAGGACCTTTTGAGATCACTAGACGCATTAGTGCCATGGCCTATCAGTTTGCCTTGTCATCTCAGTTGTTTAGCATCCACAACATTTTTCATGTCTTTGTGCTAAGGAAGTGTGGGTCAGACATAGTTCCTGTTATTGATTGGCAGTCGCTGGAGGTTCGTGAGGACGCTTCTTATATTGAGCAGTCAATTCTTATCCTCAATCGGAAGGAGTAGGTCCTTCGGATCAAGGTCATTCCCTTGGTAAAGGTACAGTGGGGTCACCATGCTGTTGATGAGGCGTCTTGGGAGCGTGAGGCCGAGATTCGAGAGCGCTATCCCCATCTCTTTGATGATTGATTATATGTTTTATCTTGTATGTTGTCTCTGATTTTATATGCGATGCTATGTTTCTTCTTTCTTTATGAGTTATCTTTACTTGCAATGACTGTATAAATTTTAAGAATGAAATTTTTATTTGGAGGGGAGAGTTGTAAGACTCGTATCCTAGACCGTACCGTTTAGTAGGCTTTCGTGTTCCTCCTAGTTGAATTTTGGTAACCCTCGACTTGTAATCAATGTTTATGCGTGATCCTAAGCCAAGTCTTGCATACCAAAGTCAGCTCGAACTGAAACCTATACCCTGGCGACCGCGCCATCGTTGTGGTTCTAACGCCGTGACTCGCGCACCAATCCGATACCCAGGCCAGGAGATGTGGGCCCGCATTTATTCTGAAGAAACGCCGCGCGTTGCGAATTTTGAGAGAATCTCTACAACATGTTTCATCAATCAATCAATCAATCAAGTCAAGTACACTCCATACCTCAAGTACAAGCAACCCATCCCTTTCCCTTACCTAAGTCAACTCTCTCTCCCCACGCACCCATTCCTCTTTTACACAATTTTCAACTAAACCCATACCTTTCCAGCCCCATTCCTTATAACACCCATCGCACCATTCTTTATCATCCATTATTTCTCTCTCTCTCTCTCTCTCTCTCTCTCTCTCTCTCTCTCTCTTTCTCTCATTTCTTAAAACCTCCCAAGCAACACCCAATGTCAAAAGCTCTCCAAGTCTCCCAAGCCAAGTGTGGCCCACTTTCCCACCCTCTCATCTCCCATCTCAACCATTCATTCTCCATTAAACTCCGTTAAAATAGAAGGCAAGGAGCATAGGAGTCCAAGGAGCTAAAAGAAGGAGGCCGATAGGTGGGTGATACACCGCTGATTTCTATTTTAAGGGCCCACTTGTTGTGGCACCCACTTGATGTATGCATTATATAGGGAGGGCCCAATAATGGCGGGGTCCCTCCCCTTCACGTCTCTTTCTCTCTCTCTCTCTTGTATGATGTAGAGGTGTGTGGCCCACCTGATGTATGTGTGGCCCACCATGAAGAATGTATTATATCCATGCCATCTATATAATGAGCCCACCTTGCTGGACTGTCTAGTGGCAAGCCGCTGGCCTGCTTGTCTAGATAGTCCCAGTTGAAGGGAAAATACAAATATCAGCCAAACTCAAACTATAGTGGGCCACGTCAGCAGGGGACCCACCAAATGTGGGTGTTTCATCAACTGTCCGTCCAAATGGTTGATTATATTTATATAATATTATATATTATATATAACATATATATAATATAATATAATATAATATAATATAATATTCAATGAGTGGGCCACAACTGCGTGTGGACCCACCATGATTTCATCCACTAAATCAGCACCATCCAGAGCACCCTGGGGTCTGGATGATGGCCTTTTGTAATTCATATACATTATGTATATTATAATATAACATAATATAATATATTATATTATATGATAATATATTACATTATATTATATAATATATATACAGTGGGCCACTACGTGGACTGCACTGTGATGTATGGGTGCATCTGCATCGTCCAGTTACTGGACGATGCAGCAGGCTGGACGTCCTGACCGTCCATTCATTCAGCGGCCCCACTAGGTATGTGATATATCTAACCGTCCATCCTATTTTGAGGGGCCACCGTGATATATGGGTATTGGCCACTCCATCCATCATGCCGGACGGGTGGGGCCCATTTAATGGATGAATTCCATCCAAACCGTCCATCCTTTTGGCAAGTTTGTCTCAAGGCTTGGGACTAAAAATAAGATAGATCCAGTTATCAGGTGGACCACACTGCAGAAATAGTGGAGTTGAACGTCTACCATTGAAACCCCTTTTGGGTTACAGAAGTTTTAGACCAAAATAATATTTGTTTTTCCTCCCAATTTAGGTCTTGGTGACCTTATGAACCGACTGGATGGAAAATAAACGCTATGGTGGATCCCTCTAAATTTTAACAGTGGAAATCATTATCACCACTGTTATTTGTGGTATGGTCCAGATGATCTTTTGATCTGATTTATTATTTAGATAATGCTCTAAAATGATCTCTATAGATGGATGAATGGTGCGGCCCAAGTAGTGCGGCCCACTTGTTGTATTTGAGAGGCCTAATATGATGCATTTAGGTCCCATGGTTAGAGGCCCATTATGATGTATTTGGAGCCCATGGGTAGAGGCCCATTGTGATATACTTGGCCCATTTAATCAGCCCATTTGATTAGGCCCATTTGATCGGCCCATTTGATTAAGCCCATTTGATTCGGCCCATGTGATTCGGCCCATTTGATTCGACCCATGTGATTCGGCCCATTGAATTGGCCCATTCGACTGGCCCATTCGACCTGGCCTATTCGACTCGGCCCATTCGACCCGGCCTATTCGACTCAGCCTATTCGACTCGGCTCATTCGACTCAACCATTTGACTCGGCTTATTCGACTCGACCCATTTGACTCGGCCATTTGACTCGGCCCATTTGATTCGGCTATTCGATCGACCGATTTAATTTATATGAGGCCTAATGAGACGTATGTGAGGCCTTTGTGTGGGCCGAATATGATGTATATGAGGCCCATTGCGATGTGAGACTCCACCATGATGTATGTAATGATGTTTTTAGTGATCGTGCCTTGGGAGCAATGATGGTTAAATGTCCGCATTGTAACACTCCCTAGGGCCCATTGATAGGCCCATACTTGTAGTGTGTATGCAGTCTAGGCCCCTCTTCGTTATGAACAGGATCCATCACCACATAACATGTTTAGTATAGTTCCATGATCCATGCTTATATGCATCATTTGTATGCTTGATATGAGGAGTGACTGATCATAGCATAAGCCTTCGAACAGATTGTTTATGGGCTCCCTGATAGGCGGAGTTGCCCTTCATGAGCGCACGGTATGAGAAGGATTGTTACATAAGTGGTAGTGTGATTCATGCACTTCGCATTTGTATGACATGATTTCTATACGCCCTAGTGACATCAGGGCTATGACCTCTACAGGCACATTGTGGATGGTAGGATTGCACACCGAAAATATTGTTACTAAGCATTGGGGCACCATAGATGTCCCTAGGTGAAAATTCCTAAACCTGATGGTACCAGAGGATGACTCCAACGTCGAGACCGAGTGGATACATGAGCACAGGAGGGCCGAATATCAGGAGGTCGCGTCTCCCACTGTGTTGTGGTCAGTTGGAAAGGGGTGTGGCCTTACCCGCCCGAGCGTAGGGGGCATCGCTAGGCTAAGTTTAACCAGCTCATGAATGGGTCCACTATTGACTTGCCGGATAGGTATTGGCAGACTATTGGCCATGTGGATGGTGAAGTTTCTTACGCTCACTTGGTTTACGTGCCTGGGAAAGAGGCAATGCCATTTGGAGTGTACTAAACCTTAGTGATTATCCAGAATGAGAACTATACTAATATTTGATGCTCTAGGGATGAGCTGTATTAATATGTGGATTTGGATGAGGATTAGCATGCTTGATTTGCATCTTGTATCGCATGGTCTCAATATGGCCGATATGATTCATATCTTGCACCGCATAGCCTTGGTACGGCTGATTACATTCATGTACTCATTAGCATGATTCCGCATTATTTTGACATTGCATTCTAAGCACGCTTATATTATGCACACACTTACACCACCCTCTAACTTTCTGTAAGCTTATGCACGATTGATGCATGCAGGTGATGCCAGGACACAGCAGTAGCCTTGCCACAGTAGGAGCGTACAGTCGAGCTTCAGGAGTTTCCGTTATTATCACTATCTTGTATTTCCCTTCATAGGCATTGTACTCAAAGTTTTTTTTATTATAGTGGATTTTGTGATGGTGTTCTTATGGTAATTATTTGTGGGTTATGCTTATGGTTATGCTCATTATAAATCAAAATTATGTTAGAAACCCTCGTAGAATCCCAAGATCAGAACGATGCCGAATTTAGCGATCGGGAGTTTTATGAGCCCGGTTTCCGAGTTTGGGGTGTGACAGCAAATTGAATGTGTCTTGTGATTTAATTCAAACTTCCTCTTAATCAATTGAGTGTAAGAACTTAGGTGATAAATTACTTAGATGATTAGACTTTAGCAATTCAAAATTCATTCTCTATCTTATCATACCCAAAGCATTCTTAAGTACACAATTCTTCACTTCCCATACAAATGTCAACTTTAAACATTAAAAATTTTCAAAAATTTTGCTCAAAACTGAGAGAACACTAATTAGTTCGCTTAATCCCCCATTCCTAACCAAAAAAATCTACATTGTCCTCAATTTAAAAGAAATAAGCATGTAATACAAAAGAGGCAATGAAAAGAAAAAGGGAAGTGATGAAAAGATAATAGCTGATGAAGAAATTTAGAGGTTTTTCCAAGGGTCTTAAAGTGCAGATGGGTTAGCTAACGACTAAAACTGACGATAAGAAAACTATCCTAAAATAGCAGAAAGCAAACTATCTTAAAACAGAGGAAAGTAAACTATCCTAATCCTAAATTCGTTGAAAGCAGTAAACCTAACTAGGAAAACAGGGGGAAGCTACTCAGTCATGCAACAATGTTCCTCCTCCGGCCAATATCTTGATAAATTTCTCAGTAAGTTTCTTAACAAGATCATCCAAAAGCCTTTTTTGCAATAGGTTTGGATATCCTGGAGCATGAATGTCTACAAAAATTTATGAACATCGGCATCATATTTGCAATTAGAATTTAGAGTTTTCCAGAGAATATATGATTCACCTGTAGAAGATAATTTCTCAATATTAGTGGGCTGAGGTCAATGAGAGACCATAAGCAATTGAATAACAAAAGAGTTGTTCGCTGTGGCCCCTATAAAATCTAAAGTTGTAGGCTCCGGTTTAGAATCTATCTCCTCCACCTGTAATGGTAAGATTTTAGTGTTAGTGGAAGGAGTGGCAACAACTTCTTTGCTAATATGATCATTTGAATCCACAAAGTGAGCCAAATAGATATCTAGAGATTCAGAAGTTTCAGTTAAAAGAGACTCATTATCTTCAAATGTATTTATCAAGTTCATCTCATAGGTCATGTCCTCATCCTCTTGTGGCTTATGCAAATGAAACACATTGAATTCTACCATCATATTCCCGAAAGATATTTTCATTACTCCATTCCTGCAATTTATGATGGCATTGACAGTGGCCAGGAATGGCCGACCTAATATGATCAGAATTTGAGTGCCCATATTTGAAGCTGAGTGTGTGTCTAGGACGATGAAATCTACTAGGTAGTAGAATCTATCAACCTGGACCAACACATCTTCTATCTTACCTCTCGGTATTCTAGTCTAGTGATAGGCTAGTTGTAATGTTGTTTTGGTAGGTTTGAACTCACTAAAGCCTAATAGTTCGTATACCGAGTATGGTATCAGATTAATACTTGCCCTAAGGTCTAAAAGTGCATTATCCACCTTGAAGTTTCCGATCACACATGAGATCGTAGGACTTCTAGGATCCTTATATTTTGGGGGAGTGTCTCGATTGATTAGGACGCTCACCTGTTTATTAAAAAATGCTTCTTTGTGTACATTTAGCTTCCGCTTTACCGTACACATATCTTTTAGGAATTTAGCATAAGATGAAAACTGTTTAATTTCATCCAACAAGAGGGTGTTGATCTTGACTTGTTGAAAAATCTCTAGAATATTTTGGCTCTCACTTAACATTTTTGATGTGATAAGATGTTGCAGAAATGGGGACACGAGTTTGTATCCCTGCATTGGTTCTTTGTCATTTGGAGCATTGCTAGATTCACCACTATCCTTTGAATTTTTGGATTCCTTGGGTTTCTCAACCTTCCTTGGAATCTCTTTATCTATTTTTTTCCATTTTCCAAGGTGGTGATGGTCTTAACATGTTCCAAATGCTGAGTTGCAGAGTTGAGATCACATATCTCACATTATCTTGTTGGGTTAGGTTGCGATTGGGCCAAAAAGATCCTAGTCTCCCTAACATTCAGTTGTGTCTCAAGTCTTACAAGCAAAGTTCTAAGCTCATTCATGGCCTACAGTTGCTCTTGCCTAAATGCATCTAATGTATCTTCAAGGATTCTCCTTTGTGAAAGTCCACTAAATAGCCCTTGCGGATAATTAGTTACATTTGTAGTTGGTTCATTTCCCCAATTAATGTTCCACTCATAGGGAGTGTGCACATCAGAATTTGGTGCATTAAGTGGTCATTGATATATATTTGTAGTTTCTGCTTGAACGTGAAACACCTCTTGAAAAGCTGGGATCGTAAAACAATCTTTGATTGGGTGTACCTCACTCTCACAAATTCCACATACGGACGACCGCTTTGGGCTGAGTTGATTCCTTCCTAGGTTCCAAGTCCTTAAATTTTCATGTGAGAATTGCCAACTGTACATTAATATCATCCTCCTTCTTGAGCACATGTATTCCTATCTCTCGTGGCATTTCCTTGGGGGTACTAGCTTGGTTTGATGTGTCCCATGATTGAGCATTTTCAGCTAGCATGTTAAAGTAATCCCATGCATCTTCTGGGTTCTTATCCATGAACTCTCCATTATACATCATCTATATGAATTGGCGCATGTTTAGACTGGGTCCATCATAAAAAAGATCAATTTTCCACCAAGTTTCATAACCAAGGTGTGGGTAGGCGAGAAGTAAGTCCTTAAACCGTTCCCAACATTCAAAGGAAGTCTCATTATTTTTCTGGGAGAAGTTCATTATTTACTGTCTAAGAGCATTGGTTTTATGAGTCGAGAAGAACTTTTTAAGGAAGTCCTGGCTCATCTTTGTCCATGTGACAATGGATCTAGGCCTTAATGAATGAAACCATGATTTGGCCTTTTCTTTTAGAGAGAATGGAAATAATTTAAGGCTAATTGTATCAGGAGGAATATCATTAAAATGTATGGTTGTAACAATCTCTTCAAATTCTTTAATATGCATATATGGATTTTCTGAATCAAGTCCATGGAACTTAGGAAGTAATTGGATTATCTCAGGCTTGAAGTTCACATTTCCTATATTGTTTGGAAGAATTATGCATGAAGGTGAACTTGTTCTCATCGGTTGTAAATAATCTCATAAAGTTCGAACCGAGGGAACTCGATGCACTTCGTTCTCATCACGCACCATCCTAATAGGTGGTGTGTGATGTATAGGGTCTTCATCAATCCGATGTTCTCAAGCCATGTTCTCAGATGATTTTTCAAAAATATTTGAGGATTTTCCAACTTGTCAATCGACTTTTCAACCAAAACTCCCTTTCTCAAAGATCTCATAGTACGGTTCCTTACCCGTAAGGGCATGAACCACTCAAATTTTGATTTTATTTTCTAATTCCTGCAACAAGTATGGAAAAGTGAGGAGAGGGAAGAAATTAGAAAGAAGTTACCGGATTGGAGAGTTCTATGTTAGGATCCTATAAAATAGAAAACAATGTTAGTTTCTAAAAAATAAATAAATAAACAACAATAATAATAAATACAGGAAAAATCCTTTAAAAAAAATAAAATCTAAAACCCTAGATTAGAAAAAAATTCAAAAAATAAGAAAAATCTAACTTATTCCTAAAAAGAAAGAAACCTAAGTCAAATAGGAAATCTAAAAAAGAAAGGAAGAGAATTAGAAAGATTACCAAATTAGAAGTTTCTATATTAATATCTTGCAAAAGAAAAGGAAAGTGAATTAGTTTCTAAAAAATAAATAAGAAAGCAACCTTGTTTCTAAAAATGAAAAAGGAAAGTTTCTAAAACAGAAAATAGAAAGTTTCTAAAAAGAGAAAAATTTGGTTTCTAAAAACAAATTAGGAAATTTTTTAAACCTAGAATCAGAGAGTAGTTACTAAAAACAGAAAAGGAAAGTTTCTAAACCTAGAAATAGGAAGTAAGGTTAGTTTCTAAAATAAAACAGAAAAACCCTAATCCTAAAAATAAAAAATAGAAAACCCCTAATCTTAAACTAATTTCAAAAGTAGTTAATCTCAGAAAAATGCAACCGTTAGTCCCCAGCAACGGCGTCAAAAACTTGTTCACAATCCCAAGTGTAGGGTCGCGATGTAGTAATAATCTCGATGAGAATGAGGTCGAATCTGCAGGGACTAAACTTGTGTGAATTCTGAAAGTAACTAGAAGTAGAACTAGAAGGAGATGAAAATCTAAATCTGGAATAATTGAGAGAATAATTGTGATTAAAGTAAATAAAACTAGTGAATTTAAAAGTGGGACCTAGGTGCTAAGGATCTACTTGTAAGTTCTCAGGATGCTACCTTGCTTGATTCAAGGACACAACTAGAATCAGAGTCCTATCTTATCCAATTGGTAAGAAGAGATTTGTCATATCTATGAACTTCTCATGGATCTAATCATCAATGGATGAGAGTTGTGAGGATTTGGAAGTGCGATCACCTAACCATGCCAATGAGACAAGACAAACAACAGGATTTACCAATCCCACAACCAATCATAAGAGAATTGTGAAGATTAGGAAGGATTCCATCATCGTACCATGCCCAAGGGATGATAGTGAACAATGGGACTTACTAACTTCACAATCTCAAATAAGAAAAAGAAGATATTCAAAGTAATTGCAGATCTATTGTAATTTATCACAACAAACCATTAAAAATTAAAAACATTCCTTATAATCAAACTAGAATCCAAGAGAGTTCAACAAAACATGAGTTAAAACAAAGTAAATATCCCAATCACGCTACAAGCTTCACCTCTTAGCCCTACCTAAGAGGTTTAACCAACCATAGACATGATTGAACTAAAATCTCTTAAGAAAAGCATAAAGCCAATTAAGGAAAAGGAAGAAAATTTCTTTGTGACGGTTTCTCCATGCTTTTGTTCCACTCCTCAAACCCTAAAAGATGCCTAGGGATGCCCTGGGGAGTCCTATTTATATTTGTGCATCGCTTCCTTTCGCACTAAGTTGGAAAATTTTGAAATCCACATCAAATTTACGCAGTTCGCGCAAAATTTGTGCAATCCTCGACTGGTCATGGACCATCCTCGACTGGTCGAGGGTCACCTTCGATTGGTCAAGGACCATCCTCAACTTATCGAGAATGACCTGATTTTCGATGATTTGTCATTGGAGTTCAAGTAGAGGAATCTTCAACTGGTTGAGCATGACCATTCGACTGGTCGAGTAGGATCCTTTGACTGGTCGAGGATGGGCATGTACTAGTCGAATCAAGTAGAGTTTTAGGGTTTCTTTTCTTCACTTCAAGTCCTCAATGCTCCTTCTTCCTCACTTAGTTTTATTGGATCTTTGGCATGTGAATTCTTCATTCTTGGTCTCTTAAGATCCATCCTTGGCTTTGGTGATTCTCGAGTGTTAAATCCATGCTTTTAGTATCCTTTTCATTCAAAGCTCTTAAATTCACCTTGCAACACAAACATGATTAAAATAGAACATTAAACATTATCATGTTCATAAAACCAAGTAATAAATGGGGTCCAATATGCAATATTTGGCCCTTAACAGCCGACCGACACTTCAAATGTTGGACTCTTCATTCCTCACTTGGTTTCCTTAGATCTTTGGCACGTGAATTTTTCAATCTTGGTCTCCTAAGTTCTATCATTGACTTTGGTGATTCTTGAGCGTTAAATCCATACTTTTAGCATCCTTTTCAATCTAAGCTCTTAAATTCACCTTGCAACAAAAACATGATTAAAATAGAACATTAAGCTTTAACATATTCATAAAACCAAGTAATAAATGGGGGATAATATGCAATATTTGACCCTCAACAAGAATTGTACAAAAGGACCTTCTGACATGGTGTGAATGATTTTCTGAGAATGTGCTTGTCATGAAACACCTTCATTCTTTCCATGTAAAATTTCAAATTCTCGTATGCATCATTCTGAATTTCTTTGAGTTCATTCAACTGGAGTTTATGTAGTGAGCCAACATTGTCTAAATTGAAGTTCAGATTTTTAATCGCCCAGTAGGCCCTATGTTCCAACTCCACAGGTAAGTGGCAAGCCTTCCCATAGATAAGTCTAAAGGGAGACATTCCAATAGGGGTTTTAAATACATTACGGTAATCCCATAAAGCATCAGTCAATCGGATTAACTAATCCTTTCGATCAGGGTTAATCGTTTGCTTCAAAATATGTTTGATCTCCCCATTGGAAATCTCAGCTTGCCCACTTGTTTGTGAGTGGTATGGAGTGCTCACCTTATGAGAGATGGCATAATTCTTCATTAAGTTTGCAAATGGCCTATTACAAAAATGTGAGTCCCCATCACTAATGATTATTCTGAATCGGGAAAAGGATGTTTTCTTTTAAGAATTTAATAACCGTTTGATGGTCATTGTTCCGGCATGGAATCGCTTCGACCTATTTAGTGACATAGTCTATCGCCAGCAGAATTTATAAATTCTCAAAGGATTGGAGGAATGGTCCCATGAAATCGATGCCCCAGCAATCAAATGCTTTTATGATAAGAATGGGGTTTACGGGCATCATATTTCAACGGGACAAAGCTCCCAATTTTTAACAATGCTCACAAGCTTTGCCAAACTCATGAGTGTCCCTAAACATAGTGGGCCAGTAAAAGCCACACTACAGAATCTTAGTCGTGGTCTTTTTAGCAGAAAAGTGACCACCACGGGCCCGAGAGTGACAAAAGGATATGACACTTTGGTGTTCAATGTCTGGCATACATTTCCTTAAGATTTGGTCTATGCAATATTTGAATAAAATGGATCATCCCAAAAGTATTTATGTATCTCGGCAAAGAATTTCTTTTTATCTTGCACAGTCCAATGTGTCGGCGTGGAACCTATGAGCCGATAATTAGCAATATCCATGAACCAAGGTGATTGAGAGACTTTAAACAATTGTTCCTCAGGGAACATGTTGCTTATATGTGTCGTCTCAAGGGAATCCGAGAGATCAAGGCGGGAAAGGTAGTCAGCCACTACATTTGCTACTCCCTTTTTATCTTTTATTTATAAATCAAATTCCTGACGTAGAAGCATCCATCTTATCATGGGGGCTTAGCATCATTCTCAGAAAGAAGATACTTGAGCGCCGCATGATCCGTGTAGATAACAATCTTGGATCCAATCAAGTAGGACCTAAATTTGTCTAAAGCGAATAGTACGGCTAAGAGTTCCTTTTCCGTAATAGTCTAATTCACTTCGGCAAGATTTAAGGTTTTACTTACATAATGTATAACGTAGGGCCTCTTATCTTTTCTCTAACCTAATACCACTCCAAGAGCATAGTTAGATGCATCGCACATAAGTTCAAAAGGGATGCTCCAATCGGATGACTATATGATAGGTGCGGTGGTTAACATGTACTTAAGCTTAGAAAAAGCTTCCTAGCATTGCACGGTCCACTCGTATGATACATCCCTTTGAAGTAGATTGCATAAAGGACGAAAGAGGTGACTAAAGTCCTTTATGAATCTTCTGTAAAATTTGGCATGTCCTAAGAAGAATTGTACGTCATGTATATTCTTGGGTAGAGGTAAGTTAGAGATAAGATCAATCTTAGCCATATCTACCTCAATTCCTTTGGAAGAGATGATATGTAACACCATAAAAATCGAGGGTTGAGTATAAGTCCAACTCCCGAGTTCCAACGCATCACTTATGTAACATATTTAATGATGATTAAATGTTGTCTGTATTAGTGCATAAAACATGAATAAGATTAAGCCAAATCAACAAAACATAATCCAAGGACAGTTGTAATACGCAAGCGGAAGACTGAAACGAATATGTATAACTTTATAAACCAGTATAAGTCCCTAAAGTATGTATGCATTGCCAGGTCAATAATTACATGCATTATTTCAAATTAGAAAATGTCAAAAATGTAATAGTCCACTACAAGTATAACCTTGAAGCCCCACCGATCAGAATGGTCTATGCAAACCCATTTGAATACTGCATATAAGAGAAGGCATCCTCATCGTTTACGAAGTCCGCCTCTGCCTCATCAGTCGGGTCTCCATCTGCAGCTAAGACAGAGTCTGGTTGGTGTGTACAACACCGTCCCGTAACGTGGGAGTAAGTGATCAACTTAGTGGAACAATAAAGCAAAGGTTAACATGTTATCAAATCAGTCAAGCAGTAATGATAAAGCAATACAATCAAACATCCATAAGTATTCTGATTAATGAAAGAATGGTATGAATAAATGATGCATGCCCTCTCCTGCACTCCCTCTGCAATCTTCATCTAATGGTCGCGCATGTCAGTCATTTCCTCAGTGCTCCGCCCAACGCTAAACGGCACATGCAGTGCAGTGCATGAACGTGATTACCAAGTTCTTATTAGTCTTTTCCATACAACAGGATTAGGAAGCTAAGGTACCTCCCTTATATCAATTCCCAAACAATGATCCATTCTAGGGTCGTCAATCCTAGTAAGTCTCATATGATGTTACGGTTCTAGGTCGCTGCAAAGGGCTTATCACCTTATCAGTGCAGGCCTAGTATGTATTCTTGTTGTTACGTAAGGGCTCGTCGCCTCTACGTAGTCTTAGGGTACGCTTGAGGTCACTACAAAGGGCTCATCACCTTATCAATGTAGGCCGACATCTCGAATACAATGTCCCATACCACCGTATTCGGCGCACGAGACTGTGTTGCTCACTGGACACTACGGGGAGGCTCGTCACCCCTGTGTAGACCGACAGCTCAACCATGGTGTCCTATACCACCATGCCCGGCTCATGAGTCTTAGCGGATCGAGGTACCAAGGTTTAAAAGGGTTTTCATTGGTGAGTTTGGTACCTTAGATTCAAGCAGTAGCGTCCATACATGGTGAATATACATCGGGTCAATCGGGTTACTTGACGAGCTCGACTAGTATGAGCACATGTTGAGTTGATCGACATGAAGTGCGTAAGCACTCCGTGTGGCCTAACCACTGCCAACATCCCAAGTACGGCTCGGATTCATCAATCACGTCCTATGTGGCGAGACAACCTCAGCCACCTATTCAATGCCTGTTACCGATTGCCTGGACAATTCCGTAGTCCCAAACACATTCAATTATAACAAATACTCATACAAGATAGTCAGAACAGTAATGGATCGACAATTCCAATTATACAAGCATGTGAGCATTTGATGGATTTCAATTTAAACATGAATTCACACATATGCTGTCCCTAAATAAAACAGACAAATTATAAGTTACATGGAGGAAATCATATACATCGTTAAGGTAGTTGAGAATCTCTCCTCAACGCCCATATAAAGTACAATTTATTACACATTTGTTCATTCAGACATTTCTACAAACACTTAGACTACATATTCCAACATACATGACGTATGATGGTGATAACACGTCTTAGGGCAAATCCTTTCGCCAAGGAGTTGTTACACATACAACTAGCATGAATACACGACAATTAATCATGGCAAACACATGTTCAAATTCCATACGTATACGACCCTTTATACAATTACATGGAATACACTAAACTCCATATAGTTCATAAATATCTGAAACGTGAAACAACATCGCATTTGGCATGTGAAATAGCACCCACATCAGTAATAAACCATTAACCGAATTGAAGGCCTTGAAAACCATAACCTATACATTTATAGTCCGCACCTTTCACCGGTAGACTCGTAACAAACTCAGTTTTAAAGCTAAGTCTTTGTCTACGGCACCATAATAACCTATAATAGGGAATAAGTTAGCTAATTCATCAAATACGCTAGTCGGAAACCCTAAGACAAGTTAAGGTTAGGTTTTCTTACCCAAGTACGGAGTCGAAATCGCCTATATAGCGATACAGAAATGGTGATTGAGTGCGTGGAATAACGGGATCGAATCCCAGGAAGAATCTCCAACTCTCACTCTTACTTTCTCTCCTTTCCCTTCTCTTTTCTCTTCTCTCTCTCCTAGGGTTTCTCAAATTCATATGGAATATGGGAAAGAGTGTTTAAGGTCCTTATATAGGCCTAGGTTCGATGGGAATGGCCCCAGGGCTAAGGTATACTTAGGTTATATCTAAAGGGCATCTGTTTCAGCCCAACGGAGCACTTCTGGTGGCCCCTTTTCTACGTGCGGTCGGACTTAAGCTCCCTGACATTGGATCCAGGTCAGGCTGAGTTTTCGTTTTGATCGGGTTTGCAGATCGACTGTGGTAGACCCGTTTTAGTTCAACGGTCACGGTCACTCGATCAGGGTCATAAGTACACCGACATGTGTGGGACATTTCTCTTGATCCGAGGGTATATTTGGGTCAGATTCTGACGGTCTGAATCTTTATATTTAGCCTGCAAGCGACATGATTCAGATTACTTAAATTCAGATTTTATTTCTAAATATTTTCACGTTTCTCACACACTTTGTTCCGGGCTCAAGTTGTGCATTTCTAGACACCATTAAGACTTGATTTCTGAGGGGGTTGTCAAGTCCAGTAATGCGGTCATAACTGTATAGTTTCGCGGTCATCGGACTTTCGATGTGCGGTCCAGGTTCGATACGGAGTTTCAAGATGCTCCCAAGAGCAACTGGGTTTTGAGATGGATTCTAGATTTCAGGGTAATGTAGCGTCAATGATTCTGCACGTTTTAGATCTTGCAGATCATATTTAAAGTGATTAGTGTTAATTTCACAAGTACTCTAGTTTAGCACTTGCTAATATTAACTTAATTTCTAAAGGTTTTGATCGTGGGTGACTTCTGCCTGAGGTGGTACTCGGGTCCTTATATGGATTTTTTCGAGACATTACAATCTACCCCCCTTAAAGAAAAACTTCATCCTTGAAATTAGTACCTTTTCGTACTCCTCGAGAATCTGAGGGTAGTTCTTTCGAACCTCGACTTCTGTCTCCCAAATAGCTTCTTCTTCCATGTGATGCGTCCACAGCACTTTCACGAGTGGAATAACCTTGCTATGCAGCACTTGTTCCTTCCTGTCTAAGACACGCGTTAGTCGCAGTATATAAGTAACATCCTCGTTCAACTGTACCTGCTCCAATATGATAATGTGGAAAGGATCGGGAACGTATTTCTTCAGCATAGATACATGAAACATGTTATGCATACCTGTAAGTGGAGTGAGCGAAGTAAGGCGGTGCGCCACCACACCCACTCGATCTAGTATATGGAATGGGCCAATGAATCGAGGTGTAAGCTTCCCCTTCCTATCAAACTGAAGGACTCCCTTCATAGGGGAAACTCTGAGGAATACATGGTCTCCGACCTCGAACTCTAGCGGTTGCCGCCTCTTATCGGCGTAGCTCTTCTGTCTGCTCTGCACTGTCAGAAGTCGGCGCTTGATAATGACGACTTTCTCTGAAGTCGCCTGAACTATCTCTAGGCCAATCAAGCTCTTCTCGCCAACCTCTGCCCAGCAATGCGGCGCTCTGCACGGGCGCCTATTCAAGGCCTCATAGGGAACCATGTTAATACTCGCTTGAAAACTGTTGTTGTAAGCGAACTCTGCATAAGGAAGACAGCCATCCCAACTGTCCTTGAAATCCAGCACACAGGCCCGCAACATATCTTCCAGAATCTGATTCACCCGTTCCGTCTACCCGTCAGTCTGTGGATGGAACGCGGTACTGAACTTCAACTTTACACCCATCGCTTCCTGGAAGCGAGTCTAGAAAATGGACATAAATCGTGTGTCTCGGTCCAACTCGATGTCCAAAGGAACCCCATGCAGACGTATGATCTCCTTGATGTATAGCCTGACCAACTTATCTGCAGAGTTCAAAACTCTGATAGGGAGGAAATGAGCCGATTTTGTCAACCGGTCCATGATCACCCAAATGGAATCATGCCCCTTCCTCATCTTCGGTAGCCCTAAGATGAAATTCATAGAGATGAAATCCCACTTCCATTCTGCTATGGGCATGAGCTGAAGTAGTCCAGGAGGTCGGCAATGCTCTACCTTGACCTACTGGCATATGAGATAACGGGACACGTAATCTGCTATGTGAGCCTTCATATTGTCCCACCAGTACGACCTCTTCATATTACGATACATCTTTGTACTACCTAGATGCATAGCCATCCTTGAATCGTGAGCAGCCTCAAGAACTTCCTTCCTCAAGTCAGGGAGGTTCGGGACGCATAGGTGGCTTCGGTAACGTAAGCCCCCATCCATGCCAACTCTCCACTCTGAGTCCTCATCTGCACTAACCTGCTCTGTCATCTTTGCCAATAGCTCATTGTCTGCATGAGTTGCGATAATCCTGTCATTAATGAGGGGCTGTACTCAAATATGTGCGATACCCTCATACGACTCCTCCACCGTGAGTTTCTACTCGAAGTCTCACACGAACTCTACCATGTCCCACTCTGCTACTATTAATGGAGCGGTAAATGCCAATGCCTTCTTGCGGCTCAATGCATCTGCCGCAAGGTTGGCTTTACCCGGATGGTAAGAAACCTCGAACTTGAAGTTGTTCAAGGTTTCCATCCATCGCCGCTGCCTCATATTCAAGTCCCGCTAAGTGAATATGTTTTTGAGGCTCTTGTGGTTGCAAAAGAGCTTGAACTCCTCTCCAGAGAGGTAATGCCTTTAGATCTTCAAGGCAAAGATGACGGCAACTAACTCCAGATCGTGCGTAGGGTAGTTTTCCTCGTGTTTCCTCAACTGTCATGACAGGTAGGCAATAACCCTATCCTTCTACATCAAAACACCGCCCAATCCGACGCGAGACGTGTCCATGTATATCATATACTTGATCCCTTGCTCTGGCAATACTAGCATAGGGGCGGACGTCAACTTGTCTTTCAACTCCTAAAAGGTTGCTTCCACCTTTTCATTCCAGGTGAACTTCAGATCCTTCTGTGTCAACTAAGACAAAGGTCTAGCTATCTTTGAGAAATCCTGAATGAATCGTCGATAGTAACCTGCCAAACCAAGGAAACTCCTCACCTCGATAACCGAACCGGGCTGCTTCCAGTCCTGAACTGTGACTACCTTAGCGAGGTCCACAACTATCCCTTCCTTGGACACCACATGTCCCAGGAACTTGACTTCTTCTTTCTAAAAGTCGTATTTCTTGTACTGTACAAACAACTAGTTTTTCCTTAGAGTATCTAAGACTACTCGCAGGTGTTCCTCGTGTTCTTCCTGACTCTTAGAGTATATTAGGATGTCATCGATAAACACAATGATGAATCAGAACAGAAATGGTCGAAATACCCTGTTCATCAAGTCCATGAACACAGCCAGAGTGTTCGTCAGGCTGAACAACATTATGAGAAACTCATAGTGTCCAAAACTGGTCCTCAAGGCTGTCTTCTGCACGTCCTCATCCCTGATGCGCAACTGGTGATACCCCGACTGCAAGTCAATCTTCGAGAAATACTTTGCCCCCTTCAACTGATCAAATAGATCATCTATCCTGGGCAAAGGATACTTATTCTTTACCATTACTTGGTTCAATTTGCGATAATCAATACATAATCGCAGAGATCCATCCTTCTTCTTTACAAACAACACGGGCGCTCCCCATAGAGACACACTGGGTTGTATAAAGCCTGTATCCAACAGATCATCGATCTGTTTCCTCAGCTCCTCCATCTCGTACGGAGCCATGCAATAGGTCGGAAGAGATACATGTGTCGTACCAGGCACTAGGTCGATGGTAAAATCAATTTCGCGCTGAGGGGGTAGTCCAGGTATCTTCTTGAATACGTCTGGGAACTGTTGGACCACAGGAGTGCCCTCAAGCACTAGACCATGAGCATCATTTAGCATAGAAGCATAACAATCAATGCGATAGGGCCAACTGACCTGTACTGGGAATGTAAAGGTCGTGCCCTCTGATCCATAGGCTATCACCACTCTAGTATCGCAGTCGATCTCTGCCTTCACCTTGGTGAGCTAATCCATCCCGAGAATGACATCATAATGATGTAATGGGGTGACAATCAAGTCGAGGAGCGTTGTCCCGCTCCCTACATCTATCGAACATCCCCTACAGATCTTGGTGGCATTCGAGAAAGTTCCCGTGGTGGTAAGGATTCTCACCCCAACCATAGGACTAGTTTCTAACCCTAGCCGCTTGACTGCTGTCCACAATATGATAGAGACAGTGGACCTGGTGTCCACTAATAAAAATACTGGAGTACCTTGGATATGTGCCGTAACATTAAAAGCCATGGGTGGTGTAGGTGCTGCCTCTGATGCTTCAGCTGTAAGTGAGTGTACTCGAGCCTACTGAAAACGGTTAGGTTAAGGTACCATAGGCCGTTGAGGCAGCCTAAATCGAGGTACAGGTGGCCGGAATGATGGATGAGCTAGTGTCGTGCGTAGAGGTGGTGCCGATATAACCTAGGGAAGCGGGTGGTTAACCCTCTGGGGCGGTGAGAAGCCACTATCCCTCATCCTGGTGAAGCAGTTCACCTCTGTGTGGCCTTACCTCTTGCAGTAGGCACACCACACGTTAGGTCGCCTCACAGGGGCAGGTGAAGCCATCAGCCTCGGCGGTGAATCTGACTGTGGCCTCTTCCAGAGGAATGGTCTGCTCTAAATCTCTGGTCGCGGCCTAGGAGTCATCGGTGCTCGCATACGGGACTGCCTGTCCCCGTCCTGCTCAGCTCTCATGGACATGCTCACTAGCTCAGAATAGCTAGGTATGCTAGCGCAGCACATCTTCGAGCGAATATCTGGTTGCAAGCCCTCAGAGAAATGCCGCATACGCATCGGCTCATCTGCCAGAATCAACGGAGCGTACCTGCCCAACTCTGTGAACCTGTTCTCATACTTTGCCACTGACATCCCTCCCTGTCAAAGGCGAAGGAACTCACCCTCCTTCTCGTGGTGATAGGTGACGGGATAGTATTTCCCATGGAAGCGGGTCTCAAAATCTACCCACGTCCATACGTGTCCAACCGCAATAGTACGGAGGACACTATCCCACCATAAGCTGGCCTCCTTCTTGAACATGAAGGTGACTAACTCCACCTGCTCGGGCTTTGTGTAGTGCAATGGCCTTAGCATCTTAGAGATGCGGTCAAGCCAATACTCGGCCTCCTCGGGTCTATGAGTACCCGCAAAGGTAGGGGGCCGTAAGTGCTAAAATCGCTCAAAGTGGCCGCTGGCACCTGCATTCCCAGCAGGGGTGTAAATGGAGCAGGTGAAGTCACACCCATGCTTTGGGCAAAAATTCCTGCCATGGTGGCCAAAAACTGCTGCTGCTGTTGTGCTTGCTGCTGGTGCTGCTGATGTGCCTGTTGGTGCTGCTACTGTACCTACTGTTGCTACATCAACAACATCATCTGCTCCAACCTATCAGTAGGGGGAGCCGACTGAGGTACAGATGGCGTCGAGGAGGACGCGCGGTTCTACTGTGGAACCGGTGGCACAACAGGTGTAGGCCTGTTAGTGGGGCTAGTGGCCGGCTGAGAGTCCGGCATGGTTTCAGAGGGAGACGGGCCCGAACTAGGGTCCGTATAGCTATCGCTTAGGGGAGGTGCCCCGTCAAACGAATCGCTAGGAGTGAGCCATGCCGTACTCCATGTGGCCTTAGGTGGCATTCCCTATATACAATATAAGGTGCAACCCAGGTCAGATTCAGCATGCCCATAATCTCAACCACACAGCATTTACACACAGTTTAAAGAAACTTCATGCATTTTATTTACCAAAATTGTCACAATACATGAAATACATATTACATGAATTATGACAGGAAATGCATATAAGCTATTACAAAGCAAGACCACAAACGTAGAGTAACTGCCAAACACAAACACACTTCCTACTTACTATACTACTAGGTCCATCTACATTAAAACGTAAACATTCTAAATCAGCAACAAAACAAACTACTGGGCAATGACATGGATGACTAGACATCTGAGTCTGGCGATGGAGGAGGGGTGCCCTTATCCTACAGGCAGCATAGGATAGCTTTCAAGGTGCGGGTCACCTTCTTAAACTTGTGCTTCACAAGGGCCCGGACATCGATAATCTCCTGTTGCAAGGCAGCCTGGCCCTCCTCAAGTCGAGCTAAGCGGGCTTCCCTAGCAGCCCGATCAGGGTCATGCCCTATTGCCGTCGGAGGGGAGCTCTCATTCGTATCCTGAGCCTCCACTTCTTCTTCCTATTCTTCCTCTATCTCTTCTCTGCTTTCCTCCTCGCTTTTATATTCCTCGCTGGCCGTCTCGTCCTCACTTTCATCGATTCGGGCTTGTCGCTGTCGTGGCCCAATTTTCATCTGATTGAGAGTAGTTTTGTTGATGTAATGGGTCGGCACCGGCACTTCCACCCCAAGTCTATAGCCAAACTCACGTGCAATCTTGCATATGAGTCGACCGAATAGGAGCGAATCAGATGCTCTAGTGGAGAGTGCGGTAAGAACTATCTGCCGCAGAATGTGTGTAGGCACGCATAACTTCTCTTCATACCCCACTTGGTACAGGAAATCTACCATCAGACGGGTACACTCACTGCAGTTGCTCCACCTAGGATACACATTGTACATGAAGATGTGATGGAGCAGGCGGAAGTCATCCATCATATTGGTCTCTAGGAGGCTGTTGTTTGGATTCCAGTGGACCAGTTGTCCACAAAGGAATCGCGTGCGGCGATCCCTTTTACGTGTGCTCCTCAAATTTTTCTCGCTTGCATGCACTTCGCCAAGCGGCATCTTCATAAGCCGAACTATCAACCCAGCATCAATTGTGGCCTCCCAATCTCTACCCACTGGGATCTTGAACTGCAAAGGCTCCAGCGTAGGCTCTTAAATGTGGACGTAGAAGGCTCGGACTGTGCCCACATTTACACGGTACTTACCCTCGAACACAGGACCCCACCCAGCTTTAACCAGGCGATCCATCACCAGATATTGCCCAAAGAGCCTCTCATCCACATGAGCTTCAAAGAGGACACTACGGCCCTGAAATCTCCCATGGGACATGTTTGCCAGGAGAATCCTTTCGAGGGGAGCTTTGGGATCAAGTTCCCGCTTGGTCCGTATCTCCCGATCGACATTAGCACTAGTAGCGGCGCCTCTAGGCCTCCTTGAACGAGTAGGGCGACTAGGCCCGGCCTCATCCATAGGAGTCTTCTTCTTCCCTATGAGAGAAAGAAGCATAGAAATCAAGAAGATGGCCGTCACAAGCTCGAATAAGGCCATGAAAAGAAGGAAAAAATTAAGAAAATGGGATGGTTGAATGGGTTCCCACTGCTTGTTGAAGCACACAATGGTATTTGTGTGTTCAAAATGAGAAGGAGTGAAGAAAATAGGAAAGGGATTGTTAGGCTTTGGAATGTTGAGCTACAAAGAGGATTTGTAAGCTCAACAAATGAGAACAATAAGAAGATGGAACGTGGGTTTCGATGTAAAGGGTGGAGGGGTATGTGTGTTGAAGGAAAATGATGAAATGGGTGGATGGAGGAGAGATTTGAGAGAGATACAAAAGTTTTTGAAGAAAAAGGAGAGCTTGGAGGGGTAGGTTATGAAGGGGAGGTGTGTTTGGAGGGTTTAAAACTGACCCAACACACATCAGTGGGCCACACAACACCCTAGGGGTGTCGGCCCGAACCGGCCCGCTAGCCGACGAGGCCTCGCGGAACTGGCGAGGTCCGCGATGGTTGCTGGACATTTCGGCGATGCCTCACTGATGGGACGAGGTCCTTGATGTTTTATTTAAACCAACACGATTTAAATGATTTTTAAACTCGCAAGTATACGAATCAGATGCAGATACGGTACGTATTACGAGATCGTTCCCACGAGGACTGGTCGTCACAATTCAAATCTATGATTCTCCTTAACTAATCCAACAAATAATGGAATGAATTACTAAGCACAATTTTATGAAAAACAATTAATTAAGAACAGGGAAGAAAATTCAATCAGAGAGAGAGCACTAGGACTTTCGAATCCACCCCTAATTATCCTAACCCTTGTTTTGTCTGTTGATTCACCTTGATCTAGATTGATATCACTTATACAGAGAAAGCACAATCTGTGTCCTTAATCGGGCATACAAACTGTCTAATTCCTTTAAGCAATGCCATGAATGACATATCCCATATCCTTGGTCGGGTACATGGAATGTGCATTCATTAAAGCACCCTGTTTCTTCCTCTATAGGAAACTTGTTCTTAATCAGACATAAGCACCTATAATAAGCATCCAAACAACATCCATATATATACTTTAATCAAGTTCATAGATGGAGAAGTATAGAATTTAAACCCATAAAGCCCACTTAAAGAAAGAAACAAATTAATTGAAATTCAAAGTAAATCAACCAATACAAGAGCTAATCAAATTAGGGGCTTCATCTCAGCCCTAGCTGAGAGATTAGTGACCCATAAAATCCATAAAAAATATTAAATAAAATTCATAAAAGAAACGTCAAACCAAACAATCTCTCTCTCTCTTCTTTCTTCTCTTTCTTCTCTCCCTTGCTCCAGATCTGGAATCCCCTGGTTCTCCATGCCTTTCCCACGTCCAAAACTCCCCTTTTATAGCTGCTGGATGGCTGGGGTCGGTGGCAGAGTCGTAGAAGGACTCGAAGTGCAATTTTTCGCAGCCGTGATCGGTGGGCCCCACAGAGGTGTTTTCTGGAAAATCCACCCCGTCCATTGGATTCAGGATGAAATTTCAGTCAAGAATGGGTGGTTTTGAATGTGCGTGGACGCAGCCCAGAGAAGAAATCAGAACAAAATCAGTTTTGAACGTCACAAGACGGCTTGTTTGTGGCCTCTGTATCACGCACGTGTGCACGCATGAGAGAAGAATATCAGCATGGTTTTGAAGCTCTCGAACCACTCTACAAGATGGACGGATCGGATCGGCCATACGGGTGACGTACGGGGTCCGTTACGCGGACGCAAAACCCGCTGCTGTTGTGATGGTGGGACCCATTTTGATAATCATTTCAATAATCCACTCCGTCCATTGCATGGAGGATGAAAAAAACGGCTAGGAATGCCCAATTTCGAGTTAGAGTTGCGGTGGCCCACAGAGTTTTGAACTCACCGTCCGTTTTGCGTTTTTCAGCGATCAACGTCCGTACATATGTATGGAACCAAACGGACATCTAGGCGATGGTTATAACTGCCCCAGGAAGCGGATGGACGGTTTGGATTGTCCATTTGGACACTAGGTGGGCCCCACAACCGACGACCGCGGTCGGCTTGCGGAGACGCTGGAAACGAAAATTTCCATTTTTGAAAAGGAAAGTCGGGTCAGCGGCGCTGACCGACTTTAGTTCGTTCGGTGCTCCGATAGTGCACATGTGCACTATGTACATACATTATACATATGGGGTCCACTGTGATGATTTCGAGAAATCCAATCCGTCCATCCTCTTTATCATGGTAATTTAGCCGTCAATACCAAGGTTGAGGCAGTTCCAAATATCAGGTGGGCCCCAAATTGGAGATTAATAGGCTGATCTGTCCGTTGGACCACTTCCCGAGATCTTCAATGGCTGAAATTTAATATGTACGGTTAATTTACGGCCCTCATCCCATGTATTAAGTTTCGAACTGATCGGATAGCGGGAACCATGTGATCTTGCATTCTGGACCCTTTTCGGGCCCCTTTGGCTTGCTTTCCTCAGATCCCAGGTGTGTAAAATCTTCATTATTGGTTCTCTGGAGTCCATCCCGTGCTCTGGAGACTTTGGATCATGAAATCCATGCCTTTAACATCAATTTTCAATACACACTCCTGATTTCATCCTGTAATAAAAACACGAGTAAAACACTCCATTAAGCCTCATCATGTACGTCAATTTAGGCAATTACTGGGGTCTGATATGCAATATTTGACCCTGATCACAACCCCCAACCAGCATTTTGCTAGTCCCGAGCAAAACATGCGAAAAATAATTTTAGAAATAAAAACAATTCCTGTAAACTCAAGTGACTTGTGAACAGATAGCTGAGATGTGAAAATTCTAAGATTCATGATTGGTGTGTGGAATTTTTCTCTTGGAATCAAGCTCTCAGCAGACTTCATAATCAAGTTTAAAATATTAATCCATTAATTTGAACAATTGTAACCATTGAGTTCCATGAGTGTATAGTATCATCTCAGCTTACAATCATTAAAAGATCCAATTTGTCAATTTCATGCTAAAATTGGTAATTAACAACAGAATTCCTGACAACCAACACTAGCATGGTAGCTTAACCTTTCAGCCTTTATATTTTTGATTTTCTTTATGAACAGTACGCCAAGGAAGGGAATCAAATCCTCATCTATAGGGAGCAAACCTATGGTGAAAACCCGTCGCCTCATTTTTTATAAGTCAACTATGGAGAATCAAATCTACACCTATAGGGAGCAAACCTATGGTGAAGATTATGTGACTTAGCCTTTTAATTCTTCTTTTTACCAAGTTAATCATTCAGTTATCGAACCAAAACTTAATGTGCAAGCGAGATGTGATATGTGAAATCATGACTCAATCAATGTTTACAACGTCTAATCATGGATTAACAATGCCAAATTGACTGTGAAATCAAGCAGAAGGCCGAATCCAAGAGTCATTAGTTACCAACATCATGTATCTTATAATGTTAAAATCACAACTATCCTTCAAAATCACTTTGAATTCAATAGAACAGAAAAAATTTTAAAATTTTCACAAATGTTGCTCAAGACCAAGAAAATACTGATTAGGTACCCTAATCTCCCACCCCCAACCTAAAATCTACATTGCCCTCAATGTAGAAGAAAGAAACAAGCAAGGCATATGGGACAACGAGAATAAAAGAGGAGTGATGAAAAGATAATACCTGGATGGAGAATCAAGAAGCTTTCTCAAAATTCGTGAAAAATTTCAACGTAAAAGCGAGTTAGCACAAGAGAGAAATCAACATAAGCAAAAATAACAAAAAGAAAAATAAAAGAAGATCCTACCTATACCACTTTCGTAGGTGCTCTCGATTGCATTTAGCGCATGCAACAAGCCTTTAAACCCCTAGGTTACCCCTAGTGGACGAGTTGTAGTCTCGTGAGGGTTTGCGGCAATGCTACCCACAAACATTGAACTAATGAATGAGAAAAGTGAAATCAGACAAGTGATGTGAGTTCCCATGAACTGTGCTAAGGCAACTGACACTGTCGTCAAATAATTTAAGGACTTCTGCTCGAACGACTTCTTCTATGTTAGGATCACGCTTCCTTTGCATGTTATGCGATATTACCACAGCATGATCCATCCATACAGTGGGGCATACTCCCTGGATTTTTTCTATCTTCCGTTCAATTGCTGCCTTATATGCTCTAAGAACATTAAGCAGCCTTCTTCTCAGAGTTACAAACTGTGCTGTCAGGAAGAGTCTCAGAGGGATGAAGAGGTTCCACTTTCGCTCTCCATTTTTCAGTCTCCAATATAGGAGTAGAGTCGAGCAATGCATTGACTTCATGGATGGGACTATCAATGTCAAAATCCATGCCCGATTGTGCTAAGCCGGTCTCAAGAGGATCTTCAAAAGATGTACGGAAGGAGTCCTGCACAAGGCTCTCGATCATGTCCACTTCAAATATGTCATCCAAATATGAGGATTGTTGTCCTGCATTAAAAACATTAAGTTTAATATTCATGTTACCAAAGGACAATTTCATAACTCCATTCCTGCAATTGATAATAGCATTAGATGTGGCCAAAAATGGACGACCCAAAATGACTAGGATCTGACTATGAAGATTCTGGACAGGCTGAGTATCTATAACTATGAAATCCACTGGAAAATAAAATTTATCAACCTGGATTAACACATCTTCAATAATACCCCGGGGCACCTTGACAGATCTATCGGCTAGTTGTAATGTTAAAGTCCTAGTTGCTCATAAACCGAATATGGTAACAAATTGACACTCGCCCCTAAATCAAGTAATGCCTTCCCGATCTTATGATCTCTTATGCCGCAAGAAATGGTGGGAGCTCCTGGATCCCTAAATTTAGGAGGGGTGTTATGTTGGCTCTGCAAGGAAGACTTTCTTATGAACATTTTGCTTACGCTTTTGAGTGCATAAATCTTTAAGAAACTTAGCGTAAGCAGGGACTTGCTTGATAAAGCAACGGGATGTTGACTTGCACTTTTTGAAACACATCTAAGATTTCATCAAAGTTATTTCTTTTCTTTATTGGTGCCAGACGTTGAAGAAAGGGTGCTTTGGGCACATAAGGTGGCACATTAGTGGCTCTTGGAGTCAGAGAGCTTTTGGACTTTGGATGCATTGGTATGGCTCTCTGCTTCATCTTGATCTTCTGTTTTAGAATTTGATTCATCCCCAGGCATCTCTATTCCATTATTAATCTGCTTGCCTGACCTAAGGGTAGTGATCGATTTGGCCTGTTCATGATATTGCCCTTGGTTGGAATTAGAGCCAATCTCATACTGTCCCTTTGGATTAGCCTCAGGTTGGCTAGGGAACTTGCCCTTCTCTCTCTCACTCAATGTGGCAGCTAGTTGACCCATTTGTACTTCCAGCTTGGCAATGGATTGTGCATTTGCATGTAAGCTTTGCTGGTTGGCCAGTAAGGTTTGTTGGGTGTCTTTTTGGAGAGAACTCTGCATGAAAAGATGGAGTGTATCCTCAAGAGATGGTTTCCTTGATTGTGTAGGCAGTTGTTGATATTGTGGAAACTGTTGAGGTTGTTGACTGCCAACTTGGAGGTGCGGTTGCATGAGAGGATTTCCAGATGGTCCTCCTTGTTGTGGTCCTTTTGTCCAAGAGAAATTTGGATGTCTAGCCCACCCTGGGTTGTATGTGTTCGAGTAAGGATCATTCCCAGATTTTTGAAAAGTGTTCATAGCATGAACTTGTTCAGAGAGAAGTTCTGGGAATGCTGCACCAGATGGACAAGACTGCATAGGATGGGCAGGACTAGAACATGTGGCATATGCCTCGACTTGAGCTGTTTGTGGTGGTCCATTATTTAATACCAGAGCATCAACTTTCTTTGCCAGGTTATCAAGCTTGGCGCTCAGCTCTGGCATGACTCCTATCTCATATATACCACCTCTCTTTTGTGGTTGGGGACTTCTGTCACCTCTATTTGAATAATCCCATTGCTGGGAATTCTCGCACAAGGTTTCAAAGAAGTTCCACGCTTCGACATCACTTTTGGTCATGAATGACCCTCCACTGGTGGCATCAACCATGCGGTGGTGTCAGATCGTCATAAAAGTATTAAACTTGTTGCCACTTCTCAAAACCATGGTGAGGACATTTAAGAAGCAAGTCCTTCCATCTTTCCCAACATTCATGAAAGTGCTCGCCCTCTTTTTGTGTGAAGTTAGTAATTTCTCTACGGAGGGCATTGGTTTTGTGAACGGGGAAGAACTTGTTTAAGAACTTCTTAGACAGTTGGTCCCATGTAGTGATAGATCCAACTTCTAGAGAATTCAACCATGCTTTCACCTTATCCTTCAAAGAAAAGGGAAACAGGCGTAGGCGGATCGAATCGTCTGAGAAGTTTTGGAACTTAAAGGTGGAGCAAATGTTTAAGAATTCTTTCACATGATGATATGGGTCCTCCTTGTCCAATCCATAAAAGGATGGCAACAATTGTATGACTCCAGGTTTAAGTTCAAAGTGTGCTGCCGTAGTGGTTGGCAACACTATGCATGAAGGCGCATTAAATTGGACAAGAGCTGAATAATCTTTGAGAGCTTTAACTTCAGTCTCATTCGCCATTTCAACAGGATTATTTCTCAATCTTTCACGAATTGTTCTTTCAATCTCAGGATCAAACGGTGCTAGTTCTATATTCAGAGATCTACATCCTAGCATAAACTATGTTATTGCAATGTAAGAAGGAAAACTAAACTAAGAAGCAACCTAAGAGAAATAAAACTAGACCTAGAAACTATGAGATTCTAAAACAAGAAAAGCTATGTAAATGAGAATTGGAAAGAAGAACCCGAGAAAAGGAGATGATGAATGTCTGAAGATTTGAGAGCTCCTCCTTTTGAAGACAATGTTATTTAGCAGTTTCCTTCCTCAATTCCTGTAGACATAACAAAAAATAAATTGAATTTCCTAAAATAATGCTAGAAAAAACCTAAGCAACGGTTAATTTCTAAAAAAGAAAGTTTGTAATCTTAGAAATAAAAACTAAGTTAGTTTCTAAAAAGGGAAAAAATTATTTCTAAAACTAGAAAATAGAAAGTTACTTGAAAGAAGAATCAGAATCTAAAAAAAAAAAAAAAAAATAGAAAATTTGGAAAGAGATTACCAAATGAGTAGTTTATGTCAGGTCCCTACAAATCAGGAAATAGGTTAGTTTCTAAAAATAAAAATTTAACCTAAAGTTAGTAAAAAAAAAAAAAAAAAAAAAAAACCTAAGACTATGAATTATGATAAGAGAGAATCTTAAATCTAATTGGACGGCGCCAAAAACTTGATGTTTTATTTAAACCAACACGATTTAAATGATTTTTAAACTCGCAAGTATACGAATCAGATGCAGATACGGTACGTATTACGAGATCGTTCCCATGAGGACTGGTCATCACAATTCAAATCTATGATTCTCCTTAACTAATCCAACAAATAATGGAATAAATTACTAAGCACAATTTTATGAAAAACAATTAATTAAGAACAGGGAAGAAAATTCAATCAGAGAGAGAACACTAGGACTTTCGAATCCACCCCTAATTATCCTAACCCTTGTTTTGTCTGTTGATTCACCTTGATCTAGATTGATATCACTTATACAGAGAAAGCACAATCTGTGTCCTTAATCGGGCATACAAACTGTCTAATTCCTTTAAGCAATGCCATGAATGACATATCCCATATCCTTGGTCGGGTACATGGAATGTACATTAATTAAAGCACCCTGTTTCTTCCTCTATAGGAAACTTGTTCTTGATCAGACACAAGCACCTATAATAAGCATCCAAACAACATCCATATATATACTTTAATCAAGTTCATAGATGGAGAAGTATAGAATTTAAACCCATAAAGCCCACTTAAAGAAAGAAACAAATTAATTGAAATTCAAAGTAAATCAACCAATACAAGAGCTAATCAAATTAGGGGCTTCATCTCAGCCCTAGCTGAGAGATTAGTGACCCATAAAATCCATAAAAAATATTAAATAAAATTCATAAAAGAAACGTCAAACCAAACAATCTCTCTCTCTTCTTTCTTCTCTTTCTTCTCTCCCTTGCTCCAGATCTGGAATCCCCTGGTTCTCCATGCCTTTCCCACGTCCAAAACTCCCCTTTTATAGCTGCTGGATGGCTGGGGTCGGTGGCAGAGTCGTAGAAGGACTCGAAGTGCAATTTTTCGCAGCCGTGATCGGTGGGCCCCACAGGCATTTTCGAAGAAATCCACCCCGTCCATTGGATTCAGGATGAAATTTCGATCAAGAATGGGTGGTTTTGAACGTCCATTCATGAGGCCCAGAGAAGAAAATACAAAAAGATCAGTTTTGAACGTCACAAGACGGCCTGTTTGTGGCCTCTGTATCACGCACGTGTGCACGCATGAGAGAAGAATATCAGCATGGTTTTGAAGCTCTCGAACCACTCTACAAGATGGACGGATCAGATCGGCCATACGCAGCGACCGTCCGTTACGCGGACGCGAAACCCGCTGCTGTTGTGATAGTGGGACCCATTTTGATAATCATTTCAATAATCCACTCCGTCCATTGCATGGAGGATGAAAAAAACGGCTAGGAATGCCCAATTTCGAGTTAGAGTTGCGGTGGCCCACAGAGTTTTGAACTCACCGTCCGTTTTGCATTTTTCAGCGATCAACGTCCGTACATATGTATGGAACCAAACGGACATCTAGGCGATGGTTATAACTGCCCCAGGAAGCGGATGGACGATTTGGATTGTCCATTTGGACACTAGGTGGGCCCCACAACCGACGACCGCAGTCGGCTTGCGGAGACGCTGGAAACGGAAATTTCCATTTTTGAAAAGGAAAGTCGGGTTAGCGGCGCTGACCGACTTTAGTTCGTTCGGTGCTCCGATAGTGCACATGTGCACTATGTACATACATTATACATATGGGGTCCACTGTGATGATTTCGAGAAATCCAATCCGTCCATCCTCTTTATCATGGTAATTTAGCCGTCAATACCAAGGTTGAGGCAGTTCCAAATATCAGGTGGGCCCCAAATTGGAGATTAATAGACTGATCTGTCCGTTGGACCACTTCCCGAGATCTTCAATGGCTGAAATTTAATATGTACGGTTAATTTACGGCCCTCATCCCATGTATTAAGTTTCGAACTGATCGGATAGCGGGAACCATGTGATCTTACATTCTGGACCCTTTTCGGGCCCCTTTGGCTTGCTTTCCTCAGATCCCAGGCGTGTAAAATCTTCATTATTGGTTCTCTGGAGTCCATCCCGTGCTCTGGAGACTTTGGATCATGAAATCCATGCCTTTAACATCAATTTTCAATACACACTCCTGATTTCATCCTGTAATAAAAACACGAGTAAAACACTCCATTAAGCCTCATCATGTACGTCAATTTAGGCAATTACTGGGGTCTGATATGCAATATTTGACCCTGATCAGTCCTCCTACCCCCTGGACTCCAAAAACATGTGGGACCTACCCTTGGTCCCCCTGAAAATGTTTCGTTTGGCCCCCGACTCCGTTTTGAGTCATTTCGGGTCATTTCGTGTAATTTCTGATGTACATTCTCATTTCTCGAAAGTTGAAGGTGGGATTGGGTAAATCATGGTCTAAACTCATCGATTGACAGTCTAGGGATGATCCGGGGTCATCTCAAGCGATCACGGATGTGTACGAACCCGATCTTAGCGATCATTTTCGGTAACTTTCGCCAATTGGGGAAACTGAAAATCCTAAGCTTGTCTCTACATCTTCCTTGCTCCCACCTAAGTCTAAATGCATTAGCGCACATCGTGTGGCTATAACCCAGGTCCAATTTAATCCAAATCATGCTCTGATACCAACTTGTAATGCCCTGAAAATCGAGGGTCGAGTAGAAGTCCAACTCCCGAGTTCCAACGCATCACTTATACAACATATTTAATGATGATTAAATGTTGTCTGTATTAGTGTATAAAACATGAATAAGATTAAGCCAAATCAACAAAACATAACCTAGTGACAGTTGTAATATGCAAGCGGAAGACTGAAATGAATATGTATAACTTTATAAACCAGTATAAGTCCCCAAAGTATGTATGCATTGCCAGGTCAATAATTACATGTATTGTTTCAAATTACAAAATGTCAAAAATGTAATAGTCCACTACAAGTATAACCCTGAAGCCCCGGCGATCAGAATGGTCTATGCAAACCCGCCTGAATACTGCATATAAGAGAAGGCATCCTCATCGTCTACGAAGTCCGCCTCTGCCTCATCAATCGGGTCTCCATCTGCAGCTAAGACAGAGTCTAGTTAGTGTGTACAACATCGTCCCGTAATATAGGAGTGAGTGATCAACTCAGTGGAACAATAAAGTAAAGGTTAACATGTTATCAAATCAGTTAAGCAGTAATGATAAAGTAATACAATCAAACATCCCTTAGTACTCTGATTAATGCAAGAATGGTATGAATAAATGATGGATGCCCTTTCTTGCACTCCCTTTGCAATCTTCATCTAACGGTCGCGCATGTCAGTCACTTCCTCAGTGATCTGCCCAACGCCAAATGGCACATGTAGTGCGGTGCATGAACGTGATTACCAAGTTCTTATTAGTCCTTTCATGCACCAGGATTGAGAAGCTAAGGTACCTCCCTTATATCAATTCCCAAACAATGATCCATTTTAGGGTCGTCAATCTTAGTAAGTCTCATACGATGTTACGATTCTAGGTCGCTGTAAACGGCTCATCACCTTATCAGTGCAGGCCTAGTATGTACTCTTGTTGCTATGTAAGGGCTCGTCGTCTCTACACAGTCTTAGGATACGCTCGAGGTCACTACAAAGGGCTCGTCACCTTATCAGTGTAGGCCGACAGCTCGAATACAGTGTCCCATACCACCGTATTCGGCTCACGAGGCTGTGTTGCTCACTGGACACTACGGGGAGGCTGTCACCCTAACATAGGCTGACAGCTCGACCACGGTGTCCCATACCACCATGCCCGGCTCATGAGTCTTAGCGGATCGAGGTACCAAGGTTTAAAAGGATTTTCACTGGTGAGTTTGGTACCTTAGATTCAAGCAGTAGCATCCATATATGGTGAACATACATCGGGTCAATCAGGTTTCTTGACGAGCTCGACTAGTATGAGCACACGTTGAGTTGATCGACATGAAGTGCGTAAGCACTCTGTGTGGCTTAACCACTGCCAACATCCCAACTACAGCTCGGATTTATCAATCACGTCCTATGTGGCGAGACAACCTTAGCCACCTATTCAATACCTGTTACCGATTGCCTGGACTATTTCGTAGTCCCAAACACATTCAATTATAACAGATACTCATACAAGATAGTCAGAACAGTAATGGATCGACAATTCCAATCATACAAGCATGTGAGCATTTGATGGATTTCAACTTAAACATGAATTCACACATCCAGTCCCTAAACAAAACAGACAAAGAATATAAGTTACATGGAGGAAATCATATACATCATTAAGGTAGTTGAGAATCTCTCCTCAACGCCCATATAAAGTACAATTTATTACACATTTGTTCATTCAGACATTTCTACAAACACTTAGACTACATATTCCAACATACATGACGTATGATGGTGATAGCACGTCTTAGGGCAAATCCTTTCACCAAGGAGTTGTTACACATACAACTAGCATGAAGACACGACAATTAATCATGGCAAACACATGTTCAAATTCCATACGTATACGACCCTTTCTACAATTACATGGAATACACTAAACTCCATATAGTTCATAAATATCTGAAACGCAAAACAACATCGCATTTGGCATGTGAAATAGCACCCACATCAGTAATAAACCATTAACCGAATTGAAAGCCTTTAAAACCATAACCTATACGTTTATAGTCCGTACCTTTCGCCGGTAGACTCGTAACAAACTCAGTTTTAAAGCTAAGTCTTTGTCTACGGCACCACAATAACCTATAACAGGGAATAAGTTAGCTAATTCATCTAATATGCTAGTCAGAAACCCTAAGACAAGTTAGGGTTAGGTTTTCTTACCCAGGTATGGAGTCGGAATTGCCTGTATAGCGATACAGATATGGTGGTTGAGTGCGTGGAATAACGGGATCGAATCCTAGGAAGAATCTCCAACTCTCACTCTCACTTTCTCTCTTTTCCCTTCTCTTTTCTCTTCTCTCTCTCCTAGGGTTTCTCAAATTCGTATGGAATATGGGAGAGAGTGTTTAAGGTCCTTATATAGGCCCAGGTTTGATGGGAATGGCCCCAGGGCCAAGGTATACTTAGGTTATATCCAAAGGGAGTTTGTTTCAGCCCAACGGAGCACTTCTGGTGGCTCCTTTTCTACGTACGGTCGGACTTAAGCTCCTTAACATTGGATCCAGGTCAGGTTGAGTTTTCATTCCGATCGGGTTTACAGATCGACCGTGGCGAACCCGTTTCAGTTCAACGGTCACGGTCACTCGATCAGGGTCACAAGTACACCGACATGTGTGGGACATTTCTCCTGATCTGAGGGTATATTTGGGTCAGATTCTGACAGTCTGAATCCTTATATTTGGCCTGTAAGCGACATGATTTAGATTACTTAAATTCAAATTTTATTTCTAAATATTTTCACGTTTCTCACACACTTTGTTCCGGGCTCAAGTTACGCATTTCTAGACACAATTAAAACTTGATTTCCAAGGGCATTGTCAAGTCCAGTAATGCAGTCATAACTGTATAGTTTTGTGGTCATCGAACTTTCGATGTACGGTCCAGGTCCGATACGAAGTTTCAAGATGCTCCCGAGAGCAATTGGATTTTGAGATAGATTCTAGATTTCAGGGTAATGTAGCGTCAATGATTCTGCACGTTTTGGATCTTACAGATCATATTTAAAGTGATTAGTGCTAATTTCACAAGTACTCTAGTTTAGCACTTGATAATATTAACCTAATTTCTAAAGGTTTTGGTCCTGGGTGATTTCTACTTGAGGTGGTACTCGGGTCCTTGTACGGATTTTTTCGAGACGTTACATGATATGTCCAAGGACAATTCCCTTACGAACCATGAAGTGACACTTCTCCCAATTAAGTACCAAATTCTTTTCCTCACATTGCTTTAGTACATTTTTCAAAATTTTAAAACATTCGCTGAAGGATGACCAAAGACCGAGAAGTCATCTATGAATACCTCTAAATATTGCCCCACTATATCAGAAAAAATACTCAACATACATCGCTGAAAAGTGGCGTGAGCATTACATAGTCCGAATGGCATCCTTCGGTAAGCAAAGGTGCCGTAAGGACATGTAAATGTCTTCTTTTCTTGATCTTCAAGGGCTATCTCGATCTGATTGTAGCCCGAATATCCGTCAAGGAAACAGAAATAGGAATGACCAGCTAGCCTTTCCAAAATTTGATCGATGAAGGGCAAAGGAAAGTAGTCTTTCCTCGTGACAGTATTTAACTTCCTGTAGTCAATGCACATTCTCTAACCGGTAGTGATCCTAGTTGGCACGAGTTCGTTTTCGACATTGGCTACGATGGTGATTCCTGACTTTTTAGGAACCACCTAAGTTGGACTCACCCATTGACTATCGAATATTGAGTATATGATACCTACATCTAATAGCTTAAGAACCTCGGCCTTAACCACTTCCTTCATGTTTGGATTTAGTTTACATTGTGGTTGCGAGAGCTCTTCACATTATCCTCGAGATGAATGCGGTGAGTACAAATTAAAGGGTCAATTCCCTCGAGTTATGCAATCGACCATCCAAGGGCTCCTTTATGATCAATGAGAGTAGAGATAAGCATACTCTCTTGTTCTTGCTCTAGGTGGGAAGAAATCACCACTGGGTATGTCTCATCTTGACCTAAATAGACATATTTCAAATTTGAGGGCAAAGGTTTTAGGTCAAGCTTCGGTGCCTTGAGACGGTAGAGGCACTACATCAGTTTGGGGTAATTCTTCAAATTGTGGCCTCCATTGGTTAACTTCAAGTACCGGCATAGTGTCCAGCATGGTTCCCATCTCCCTAATCACATCATCATCTAAATCATGAGAGTGAGCCAAGCACATCTCTAGAGGCTTAGAGGATAAGGTCAGAAAAGTTCTATCTTCCACGAAAGAGTCAATCAGGTTAATATCGTGGGAATCGTCATCTTCCTCTGATTGTTTGCCTGTATTGAAAAAGATATTTAACTCTAATGCCATATTTTCAAAAGATAAACTCATGACTCTATTCCTACAATTAATGATTGCATTTGATGTGGCAAGGAATGGGCGACCAAGAATGACGGGAATTTGAGTGCTCATGTCCATGATGGGTTGAGTGTCCAGATGATAAAATCTACTAGGTAGTGTAATTTGTCAAACTAGACCAACACGTCCTCAATTATCCCTCTCAGTACCCGAAATAAGCGATCGGTAAGTTGTAATATGGTCCAGGTGGGTTTTAATTCACCTAGACCCAATTGTTCGTAGACTAATTAAGGGATCAGATTTAAGCTCGCTCCTAATTTAAGAAGTGCATGCTCAATCCGGTAATTCCCAATTACATAAGCAATGGTTGGGCTACCTGGATCTTTATATTTCTGTGGCACATTTTGCTTCAGGATGACACTCACTTTTTCTGTTAAAAAAATTTTCTTTTGAATATTTTGTTATCTTTTGGTCATACATAAGTCTTTTAAAAATTTGGCATATGAATGTAGTTGTTTAACAACATCCAATAGAGGAATATTGACCTTCACTTGTTTCAGCACCTCTAAAATGTCCTAAGAGTTAGAAAGAGGTTTTGGTGCAATCAACCGTTGGGGAAATGTAGCAATCAGCTTGCGTTCTAGTTCTAACTCATGTGGAGTGTTGTTAGGTCTATAAATTTCATCTATTTCCAGGTCCTTAGACTTTTCAGCCCTTACCGGAATAGATTTGTCAATTGTTTTCCCACTCTTAAGAGTGGTGATAGACTTAGCTTGCTCCATTTGATTTGAAGAGCTATGGTCGCTGACTGCATATTGCTATTTTGGATTGGGAAGAGGTTGAGCTGGAAGGTTTCCCTTTCCCCTAATCGCATTTTTTGTCTCAAGTCCTTGTATGGCCTTTGTAAGGTCTTGAAAGGCTTGTAGCATACCCTGATTGAAACGTCTTGATTTTGAAGATGCTTTAAAACTGGATCCTTTTGAGGTTTCCCTTAATTTAGAATTCGATTAGGGAATCCTTGAGGAATAGCAGTTTGTCCATTCCTCCAACTGAAATTTGGATGATTTCTCCTACTAGAATTTTATGTATTTAAAGTGGATCCACTAAAAGGTCTTTGGTAGTTATTCACGACATTAGATTGCTTATTCAGTACCTCTTAAAAAGCAAGTATTGCTGGACAATTTTCAGTTGTGTGAATGTTGCAAACACAAATAACGCAAACAGTTTCCGTAGCCTTATCCTTCTTTAGTTCCATGGCCTCGAGTTTTCTTGTGAAATTATCCACTTTAGCATTTATATCATCATCTTCTTTCAGAAGATAAATTCCGCCCCTCTCCTTTAATTGAGTAGGCCTAGAAGTGGCGCTTGATTTTGGGGAGATATTCCATGATTGTGTGTTTTTAGCAAGCTTGTCAAAATAATCCCATCCATCATCGACCTCTTTGTTCATGAATTCCTCATTGCACATTGCCTCGACCATTTGGTGCATGAAAGAAGTCAACCCATTGTAAAAAAAGACTTTGCCAAGTTTCAAAACCATGTTGTGGGCATGAATTGACAAGATCCTTGAACCGCTCTCAACATTGGAAGAATGTTTCATCTTCCTTTTGGGCAAAGTTCATGATCGATTTTCTAAGGGTGTTCGTTTTATGATATGGGAAAATTTTCTTTATGAACTATCTTGTCATGTCATTCCATTTGCCAATAGATCATGGACGTAATGAATGCAACTACGTCTTAGCTTTCTCTTTTAAGGAGAAGGGAAAGAGTTTCAGCCTAACCGTGTCCTCAGACACGTTCGGAAAATATAGAGTGGTTATGATCTCATCAAACTCTTTCATGTGTAAATATAGATTTTTAGATTCAAGTCCATGAAATTTTGGAAGGAGTTGGATCACCCTTAGTTTGATATCCATATGTCTTGTATTTTGTAGAAAAACCATATATGCAGGTGTGCTCACCCCCGCCGGTTGTAAATAATGTTGTAAAGTACGAGGCGGGGGTGCATGATGCACCTTATTCTCATCGTGGATTTCCTCAACCCTAGGTTGAGGTGGATTTGGAGGTTGATTGACTGGTTGATTGATAACCATAACTTCAATTAATTCTGTGGATCTCGAGTGGTGTCTAATCTTGTGATGGATAGATAACCCCCTCACGCATCTCACATTTTGTGTGACATGATCACTTAGCCCCCTAGCGATATCAGGGCTTTGGCCTCCACGAGCTTTGGCCTCCACAGGCATATCGTGGATAGTCAGATTGGATATAAAAAATATTTAGTTCTAGCACTGTGGGCACTTAGGATGTCCTTGGGTGAAAGTCTCAGAACCCTTATGGTACCAGGAGGATGCTCCAACGTCTAGACCGAGTGGATACATGAGCACACGAGTACCGAATACCAATAGGCCGCGTCTCCCACTGTGTCATGATTGGTTGTGAAGGGGGTATGGCCTTATTCGCCTGAGTGAGGGGGTTGTAAGCTAGGCTGAGTCTGACCAGCTTGTGAATGGGTCCGCTATCGACGAGCCGAGTAAGTATTAGCAGACTACTGGCTAGGCAGGCATTGAGGTCTTTTCCACTCACTGGTTGTGTGGCTAGGGAGTTGGCAGCCAGTGTGAAGTGTACTAGACCCTGGTGATATTCCAGAGATGATCTGTACTAATATGTGGATCTTGATGAGGACTGGCATGCTTGCATTACATCTTGTATATGACATTAGCCACGTAGGCCTTACACCGCATAGCCTTGGTATGGCTGACAGCATTCATGGACTTGCCAATACTTCCTCTTACTCTGATATTTGTATGATTAGCACATACAATGCACACACATACACCACCCTTTAAGCTTCATAATAAGCTTATACCCGACCGTTGTGTGCAGGTGATGCGAGGATGTAGCTGTGCTAAGGTAGGAGCGTGTGGCGATCTTTCTGGAGTTTTGATATACCTATATATTTCCCTTCCGCATTGTACTCAAATGGTTTATTATAGTGGATATGTGGAGATGTTGTTTTGTGACTTGGTTATGCTTGTGGTTATGTTCCTTTACAAAAAAAATCATACTGAAAATCCTCCTTGTAAGATCCCAGGATCAGAATCTGGCATATGGGTGTTATGAGCCGAGAATGGAGTACTATGGAGGCTGTCAGAGCCGGATTCAGCGATTAGGAATTTTATGAGCTCGATTTTTGAGTTTGGGGCATGATAAGAGTTGGTATTAGAACATAACTGGGGAATACCTGAGGACAACAACACATATCTACTATGAACATAGAATGATTAGGTCCTCTAGATCAATAACATAGTAACTCTTTGATATTGCCCCCTAATGCGTGAGCATTCGAGAGTCCTCATGGCTAATTGGCCCCTTATTCCTTCATGTAGGACATGGCGCCTAAGAGAGTGACCCAAGCGACTCCCGCTCCCCCATCTGAGACCAGTGTGGCCTCGACCGAATCTGTGAGCGCTGATCAGCTTCAACAGATGCTGCAGGCGATGACCATTATTCTTCAGAGGTAAGGTAGGCAACCCACTGCTACACCAACCTAGACTGAGCTAGAGCGCTTTATCTCCCTTCTACATGACTTTACTGGCTCGATCCCCCTTGTTTCCAGGGAGAGCCCGACCCGGTGATAGCAGAGCGATGGAGATGGGAGGTTAAGAAGATTTTTGATACTATGAGGTGCACGACCCAGCGGTGGGTTTCGTTGACTATGTTCCTTCTTCAAGGTGAGGTTGAGCACTTGTCGGCATCGGGCTCCCAAGCGGTAAGGGCCGAGTTTGAGTAGACTTGGGAGGATTTTGTTGACCGAAAGTTCTTCCTCGACCACGTCTGTCAGTAGCGCACGCTTGAGTTTAAGACTCTTGTGCAGGGGGACATGTCAGTGTCCCAATATGAGGCTCATTTCATCGCACTGTCGAGATTCGTGACATATCATATTGATGATGAGGGGCAGAAGGCCTGCCGTTTTGAGAACAACTTGCGTTTTGACCTCAGGAGCCATGTCATTGGACACATGCTCCCGACATTTGAGAAGGTTGTGCAGCGAGCCCAGATATATGGGGCGGATTGGGTCGATTTGCAGAGGGTCCATGAGCAAAGAGGAGACCAGAAGAGGAAGGCCCCCTTTAGTAGCTCCCAGCAGTAGCAGCATCGACCACAGCAGAGGCACGTGGCTCGCCCAGCCTTCTGAGTACTAATAGCACCGCCACCGTGACAGTTCCCAGGTGCTTGCTTTAGATGCGGTACGATAGGACATCGTAGGTATGAGGTCCCCATCCGAAGCAGCAGTGACACCAACACCTACCGCTGAGGCCCCAATAGAGGCAGTAGCCACAACAGCCAGCGAGACCTCCCCCATAGCAGCAAAGGCAACAGTTCAAGCCACCACAGTAGCAGCAGTAGTGGTAGCAACCATAGGGGGAACATGTACCTCCCCAGCAGGCTTAGGCAGATTTTACGCAGCCTAGCAGAACCCTCAGTCATCAAGAGGGGTTGTTAAAGGTACACTCATCATTTCGTCATGCATAGATCATGTACTATTTGATTCTGGTGCATCGCATTCTTTTATGGCTGAGGATTTCTGCCGATTGACCTATTTGTCATTAGAGTCTGCTTGTGAGGGTTTGTCAGTATCGACGCCCTTAGGGAAGATCGTAGTGTTAGACCAGGTTTGCTCGTCCTGTCCCGCTTTGGTAGGGGAGACCTTTTTGCCTGTTGATCTATTTGTTCTGCCGATGTCCGAATTTGATATCATCCTGGGCATGGATTGGCTCACCAGGTATCATGCCATATTGAACTGCTCCGCAAGGACAGTCATGTTTTGTATACCGACATGCTGTAGTTCCAGTTCATAGCTGAGCCCAGAGGAGAGTAGCTTTCTTGCCTCATGTCTTGTGACGTTGAGGAGCCAGTCGCCTTATGTATCGACTAGCTATCAGTCATCTATAGTTTTCCCTATGTGTTTCAGGATATTTTGAGGTTACCACTTCGTCAGCACACTGAGTTTCAAATCGATCTCGTGCTCGGTATCGTGCTTATTTCAAAGGACCCATATCATATGGCACCGTTGGAGTTATGGGAATTGCAGAAGCAGTTGGACAAGTTGTGTGAGTTGGGCTTTATCCGTCCAAGTAGTTCACCGTGGGGAGCACCGGTACTCTTTATAAAGAAGAAGGATGGCTCATTGAGGCTTTGCATGGATTACCGTAAGCTTAACCAGGTCACGATTAAGAACAAGTACCCGCTTCCGAGGATTGATGATTTATTTGATTAGCTACGGTAGGTGTAATTCTTTTTGAAGATAGACTGCAATCCAGTTATCATCAAGTTCGTGTTCGAGAGGAGGATATCCCGAAGACATCAATCAGGACGCATTATGATCATTTTGAGTTTCAGGTCATGTCCTTCGGACTAACCAATGCGTCTGTAGTATTCATGCAGTTGATGAATGAGGTCTTTTATCCGTTTCTTGATCAGTTTATTATAGTATTCATCGACGACATTCTGACATATTCAAGGACTTGTGAGGAGCATGAGCAGCATTTAGAGATCGCCTTATAGACCCTTCGTGCACATCAGCTTTATGGAAAGTTGGAGAAGTGAGAGTTCTGGCAGGAGGAGGTGAAGTTCCTTGGTCATGTGGTAACGAGGTAGGGCATCACAGTGGACCTGTCGAAGATTGATGTTGTGCGTCAGTAGGGCCATCCCATGAACGCGTCTGAGATTCTCAGTTTCCTTGGTTTGGCGGGCTAATACTAACACTTCATTGAGGGATACTCCCGTATTGTAGCTCCGTTGACCAGGTTGACATGGAAGGGCATTGAGTTTGTTTTGAGCAACGCATGTGAGCAAGCATTCCCAGAGCTGAAGGACTATCTTACGCCCGCACCTATCCCCACTTTCCCTTGTGGGAGTGAAGGATTCATGGTTTTTACCGATGCCTCGCATATTGGTTTGGGTGTTGTCCTGATGCAGCACCGGAAGTCGATAGTCTTCGCGTCTCGCCAGCTCAAGGTCCATGAGCAGAACTACCCCACGCATGATTTAGAGTTGGCTGTAGTGGTCTTCACACTGAAGGTGTGGAGGCATTATCGTTAAGGGGTTAGGTTTGAGCTCTTCTTTGACCACAAGAGCTTGAAGTATCTCTTCTCGTAGTTCGAGTTGAACATGAAGCAGAGACGCTGGATGGAGCTCCTGAAGGATATGACTTCGATCTTCAGTACCACCCTGGTAAGGCGAACGTGGTGGCGGATGCTTTAACCCACAGGGCCCGGTGACACATATGATGGTCCAAGAGTGGAGGATGCTCGAGGATGTAACTGAGTTCAACTTCAAGTTTGGTCTGTAGTCTACCATCGTTCAATTATCGAGCTTGTTGATTCAACCCTCTCTTGTTGCAAGGGTAATCGAGGCTCAACAGATAGATCAGTCATTGTAGGATTGCTAAGCAGAGGCCAAATATGAGGAGCAGTCGGATTGGCAGGTTGGGTCTGATGGTGGAGTTCATTTTAAAGGCTGATTGTGTGTCTCGGATATTCTAGAGTTACGTAGAGATCTTATAACTGAGGCACATCGATCGTGGTTTTCTATCCACCTTGGCTCTACGAAGATGTGCCGCGACATGAGAAGGCAGTATTTTTGGGTGGGGATGAAATGCCAGATTGTCAGTTTTGTTGCCAGCGTGTCAAGGCCGATCATCAGAGACCCCCATATCCCTTGCAACCATTAAGCATCCTATTGTGGAAGTAGATGCACGTATCCACAGATTTTATCATGGGTTTGTCGAGGACTTAGCTTGGTCATGATGCCATCTGGGTTGTCATTGATCGTCTAACAAAGTCAGCGCATTTTCTTGTGATTCGTACGACCTGGCCCTTGAACCGTCTAGCCAAATTATTCATTGATAAGATGGTGAGACTACACAGTGTTCCAGTTTTGATCATTTCTGACTTAGATCCAAGGTTCACATCTCAATTTTAGAGGAGCTTTTAAAAGGCGATGGGGTCTGCCTTGCGGTTCAGCATCGCATATCATCCACAGACTGAAAGGTAGATCGAGAGGGTCAACCAGATCCTTGAGGACATGCTTCAGGCTTGCGTGATCGATTTCTCAGGTAGCTGGGATGATCACCTTCATTTGGCTAAGTTTGCCTATAACAAAAGCTACCAGACGACTATTGGCATGGCTCCCTTTGAGGCATTATATGGCAGACCATGTAAATCCCCTAGTTGTTGGACTAAGGTTGAATAACACCATCTCCTAGCTCCCGAGCTTGTGAAACAAACATCAGAGGTTATTGATATCAGTAGGCAGAGGATGCGCACAACTTAGAGCTAGTAGAAGAGTTTTGCAAATCGTTGGCATTGTCCCTTGTAATTTACAGTTGGGTACCATACATATCTCAAGGTCTCACCCATGAAGGGTGTGGTTCGATTTGGAGTGAAGGGTAAGCTTGCCCTGAAATTTATTGGACCTTTCGACATCATAAGGAGTGTTGGCATCGTGGCCTATCGGCTTGCCTTGCCACCTCAGTTGTCTGACCTGCACAACGTTCTTCATGCTTCTATGTTGCAGAAGTGTGGTTAGACATCGTTCCTGTGATTGATTGGCAACCATTAGAGGTTCGTGAGGATGCTTCTTATGTTGAGCAGCCGGTTCGTATCCTTGATCGGAAGGAACACGTCCTCTGGACCAAGGTCATCCCCTTAGTGAAGGTTCAGTGGGGTCATCATAGTGTAGATGAGGCGTCTTGGGAGCGAGAGGCTGAGATTCGCGAGTACTATCCCCATCTCTTCGATGATTGATTATATTTTGTATTGTGTTTGATTTTATATAGTGATATGATTTCTCTTCCCTTTCTTTATGAGTTCTATCTAGTTACATGATAGTGTAAATTTTGAGGACAAAATTTTTATTAGGAGGGGAGAGGTGTAAGACCCGTATCCCAGTACCATACCTTTCGTCCAACTCTCGCGATCCTCCCCATCGTATTCCGGTGACCTGGGACCTATAAACAGCATTTGCGCATGACCCTAAGTTGCATCCTGAAGATCTGAGTCAACTCGACTCGAAACTTGTACCATTGCGACCACATCATCGTCGCAGTTCCAACGCCGCGTCTTGCGCAACAATGTGATGCCTAGGCTGGGAGTTGTGGGCTCGCGTGTATTTCGAGGAATCGTCGTGCATTATGAAATACAAAAGATTCCAGTTGGGAGAGAATCTGTATACTACATAGCTTATGCCTAGCCTATGGGTCATCATAGCCTAGCCACACATGCCTATCCCCCATCATTGTTAGCAACCATGCTTCCCTCTCTCTCATCCAAAGTCAAATATCCATGCATGCTTCTTACACCACCATCATCACTCCTCTTACATCTCTTACATAACCCATCATAACTCTCATCCCATGCCTTCTCACTTTACTCTTCTCCCTTATTTCTCTACCCATTCTCTAGCAACCATTGTAGAGAAAATCCTAAGGGAGAAGGAGAACCCAAGCTCAGCCCATTTCCTACCCCCAATCTCATCATCCCAACCATCCAAATCCCATCTTCCACCATTAAAGAGGAAGCTTAAGAGCCAAGGATTCCAAGGAACCAAGAATGAGAACAAGAGGTGGTTGTTTATAGGGTTAGATCTTCATTTTATTCATGGGATAAGTGGGGCCTACTGGTTAATGGTAGTGATCTCATTTTGGACCCAAGGTGTGGCCAATGGCCTACCATAATATGCGTATGTATTCCATGATGGGGCCATTATCCATGGACCCCACCATGATGTTTATTTTGATATCCTATTGCAAGAAGGTCATCTAAACCTTGAACTTGGTGGTGGAAATGGGATTTCCACCCTAAATTTTGATTTAGGGCCCACTTATTTTGGGACACATTTAATGTATGTGTTGTAGATCTATGAGGAGCTCATAGTGGCAGAGCTCCTCCCACCACCCATTTCTCTCTCTCTCTCTCTCTCTCTCTCTCTCTCTCTCTCCCTCTCCCTCTCTTTTCATCTTTTTGTTGCCCACCTGATGAGTGCACGGACGATCCTGATTGTCCAACAAGTGGGACAACCTTGCTGTCCAAATTGCTGGATGCCTGGCTAGCCAACCTTGCTGCCATGTTGTGGCCCGTGTGACCGGCCGGTCACACATGTAAGGCCTGTATCCTATTTTGTAATGTTCTGTAGACTCACGCGATCCTCTCGGTCGAATTTCGGCAACCTATGATCTGTAATCGACATTTACACACAATCTTGAGTCACTTCTCATATTCCAGAGTCAGCTCGATCCGAGACTTGTACTATTGTGACCACACTGTCACTGCGGTTCCAACGCCGCGTCTTGCATACCGATCTAATACCCGGGCAGGGAGATGTGGACCCGCGTTTATTTCAAGAAAAACACCGCACGTTTGCAATCCCTAGAGAATCACTACAACATGTCCCATCCATCAATCAATCAATCAATCACCTCATGTCAAGTACAAGAGCAACCCCAAAGTTAACTCTCTCCCTCTCTCTCTCTTACGCACCCATACATGTCAAGTACACCTATCACCTCACATCCATCACCTCTCTTACAACCACCCTCTCTCTCTCTCTCTTTCTCTTCACATTTTCCAAGCAACAAAGGAGATAAAAATGGTGGAAGTCTAAGAATTTCCAAAGAGAGAAAAGTGAGATGTTGTGCATGGCCCACTTTCCACCTAAAGATCTATCATCCTAGCCCTTCATTTCTCATCACCCTCCATCAAAGTGAGACACAAGGAGATCGGTGTTCCATTGGACCAAGAAGATCAAACGGTGGGTGCTTCAATAGGCCTAGATTTCATTTTTTTATGAAGGGCCAAGTGGGTCCTACTGATTGATAGTATGATCTCACTTTGGACCCTAGATGTGACCGATGGCCCACCTTGATTCTCATGATCATTCCATGATGGGGCCATTCTCCATGGACCCCATCATGATGGTTATTTTCCTTGCATGAATAGAGGTCATATAGACCTTTCATTTTGGTGGAGAAGGAATCTCCACCATTGATCTTTGATTTGGTGAGCCCACATGTATTGGGACCCACTTGATGTATGATTAAATGAAAGGGAGGGCTCATAGTGGTGGAGCCCTCCATCACACTTGTCCCTCTCTCTCTCTCTCTTTTTCATTTTTGTACGATGATGTGGTTGTGTGACCCACTCAGATGGACCCCACCTTGATGTATATCTTATCCACACCATCCAACCATTGGTGGCCCATCTAGGCAGCCATCTATAGGTGGGGCCTACCTTATATATGTGTTGTCCAAACTGTCTAGCTTCCAAGGACGCTGGATGTGGCCATGCAGTGAAGCGTGCACTGACCGGCTAAAAAAATAATAATAATAGTATATTTATATATTTAAGGTATTTGGGTGGAACGCTCATGCAGGCCCCACCTTGATGTATGAACCTAATCCATGCCTTCCATTCCATTCCCCAACTCATTTTAGACGTTGAGTTGAAAAATGAACCCAATCTGATTTTCTAGCAGGCCATAGCATAAAAATATTGATTTTTACCATTAAAATTGACTAGGACCCACCTTGAGCCAAAACATACTGAATATTGGGCTTGTTTAGTCAGTCTTGAGCCATAAAATGCATTGGCTAGAGTGGATTCACCTGATGTAGGCCCCACATATGAAAAATTGTAAAAAAACTAATTTTTTTTAAATAGCATACAATGCCTGCTGCTGCTGGACGCTGCAGCAGGACGCTGCTGCGTTTGGTGGGTGGGTAGGGACCATGGCCCCAGCCGTGGGCCCAACTGTGATGTGTGTAGAACATCCACACCGTGCATTTGGTGGGCCCCTTCTTGCAGTGGGCCCCCTCCAAAAATTAGCTGTATGAGGAACTCAGATGGTCCACACGGTAGCGAATAGTGGGGATTGAGAGTCAGCCATTGAAACCCTTTTAGGTTGTCACGGAAGTTGTGGATCATTATGAAATTTTTTTTTCCTCTTCATCTAGGTCTAGTGACCTTATCAACAGATTGGATGGAAAATAAACATTACGGTGGGCCCCACGTGGGACCCACTGATTATATGTGTTCCACACCTTCCATTAGTGTGGCCCCCACCATGAGGTATGTGCTTTATCTATGCTGTTCATCCTTATCGGACCCACCATGATGCATGTGTTGCATCTAAACCATCCAACCCTTTTTTGCAAGCTCGTCTTAGGCTTGAGACTAAAAATAAGACAGATCTAGGATCAGGTGGACCACATTAAAGAAAATAGTGAGTTTGAATGTCCACCATTAAAAACCCTTGGACTACAGGGTTTGGACCAATATGATATTTGTTTTTCCCCTCTTAATCTAAGTCTTTATGACCTTATGATTAGATTGGTTGGAAAATAAACTTTATAGTGGGCCCTGTGAATTATTTAACTGTGAAAATTATTATCGCCATTGTTATTTGTGGTATGGTCCAAATGATCCTTCCATATGATTGTTTTGGGGATGTAGGAGGCCGACCTTGATATATACATAAGGCCTATATGATTAGGCTTATCTTGATGTATTTGTGGTTGTCCGTTGAGGCCCACCTTGATGTGTACAAGGCCCGTTGTTAAGGCCCACATTGATGTGTATAAGGCCCATCCATTGAGGGCCACCTTAATATATATAAGGCCCATGTGATGCTGCCCATTTGATGTATTTGAGGCCCATGGGTCGAGGCCCATTGGGCTGTATATAAGGTCTATTGTGATATGTGATTCCACCATAGTTTTATATAATGATGTTTATGACAGGTTATGCCTTGGGAGAAATGATGGTTAAATGTTCACCTTAATTAGCGATGATGGTTAAATGTCTACATTGTGACCTTCCCTTAGGCCAAATCCATTATTGAGGCTGATTCCGATTGACAAGGCTGATTATCAGGGCTGAATACCGAGGCTGATTGTCGAGGCTGATTGTTGAGACCGATTATCACTGCCGGTTATCAATACCAATTATGAGTATATGACAGCATAGCATCATGATACCTACAACTTGGAGCCACCTTGTGTATATATTAGGCCCATAGGAAAGTTCAGTTTATTGCGCGATAGAGAGGGTAAGGAAGCCCACTTATTGCACTTAGACTCGGATCTGCCCTCGGTGGGGGATATTGTGACGCTCCATCACTGTGATCACATGTGGGCAGGTGCAAGTGGGCAGACACTAATGTGGGCAGGGCCTGAGGAGCCTGGGCGAGCTACTAGTGATTGGCAGGCTACTGTGTTGGCAAACTACAGTGCACACAGTGAAGGCAGAACTTTATCCCACATCGGTTGCATCGTCCTATGTTGTGGTGGCTATAAGTTGGATTCTTTCCTTAACTATCGTGACGCGTTTTAAATCTGTGAGCTTATCATGATATTTGAACTAGATCCGTCGTCCTTCTGTGGACCCCCATCATTCGTATGCATGTTGTGTTGAATGATTGATTAAAGCAAATGTCATTGGGCTGAGATGTTTATATGTCTCCTTGTGAGACGGAGTTATCCCCAGATGATCGCGCGATGCGCGCAGGTTTGATGTATGGCCTAGATGAAGTTGATGGTATTCGTGGCTCGTCAGGATTTGCATATTACATTGTATCCTCAACATCTGTTATTGTCTTATTATGATTTGCATTGCGTAGCCTTGATATGGCCATTAGCATTCATGCCTTGCATCGCATAGCCTTGGTACGGCTGGTAACACTCATAGACTTACCAGTATAATTCTGCTTACTCTGTTATTGTATGATTCATGATCTTGCCAGTATTTTTGATATTGTATGATTATGGCATTGTATTGGATACTTGGCACCTGCATTGCACACACTTACACCACCCACTAAGCTTTTTATAAGCTTATGCATGATAGATGTGTGTAGGTGGCGTTAGGTTGCAGCAGCGTTGAGCTTGGAGAGTGCAGCGATCTTCTGGAGCTTTGATTTTTGACATATGTGTTTCCCTTTCAGCATTGTATTCAAATGTTTATATTAGTGGATATGTGATGATGATGTTGTATTTATGATTTGGGTATACTTGTGGTTATGATTCTTATGAGATAAATGAACATTAGAAAATCCTCCTTGTAAGATTCCAAGATTAGAACCTGGCGTATGGACGCTAGGAGCCAAGAATGGGGTACTACGAAGGCTGTTAGCACCGGATTTGATAATCAGAAATTTTGTGAGCCCGATTTCTAGGTTTAGGGTGTGACATAAGACGGTATCAGAGCTTAACTTAGGAATACCTGAAGATAACATCACATATCTGCTGATAGCTAGCCTACACTCTATGATTGTTGAGAACTTAGAATGGTTAGATCCCCAAGTTCAATAGCTTAGAGATTTTCTGACATAGCTCTCTACCGTTGAGATTGTGAGGTTCCTTAGTATTCGAGCTTCAATCATTCTGATCCGAGATCCAGGATCAGTGGGGTCATCATAGCGTTGATGAGGCATCCTAAGAGCGCGAGGTTCAGATTAGAGAGTGCTATTTGTTCATAGATTTTTTATAAGTTGATGTTTCCTCTTCCCTTGCTTTGTCCTGCGTGATAGTAAATTTCGAGGACAAAATTTTTATTAGATGGGGAGAGCTGTAAGGCCCGTATCCTAGTCCGTATTATTCCGTAGACTGTCACAATCCTCTCGGTCGAATTCCGCCAACCCGCAATCTTTAATCGATATTTGTGCGCAACCTTAAGTCGCTTCCCGTATTTTAGAATTGGCTTGATTTGAGACTTGTACTATTGCGACAGCACCGTCACCGCGGTTCCAATGCCGTGTCTTGCATATCGATTCGATACCCTAGCAGGGAGATGTGGACCCATGTTTACTTTGAGAAAAACACCGCGCGTTTGCAATCCCTAGAGAATCTCTACACATGTCCCATCAATCAATCAATCACCTCATGTCAAGTACAAGAATAACTCCAAAGTCAACTCTCTCCCTCTCTCTCTCTTACACACCCGTACATGTTAAGTACACCTATCACCTCACATCTATCACTCACATCCATCCTTACAACCACCCTCTCTCTCTCTCTCTCTCTCTTTTTCTTCACATTTTCCAAGCAATAAAGGAGATAAAAATGATGGACGTCCAAGCATTTCTAAAGAGAGAAAAGTGAGATGTTGTGTGTGGCCCACTTTCCACCTAAAGATCTATCATCCTAGCCCTTCATTTCTCATCACCCTCCATCAAAGTGAGACGCAAGGAGATCGACATTCCATCGGATTAAGAAGAACAAACGGTGGGGGTGCTTCTATAGGCCTAGATTTCATTTTTTTATGAAGGGCCAAGTGGGTCCTACTGATTAATGGTATGGATCTCATTTTGGACCCTAGATGTGGCCGATGGCCCACCTTGATTCTCGTGATCATTCCATGATGGGGCCATTCTCTATGGACCCCATCATGATGTTTATTTTCCTTGCATGAATAGAGGTCATATAGACCTTCCATTTTAGTGGAGAAGGAATCTCCATCGTTAATCTTTGATTTGGTGGGCCCACATGTATTGGGACCCACTTGATGTATGATTGAATGCAAGGGAGGGCTCATAGTGGCGGAGCCCTCCATCACACGTGTCCCTCTCTCTCTCTCTCTTTCATTTTTATATGATGATTTGGTTGTGTGGCCCACTCGGATGGACCCCACCTTGATGTATGTCTTATCCACACCATCCAATCATTGGTGGTCCATCTAGGCAGCTAACTGTAGGTGGGGCCTACTTTATATATGTGTTGTCCAAACTGTCTAGCGTCCAGGAACGCTGGACGTGGCCATGTAGTGAAGTGTGCACTGACCGTGTGGTGCTGACCAGCTAACAAAATAATAATAATAATAATAATAATAATAATAATAATAATAATAATAATAATAGTATATTTATATATTTAAGGTATTTGGGTGAACCACTCATGCAGGCCCTACCTTGATGTAGAACCCAATCCACGTCGTCCATTCCATTCCCCCACTCATTTTAGACATTGAGTTGAAAAATGAACCCAATTCCATAACATAGAAAATATTGATTTTTATCATTAAAATCGACTAGGACCCACCTTGAGGCAAAACATACTGAATATTGGGCTCGTTTGGTCGGTCTTGAGCCATGAAATGCAATGGATGGAGTAGATTCACCTAATGTGGGCCCCACATACGAAAAACTATAAAAAAAACTATTTTTTTTTAAAAAATAGCATGCAGCGCCTGCTGCTGCTGGATGCTGTAGCAGGATGCTTTTGCACTTGGCGTGCGGGCAGGGACCACGGTCCCAGCCGTGGGCCCCACTGTGATGTGTGTAGAACATCCACACCGTGCATTTAGTGGGCCCCCTCCAAAAATCAGCTGTATGAGGCACACAGATGGTCCACACAGTAGGGAAAAGTGGGGATTGAGCGTCTGCCATTGAAACCCTTTTGGGTTGTCACAGAAGTTTTGGATCATTATGAAATTTGTTTTTCCTCTTCATCTGGCTCTGGTGACCTTATCAACAGATTGGATCGAAAATAAACATTATGGTGGGTCCCACGTTAGACCCACTGATGTATGTGTTCCACACCTTCCATTAGTGTGGCCCCCACCATGAGGTATGTGCTTTTTCTATGTTGTTCATCCTTATCGGACCAACCATGATGCATGTGTTGCATCTAAACCGTCTAACCCTTTTTGCAAGCTCGTCTTAGGCTTGAGACTAAAAATAAGACAGATCTAGGATCAGGTGGACCAAATTATAGAAAACAGTGAGTTTAAATGTCCACCATTAAAAATCCTTGGACTACAGGGTTTGGACCAATATGATATTTGTTTTCCCCTCTTAATCTAGGTCTTTATGACCTTATGATTAGATTGGTTGGAAAATAAACTTTATAGTGGGCCCTGTGAATTATTTAACCATGAAAATTATTATCTCCATTGCTATTTGTGGTATGGTCCAAATGATCCTTCCATATGATTGTTTTGGGGATGTATGAGGCCCACCTTGATATATACATAAGGCCTATGTGATTAGGCTTATCTTGATGTATTTGTGGTTGTCCGTTGAGGCCCACCTTGATGTGTACAAGGCCCATTGTTGAGGCCCACCTTGATGTGTATAAGGCCCGTCCGTTGAGGGCCACCTTGATATATATATATATATATATATATATATATATATATATATATATATATATATATATATATATATATATATATATATAAGGCCCATGTGATGCGGCCCATTTGATGTATTTGAGGCCCATGGGTCGAGGCCCTATGGGATGTATATAAGGTCATTGCGATGTGTGATTCCACCATAGTTTATATAAAGATGTTTATGGCAGGCCGTGCCTTGGGAGCAATGATGGTTAAATGTTCACTTTGATGGGCGATGATGGTTAAATGTCCACATTGTGACCTTTCCTTAGGCCAATTTCATTTATCGAGGCTGATTCCAATTGACGAGGCCGATTATCGGGGCCGAATACCAAGGCCGATTGTCGAGGCTGATTATCGAGACCGATTATCAGTGCCAGTTATCGATACTGATTATGAGTATGTGACAGCATATCATCATGATACCTACACCTTGGAGCCACCTTGTGTATATATTAGGCCCATAAGAAAGTTCAGTTTATTGCGCGATAGAGAGGGTAAGGAAGCCCACTTATTGCACTTAGACTCGGATCTACCCTCAGTGGGGGATATTGTGATGCTCCATCACTGTGATCACATGTGGGCGAGGGCACATGGGCGGACACTGATGTGGGAGGGGCTTGAGGAGCCTGGGCGAGCTACCAGTGATTGGCAGGCTACTGTACTGGCAAGCTACAGTGCACACAGTGAAGGCAGAACTTTGTCCCACATCGGTTGCATTGTCCTATATTGTGGTGGCTATAAGTTGGATTCTTTCCTTAACTATCGTGACGCATTTTAAATCTATGAGCTTATCTTGATATTTGGACTAGATTCGTCATCCTTCTGTGGACTCCCATCATTCGTATGCATGTTGTGATGGATGATTGATTAAAGTAGATGCCATTGGGTTGAGATGTTTATGGGACTCCTTGTGAGATGAAGTTATCCTCACATGATTGTGCGATATGCGCAGGTTTGATGTATGGCCTAGATGAGGTTGATGGTATTCATGGCTCGTCAGGATTTGCATATTACATTGCATCCTCGGCATCTGTTATTGTCTTATTATATTTTTCATTGCATAGCCTTGATATGACCATTAGCATTCATGCCTTGTATCGCATAGCCTTGGTATGGCTGATAACACTCATAGACTTATCAGTATAATTTTGCTTACTCTGATATTGTATGATTCATGATCTTACCTGTATTTTTGATATTGTATGATTATGGCATTGTATTGGATACTTGGCACGTGCATCGCACACACTTACACCACCCTCTAAGCTTTCTATAAACTTATACATGATAGATGCGTGTAGGTGGCGTTAGGTTGCAGCAGTGTTGAGCTTGGAGAGTACAACGATCTTCTGGATCTTTGATTTTTGACATATGTATTTTCCTTTCAGCATTGTATTCAAATGTTTATATTAGTGGATATGTGATGATGATGTTACCTTTATGATTTTAGTATACTTGTGGTTATGATTCTTATGAGACAAATGTACATTAGAAAATCCTCCTTGTGGGGTCCAAGGATCGAAACCTGGAGTATGGACGCTGAGAGCCAAGAATGGGGTAATACGGAGGCTGTCGATACCGGATTCGGTAATTGAGAATTTTGTGAGCCCAATTTCTAGGTTTGGGGTGTGACATAAGATGGTATAAGAGCATAACTTGGGAATATCTGAAGATAATATCACATATCTGTTGATAGCTAGCCTACACTATATGATTGTTGAGAACTTATAATGGTTAGATCCCCAAGTTCAATAACTTAGAGATTTTCTTACATAGCTCCCTACCGTTGAGATTGTGAGGCTGCTTAGTATTCAAGCTTCGATCATTCTGATCCGAGATCTAGGATTAGTGGGGTCATCATAGCATTGATGAGGCATCCTGAGAGCGCGAGGTTCAAATTAGAGAGCGCTATTTGTTCATAGATTTTTTATAAGTTGATGTTTCCTCTTCCCTTGCTTTGTCCTACATGATAGTAAATTTTGAAGACAAAATTTTTATTAGATGGGGAGAGCTGTAAGGCTCGTATCCTCGTCCGTATTATTCTGTAGACTCCCGTAATCCTCCTAATCGAATTTCGACAACCTGTAATCTGTAATCGATATTTACGCGCAACCTTGAGTCGCTTCCCGTATTCTAGAATCAGTTCGTTCGAGACTTGTACTTTGCGACAGCACCGTCCCCGCGGTTCCAACGCCGCGTCTTGCATACCAATCCGATACCCTGGCAGGGAGATGTGGACCCGTGTTTATTTCAAGAACAATACTGCGCGTTTGCAATCCCTGGATAATCTCTACACATGTCCCATCAATCAATCAATCACCTCATGTCAAGTACAAGAACAACCCCAAAGTCAACTCTCTCCCTCTCTCTCTCTTACACACCCGTACATGTCAAGTACACTTATCACCTCACATCCATCACCTCTCTTATAACCACCCTCTCTCTCTCTCTCTCTCTCTCTCTTTCTCTTCACATTTTCCAAGCAATAAAGGAGATAAAAATGATGGATGTCCAAGCATTTCCAAAGAGAGAAAAGTGAGATGTTGTGTGTGGCCCACTTTTCACCAAAGATCTATCATCCTAGCCTTTCATTTCTTATCACCCTCCATCAAAGTGAGACACAAGGAGATCGACGTTCCATCGGACCAAGAAGAACAAAAGGTGGGGGTGCTTCTACAGGCCTAGATTTCATTTTTTTATGAAGAGCCAAGTGGGTCCTAGCGATTGATAGTATGGATCTCATTTTGGACCCTAGATGTGGCCGATGGCCTACCTTGATTCTCATGATCATTCCATGATGGGGCCATTCTCCATGGATCCCATCATGATGTTTATTTTCCTTACATGAAAAGAGGACTATAGACCTTCCATTTTAGTGGAGAAGGAATCTCCACCATTGATCTTTGATTGGTGGGCCCATATGTATTTGGACCCACTTGATGTTTGGTTGAATGCAAGGGAGGGCTCATAGTGGCGGAGCCCTCCATCACACGTGTCCCTCTCTCTCTCTCTTTCATTTTTATATGATGATTTGGTTGTGTGGCCCACTCGGATGGACCCCACCTTGATGTATGTCTTATCCACACCATCCAACCATTGGTGGCCCATCTAGGCAGCCAACTATAGGTGGGGCCTACCTTATAGATGTGTTGTCTAGGAACGCTGGACGTGGCCATGCAGTGAAGTGTGCACTGACCGCGTGGTGCTAACCGACTAACAAAATAATAATAATAATAATAATAATAATAATAATAATAATAATAATAATAGTATATTTATATATTTAAGGTATTTAGGTGACCGCTCATGCAGGCCCTACCTTAATGTATGAACCCAATCCACGCCATCCATTCCATTCCCCAACTCATTTTAGACGTTGAGCTGAAAAATGAACCCAATTCGATTTTCTGGCGGGCCATAACATAGAAAATATTGATTTTTACCATTAAAATCGACTAGGACCCACCTTGAGCCAAAACATACTGAATATTGGGTTCATTTGGTTGGTCTTGAGCCATGAAATGCAATGGATGGAGTGGTTCACCTAATACGGGCCCTACATACGAAAAACTACAAAAAAAAACTATTTTTTTCAAAAAAATAGCATGCAGCGCCTGCTGCTGCTGGATGCTGTAGCAGGATGCTGCTACGTTTGGGGGGCGGGCAGGGACCACGGTCCCAGCCATGGGCCCCATTGTGATGTGTGTAGAACATCCACACCGTGCATTTGGTGGGCCCCTTCTTGCAGTGGGCCCCCTCCAAAAATCAGCCGTATGAGGCACTCAGATGGTCTACACGGTAGGGAAAAGTGGGGATTGAGCGTCTGCCATTGAAACCCTTTTGGGTTGTCACAGAAGTTTTAGATCATTATGAAATTTGTTTTTTCTCTTCATCTAGGTTTGGTGACCTTATCAACAGATTGGATGGAAAATAAACATTATGATGGGTCCCACGTGGGACCCACTGATTATATGTGTTCCACACCTTCCATTATTGTGGCCCCCACCTTGAGGTATGTGCTTTATCTATGTTGTCCATCCTTATCGGACCCACCATGATGCATGTGTTGCATCTAAACCATCCAACCCTCTTTTGCAAGCTCGTCTTAGGCTTGAGACTAAAAATAAGACAAATCTAGGATCAAGTGGACCACATTACAGAAAACAGTGAGTTTGAATGTCCACCATTAAAAACCCTTGGACTACAGGGTTTGGACCAATATGATATTTATTTTCCCCTCTTAATCCAGGTCTTTATGACCTTATGATTAGATTGGTTGGAAAATAAACTTTATAGTGGGCCCTGTGAATTATTTAACCGTGAAAATTATTATCTCTATTGCTATTTGTGGTATGGTCCTAATGATCCTTCCATATGATTCTTTTGGGGATGTATGAACCTTGATATATACATAAGGCCCCTGTGATTAGGCTTATCTTGATGTATTTGTGGTCGTCTGTTGAGGCCCACCTTGATATGTACAAGGCCCGTTGTTGAGGCCCACCTTGATGTGTATAAGGCCCATCCGTTGAGGCCCACCTTGATGTATATAAGGTCTATTGTGATGTGTGATTCCACCATAGTTTATATAATGATGTTTATGGCAAGCCGTGCCTTGGGATCAATGATGGTTGAATGTCCACATTGTGACCTTCCCTTAGGCCGATTCTGATTATCAAGGCTGACTTCGATTAACAAGGCCGATTACCGGGGCCGAATACTGAGGCCGATTGTCTAAACCAATTATCAGTGCCGGTTATCGATACTGATTATCGATATCGATTATGAGTATGTGATAGCACAACATCATGATACCTACACCTTGGAGCCACCTTGTGTATATATTGGGCCCATAGGAAAGTCTAGTTTATTACACAATAGAGAGGGTAAGGAAGCCCACTTATTGTACTTAGACTCGGATCTACCCTCGGTGGGGGATATTGTGACACTCCATCACTGTGATCACATACGGGCGAGCGTACCTGGGCGGACACTGATGTGGGCAGGGCCTGAGGAGGCTGGGCGAGCTACCAGTGATTGGCAGGCTACTGTGCACACAGTGAAGGCAAAACTTTGTCCTACATCGGTTGCATCGTCTGGTATTGTGGTGGCTATAAGTTGGATTCTTTCCTTAACTATCGTGACGTGTTTTAAATCAGTGAGCCTATCTTGATATTTGGACTAGATCCGCCGTCCTTCTATGGACCCCCATCATTCGTATATATGTTGTGATGGATGATTGATTAAAGTAGATGTCATTGGGCTAAGATGTTTATGGGACTCCTTGTGAGACGGAGTTATCCCCACATGATCACGCAATATGCGCAGGTTTGATGTATGGCCTAGATGAGGTTGATGATATTCGTGGCTCATCAGGATTTACATATTGCATTGCATCCTTAGTATTTGTTATTGTCTTATTATTTTTTGCATTGCATAGCCTTGATATGGCCATTAGTATTCATGCCTTGTATCGCATAGCCTTGGTACGACTGATAGCACTCATGGACTTACCAGTATAATTCTGCTTACTCTAATATCGTATGATTCATGATCTTTCATATATTTTTGATATTGTATGATTATGGCATTGTATTGGATACTTGACACGTGCATCGCACATACTTACACCACTCTTTAAGCTTTCTATAAGCTTATGCATGATAGATGCGTGTAGGTGGCGTTAAGTTGCAGCAACGTTGAGCTTGGAGCGTGCAGCGGTCTTCTGGGCTTTGATTTTTGACATATGTATTTTTCTTTTAGCATTGTATTCAAATGTTTATATAAGTGGATATATGATGATGATGTTCCCTTTATGATTTAGGTATACTTGTGGTTATGCTTCTTATGAGACAAATGTATGTTGGAAAATCCTCCTTGTAGGATCCAAGGATGGGAACCTGGCGTATGGACGCTGGGAGCCGAGAATGGGGTACTACGGAGGCTGTAAGCACCAGATTCAACAATCAGGAATTTTGTGAACCCGATTTCTAGGTTTGGGGTGCGACAACATAGGCCCAAACAAAGGGATAAACACAAATGTCAGCTTGATTCTAAGCTAGTGGGTCACACACGTGGATCCTATTTTTGTACCTTGACAGCAACTCCTAAAAATTGTATAAAATCAGGTATACAAAGATCGGAGTTGAAACTTAGGAACAATATGGACCACAATATGAGCTAACTCTAGAAAAAATTTCGTAGCCATCCAATAGTCTAATCATCCGTAGCATCAAGTTTACTTGGCTGCTGTCCAGCGGCATATGCAGGATTTCGATTTACCTAAAACGGATCCATTTTTAATTCTTTTAATGAATGTACTAAAAATATATGCTCCATTGGATTTGTTAAAAATCGAACAATCTTTCCAACGGTATATAATAAGCCTCAATCGGAGTTCGGACGGGTGAGATCTTGGCCTTATAGGAAAGATCTATTAGGGAGCTTGTTATGACTATTCTTGTGTGGGCCATATCTGTGATTCCAATGGCCAGATGTATTTGATATTTGTTCTAACTTACTTAAGATAGTTATTGATCATATGTACGGTCCCTATGGTCATAATCTTTCATAATAGAATTTAGAAAACTCTGTACCGATGGATCTAAGGCTTTGTATGGTTGGAAACCCTTATACAGCCTAAATGATATATTCCAAAACCATCCATTGGCTCGGATTTCTCAACAGCGAATCTGATTATAGAGATTTGATCAATATATTTCATGTGCTACTGGATGTGTATGTTGAAATATCTTTGCACTTTCTGTTTGCTAAAATATTTTTAAGTACGGAATTGCATTACATGTAGACAATTTTCACACCTTGTGGTGGGCCTCACACTTTGTAGTTAAGGGTACCACTTTGGGGGGATGTTAAATCCTTATATAAGTGAGTTGGGTTGTCCCATCTTTGTGTCAGGAATGATCCCCAAGTGTTTAGAAATTGGGCCCTAAGTTGTGATAGACCCTCATTGCTGAAAACTGTCTGATTATTTGTGTTTTGTACCAACTTTAGCCTCTGTAGTCGACCACACGCTAGAGATATGAGTAGACCAACACTTGGAACCTTTAACCTACACCAATGAATAGATAAATAATATTTTAATTGGGCTAAATCAGACCCCACATGACCAGGTAGTGGATCCTAAAATGGGGCAAGGCACAGTTGTGCAGAAAATTCTATGCAGAAAATGAAAATACTCATGTTTGGCCTTATACCAAATATCATGTGTGCACTACTAGTTGGTCCCAGATTATAATTTTTGAATTACATGTATAGTACTAATAAGGGCAGCTAACAGCATACTGAAAGGTGGTCCCTTGTGATCTTGGGACATACTCAAAATCGGGCCAAAACTAATTCTGCACTGTTTCCTGCACATTTCTTCCAAGTACCCATGTTTGGGACATCACCGTAAATTATATACACCCAACCAATGAGGCCCACCTTATACCTTTTAAAGTCTACACATATATCTACCAGATGGATCATTCCTTTCACTAGATGTGGGTCCCATATGATCATAAATTTGAATTGAAAATGGCCCAGAACCAACCTTGCGCCAAAAGTCTGTTTGACATAAAATTTATGTGGGGTCACGTCAGTGGGGTCCACCACTTTTCCAAAGCATTGAATAAAACATCTAAACTTTGAAAAATAACTCTCAGGTGTTGTTGGGCTCAAAACCTTAAGTGAGTCATCTATTATGGGCTATCTTATATGGGCCTTACCTTTCATGTAATGAGGACCACCTAGCGTGTTTTGTAAATGGGTGTTGTATAACTTGCAAAATATTTAGTGGACAGATCTTGTTGTCCAAATGTTCTCTTGAGATATAGATGGCCTTGGGCCCATCTAAATGATGCAACCCTAAGGCCAAGTGGGCCTAACACTAAGAGAAATCGTTGGGGAGTGAGAAGCCCACAATGGTAACCTTTCTTAAGCCCGTTGGGCAAGCCCATTGCCTACTGGGCAGCATGCCTTGTATACTACCTCTATTCAAGTGAACCACTGTTTAGAGCTTATCTAGATGTTTGGGCTAGTCCACCGTCCCTCTGTGCACACCACCATGTACTTAGGCCGATTATTGTTTATATCTAATAATCATGTTGGTGTACTTAGTTTAGTAGGACACACTGAGAACACACTTAGTATTACATCATGATACATACCCATATACATCATTTGTATGCCTGCTATAAGGAATGATTGATCATAGCATTGTCGTTGGACTGAGTTATTTAGGGGACTCCTTGTGAGACGGAGTTGTCCCATATGATTGCGCGGTACACGCAGGTTTGATACATGACTGGATGGTATGACTCATGCATCTCGCATTTTGTATAACATGATCAATTGGTGCCCTAGCAATATCAGGGCTGTGTCCTCCACAGGCATATCGTGGATGGTCAGATTGGATACTGAAAATATTTAGTTTTATTAATGTGGACATTTAAGATGTCCTTAGGTGAAAGTCTCTGAACCCTTATGGTACTAGGAGGATGCTCCAACGTCTAGGCTGAGTGGATACATGAGCACACGAGTGCCGAATACCAATAGGCCGCATCTTCCACTGTGTTGTGGTCGGTTGTGAAGGGGGTGTAGCCTTATCGCCTGAGTGAGGGGGTGTAAGTTAGGTTGAATCTGACCAGCTCGTAAATGTGTCCGTTATCGATGAACCGGGTAGGTATTGGCATACTACTGGCTAGGTGGGTAGTGAGGTCTTTTCCATTCGCTGGTCATACGGCTATGGAAGCAGCAGCCAGTGTGGAGTGTACTAGACCCCGGTGATATTCCAGAGATGAATTGTACTGATATGTGGATCTTGATGAGGACTGGCAAGCTTGCGTTGCATCTTGTATATGACATTGGTCACGTAGGCCTTGCATCGCATAGCCTTGGTATGGCTGACAACATTCATAGACTTGCCAATACTTCCACTTACTCTGATATTTGTATGATTAACACATGCATTGCACACACATACACCACCCTCTAAGCTTCGTAGTAAGCTTATGCATGACCGTTGCGTGTAGGTGATGCGAGGACATAGCTATGCGAAGGTAGGAGCATGTGCCGATCTTTCTGGAGTTTTGATATACTTGTATATTTCCCTTTCGTAATGTACTCAAATGGTTTATTATAGTGGATATGTGGTGATGTTGTTTTGTGACTTAGTTATGCTTGTGGTTATGCTCTTTTAAAAAAAAAAATCATACTAAAAATCCTCCTTGTAGGATCCTAGGACCGAAATCTGGCATATGGGTGTCGAGAGCCGAGAATGGGGTACTACGGAAGCTGTCAGCTCCGGATTTAGCGATCGAGAATTCTTTGAGCTCAGTTTCTGAGTTTAGGGCGTGACAGACAATCAATGTTCTAGCTATTACGAATATAAGCATTTAGCCTCTAAATGTCCTATAAAGGACACATCTAAAAGAAAAGGCATGATAACTACTTGGGATGAATCATCAGAGTCTGAAACTAATTTTGAATCTGATGAATCGGAACAAGAAAATACAAACGATTTGAAAGCCTTTATGATGATAACCAGAGTCACTTCTTCAGATAGTTGTGATATATCTGACCATGAAACTCTAAGAAGTGACCCTGAAAATGAAGATGATCTTCGAAATGCTTATAATGCCTTATACAAAGAAAGTTGTAAAATTGTTGTCAAATTGAAAATTCAAAAAGAAAATTATGTTAATCTAAAATTAGAACTTAAAAAAGTTGTTTTAGAAAAATCTCATTTTTCCAATTGTTTTGAAAATACAAAATTAGATTTGAATTTTAAGTCTTCTGAATTGCAAAAACTTAAAACTGAAAATGAGAAACTAAAGCTTAAGGTTTCTTCCCTTCAGAGTTCAAAGGATACTTGGAAATATGCCCTTGGTGACAAAAAACTTGCAAATTTGTTAATCTCATCAAGGCGATGTAGTGACAATTTTGGTCTAGGTTATATTAAAAATAACTCTTTAAAATCTAAGGATTCTACTCTTACTTTTGTAAAAGGAGAATCCTCGAACTTTAAAGCTAAGACTCTAAGAGATTCTAATTACAAAAGGAATGACTTCAAAAATTCAAAATCTTTTCAAGTCTCTAATGTAATAAATAATACCAATGTTTATAAACATTAAATGAATAATAAACCTCCTTTAGCTGAAAAAATTATGGACTTGCTTAAAGAGCTATTAAAATCTAACTCAGATAAGACTGGAGTATATAGAAAAAGGATAAATCTTAACTCTTAAATACAATGTAAAACAAGAGATCCTACTAAACCTAGAACTATAATGAAATGGGTTCCAAATGTTAAGTGTCTTGTTACCCACACAACTTTCAAAGCTATTAGCCATTCAATATGGTACCTGGATATTGGATGTTCGAGACATATGACGGGCGATAAGGATATATTCTCAAACATCAACGAAGTAAATGGCAACTTAGTTACATTCGGAGATGGAAGCAACTGCAAGATAATTGGTCAAGGTAATGTATAACTTCCTAACTTACCTCTTTTCGAAAATGTTCTATATGTTAAAGGATTAAAACATAATCTTCTAAGCATATCCCAGATCTATGATAATAAGCATAGTCTAAAATTTTCAGATCATGAATGTGAGATTATAAATAAGAAAGGAAGTGTAATATTAAATGGTCACAGAACGTCTGAAAATTGTTATATAATTGATAACTCTTGCTCAACAAACCATTCATGTTACATGGTCCAAACAGATGAGATTGAACTATGGCATAAATGTCTTAGACATGTAAACTATAAAGATTTATATAAATTGAGCAAAAGATATCACTTACGTGGCCTACCTAAACTGAAAAAGATAGAAAAAGTTTGTGGTGCATGTCAAATAGGCAAGCAAATTAGGAGTAGTCACAAGAAAATGAACTCCTTAGCCATGGCCAAAGCTTTTGAACTTCTCCATATGGATTTAGTTGGACCAACTAGAATGGAGAGTAGAGGCGGATAGAAATATTTTCTAGCTGTAGTTAATGACTACACTAGATATACTTGGGTAGCCTTTCTTAGAGAAAAATCAAATACTCTTGATGAAGTCAAAAAACATTTTAAAATGTATTCAGACTAAAAAAAAGTTATCTGTGGTCAAAATTAGAAGTGATCATAGTACCGAATTTGAAAATAACAATTTTGAGAAATACTGCAATGATTATGGTAGATCGAATGAATTTTCTACTCCTAAAACACCTCAACAAAATGGAATTGTTGAAAGAAAAAAATAGAATTCTTCAAGAGATGGCTAGTGTAATGCTAAATAGCATGAACCTATGTTGAGACTCAAATATTGCATATTTTTCCCCAGTTATATCTTGATTTTATGAACATGATAATGCTTAATGTTATTTTAATCATGTTTGTGTTTAAGATGAATTTAAGTGCATGGATTGAAAAGGATGCTAAAAGCATGGATTTAACGCCTAAGAATCACCAAAGCAAGGATCGATCTGATGAGACAAAAAATGAAGAATTCACATGCCAAAGATCTACGAAAACCAAGTGAGGAATGAAGAGCATTAAAAACTTGAAGTGAAGAAAAGGAATCCTAATAATCTGCCTCCTTCGACTAGTCCCTCAACTAGTTGAAGATTCCTTGACTCGAACTCTAGCAATGAAATCCTTTAAAATCACGTCATCCTCAACTAGTCGAAGGTGCCCTCGATCAGTTGAAGGTTTTTCTCGACCAATTTAAGGTTACGCAGACAACACATGAACTGAGTAAATTTGAGGAGATTTTTGAATTTTTCCAACTCGGTGTAAAAGTTGGAGGTGCAAAACTATAAATAGGGGTCCCTAAGATGTTCCTAGGCATCTTCTAGGGTTTGAGGAGTGAAACAAAAGGGTGGAGCACTGTCCGAGAGTTTTTCTTCTTCCTTAGTTGATTTTTTTGTTTTGTTTAAGAGTTCTTAGTTCAATCATATCTATGGTTGGCTAAACCTCTTAGATAAGGCTAAGAGGTGAAGCTTGTAGTGTGATTGGAATGTTTGCTTTATTTTTATTCATGTTTTTTTTTTAAACTCTCTTGGATTCTAGTTTGATGATAAGGAATAATTTTAGTTTTTAATGGTTTGTTGTGACAAATTATAATAGATTTGCAATAGCTTGAAATATCTTCTTTTCCTAAATTGAGATTATGAAATTAGAAAATCCTGTTGTTCACTATCGTCCCTTGGGCATGGTAGGATGAAGGAATCCTTCCTAACCTTCACAATTCTCTTATGATTGGTTGTGGAATTGGTATATCCTATTGTTTGCCTTGTCTCCTGGGCATGGTTAGGTGATGGAATCACTTCCAAATCCACAAAACTCTCATTTATTAACGATTAGATCCATGAGAAGTTCAGAGATCTGACAAATCTCTTCTTACCAATTGGATAGGATAGGCCTATGATTCCAGTTGTCCTTGAATCATGCAAGGTAGCTTCCCAATTGCTACAAGTCGATCCTTGGCACCCTAGTTCCCACCTTTAAATTCACTAGTTTTAATTACCTTATTCAAAATCACTTTTTCAAATATTTCAGATTTAGGTTTTCATCTTCTTCTAGTTTTACTTCTAGTTACTTTCAGAAGACACACAAGTTTAGTCCCTGTGGATTCGACCTCAGTCTCACAGAGATTATTACTACATCGCGACCGTACGCTTGGGGATGTGAACAAGTTTTTAGCACCATTGTCGAGTATTAATGGTTGTGTTTTTCTGAGATTAGCTAGTTTTGGGATTAGTTTAAGATTAGGGTTTTAATATTTTCTATTTTTAGGATTAGGGTTTTTTGAATTATTTTAGAAACTAACCTTGCTTCCTATTTCTAGGTTTATAAACTTTCCTTTTCTATTTTTAAAAACTACTTTCTAATTCTAGGTTTAGAAACTTTCCTAATTGTTTTTAGAAACTAACTTTTTCTCTTTTTAGAAACTTTTTATTTTCTGTTTTTAGAAACTTTCCTTTTTCATTTTAGAAACTAGGTTGCTTTCTTATCTCTTTTTTTTTTTTTAGAGAAACTAATTCACTTTCCTTTTTCTTTTACAGGATCCTAACATAGATCTTCTCCAATCTGGTAACTTCTTTCTAACTTCTCCTCTACTTATTTTCCATATTGCTATAGTATTTTCCTTTTATTTTCTTTTAGGATTTAGTTCAGGATTAGGGTTTCACCATGTATATGCAAGAGTGGGAATGTCAATATGCTGAGCTAGTTTTAGAAAATGTGAGAAATTGTGAAGGGCTGATAGATGATTATGTTAGAAAACAACCTACATCTTAAAATTTTTCTGAAACCATCATTGAGAACCGACAGGAATATAATGCTTTATCGGTTAAGAAGTCCTTACGTGATCATATGCAAGAGAATAGTTACACCACACAGATTAAGAAAACAGTACGTGAGTGTTGGGGTTATCATAACTATGGGAGTGAGAATTATTATCACCCATCAGACAAGAAGAAAATAATGCATGATTATATTATGGGTGATAATATATACCAACAACCATCAGATTGTCTCACCTATGACCCATATGACTATAATCAGTGGAAACATTAACGTTGGGAAGATGAACCAATGATACACTATAGTAAACATTCTCTTGGGTCCTCTACCTTTGAAACCCAATCAGAAACGATCCAAGATGAGTCACTTCAAGGTTACACAGATGATTTTGCTAGGCATCAGAAGAATGATAGAAACGCTTGAATTGCACCTTGATAAGCTAATGAAGGATAGTTCACCCCAGCCTCAACCCAATCCAATTCTTCATTACCAACTCTCTACTTATGATCAGTGGAAACATCAAAATTGGGAAGTTGAATCAACAATGCACTATAGTGATAATTCTCTTAGGTCCTATACCTCTGAGATCCAACAAGAAACAATCCAAGAGAATTCACTTCAGAATTCTATATACACTCTAGAAATCATCCAACAAAATACACTCCAAAGATTTCAAGAACTTATAAAATATATACAATAGTGGAATTCACGTGATGCGATTATGGAGAATACCGAAATTGAGAATGAAGAGTTGGATTGTGTTAATGAGCATATGGTTCAATTTCCTGAAGAGTCGATCTCGATGATGGTTCAAAGGAATGATCAAGAGAAGTGGGTGTATTTTAAATATAATGATACTGACACACTTCACTCACATGACACACTTGGTTCCAATGATGAGGAAGAGGTTAGTTTATTCGAGCCTCAATCCAATCTAGGAATAGAATGTGAGGAAAGTGATCCCATTCCACGTGTGTACTGCACTGAATTGGAAGATGATGAGTATTGGAATGACAATCATGAATGTATATCTCAAATCCCCCTAGATTCAATCTCAACTTTAGCCCATATCAATGATCAAGAGGTTCATGAAGTTGTCGACTATAGTGATCTACTCCACCCATCTGACATGACCAATTTAAATGTGGAGGATGAACCACTTTCAACTAACCCTTCCAACTTTTGTGAGGTATGTTTAGACCACTCCCCTGAATTGAATGATGATATGATTTGAGAGATGGACGAGTTGCTCGATATGACTATAGAATTTGAAACCACCCAGTTGAGGCCACCATCTGAGCTGTACACTTTTGACGATTTAATGCCTCTACTAAGAAGATTTAATGAACAGAGTCTTTGCATTAATCATTTGCCTATTGATCCTCAATCTGTCTGTGATAAGGGTGAGCTCTCATTCCTAGAGAGAGGGGGGGTGAATAGGACTATGCTAATTTAAAAATTAAAGAACTGAAAGATTAAATAAATCAGAACTAATCACAAATCTCAACTATAATAATATTGAGAAATTGATTCAAACCTTGTTCAAAGGACAACCTTACACCAAAAATAAATGTTTTAAGTAGGACAACCTGATTTCTTGAATGTAGTAAGGATCAAGATCGCAAATTAAAACAAGAGGAAAAGGAAAGACAGCTATCTATTACAAGCATTCACCACATGTACATGAAAAGATTACATCCATTCAACACATATACATCACATATATCATTCACCACGAAACACCAGGAGTTGTAGTGGTTCGATGTGTACACCACCTGTTCTCAAACAACAACCACACCTACTCCACTCCCAATAATCACAACTCACGTGATATTGGCATTCACTAATAGTCAAGGATTTCTTAGGTTCACCTTAAAACTTATACAGTTGTGTTTTCAAATGGGTTATCACAATCAAAACCCCACACTGAAATTTTCTAGCTATCTCAGTCAAAACCAATATAGAGATTTTCTGAATATCTCAAGAAACCCAAAATGAATAAATAATAATTATCTTCTTCTGAAGACGCTCTTTGATGTAGCCCATAGAATCGCTTCGCTTGATGTAGAAATGTTCAATGTCCAATAAACATAATAAAGGGTTTTAGGTTCTAAATAGATTTTAAATTAATTCAAACATTGGGCTACTTATTTAAATTCCTTAGATCTCATAAAGTAGAGTATCAACTCTCTTTGAAACATAAGATTCATAAAGGAGAGATCAAGGAATTACAAAAACTAAAAGTTATTAAAGGATTTAAAATTATTGTGTTATAACTTGAAAATGAAGGGGACTTTTCTCTCTCAAAGTGAAAGCTTTTTGTGGCTTTAATGAATAAATTAGAATGAGAAAAGACCTCTATTTATAGGCTAGAAACCAGTTGCTTTGATTGGTCTAAGGTTTTCTTCGACTACTCTAAGAATCAACTAAATTTCAAATTTTGGGCGTGATTGGATAAAACTGTCCTTCGACTGGTCGAGGGCCTGCTCGACTAGTCGAGGTAGCACAAATTTAATTGCTAGAGTTCGAGTCGATTTTCCTTCGACTGGTCGAGGGTGTGTCCACGACTGGTCGAGCACCCTGCTCAACTGGTCAAGGAACTACCAAAAAAGTTCAATTTTGAGTTTAAATCTTGGACTGGTCGAACCAGAGCCTAGACTAAGTCGAACTTAGGCTTAGACTAGTCGAACTGAAGACTAACCAAAGTATAAAAACCCGTGTATGGTTAACATATGAAAGGACCTAAATTTAGGGTCTTTCTAGGGTCAATTATACCTAAAATTATTGGACATTAAAGTATATACCTTGAAATTTCTACTTGAATCTTTAGTAACATTCAGTAGATCTTCTACTTGAAGTAGACTTGTAGTTGTAGCTTGATCTTAAAGTAGAACTCAAACTTAAAGTAACCATCTTCATGTCTTGCACTTTCCAACTTCATGTGTTGATCTTAAAGGTGAACTTTCCATCTTGATTCACTTGAAGGTGAACTTTCCATCACATGAGTCATGCTATACGCTGTTTTGTCCCATTTAAATTTGACAAATAAGTGTGCTTTATACATCACAGCACTTACAATCTCCCCCTTTGTCAAATTCGTGACAAAACATGTCATGCCCCAAACTCGAAAACTGGGCTCACAAAATTCTCGATCACCGAATCTGGTGCCAACAGCCTCCGTAGTACCTCATTCTTGGCTCCCAGCGCCCATATGCTAGATTCCAATTTTGGGATCCTACAAGGAGGATTTTCAGTGTGATTTTTTTTGTAAAGGAGCATAAGCACAAATGTACCCAAATCACAAAGGCAACATCATCATCACATATCCACTAATATGAATATTTAATTACAGTGCTGAAAAGGGAAATACATGAATAACAAAATCTCCACAATCTCGACGCATGCTCCTACCTCAATGCTACTACAACATAACGTCACCTGCACGCAACAGTCGTGCATAAGCTTACAAAGAAGCTTAGAACGTGGTATATGTGTGTGTGCAATGCATGTGCCAACCATATAAATATTAGAGTAAATGGAAATATTAACAAGTCCATAAATACCATCAACCTTATGCAAGCTATATGATACGAAGACATAATAAGGAAATGTCATATATAGAGAAGGTAACGTAAATTGACTATGCAATGAGGAGATATAGTAATCCAAATGTCGTATCTAGGCCATACAGTGCAGAATCATATTAAACCCAACAGTCATGGTCACCTATTATTATTATTATTATTATTATTGTTATTTATTTTATGTGCAGCTTTTCATAGGTGGGACCCATATCAAGATGATCCAGTCCATTGGCTGGGTTATATGGCTCATGACGGGTCTAATAAGCCCAATATTCTATATTTTTTGACGCACAGAAACATCATAGCGGGCCCTAACAATTTTTCACTATTAAAATAATGTTTTAGATGGTGCGGCCTACCAGAGTTTCGAATTAGCTTTATTTTTCAGCTCAACGCCTAAAATGAGCTGGGAAATAGGGTGGACGATGTGGATCGGATACATACATCAAGGTAGGGTCCACATGTTTGGACAGCGTAGATATATAACACAAACATCACAGCTGGTCCCAGTTAGGCTGGTCAGTGCGTCCAGCATCGTCCCATGCTGGATGATGTGGATGGCACACACATGCCATCTGGCCCCACCGTCCCTACCTTTAGACGATGATGGCATAATAGAGACATCAAGGTGGGTCCACGTAATGGCCCACCACAGTTTGGTCCAAACTAATATTTGTGTTTTTTCCTACATTCAGGCTTGTCCCAATAGACAAGCAACAAGGTGGGGTCCAACACATGGACAGACTGGATCAGGTGGGCCACACTCCATCATAAAAGAGAGAGAGAGAGACGTGAGGCGGGGAGGATCTCCGCCACTATGAGGTCCCCCTTAATCATATAATACATACATCAATGGGCCCCACCACATGCAGGCCTTCAATCATAAAATTCAGGGGTAGAAATCCCTTCTCCACCACTAAGTGTAAGGTCTAGATGACCTTTTCATACTAGAAAAATAAACATCATGATGGGGTCCATGGAGAATGGCCCCATCATGGAATGATCATGAGAATCATGGTGGGCAATCGGCCACACCTAGGGTCCAAAGTGAGATCCATACCATCAATCGGTAGGCCCCACTTGGCCCATCATCAAAACCACAAATCTAGTCCTATAAACACCCATCGTTCGATCTTCTTGGTCCGATGGAATGCCAAACTCCCTGGCTCTCTCTTTGATGGAGGTTGATGAAGGTTGGAGGGTTGAGATGGGAGATGAGAGGGATAGGAAGTGGGCCACACTCGGCTCTCTTGGAGCTTGGAAATGCTTGGACGTTTGCTTCTCTTGCTTAGGAGAATGGGTGGAGAATGAGAGAGAGAGAGAGAGGTTGTAAAAGAGGTGATGGGTGTGAGTGATGGATGTGAGTGATAGATGTACTTGACTTGAGAGTTGACTTAGGGTAGATTGCTTGTCTTGGGGAGAAAGGAAGCATGGGTTGGAGATGTGATGTGTACTTGACTTGATTTGATTGATTGATGGGATGGATTGTAGAGATTCTCTCTAAATTCGTAATGCACTAGGTTTTCCTCGAAATGATGCAGCATCGAAACCTTAGCACCGGTGTGGTCGTGATGATACAAGTTTCAAGTCGAGTCGACTCAGATCTACGGGATGCGACTTAAGGATGCGCACAAATGGTGATTACAGGTCGTGGGTTGCTAAAAATTGACAGGGAGGATCGCGAGAGTTTATGGAACAGTACAAATTAGGATACGGGCCTTATAACTCTCCCCTCAAAAAAAAAAATCATCCTCGAAATTTACACTATCATGCAACTAACTAGAGATGATAAAAGAGAGTAATCATTTCACTATGTAAAATCAAAAGTGCAATATACACATTAAATCTCGCGTCGACAAGGGGATGGGGATAACGTTTACGAATCACAGCCTCTTGCTCCCAAGATGCCTCATCCATGAGCAATCTAGCAAGACAGTGCAGGGGCCAAGTCGCACGAATTGTCGACGACTCCTCCTGATGCCTAAGGATCCTTCTACTGCTGATGTGGCGGCCTATACTGTTGTGGGTGCCTCGATGGCTAATGTGGCTGTTGCTGCCGCTGCTAGGGTCTCGGCCGCAGATACTGTCATCGTTGCTACTGCTGGGGATGGGGGCACTCCTCCTATGATGCCCTATCCCACCGCATCTGAAGTAAGCACATATGAACTGACGCAGAGGAGGTGCTACAGGTACAGTTGGTGCTCTTGGCTGCTCCTGCTGCTGAGGGCGGGGACACTCCTACCTATGGTGTCCTACCCCATCGCATCCATAACAAGTGCCTGTAAACGGCCTCTAACGTGGTGCTACTGGTGCTTTGGCAGCTTGGTAGACTACGCGCCAATGCTGCTGTCGACGCTGCCGGTAGCTACTAGAGGGGGCCCACCTCTTCCGACCTCCTTTATAAAGAATGACAGTTATTGCTTGCAACATTTGCTGTAGTTGGTCTGCACTCACGGTACGGTCGGTGCTGTGCTAGCCTCGGATAGGGGTGCAAAAGTCTCAAGTGGGGGAATAGGAATCTCAGGTGGGGAAGTGGAAGCCACTCGAGTCACTTGCTTGGGTGTCATGTCCTATAGAAAGGAACAAGGGCATATTATCTTTGAGCACTCTAGAATGCACACATGATATGGAGCTATATCAGAAAATTTCTAAGTTATTCGAACTTAGGGATCTAATCATTCTAAGTTCACAACAATCACACAGTGCAGGGTAGCTATCAGCAGATATGTGATGTTATCCTAAGGTATTCCCAAGTTATGCTTTAATACTAACTTCTGTCATGCCTTAAACTCAGAAACCGGGCTAATAAAATTTTTAATCACCGAATCCGATGACAACAGCCTCTACAGTACCCCATTCTCGGCTCTTAGCACCCATACGCCAGATTTCGATCCTGGGATCCTACAAGGAGGATTTTCAGTGTGAATTTTTTTTTGTAAAGGAACATAATCACAAATGTACCCAAATCACAAAGGCAACATCATCATCACATATCCACTAATATGAACATTTGATTACAGTGCTGAAAAGGGAAATACATGTTTAACAAAATCTCCACAAGCTCGACACAGGCTCCTGCGTCAATGCTACTGCAACCTAACATCACCTACATGCAACTGTCATGCATAAGCTCACAAAGAAGCTTAGAGGTGGTGTATGTGTGTGTGTGCAATGCATGTGCCAAACATATAAATATTAGAGCAAGCAAAAATATTAGCAAGTCCATAAATACCATCAACCTTATCTAGGCTATACGATGTGAACACATAATAAGAAAATGTCATATATAGATAAGGCAATGTAAATTGACTATGCAATGAGGAGATATAGTAAGCCAAATGTCATATCTAGGCCATATAGTGCAAAATCATAGTAAACCTAATGTCATAAGCTAAGGGTGCAATGCAATATGCAAATGCAAAAGAAATGATAAAGCTGGAGTGTGTAATCGGGATGATAGCACATGGTATCGCAAGTTGTGGGGTTCATCATAAGGAACTTCTATCCAAACTAGTCCCATACCTAAATTTGGATAGCTAGACTCAATGTGGTAAACTCCTTATCTTAGGTTGGTCATGTACCCAACCGAAATCATGACCATTGCGAAGGTGCACGTAATGATCTAGTTACGCACCAACAGCCCGAGTGAATAGTGAATGAATGAATGAATAAGTCAAATGGTGAGTATGTAATCCAAAACTCAGTATGTCCACATTTCAGTATGGCTCATCTCTAGGATATCACTGGGATCTAGTACACTCCACAATGGCTACCGCCTCCCTAGCCGCACAACCTGCGAGTAGAAAAGACCTCACTATTTGCTTAGTCAGTAATCTGCCAATACCTACCCGGCTCATCGATAGTGGACCCATTTATGAGCTGGTCAAACTTAGCCTAGCATACAGCCCCCTCACTAGGGCGGATAAGGCCACACCCCCTTCCAATCGACCACGACACAGTGGGAGATGCCGCCTATTGGTATTTGTCACCCAAGCGCTCATGTATCCACTTGGTCTAGACATTGGAGTGTCCTCTGGTACCAGAGGATTCTGGGACTCTCACCTAAGGATATCATATGTGCCTACAGTGCTAGAACCAAATATTTTTGGTATCCCATCTGGGCATCCACGATGAACCTGTGGAGGCCACAGCCCTAATATGACTAGGGCGCCAAGTGATCATGTCACACAAATGCGAGATGCATGAGTCATATCATCCAGTCATGCATCAAACCTAAGAGTACTACGTAATCATGTGGGGCAACTTTGTCTCTTAAGGAGTTCCCTAAACAACTTAGCCTAATGGCAATGCTATGATCAACCATTCCTCACAACAGGCATACAAATGATGTGTATGGACATGTATCATGATGTAATACTAAGCATGATCTCAGTGTGTCCTACTAGGCTAAGTATACTAGCATGATTATCATATATAACAAGTGACGACCAGTCTTAACCGGTATGTCACTTACGAGAGTAGGGGCTGAACGATATACCCTACTAGACATGTAGAAGTCTATATGGAATGGTCCACGATAAACTATCCTAACCTATTCAAGGTACTAACATATCATATATCCTAAGGCGGGATCCACAAAGGGACGGTGGATCTAACACATACATTGAGATAGGCTCTACATAGTGGATATACTAAATCTAATCCCGCATATTCTTACATTTACGGCAAGAGGTGATGGTGTACTAAGCAACGGATGGCTTAGATGATACACTAATGTCCAAGATGGACCTCGCACTTGTCTTAACAAAGAGACAGAAGGTGCGGATGATATATACATGTCACGAGGTCCTAGAAAATGGGCTACAAGGGTAGGATACATCTCTCGTGGTAGTTCAAATAGGTATATAGCAAGATGAGTTCATAAGGTGAGCTAATAGGGTGAACCATTGGGCTTTCTAATCATAAACGAACTGGGCTTCCTTATGGGGCTTGGTACATACACAAGGTGGGCTTGGTGGAATTTCTACATCTAGGACTACATGTCCTTCCAAGAAGATTGGGTAGCCCGCTCAACACCTAAATGGGCCTTGGGTATGGTCACTACGCGTGGGCAAAACATGAATCTAAGTGGCCCACATTTCCTATGGAAGGCCTAGTGTGAACACAAGGTGGGCTTCAAGGTTTGGGTACTTTTATTAGCATCAATGGGGGGCCCAATAGTTTGGGGTAGCCTAAAAAAGTGAGATGAATCGCCATGGGCTTAACAACGGGCCCTAGGGAGATGTATAACGGGGACATTTAACCACCATTTATAGCGTGGACATTTAACCACCATGCTCCTAAGGTGCGGTCCATTTAGGATTGGGATCAGAATGACAACGGGGCCCTCGGCCCTTAAAATCTTTAGAGGGATGATGGATAGTGCGCATACAATACACACATCACAATTGGACCTCTCCTATGGGCCTCAAATACATCATAATGGCCACATCCCACGGGCCTAAAATACATCGCAATGGGCCTCACCCCATGGGCTTCAAACACATCACAATGGGCTATATCCATGGGCCTCAAATACATCACAATGAGCCACTACACGGGCCCAATATACGTCACCATGGGCCTCATACATGGCCCACATATACATCACATTAGGCGGCATCACATGGGCCTATATACATCACAATTGGACTCATATACATCAAATGGGTCGCATCAATGGGCCACACCAATGGGCCTCATATACATCAAGTGGGCCGCATCACATGGGCACACCAATGGGCCTTATACGTTCCCAAAAAATGCATCATATAGAAAGATCATCTGGACCATACTACAACTAGCGGTGGTGATAATGATTTCCACTGTTAAAACTCCACAGGGCCCACCATAGTGTTTATTTTCCATCCAATCTATTCATATGGTCACAAGGACCTAAATGAAGAAGGAAAACAAATATCATATTGATCCAAAACTTCGGTGCTCCCAAAAGGATTTCAATGGTGGACATACAATCTCCACTGATTTTTGTAGTGTGGTCCACTGGATAGATGGTTGGAATAAAGCACATACATCACACTATGGATGCATGGTGTGGACGTGAAACAGATGAACGGCGTGGATAAAATATATACATCATGGCGTGGGTCCCACTGTCCAGCCATCTGGATGGTGTGGATAAGACCCAAACATCACTGTGTGACCCATGGTTCTACTGCTGCACGTACAGCAGTTGTACATCAGGGGTCCCACCATCCAGATGGAGGGTGTAGATATAGCACATACCTCATGAGTGGGGCCCACAGAACCTGGGACGTCAATATAGCAGCTATATAGATGGTGTATGCGTACACCAGCCAATCCTCTTGCAAGTGGGTCCCACATGGGGCCCACCATAACGTTTATCTTCCATCCCATTTGTTGATAAGGTCACACGGACCTAAATAAAGAGGAAAAACAAATTTCATATTTATCCAAAACTTTTAGGACCCAAAAAGGGTTTCAATGGTAGACGTTCAATCTCCTACTGATTTTGATGGTGTGGACCACTTGAGTTCCGTGAACGGCTGATTTTTAGGGAATCCCAGTTTCTAAAGGGGACCCATCAAATGCACGGTGTTGATGTTTAAAATACATCATGGTAGGGCCTGTGGTGGGGCCCAGGGTCCCTGCCCATTTTTTTAGTAGTAGAACGCTGCTTGCTGCAGTGTCCTCTGGACGCTGGCAGCAGCAACATCACCTATTATTATTATTATTATTATTATTATTATTATTATTATTATTGTTATTATTTTTTTATGTGTAACTTTTCATAGGTGGGACCCATATCAAGATGATCCAGTCCGTTGGCTGGGTTCTATGGCTCATGACGAGTCTAATAAGCCTAATATTCAATATTTTTTGATGCACAGAAACATCACGGCGGGCCCTAACAATTTTTCACTATTAAAAATAATGTTTTAGATGGTGTGGCCTACTAGAGTTTCAGATTAGCTTCATTTTTTGGCTCAACACCTAAAATGAGCTAAGAAATAGGGTGAACGATGTGGATCGGATACATACATCAAGGTAGGGTCCACATGTGTGGACAGCATAGAGATACAACACAAACAACACAGCCGGTCCAAGCTAGGCTGGTCGGTGCATCCAGCACCATCCCATGCTGGACGGTGTGGACAGCACACACATGCCATCTAGCCCCATCCTCCCTGTCTTTGGACGGTGGTGGCATAATAGATACATCAAGGTGGGTCCACATAGTGGCTCACCACAGTTTGGACCAAGCTAATATTTACATTTTTTCCTACATTCAAGCCTGTCCCAATGGACAGGTAGCAAGGTGGGGTCCAACACATGGACAGACTGGATCAGGTGGGCCACACTCCATCATAAAAGAGAGAGAGAGAGAGAGACGTGAGGCAGGGAGAAGCTCCGCCACTATGAGCTCCCCCTTAATCATACAATTCATACATCAATGGGCCCCACCACATGTGGGCCTTCAATCATAAAATTCAAGGGTAGAAATCCCTTCTCCACCATTAAGTGTAAGGTCTATATGACCTTTTCATACTAGGAAAATAAACATCATGATGGGGTCCATGGAGAATGGCCCCATCATGGAATGATCATGAGAATCATGGTGGGCCATCGGCCACACCTAAGGTCTAAAGTGAGATCCATACTATCAATCGGTAGGCCCCACTTGGCCCATCATCAAAACCACAAATCTAGTCCTATAAACACCCATCGTTCGATCTTCTTGGTCCGATGGAATGCCAAACTCCCTGTCTCTCTCTTTGATGGAGGTTGATGAAGTTTAGAGGGTTGAGATTGGAGATGAGAGGGGTAGGAAGTGGGCCACACTTGGCTCTCTTGGAGCTTGGAAATGCTTGGACGTTTGCTTCTCTTACTTAGGAGAATGGATGGAGAATGAGAGAGAGAGAGAGGTTATAAGAGAGGTGATGGATGTGAGTGATAGATGTACTTGACTTAAGAGTTGACTTAGGGTAGATTGCTTGTCTTGGGAAGAAAGGAGCATGGGTTAGAGATGTGATGTGTACTTAACTTGATTTGATTGATTTATGGGATGGTTTGTAGAGATTCTCTTAAAATTTGTAATACGCAACATTTTCCTCGAAATGAACGCGGGCATAAGACGCGGCGTTGGAACTGCGGCGACGGTGCAGTCGCGATGGTACAAGTTTCAAGTCGAGCGACTCAGATCTACGAGATGCAACTCATGGTTATGCGCAAATGCCGATTACAGGTCGCAGATTTTCAGAATTCAATGGGGAGGATTGCGGGAGTCTACAGAATGGTATGGAGTAGGATACGGGCCTTACAAAACATACTTAGAACAGAATACAAATACTTCATACTTTCTCTCAATATGAGCACAACATCTACTCCCCCTCAATCTAAGCTTGGACTTGTGTAGAATACCTGTATTAACAAATATATATATATTTCCAAACATACAATCCACACAATCCCTAGAGCATTTGTTTAATCATAACCATAACATAAGTCCATTAGTCTCTCATACCATAAATCCATAAATCTCTCCCCCTTTTTCTCACAACTTAATAAAGAAAGATAAACTGATAATCATAAATGAAAAAATGAAAGACATTAGAAGAAATATGATTAAGAGTAAATCATGAGAGTAGAAATAAGATTTAGAAAGCATATAGAACGTATCATCCAAGAGTATGAATTAAGTCATACAAACCAAGTATAAGTTAAAGTTATACAATCCAAAACAAATAAAATCAAAGTCAAGCTAGTCAAAACTAGAGGAAGAAGGAGGTGGGATGGATGGGTCAATATGATGAAGTAATGCAATGAAAATATTTTCGCATATACTTCATTGATGACTTGTGACTTTCCGTCAGATTGTCCTGTGAAACTTTTACTTCAACCACCTTCTCCTCTAAATAACGACGACAATCATTAAATTGAGGTGGTTGAAAGTCAGGATCCACCTTGTCACGCCCCAAACTAGGAAACCGGGGTCACAGAATTCCTGATCAGCGAATCTGGCGCCGACAGCCTCTTTATCACCTCGTTCTAGGCTTCCAGCACCCATATGCCAGATACCGATCCAAGGATCCTACAAGGAGGATTTTCAATATGATTTTTTTTATAAAGGAGCATAACCGCAAGTGTACCCAAATCACAAGAGCAACATCATCATCACATATCCACTAATAAAATCATTCAAGTACAATGCTGAAAGGGAAATACATATATGAGATAAGAACTCCAAAGCTCTAGCACACGCTCTTGCCTCAATGCTGGTGCGACCTAACGTCACCTGCATACAATGGTCGTGCATAAGCTTACAAGAAGCTTAGAGGGTGATGTATGTGTGTGCAATACACATGCAAGCATATAAATATCAGAGTAAGCAAAAAATACTGGCAAGTCCATAATCGTTTGAGTATAAGGACGTAATCAACCAAATGTCATATGTTGAGGATGTGATGCAGATCGGCTATGCAATACAAAGCCATAGCAAGCTGAATGTCATATACTAAGGATACAATGCAGATCAGCTATGCAATGCATAGCCATAGCAAGCCGAATGTCATATACTGAGGATACAATGCAATATACAAATCCTGACGAGTCCACAGATACCATCAGCCTTATCTAGGTCATGCAATGCAGAAACATAGTAAACCAAATGTCATATGCTGAGGATAAAATGCTATATGTAATGTAAATGAAATGAAAAGGCTGAAGTGTGTAGTCGAGATGATAGTACATGGTATCACAAGTTTTGGAATTCATCACAAGGGACTTTTATCCAAACCAATCTCATATTAAATTTGGATATCTAGACTCAATGTGGTAAACTCTTGATCTCAGATTGGTCATGTACCCAATCGAAATCATGGCCGTAGCAAAGGTTCACATAATGATTTAGTTACGCACCACCAGCCTGAGTGGATTGTGAATGAATGAATGAATGAGACAGATGGTAAGTATGCAACTCCTACTCAGTAAGTCCACATATAACCACCACAGCGCTTCTAATGCGAGACAAGGTTCTGCCCCACTGTATGCACAGTAGCCTGCCAACCACTAGTAGCTCGCTCAGGCCCTTATGCCCCACCCACATCAGCATTCGCCCATGTGTGCAACAGTGACAGGGAGTTACAATATGAGTACCGTACATCTCTGGGATATCACCGGGGTCTAGTACACTCTACACCAGATTGTCGCCCCATCACGAGCAACTAGGTGAGTGAAGAGACCTCACAATCCGCTTAACTAGTAGGCTATCAATATCTACCCGACTCACGCGGACCTATTTCCCTAGCTGGTCAAACTCAACCTAGATAGGCCCCCTTCACCTAGGCGAGTAAGGTCACACCCCCTTCCAACCGACCACGACACAGTGGGAGACGCGACGTACTGGTATTTGACACTCGGACGCTCATGTATCCACTCGGTCTAGACGTTGGAGCATCTCCTGACCATGGGGGTTTAGAGACTTTCACCGACGGATATCCAAAGTGCCCATATGCTGAATCCTAAACATTTTTAGTGTCTCATCTGACCATCCACGATAAGCCTATGGATGCCACAGCCCTGATGTCGCTACGGCGCCAAATGATCATGTCACAAAATGCGAGATGCATGAGTCATACCATCTAGTCATGCATCAAACCTGCGCGTACTGTACGATCAAGTGGGGCAACTCCGTCTTATAGGGAGTCCCATAAACATCTCAGCCCAAGGACATATGTTATGATCAATCATTCCTCAGAACATGCATACATATGATGCGTATGGGCATATGCCATGATATCATTATACTAAGCATGTCCTCAGATGTATAGTAGAGAACAATAGACCACAATCGGCCTTAATTGGTATAATACATACAAAAAGTAGTAGCTAAACGACATGCCCCTTCTACATCTATAGGAGTCCATGTGGTATGTCCCACGTTACACTATCATTAGCCTCCCAAGTACTAATATATCATATATCCCAAGACGGGCTCCCTCGAAAGGACGATGGATCCGACCCATACATTAAGGTAGCCTCCACACAGTAGATATACCAAATCTGATGTCACATATTCTTCCTGTAAATGCTATCTTATCTAGCTCCTAGGTTTGTCAAATCTGTATCTTGTTTAGCGGTTATTGTAAGATCAAGTTCATGTCATCCTTACCAATCTTGTCTACATTCAAGTACAAGATCAAGAAGTTCATGTACATCATCAAGAAGTTCACTTTTAAGAACAAGAAGTTCAAGTACAAGATCAAGAGGTTCAAGAACAAGAACTTCAAGTACTAGATCAAGTCTTCAAGCTTCAACTACTTCAAAAGAATGATATGTGAATCCATCTCACAAGTAAGGTTTGTTTGACCCTGGATTGACCTTAGGATAGGTCATAAAGTTTGCACTTATATCATAAGTCATTTGATAAATTTATAGGTCATTTTTTGACCAGTCCTAGTCATGGTTCAACTAGTCCAGACACTGGCTTGACTAGTCCAAGAATTTTCTCGACTAGTCCAAGCTTTGTTATAAATTTTTGGAATTTTTTGTTGGACCCTTGATTAGTCCTCGAGACTGCTCGACCAGTCAAGTGAACAATGCTTGACTCAAAGTCCAACAACATTTCTGGGTCCCATTCAACTAGGCGAGTGCAGGGCTCGACCAGTCGACCAGGCCACTTGACTAGTCAAGTAGCAATCTTATCTTATCGCACCAGAATTTTTAAAATGTTGTTGGTCCTTCGACCAGTCGAGCTGACCACTAGGTCAGTCGAGTGAACAGTATTTTTTCCTTTAAATTGAGGACAATTTTCAGAGTTATTCAATTCATTCAAAGCTATTCAAGTCACAACTCTGAGAAACTTGTCCCCACATTCGAGAAGTTAATTGGTTAATATTTAAGATTCTTTTAATAGTTTTTTTGCATTTGATTTTTTGGTCTTTATTCAATTCTATTTCTTTTGAAAAGGAAATATTGATTTTACCTTTTTTGAGATCAAAATCAAATCAAGCTAGCCCCGGTTGATTTAATCTAAAAATCATTTAGACCTAAGAACCCTTTCATATGTGAGATTGGACATTAAACATCTACATTGAATGGGTTCTACCGGGCTTCATCAAAAGAAGAATCTTCAGATAAGTACATTTCAATTATCTGTATTTGGTTTGTAAGATTGTCAAAAAATCTTTCATTTTTTGTTTTAACTGAGATAGCCAGAAAATCTCTGTGAGTGGGGTTTTTAATTATGGTAGCCCTTTGAAAACACAATTGTGAAGGTTTTGGGTGAACCTTGAAAAACTTATTTAATAGTGAAAGCCAATATCCCGTGGGTGAGGATATTGGGAGTGGAGTAGTTGTGTGGCTGTTTTCTAATAGATGGTGTATACACAAGCAAACCGCTACAATTGCTGGTGTTGTGGTGAATGTTTATTAGTGTGCATTTGTGGTGAATGATTGTAATTTATTTTCTGCATATGTAGTGAATGTTGTAATAGCAGTAGATATTCATTTCTATTTATTCCTCTATATAAGTTTGGGACTTTGATACACAGACCGTTCTAGAAATCAAGTTGTCCTACCATAAGCCATTGGTTTTTGGTGTAAGGTTCTCCTTAGAACAACATCTGTATCAACTTCTCAATACTTAAGCATTTGAGGTTGCTATTTATTTCTGCTATTTGGGATTGATAAGTGCTATGTTGTTATAATTCTTTCTTATTTCTGCATTTAAATTTTTATTTGGCATAGTCCTATTCACCCCCCCTCCCTCTCTAGGACTCTTAGCTTAACCTTTTCAAGTGGTATCAAAGCCTAATAACTCATTTATTTGGATTAATTTCCTAAGCTAACCGATCTGAGCTTATATCATGTCAAATTTTGATAGCCTTTCAATTATTAGGCCACCACCATTTAATGGCTCCAATTATGCCTATTGGAAAGCCAGGATGAGAATTTTCTTGAGATCTATCGATGAAAATGTGTGGAAATCCACAGTAACTAGGTGGAACCCACCTACCATTAAAGTTTTAGGCATTGATGGTATTAAAAATCTTAAGGTTGCACATTATAATACTTGAACCACTCTTTAGAAAAATGAGGGCAGTGTCAATGCCAAGGCTTTAAATGCAATTACTTGCGCACTATCACTAGATGAATTCAAAATGATTATATCTTATGATACTACAAAACAAGCCTGGGATATCTTAGAAATGACACATGAGGGTACGACAACTGTCAAGATATCTAAATTGCAAATCCTCACCACTAGTTTTAAGGAAATACGTATGAAAGAAAGTGAAACATTCATGGACTTGTATACTAAGTTAAATGACGTAATCAACTCAATGTGGGGTCTTGGAGATAGCATCCCAGAAAGTAAAGTCCGTGTAAAGATATTGAGCTCATTACCTGAAAGGTTCAATTCAAAAGTCACTGCCATTCAGGAACTTCGTGATACGGATAACATGCAGGTTGAAGAACCTATTGATTCTTTACAAACCTATGAGTTAAATTTTAAGGCTCCCAAAGGTAAATCCATAGCCCTAAAATCTTCTAAAGGTATTTCTCATCATTCTAATAATTCTGATTATGAAAACTCAGAGCATGATATAGCACTTTTAGCCAAGAAGTTATATAAATTTTTAAAAGTAAAAAGAGAGTTAATTTTCAAAAACCCTCTGAGAAGAAAAATGGTAGATCTAAAACTTGAAAATCACTTAAAGACAACCAATGCTTCTATTGCCATGAATATGGGCATCTAGTAAATAAATGTCCTAAGAAGGATAAGTCTAAAAAGAAAGGTATGTTGGCTACTTGGGATGAATCTTCCTGCTCTAAAGTCTCTTCTGAGTTAAAAGATTCTGAAACCAAGTTGGCTAATGATGTTAAAGCCCTAATGACTCTAGCCAAGTTAACTTTCTTAGATAATGATGATTCAACCAGTGAAGAAAATCTGAGTAGTAACTATGAAGATGAAGAAGACCTTCAAGATGCTTATGATGCCCTATATAGGGAAAGTTGCAAAATAGTTGTGAAGTTAAAACTTTAGAAAGAAAAGTTCTCAAAACTAAAAGAGAATTTTGATAGTCTAGTCTTAGAAAAATCACACTTTTCAGATTGCTTTGAAAAAACTAAGTGCGACTTAGATTTCAAAACATCCCAAGTTGAAAACTTAAAATCTGAAAATAAAAAGTTAAAACTAGAAATCTCTTCACTTTTGAGTTTGAAGGACACATGGAGGTATGCCCAAGGTGATCCTAAATTAGAAAAACTTTTATCCGGATCCAGAAAATGTGGCGATCGATCTGGACTAGGCTATGATAAAAGTATTCCTCACAAATATAAGAATATTCCATCTAAATGTGTTAAAGGGGAATCTTCTAACTTAAAAAAGAAAAGTCTGAATCAAAATAATTTTAAAAATACTAAAACTTTTTAGACTTAAATACTATAACTTTTTAGACTTTAAAACCTAAAAATAATCATATCAACTATAGAAATCAGAATCATAACCCTTTGGCTGAAAAAAATTGTGGATCTACTTAAGGAGCTTCTAAAATCCAACTCGAATGGTAGAATATATAATAAGTATAAAAAAATCAACAATGTTCCAAAACTCAAAACTGTAATGAAATGGGTCCCTAAGATTACTTGTTTGGTTGCTCACACTGCTTTCAAGGCTTCAAGTCAATCAAAGTCGTACCTAGATAGTGGATGCTCCAGACATATGACAGGTGACAAAGGTCTGTTCACCAGTCTTAAAGACATGACTGATGGTTCAGTCACATTCAGTGATGGTAGCAACTGCAGAATTATTGGCCAAGGTACGGTTCAACTCTTTAACCTCCCTCTATTTGAGAATGTTTTATATGTAGAAGGTTTAAAACATAAGCTATTAAGCATCTCTCAAATATGCGATAATAATCATAGTGTAAAATTTATCAACCAAGGGTGTGAAATTTTAAATAAGAATGGTTCTGTAATATTAACTGGTCGCAGAACTTCTGAGACCTGCTACATAGTTAATGATTCAAGCTCATCTAAGCCATCGCGTTACATTGTCCAAACCGATGAGACCGAATTATGGCATAAGTGCCTAGGACATGTACACTACCACAACTTGTTTAGATTGAGCAAAAGTAAATTGGTAAGAGGTCTAGTCATTGTAGATGACTTTACCATGTATACGTAGGTAGTCTTCTTAAGAAAGAAATCAGAAACTCTCGACGAAGTAAAAATGGTACTTAAACATATCCAAACTGAAAAAGAATCACAAGTCACTAAGATCTATAGTGATCATGGTTCTGAGTTTGAAAATAGCAGTTTTGAAAAATTTTATAGTGACCAGGGAATATCATATGAATTTTCTGCTCCTAAGACACCTCAACAGAATGGGGTTGTTGAAAGAAAAAATTATGTACTTCAAGAGATGGGTAATGTTATGTTAAATAGCATGAATCTTCCTAAAAATCTTTAGGCTGAAGCTGTTAACATTGGTTGTTATATTATTAATCATGTTTATAATAGAAAATCAAATAATAAAATGGCTTATGAAATGTGGTTTGATAAAAGCCAACAGTAAAATATTTTTGAGTTTTTGGTAGCAAATGCTATATTCTTTGTGACCGAAAAAATTTGGGAAAATTCGACACTAAAAGTGACGAAGGTATTTTCCTAGGATATGCTCTAAATGATCAAGCGTATCATGTTCTCAATAAGAGGACAGGTGTAATTCAGGAATTCATTAATGTTGTCATAGATGATCATCTAAATACATCTACCACTAGTTCAGAAGATGATGAAGTCTCATTAATTGATAAACCAGTCTTTTCATCCAGTCGAAATAATGACACTGAACTATGATCAGTTAAAGACCATCCAACTAATCAAATACTTGGGAATCCTGTCATTGGTGTGTGCACTCATAAACAACTTGAAAACATATGTAACTATGTGTGCTTCACTTCTCAGGTGGAACCGGCCAATGTAAAAGAAGCACTTGCTGATGAAAACTAGATTATAGCTATGCAAGATGAACTTAATCAATTTGTTCGAAATGATGTATGACATTTGGTTCCTAGACCTAATGATAAACATATAATTAGAACCAAGTGGATCTTTAAAAATAAATTTGATGAATTATGTAACATTATAAGAAATAAGGCGAGACTGGTTATACAAGGGTACACTCAGATAGAAGGCATCAATTATGATGAAACCTTTACCCCATTGCTTGTTACAAAATTTTAAAATCTATCAAATGGATGTCAAGAGTGTTTTTTAAATGGTGATCTACATGAGGAGGTATATGTATAACAGCCTAAAAGTTTTGAAGACCCTAAACATTCTAACCATGTTTATCATCTGAAAAAAGTACTCTATGGTTTAAAATAAGCTCCCAAGGTATGGTACGAAAAGTTAACTAAGTTTCTACTAAGTCATAACTTTGTAATGGGGAGTGTTGATAAGACACTGTTTGTAAAGAAATACAATGATCACATTCTAATAGTACAGATATATGTTGATGACATTATTTATGGATCTACTTGTGCTAAAATGTCTGTTGAGTTAGCAGAATTAATGAAGTCCAAGTTTGAAATGAGCATGGTTGGAGAATTGAACTATTTTCTAGGTCTGCAAGTTAAATAGCTCCGTGATGGTTTCTTTATCTCTCAAACCAAATATGTTCTAAACTTAGTTAAAAAGTTTGGATTTGAGAGTAAGAAAAATTTTGATACTCTAATGAGTACTACTTTAAAACTCTCTAAGGATTCAACAGGTAAAAGTGTAGATCCTAAGTTGTATCGCAGTATGATAGGTAGTTTATTATATTTAACTGCAAGCCAACCTGATATTGCATTCAACGTAGGTATTTGTGCTAGATATCAATTGGACCCTAAAGAGTCACACCTAATTACTGTTAACCACATTTTGCGATATGTCGCTAGTTCTGCTAATCTTGGTCTCTAGTATCCACTTGATACTAGTGTGCAATTAGCTGGTTATATGGATGCTGATTGGGCTGGTAACATTGATGATCGTAAATCAACTAGCGGTGGTTGTTTCTATGTCGGGAACTGTTTGGTTTCTTGGCTAAGTAAGAAATAAAGTTCTGTATCGCTCTCCACAGCTGAGGTTGAATATATTGCTGCTGGTAATGCATACACTCAGCTTGTGTGGATGAAGAGAATGCTAAGTGATTATAGAATTGTTCAAGAATCTATGATTTTATATTGTGACAATTCAAGTGTAATTAATATTTCTAAAAATACAATTCAACATTCACGAACCAAGCATATTGACATTAGATATCATTATATTCGTGAATTGGTGGAAGACAAGATAATTTTATTATAATATATTCAGACTAAGAATCAACTTACAAACATATTCACAAAACCGCTTGACAAAAATAAGTTTGTAAAATTGAAATTTGATCTTGGTATGTGCAATATGAACTGATGATTTGTGCCTCTTTGTATCATAATGTATATATTTATTATTTTAAAATTTTTAAAATTCAAGTAGACGTAAAATTACAATTTTTAGTGGTGCATGACCAGTCGAGTACACACTCGACCAGTCGTGGCTCGACCGGTCGAGTATGTACACGACCAGTTGTGGAACTTAGGTTTTGCCTTTTATTTAGGGAAAAATAACTTTTTCTTCACTTGGTTCTTCTTCACCAACAATCCCTACCACAACTAGTCGAACCCATCTTCAATTCATCTTCGGTTAGTGCTTTATTTTTAATTTCCTTGTAGATTTGAGTTCTTTGCACTTCCATTTCCTTATGTTTGTTGTTTATTTCAAGGTTTATGGTGGTTTGTTGGCTTTTCTAGCTAAAAATATGATTTACTTGAAACCCTTCTTTCCTCTTTTGCAATCCTTGTATTCCTTGATTTTCTTGTTACAATGGAGAGTAGAAACAAGAAGAAAGGATCTCATGGTCCCTCTTCTTCTCGTTCTACTCCTATCATGGTGCGCCATCTTCGGTCACCCGAAGAATATCCCGAGTATGTGCGGGATATTCGCTTACGCAACGTGATAGTTGAATGGATAGTTAACACTGATCATTTGACACCATTTAGTATTATTCGACTCCTTCAATCTGTAGGATGGGATAACATTTTACATTGGGACGGTCCTGCATATCGTTCCATTATGCAGGCCATGTATGCTTGCATTAGTGACTTCTCTACTGAGAATCTAACGTTCACCATTAAAACCAGATAAGGTCTAATTGATGTAAACCATCACTTAATTTCTGATTAATGGATCTTCCAGTTAATGATGACGGTATTCCTATTAATACACTTGTTGTAAAAATGTCTGAATCTGAGAAAAGAATGCTCACTAGAGTTTTATGCAACATGAATGTGGAATGGAGTTCTGGGAATGTGCTCGCTTCCAAGTTTATGTTACCCAGATACAGGGTTCTCCATCGAATTTTTATTTCAAATGTCTACCCTAGATCTGGTAATAAGACTGAACTTACTACTTTCATGGCTCGTATTCTTCATTCTATTGTTACTGGTGTCTCTATTTGTCTTCTATCCCTTATATGTTATATCATTATTCAGTTTTATCTCCATCTAGGTCATAGTGATATAGCTTTTGCTTATCTTATGACTATTCTAGCCAATACTGTCTTGTGGCTATGCCTGTTGGAGAAGCTCCAATTAACCATCTACCATTCAACAACTCGAACATAAATAAGATGAATTTGAGGTTGGCTCCAGGCTAAGTTGATGTAGGTGCTGGAGGAGTAGCTGAAGCAACTGAAGAGGAGGATGCTTTACCTCCAGATGATATCAATATGGATGACATATTTTATGAGATTGAGTCGGACTCTATGGCTAATCCTAATTATCAGCCTTATGACTTTGATGTGCGGTTGCAATCTCTTGAGGAGAAGGTAGAGGGTATGTATGTGTCCCAAGAAACGCAATTTAAATACATGGGCAAATATCTTAGGTACATTAACAAAGGACTGCATCAAATAGATCCTTCCATACCTGCTCCTTCCTCTGGTTCAGATTAGTTTTTGAATTTCCGATTTGTAATAACTCTCATACTTGGATTTCTCTTGACTCTGTATGTTTGGACATGTTTTCTTGTTTTTATGGACATGTTTAATGGTTATCTTGACAATGTTTATGTTATCTTGACCTTACTTCTTACTCTCATTACTCAATGCTCTTATTCTACTATTATCCTTCCATCATTTATATGCTCTTTCCTTTGTTATATTGTGACAAAAAGGGGGAGAATTTGTTTTGGTATGTCTATTTAATGATATTGGATTTTATGGAGTGGAAGATGTGGAATATATGCCTTCTCTTAAATTCTATGGAGTAATATATTAAGGGGGAGTATTGATTTTTGCTGCTGACTAGTTTTTTACTGGTGCATGATTCTTTATGATCTAATTGGTGCATGATTCATTGGTCTTGGTTTGTTTTATCATAAATTTGACAAAGGGGGAGATTGTAAATGCTATCTTATCTAGCTCCTAGGTTTGTCAATTTTTGTTGTGCCAAAACCACTTGAAATTTATATCTTGTTTAATGGTTTTTGTAAGCTCAACTTCATGTCATCCTTACCAATCTTGTCTACATTCAAGTACAAGATCAAGAAGTTCAAGTACATCATCAAGAAGTTCACTTTCAAGAACAAGAAGTTCAAGTACAAGATCAAGAGGTTCAAGAACATGAAGTTCAAGTACTAGATCAAGTCTTCAAGCTTCAACTACTTTAAGAAAATGATATGTGATGAATCCATCTCATAAGTAAGGTTTGTTTGACCTTAGATTGACCTTAGGATAGGTCATACAGTTTTCATTTATATCATAAGTCATTTTATAATTTTATAGGTCATTTTTCAACCAGTCCTAGTCATGGTTCGACTATTCCAGACACTGGCTCAACTAGTCCAAGAATTTTCTCGACTAGCCCAAGGTTTGTTGTGAATTTTTAGAATTTTCTGTTGGACCCTCAACCGGTTGAGTGAATAGTGCTCGATCAATCGAGCAGGCTCGACTAAAAGTCTAGTAACAGTTCTGGGTCTCACTCGACCAGTCGAGTGCAGGGCTCAACCAGTCGAACAAGCCACTCGACTAGTCGAGTAGCGATCTTATCTTATCACACCAGAAATTTTGAAATCTTGTTAGTCCTTCGACTAGTCGAGCTGACCATTAGGCCAATTGAGTGAACAATATTTTTTCCTATAAATTGAGGATAATTTTCAGAGCTATTTAATTCATTCAAAGCTATTCAAGTTACAACTCTGAGAAACTTATCCCCACATTCGAGAAGATAATTGGTTAGTATTTAAGATTCTTTTAATAGTTTTTTTGCATTTGATTTTGTGATCTCAATTCAATTCTATTTCGTTTGAAAAGGGAATATTAATTTTACCTTTTTTGAGGTCAAAATCAAATCAAGATAGCCCAGGTTGATTTAATCTAAAAATCATTTAGACCTAAGAACCCTTTCATATGTGAGATTGGACATTGAACATCTACATTGAATTGGTTCTACTGGGCTTCATTAGGAGAAGAATCTTTAGATAAGTACATTTCAATTCTCTGTATTTAGTTTGTAAGATTGTCAGAAAATCTTTCATTTTTAGTTTTGACTGAGATAGACAGAAAATCTCAGTGAGTGGAGTTTTTAATTGTGGTAGCCCTTTGAAAACACAATTGTGAAGGTTTTGGGTGAACCTTGGAAAACCTATTTCATAGTGAAAGCCAATATCCCGTGGGTGAGGATATTGGGAGTGGAGTAGTTGTGTGGCTGTTTTCTAACAGTTGGTGTACACATAAGCGAACCACTATAATTTCTGGTGTTGTGGTGAATGTTTATTATTGTGCATTTATGGTGAATGATTGTAATTTATTTTCTTCACATGTGGTGAATGTTGTAATAGCAGTAGATATTTATTTCTGTTTACTCCTCTGTATTAGTTTGGGACTTTGATACATAGACCATTCTAAAAATCAGGTTGTCTTACCATAAGCCATTGGTTTTTGGTATAAGGTTGTCCTTAGAACAACATCTGTATCAACCCTCAATACTTGTGTATTTGAGTTTGCTATTTATTTTTGCTATTTGGGATTGATAAGTGCTATCTTGTTCTAGTTCTTTTTTATTTCCGCATTTAATTTTTTATTTGGCATAGTCCTATTCACCCCCCCCCCCCCTTCTACGACTCTTAGCTCAGCGCTTTCACTTCCATCTACGGCAAGAGGTGATGATGTACAAAAAAATGGATTTCCTAGGCATCATACTTACATCATGAATGGGCCTCAAGGGTGACTCTAATGGCTATGCAACAAGGTGTGTTGAGAGAGAGAACCATATATAATAAGTGGGCTTCCTCGCCCTCTCTTATCATGTCATAAATTGGGCCTTTTTATGAGGGTCCGATATGAGCACAAGGTGGGCTTTGGCGGGGTCCATACATCTAGGGCTATGTGCCCTTCCAAATGGATTAGATAGCCCACTCAAAATTTAAGTGGGTATTGGGTATAGACACTAAACTTGGGTAAACATATATATCTAGGTGGGCCACATTTCCTATGGTAAGCCCAGTATGAACACAAGGTGGGCTCCAAGGCTTGAACAATCCTACAGGGTATGGTGGAAAGCACCATTATTAAATGGGGGCCCAACAGTTTTGGGTTAGCCCAATGGGTGTTGCTAATCATCAATGGGGGCCCAACGATTAGGGATAGCCCAACCAGCTTAGCATGAAAATGGGCTTATCAATGGGCCCTAAGGAGGTTTTACAACGTGGACATTTAGCCACCATTGCTCCTAAGGTGCAGCCCATTTAGGATTGGAATCTAACTCACAATGGGGGCCCACGACCCTTATGTTATCTAAAGAATGGATAGATAGTGTGTGTACAGCGCACTCATCATGGTGGGCCTCTCAAGGCAGCCCCTTAGCCTAAGGAAAAATGGATGAACAGTGGATATATAACATATACTTCATGGTGGGCTGCATAAGGCAGTCCATGGTCAAGAAAATAGGTGGGCAGTGTGTGCAACTCATACATCATAGTGGGCCTCATGGGGATAGTCTATGGCCTAGGAAAGTGGGTGGATAGAGTGCACATATAACACATACATCATGGTGGGCCTCACAAGGCAGCCCCTCAATGGGCGTATGACATATACATCATGGTGGGCCTCATAAGGTAGCCCACGGCTAGGCGTCCTAAGCCCAACTACTTCCTATGGTGTGTCTACCTGAAATTTGGGTCTGCTACATTTATATTGGGCCCACACCGCAGAGTGGGTCGGGGTAAAGTGCTTGGAGGGTGCGGGAGCCCCACACCTCACTAGTGGACCCCACAATGGATGGACAACATGAAAATACAACACATACAGAATGGTGGGCCACCACTGACGGTCAGCCCACCTACTACTAGCCCAGATTGGGCTTTCAAACAGTTGAATAGCCTGGATGGAATACATCTATACATCGTGGGCCTCACACATCACCAATGGGCCCCACACAAATGGCCAGCATGGATATAGAATACATATAGCACGGTGGGCCAGCAGATGGGCGTCTATCCCATCTGTACGCTAGACTTATAGGATGTCCAACAGCTGGACAACTTGGATAGAACACATACGTATGGTGGGCCCCATCTGGGGATGGCCCACCAGAGGCATGGGACCCATCCAAGTGGGCCATAGAATGGACAGATGGAGCGGATAAAAACACAATGTCATAGTAGGCCCATCAGCCTGCTGGATGCCAATTTGGTTGTTGGTGGGTCTGCCCGAACTATGGGCTAGCCCCACGAGCTATGTGAATATAATACAAATATCATAATGGGCCTCACTAGACGTGAGCCATCTAGAAGGTGGGTCGGCCCCCAAATGTCCACCTAATTGCTGGACGAGGCAGACAACACAGATACATCAAGGTGGCCAGCAGCAGCTGGGCAGATCCCTGCCTGCTGGCCCACCTTGGATCATGCCCTAAAATGATCTCTCCAACCAGACAGCATGGATACAGTGTACATACATTAAGGTGGGGTCCACGTGAGTGGGCCACCCCACTATCAAACTGATATTTGTGTTTTCCTCTCTAACAGCTGGTCACTTGGCCTGCCTATCCTGGGCCCACGGCTGGAGTGGTCCCACCACATGGACGGTGAAGATAAAGCCCATACATTAAAGTGGGGTCCACACAGCTAGAGATCACGCCGATATTGGTGTTTTCCCATCATCCAAACGGCCCAACCAGATTGACAGTCTAACAAGGTGGACAGCAAGGCCGTCTCACCTTCTGGACGGTCTGGATCATCCAATTAGGCTTACATCAAGGCGGTCCATGATCAAAGAAAGGGTAGAGAGAGAGGGAGAGGGAGAGAGAGAGATACGTGTGGAGGGGAGGGGCTCCACCACTATGAGCCCTCCTATACATGATATAAAACATATATTAAATGAGTCCCACCACATGTGGGCCCTTAAATCATCAAAATCAATGGTGGACGTCCCTTTCCCACCAATCAAATGCAAGGTCTAGATGCCCTTCTTACAATAAAAATAAACATCATGATGGGGTCTATGGAGAATGGCCCCATCATGGGATTCATATATGCATCATAGTGGGCCATTAGCCACACCTAGGGCCCAAAATGGGGTCCCTACCATCAATCGGTAGGCCTCACTTGTCCCATGAACACAATCCACATCTAAACCTAAGGTTCACCCACCATTGGATCTTTGGAATGCTTAGCTCCTCGGCTTCTTCTTTGATGGAGGATGATGAAGGTTAAAGGGTTAGGATGAGAGAATTGGGGTAGGAAGTAGGCCACACACTTGGGTTCTTCTCTCCTTGGAATGCTTGGACGTTCTCTCTCTTGGTTGCTTGGGATGAGTAGAGAAAATGAGAGAGAATGGTTGTAAGGGAGATAGGATGGAGTGATGGGTGGAGTGATGGGTGTGAGTGACATGAGAGTTGACTTGGGGGGTAGGTTGCTTATCTTGGGGAGAAAGAAAGCATGGGCTAGTGATGGGGTGTGTACTTGACTAGTTGATGCAAAAGGTGGGTAGAGATTCTCTGGAATCTCTCAGAATTCACAACGTGTGTCATTTCCTCGAGGTATATGCTAGCCCACAACTCTTGGCCTGGGTATCGCATCGGTGTGCAAGATACAGAGTTGGAACCACGGCAACATCGCGTTCACTAAGGTATAAGCCTCCAGTCGAGTTGACTCAAATATACGGGATGTGACTTAGAGTCGTGTGCAAATGTTGTCTACAGGTTACGGGTAACCAGAATTTGACTGGGAGGATCACGGGAGTCTAATAAACGGTACGGACTAGGATACAGGCCTTACAACTTTCCCCTCCTAATAAAAATTTCATCCTCAAAATTAACACTATCACGCAACTAAACATAACTCATAAGGGAAGAGGAAACATAGCATCATATGTAATTAGAGACAGCATACAAAACACAACATATACTTAATCATCAGAGAGATGGGGATAGCACTCTTGAATCTCAGCCTCTCGCTCCCATGATGCCTCATCTAAACTATGATGACCCCTACTGAACCTCGGATCTTGGTCAGAAATGATCAAAACTAGGATACTATGCAGCCTCACAGATACGGTTGGGGTTGCACTTGACTTAGATGGGGGAGCGAGAGTTGCTTGGGTCACTCTCTTAGGCGCTATGTCCTACAGGAAGGAACAAGCGACCTCTCAGCCTTGAGAACTCTCAAATGCACACACGTTAGGGAGCTATATCAAAAAGTTTTCTAAGTTATCCGAACTCAGGGACCTAATCATTCTAAGTTCGCAACAATCATACAGTGAAGGGTAGCTATCAGCAGGTATGTAATGTTATCCTCAGGTATTCCCAAGTTATGCTCTAATACCAACTTCTGTCATGCTCCAAACTTGAAAACCGGGGTCACTGAATTTCCGATCGCTGAATCTGGCACCGACAGCCTCCGTAGCACCCCGTTCTTAGCTCCCGGCACCCATATGTCAGATTCCGATCCTGGGATCCTACAAGGTGGATTTGCAATATGATTTTTTTTGTAAAGGAGCATAATTGCAAATGTACCCAAATCAAAAGAGCAACATCATCATCACATATCTACTAATAAAATCATTTAAGTACAATGCTGAAAGGGAAATACATATATGAGATAAGAACTCCAAAGCTCTAGCACACGCACCTGCCTCAATGCTGATGCGACCTAATGTCACCTACACGCAATGGTCATGCATAAGCTTACAAGAAGCTTAGAGGGTGGTGTATGTGTGTTTAATGCACGTGCCAAGTATATAAATATCAGAGTAAGCAGAATATACTGGCAAGTGCATAATCGTTACAGTATAAGGACATAATCAACCAAATGTCATATGCTGAGGATGTGATGCAGATCGACTATGCAATGCGAAGCCATAGCAAGCCAAATGTTATATACTAAGGATACAATGCAAAACGGCTATGCAATGCAAAGCTATAGCAAGTCAAATGTCATATACTGAGGATGCAATGCAATATGTAAATTTTGAGGAGTCCACGGATACCATCAGCCTTATCTAGGCCATGTAATGTAGAAACATAGTAAACTAAATGTCATATGCTGAGGATGAAATGTTATATGTAATGCCAAAGAAACGAGAAAGTTGGAGTGTGCAGTCGGGATGATAGTATGTGGTATCACAAGTTGTGGGGTTTATCACAAGGGACTTTTATCCAAACTAGTCCCAAACCTAAATTTGGATAGGTAGACTTAATGTGGTAAACTCCTGATCTCAGATTGGTCGCATCCCAACCGAAATCATGGTCATAGCGAAGGTTCACATAACGATTTAGACGCGCACCACCAGCCCGAGTGGATAGTGAATGAATGAATGAATGAGTCAGATGCTGAGTGCGTAACTCCTACTCAATAAGTCCACATATAACCACCACAGCGCTTTCGATGTGGGACAAGGTTCTGCCTCACTGTATACACAGTAGCCTACTAACACAGTAGCTTGCCAACCACTGGTAGCTCACCCAGGCCCTTAGGCCCCGCCCACATTAACGTCCACCCACGTGTACCTGTCCACGTGTGTAACGGTGATGGGGCTTCACAATATGAGTACCGTACATCTCTGAGATATCACCGGGGTCTACTACACCCACACCAGATTGTCACCCCATTGCGGGCAACTGGGCGAGTGGAAGAGACCTCACTATCTACCTGGCTAGTAGTCTGTCAGTGTCTACCCTGCTCGTCGATAGCGGACCCATTTCCCGAGCTGGTCAAACTCAACCTAGGTATGCCTCCTTCACTCGGGTGGGTAAGGTCACACCCCCTTCCAACCGACCAAGACACAGTGAGATGCAGCCTACTGGTATTCGACACTCGGGCGCTCATGTATCCACTTAGTTTAGATGTTGGAGCATCCCCTGGTCACGAGGGTTTAGGGACTTTCACCCATGGACATTCAAAGTGCCCATATGTTGAATCCTAAACATTCCAGTGTCCCCATCTGACCATCCACAATAAGCCTGTGGATGTCACAGCCCTGATGTCGCTATGGTGCTAAATGATCATGTCAAAAAATGCGAGATGCATGAGTCATACCGTCCAGTCATGCATCAACCCTACGCATACCACGCGATCATGTGGGGCAACTCCATCTCATAGGGAGTCCCATAAACATCTCAGCCCAATGACATATGCTATGATCAATCATTCCTCGAAACATGCATACATATGATGCGTATGGGCATATGCCATGATATCATTATACTAAGCATGTCCTCAGATGTATAGCAGACAATAATAGACCACAATCGACCTTAACCAATATAACACATACAAAGAGTAGTAGCTAAATGACATGCCCCTTTTACATCTATAGGAGTCCATGTGGTATGTCCCATGTTACACTATCATTAGCCTCCCAGGTACTAATATATCATATATCCCAAGACGTGGTCCCCTGAAAGGATGGTGGATCCAACCTATACATTAAGGTACCCTCCACATAGTGGATATACCAAATCTGATATCACATATTCTTCCATCTACAGCAAGAGGTGATGATGTACAAAAAAATGGATAGCTTAGGCGTCATACTTACATCAAGAATGGGCCTCAAGGGTGAGTCTGATGGTTATACAACATGGTGCGTTGAGAGAGAGAACCATGTACAATAAGTGGGCTTCCAAGCCCTCTCTTATCACGCCATAAACAGGGCCTTTTCATAAGGGTCTGATATGAGCACAAGGTGGGCTTTGGTGGGGTCCATACATCTAGGGGTATATGCCCTTCCAAATGGATTAGATAGCCCGCTCAACATCTAAGTGGGCATTGGGTATAGACACTAAACTTGGGCAGACACATATATCTAGGTGGGTCACATTTCCTATGAAAGTCCCGGTATGAACACAAGGTGGGCTCTAAGGCTTGACAATCCTATAGGGTATGGTGAAAAGCACCATTATCAAATGGAGGCCCAACAGTTTTGTGTTAGCCCAATAGGTGGTGCTAATCATCAATGGGGGCCCAACGATTAGGGGTAGCCCAACCAAGTATGGGTGGAAACGGGCTTATCAATGGGCCCTGGGGAGGTTTTACAATGTGGACATTTAACCACCATTGCTCCTAAGGTGCGGCCCATTTGGGATTGGAATCTAACTCACAATGGGGGCCCACGACCCTTATGTTATCAAGAGAATGGATAGATAGTATATTTACAACGCACTCAGCATGGTGGGCCTCTCAAGGTAGCCCCTTAGCCTAAGGAAAAATGGATGAACAGTGGATTTGTAACACATACTTCATGTTGGGCCGCATAAGGCAGTCCATGGTCAAGAAAATAGGTGGACAGTGTGTGTAACTCATACATCATAATGGGCCTCATGGGGACAATCTATGGCCAAGGAAAGTGGGTGGATAGAGTGCACATGTAATACATACATCATGGTGGGCGTCACAAGTGAAATCGTGGTAAAGACCACTTTAATAGAAGTGGGAATAGGTCAACGTGTCCTAGAGGGGGGTGAATAGGACGTTATAAAATTTTTGTGATGATTTAAAATCCTATTATCATAATCTTGATTTAACAAACTCCTATCAAGATGACCCCATTTTAACTTTAATGGCTTCCAGGACAAATAGAGGATCCAAACATAAACTATCCAGTATTTAAATAGTACGTAAGCTTAGTCTATGATGAATGAGTGATATATGACTGTGTGTGTGTGGGATGTGATTCTTATCGGTTCTAAATAATCATGTGAGCATGCTTTATGAGAACATTCAAAGTAAACACAAATAGTAAGGTGAAAATATCAATCCCAAAACAGTCATTTATAGTGGTTCGGCTATGTGCCTACTCCACTTCCGATGGACGCACTCAACCCTTGAGAGTACCGGATCTTACTAAAAGAGGTTTTAAATCCGGTTCACCTCTAACATTCACAACCTACACAAGGAACCTAGGCATGTCTCCACGAGACACAAGTTTATGTCCTACACAGGAGCAAGGGTCAACACACAACACTCGAGTTTTATGTTCTACACACGAGTAAAGGATCCACACAAGGAACCTAGGGTTTTAAGCTACATAGGCCAAGGATCCACACAAGGAACCTAGAGTTTATGCCCTACACAAGAGCAAAGGTCAACACACAGCACCTAAGTTTTAGGCCACACAGGCCAATGACCTACACTAAGGACTTAAGTTTATGCTCTACAAGAGCAAGGGTCAACACATAGCACCCACACGTACTCTCCCGTCGGAGGCCTCATATGAGGACTTAAAAAGGGTGAGAATCACCTGTGACCCAATCATATACCAAGGAATGAACAACAGGGTCTCTGAACTCTAATGACTTACAGATAAGTAAATGAGCCCCATTAAGTACGTTGATGAAGATCTCCTCCTTTGATGACGAAGAATCTTCAGCTCCCTTGATCCGTAACACTGATGATGCTCCAATGTATGGTGATGAGTTAAGTTAAAGTTATGTTAGTAATTACTCTATTAAATGATAATCATTAAAGAGACTGAGTAATTCCAAGATCTTAAGCATTCAAGGGATCCCAGCTCAATGATTTGCCAATAAGGTGGTAGCTAAAAGATCGTTGAATGCGAAAGTTCATTCACTAATCCACTCTATTGAATATCAATGATGAGGGTGGATTAAGGAATGAACTCCCTTGAGAAAAAGGGCTTAGGGTAGGTGATGTGAGTTACTCTCTCAAAGCTCTCTCTATTTTTCTCAATGCAGCAACTAATAGCAAGCTCTCCTTAAATAGGTAAAGAGATCCAACGGTAATAAAATAGTTAATTTTTTTTATAGAGTTTGATATCATCGAGTCATCTTAAATATCAGATAAAGGGGAGGGAAGGAGAGAGAGAGAGAGAGAGAGAGCGCGTAGAGGGGAGGGGCTCCCCCACTATGAGCCCTCCTATACATGATACAAAACATACATCAAATGAGTCCCACCACATGTGGGCCCTCAAATCATCAAAATCAATGGTAGACATCCCTTTCCCACCAATCAAATGAAAGGTCTAAATAACCTTCTTACAATAAAAATAAACATCATGATGGGGTCCATGGAGAATGGCCCCATCATGGGATTCATATATGCATCATGGTGGGCCATTAGCCACACCTAGGGTCCAAAATGAGGTCCCTACCATCAATCGGTAGGCCCCACTTGTCCCATGAACACAATCCACATCTAAACCTAAGGTTCACCCACTGTTGGATCTTTGGAATGCTTAGCTCCTTAGCTTCTTCTTTGATGGAGGATGATGAAGGTTGAAGGGTTGGGATGAGAGATTTGGGGTAGGAAGTGGGCCACACACTTGGGTTCTTCTCTCGTTGGAATACTTGGACGTTCTCTCTCTTGGTTGCTTGGGATTGGTAGAGAAAAAAAGAGAGAATGGTTGTAAGGGAGATGGGATGGAGTGATGGGTGTGAGTGACATGAGAGTTGACTTGGGGGTAGGTTGCTTGTCTTGGGGAGAAAGAAAGCATGGGCTAGTGATGGGATGTGTACTTGACTAGTTGATGTGAAAGGTGGGTAAAGATTCTCTGGAATCTCTCGAAATTCGCAACGTGAGTCGTTTCCTCGAGATATACGTGGGCCCACAACTCCTGGCTTAGGTATGACATCGATGCATAAGACGTAGCAACGGCACGGTCGCTAGGGTACAAGTCTCAGGTCGAGTCGACTCAAATTTGCAGGATGCAACTTAGGGTCGCGCACAAGTATTGTCAACAGGTCACGGGTCACTGGAATTTGACGGGGAGGATCGAGGGAGTCTAAGAAATGGTACAGACTAGGATACGGGCCTTACACACCTCATCATCGATTTCTAGCTCATCAAAGATGTTATCCATAGTAGTGTTTGCAAGCAAGGTGTCTTCTTCTTCTTCAACATCTTCCTCATCTTACTGACCAGGCCGATACTCCAAGTTCATCTTGTTGATGTTGGAATTATTAAATGGAAGAAGTGCTATCAGTGCCTCAACAGGAGGAATGACCATATTATAATGAATTGCTAGGGTAGTCATAAGATAGGCTCATGACTAGGATGAAGATGAAATTGTGTCATGATATAACAAATTAGAGAAGGAAGACATATAGGAATGCCAGACACAACAGAATGAAGAACACGACACATAAAGGAAGTAAGCTCAGCCTTATTCCCAAACCTAGGATAGACATTAAAGATAAAAATGCGGTGAAGAACTTTGTACTTGGGCAACATTTGATTGGCATGGAGGGCATTACCCAAACTCCATTCGGCATTAAATTAACACAATTTGCGAGTAATTATTCACCGTTCAGATTTAGTCATTCTCTCAGCTAATGTAGGTATTGGAATACCTTCATCATTAACTTTTATGTCCTATAGACCTGAGATAAGATGTCTATCTACAGGGAATGTCCCTTCTCTAAAATTGATAGAGAATGTCAGATCATCTAGGGACGCTACACCTATAGACGCATACATTCCTTGTGCAATCGGTCGGTATGCCGGTCCACCCCAATTTAAAATATTTTCCCAACCAACAGAGATAAGGATAGGAAGAAGCTGAAAAGGAGCTAAATGATTGACATTAACTATTCTTTCTATTATGACTTCTCTATTGTGAAGATCTCAAACATACTCCGGGTCTTCCTTGGGAGCCCTTAGGGTTCTAAACCTAAGATGAGTTTCCCTAGAGGATGAGCCATGAGATACTCTCCTCTTAGTTCGATTATCTATATAATGATTGCAATAGAGAAAATTAAAATTAGAAGATGGGTTTAAAGTGAATCAGATTTTATATCAAAAACCCTCTAACGAGTGGCAATCTCAAATTGACAACAAAATGAAGCTTAAGATGCATACAAGAACCCAAATCTAAAAGGAAATTGAAAACAAGGTATTTACAGTGACTCTATGGAGATGGATTTGACAAGTCGTGTCATGCCCCAAACTCGAAAACCGGGCTCACAAAATTTTTGATCACCAAATTCAGCGCTGACAGCCTTCGTAGTACCCCATTCTCGGCTCCTGGCACCCATATACTAGGTTCCGATTCTAGGATCCTACAAGGAGGATTTTTAATATAAATTTGTTTCAGCATAACCACAAGCATAACCCACGAACAATAAATAGAACGCCATCACAAAATCCACTATGATCAAAAAATTTAAGTATAATGTGCATAAAGGGAAATACAATGATAATAACAATAAAACTCTAAAGGCTCTGCGGCACGCTCCTGCTTCTGCTTAGCTATAGCAGAGCATCACCTGCACGCATCAATCGTCCATACACTTATAGAAAGCTTATAGGGTGGTGTAAGTGTGTGCGCAATATAAGTGTGCTCAAGATGCAAATCAAAGTAATGTGGAAACATACTGGCAAGTCCATAAATGCTAACAGCCATACCAAGGCTATGTGATGCACGTCATGAATGCTATCAGCCATATCAAGGTTATGCGATACAAGGCCTACAGGGCCAATATCATATGCGAGGTGCAACTCAAGCATACCAAATCTTATCTGAATCCTCATATCAATACAGCTCATCTCTAGAATATATATCACTGAGGACTAGTACACTATACACCAAATCACCGCCCACTGGATGCGCAACCATGCAAGTCGAAGAGACCTCACCATCCACTTACCAATATCAGCCCAGCACGTCGATTGCGAACCCATTTATGAGCTAGTCAAACTCAACCTAGTTATTTTCCCTACCCTCAGGCCTGATAAGGCCACACCCCCTTCAACCGATCACGACAAAGTAGGAGACGCGGCCTACTAGTATACGACCCTCGTGCCCTCAGTATCCACTCAGTCTTGATGTTTGAGTCATACTCTGGTACCATCGAGTTTAAAGATTTTCACACAGAGACATCTATAGTGCCTCGATGCTAGTAACAATATTTTTGGTGTCCAATCTTACCATCCATGATATGCCTGTAGAGGTTATGGCCCTGAAGTCGCTAGGGCATACAGAAATCATATCACACAAATACAAGATGTATGAATTATACTATCCAATCATGCAGTAATCCTACGCGTACCATACACTCATGTGAGGCAACTCCACCTATCAGGGAGTCCTATAAACAACTTGCCCAATGGCATATCAGTCACTCCTCGTACAAGCATGCAGATGATGTGTATAGGCATGTATCATGACGCTATGCTATCACTGACTCATAGTTGGCATCGATAATCAGCCTATATATACAAGGTGGGGTCCATAGATGGGCAGCACACCCATAACATGAGGGTCAGTTGACAACTATAGATATACCAATTCTAATAGCACGGATCCCTGTCTACGGTGAGGATGAACTCTCCTCAAATCAAGGTTAGGCCTAGGTGGCCTACCTATAATCCTAAGGATCCGGAACGGGCTTCCTTCACCATATTATCATATGGCCTGCTAAATGCCCTAAGGGGGCTAAATAAGTCCTAGATGGACTCCAAGATTAAAAAGAATAATCCCACAAGCAACTAATGGGGGCCCAACATCTTGGGTTAGTCCGATATGAATAGATGGGTCATGCACATGTCATTGGGGCCTAAAGATTTGGGTCAACCCACTTACAGAAGGATGAGAATGGGCCTAACAAAGGCCAATGGGAAGGTCACAATGTGGACATTTAACCAACATTGCTCCCAAGGAGTGGCCCACATAGAGCCAAACATATAGTGGGCCCATGGCCTCACACAAGGGCCTCATACACAGCATAATGGATCTCACACAAAGGGCCTAATATACATCACGATGGGCCTCACTCATGGGCCACATATGCCGCACATTGGGCCTCACTCATGGGTCACATATACATCATAATGGGCCTTATCACATGGGCCATATATATATATATATCACATCAGGCCTCATCATATGGGCCTTATATACATCACATCAAGCCTCATCATATAGGCCTCATATACAACACATCGGGCCTCATCATATGGGCCTCATACATCACATTGGGCCTTACCAAATGGGCCACATATACATCACATTGAGGTGGGCCCTGTCATTCCAAATGGGCCCCATTAGATGGACAACTTGGATTAAATACGTACATCACATGGGGACCACATGGATGGACAGTGTGAATATACAACACATCATAAGGTGGGCCCTGCCCATCTACCAAACTGACGAATGGTTGGATAAACAATACATACTTCAAGGTGGGCCCCACCCATGTAGCAAATGGACGGCGTGGATAAGACCCATACATCACGGTCGGCCCTACACCTGTCACCATCCAAGAATGGATGGTGCATATACAATGCATACATATGGTGGGCCCACCCCCCCACACGTGCAACACATGTGGGGTGGGTCCCACAGCACCATCCCAATCAAATGGACGGTGTAGATATAGAATACGTACATTAAGGACATAACACATATCTCCTGATCAGCCACAGAACTTGCTGATGTCAACTGCAGCAGCAAGCTGCTGGTCGTCCAGCAAATGGACGGCCCAGATATAGAATACATGCATGAGGTGGGTCCACACGTGTGGGACCCACCAACTTTAGAAAAAAGCTGATATTTGTGGTTTCCTTCATACAAACCTGTCCAGCAATGAACAGCAAGGTGAGCTCCACCAACTGGATGCCCAAAAAAAATCTGGACAGCCAGGATTTTGCTGAACACATTAGGTGGGCCACACACCTCATCATCAACATAAAAATGAAAGAGAGAGGGAGAAATGTGATGGAGGGGAGGGACCCTGCTACTATGGGCCCTCCCTTTCTTACAATGCATACATTAAATGGGTCTCATCAAATGTGGACCCTCAAATCCTCAAGTCCAAGGTAGAAATCCAAGATCACCCACCGATTCCACTTCTTCTAGGCTCCTTGAATGCTTAAGGGGTAGGAAGTGGGCCACACTAAGCTCTCATCTTGAAAATGCTTAAACAATTGCTCTCCTTGGATTGCTTGGAATGTGTAGGGAAGTGGGATGGGAGAGAGGGATGGTGTGGTGTAAGAAAGGGATGGGTGATGTAAGAAAGGGATGGGTGGAGAGAGAGAGAGAGAGAGAGAGAGAGTTAACTTTAGGAAGGCTTGTGTAAGAGAGGGATGGGTTAGGTATGGGTTGTGATGGGATGTGTACTTGATTTGCACTAAATTGATTGATGTGATGTTTGGTTAGAGATTCTCTCGAGATTCACAATACGCGGTGTTTCCTCAAAATACACGTGGGCTCACAACTCTTAGCCTGGGTATCACATTGGAGTGTGAAACACAGCGTTAGAACCACGGCGACGGTGTGGTAGTTTGGGTATAAGTTTTGAGTTGAGTTGACTAAGATTTACGGGATGTGACTTAGGGTCATGCGCAAATGCTGTCTATAGGTCGCGGGTTACTGGAATTCGATGGGGAGGATCGTGGGGAAGGATCGCACATTAGATATGCCCTTGGGTGGAGGCAGGTTAGAGATAAGGTCAATTTTAGCCTTGTCTACCTCAATTCTTTTGGATGAAATTATATGTCCAAACACTATTCCGTTGAGAACCATGAAGTGGATTCAAAACCAAATTCTTTTCCTCACATTGCTTCAACACATTTTTAGGATTTTCCAAACACTCACTGAAGGATGGCCAAATATAAAAAGTCATCCTTGAAGACCTCTAAATATTGCTTAACCATGTCAGAAAATATATTCAACATACATTACTGAAAAGTGGTAAGGGAATTACATAGTCTGAATGACATCCTTCAATAAGCAATGGTTCCATAAGGGCATGTTGTAAGGCCCATATCCTAGTACCATACCATTCCACCAATTCCCGTGATCCTCCCCATCGAATTTCGATGACCCGTGACTTGTAGACAGCAATTTTGCATGACCCTAACTCACATCCTGAAGATTTGAGTCAACTTAACCTGAAACCTATACCTTAGCGACCACACCGTCGCTGCGGTTCCAACACCACGTCTTGCGCATCAATGCGATGCCTAGGCTAGGAGTTGTGGGCTTGCATAAATCTTGAGAAAACGTCACACGTTGTGAATTCTGAGAGATTCCATAGAATCTCTACCCAATCCTATCCCATCACTAGTCAAGTATACAATCCATAATTAGCCATCACCTCTCTTTCCACCAAGACAAGCAACCTACCCCCAAAGTCAACTCTCATGTCACTCCTCTCTTACACACCCATCACTCTCTTACACACCCAGCATTCCTCTCTTACACAATCCATCCCTTCTCTCTCTTTTCATCCCATCCCATCCTATTCTCTCTCATTCTCTACCCATCTCAAGTAACCAAAGACGAAAAACCATCCAAGGAGAGAAGAACCAAGGAGAAAAAATAGCCAAGTGTTAGAGCCATTCCTTACCCTTAATCTCACCATCCAACTATTCAAACTTCATCATCCACTATTAAAGTGGAAGCCTAGGAGCTAAGGAGTCCAAGGAGCCAAGAAGACAAGCAATAGGTGGGTGTTTATAGGATTAGATTATAATTTTGATGATAGGTTAAGTGGGGCCTACCAGTTGATGGTATGGATCCTATTTGGAACCCAAGGTGTGGCCAATGGCCCACCATGATTCATATATGAAATCCATGATGGGGTCATTCTCTATGGACCCCATCATGATGTTTATTTGATATCCAACTTGTAGAAGGTCACCTAGACATTGATTTTTTGGTGGGAATGGTATTCCCACCCTAATTTTGATTTGAAGCCCATATGAGGATGGGACCCAACTTGTTGAATGTATTGTATATCATCCCTAGGAGGGCTCATAGTGGCGGATCCCTCCCATCACACGTCTCTCTCTCTCTCTCCTGCTTGATTGGCCAGCATGATGTATGTATTTTTATCCATGCCATCCACCAAGTGGGCCACCTTGCTGCCCATTTTGGGGCCTGTGTGACCGGTTAGTCACACAAGCCCGATTGGAGGGGAAAATGCAAATATCAGCTTGATTCCTTAAGTGGGGTGGGCCACACACGTAGACCCCACTTATATGTATGTGTATTACATCCACGCCATCCATTTTGAGAGATCATTTAGGACATAAGCCCAAGAGTGGGTCAGATCCAGCGGGCGGGGGTCTGCCCAGCCGCTGGCCCACCTTGATGTATCTGTTTATCCACCCAGCCCACCTGATTTAGGTGGGTGTTTGGGGTCGGCCCACCTCCTGGGTGACCCATGTCCAAGTGGGACCCACTGTGATGCAGTGTTTCCACCCACACTGCCCTTAGGGCTAGTTCGAAATTCAGGCAAACCCAACCTCTGCTGGACCGACATCTAGCAGCAGATAGGCCTGCTGTGATGTTTGTGTTATATCCACGCCGCCCACACATTTTCAGGGCCCACCTAGACAAGCCCCACCTCCCTGATGGACCATCCCTAGGTGGGACAAACCATGTGTATGTGTTTCATCCAGGCTATCCATTTGTTAGACCCTAACAGGGCCAGCATGTTAGTGGGCTGGCCGTCCAGTAGCTGGCCCAACTTGCTGTGTGTTTTATATCCGGGCTGACCATTAGTTGTGGGGCCCATTAGTGATGTGTGGGACCCCTACACCCTCCATCAGTGTTCCCCCGGCCCACTCTATGGTGTGGACCCAAAATAAATGAAGCAGATCCAAATTTCAGGTGGACGCACAACAGGAAAATATTGGGCTTGGGGCACCTACCGTGGGGCTGCCTTATGAGGCCCACCATGATGTATGTGTTATATACACACTGTTCATCCATTTTTCCAATCATCATAGGGTCGTGGGCCCCATGGTGAGGCAAACCCAAATCCCAAGTGGACCGCGCAATGGTATAGTGAGGATTGGATGCCTACCGTTGGAAACCATCCAATGCCCACTATAATGCCCATTTTCCATTATTTCTACACTCACCCAACCTTGGGTAGGGTCCCACATGTGTCGTATATAGACCTCACCATGATGAATGGTTATCTCCCATCTGATTAAGAGGGGGGGCTCAAATATTGAGCTATCCGAAACCGTTGGGCCCCCATTGATGATGGTGCCTTCCACCATACCTTGTAGGGTCATCCTGAACCCTGGAGTCCACCTTGTCATACGTGTATTAACCAGGTTGGCCATGAGCCACCATGATGTCCATTCATACCCCAGTCAACCATTGGGACCATCTAGATTTAGGCTTGATCCAAGCCGTCCACGCTTTGTACCCACTTAGATGAACATAGTACATAGTTTGTATCCAGGCTATCCAGTTATAGGCCCAACCTGATGAGTGTGTCCTGTCTTGGCAAGTGGCTTGCTTGTTACGTGTTTTAGGTTAGCCATCTGACTATTGGGTGGCCCACCTATATACATGTGTTTGCCCCACGTGAGTTGGAGCCAAGCTTAGTGGAACACACCCCAATAAAGACTATTAAGTATCTATCATTGAGACCTTTCCATAGGCCTTTGATAATGTTTAAACTACCAACTAGACTGTTAGAATGGCCCACTTTGATGTTGAGCTAGCTACCCAACCCGTTTGAAAGGACACATAGTCCTAGACATATGAACTCCACCAAATAAAGCTTAGCCAGAACCTTAGGGCCCACCTTGTGTACATATCTAGCCTCCCATAGAAAAACCAGTTTATTACATGAAAAAGAGCCTGAGGAAGCCCACTTGTTGCATGTAAACCCACCTTGTTAACTCACCCTATAAACTCATCTTGTTGGCTTGCCTTATTGACTCACCTTGTTGTATACCTATGTGACTCACCCCGTGAGGTGTGTTTTACCCTTATACCCAATTATTAGGACCACAGTGTCAGGTATATATAATCCACACCATCCATTTACCTTTTGGGACAAGTGTGGGGTCCATCCTTGACGTTAGTATATCATCTAGGCCATCCATTATGTGGAGCCTATCTTGATGTATGGGTTAGATCCGTTATCCTTCTATGGACCCCATCATATTGTTTATCCATTTTCTAGATATTTGGAGGGCCAAGGGCCCCGTTATGATTCTGATTCCAATCCCAAATAGACCGCACCATAGGATAATAGTGGTTAAATGTCCACCATTGTAAACTTCCCCAGGGCCCATTGTCAAGCCCACTTCCACCCTTACCTTATTGAGCTAACCCAAACCGTTGGGCCCCCATTGATGATGGTGCTTTCCACCATGCCTTGTAGGAACTATTCAAACCTTGAATCCCACCTTGTATTCATATCGGGCCCTATAGGAAGGCCCAGTTTACTTCATGATAGATAGGGCGAGGAAGCCCACTTGATTGTACATGGTTCACCCTCTCAACTCACTTTGCTGACTCACCCATGTGCCCATTCTCGATGTAAGTATGACTTCTAGACTATCCAACATTTAGTACATCATTACCCCTTGCTGTAGATGGAAGAATATGTGGTATCAGATTTGGTATATCCATTGTTGAAGCTTATCTCGATTCGTGGATTAGATCCACCATCCTTGTAGGGGACCCCGTCTTAGGATATATGATATGCTAGCACCTTGAGAAGGTTATAATAGTCTAACATGAACCCTTCCATATAGACTTATATATGTCTAGTGGGGCATATCGTTCAGCCCCTATTCTTGTAAGTGACATACCGATTAAGGCCAGTCATCGCCTGTAATATCTGATAATCATGCTAGTGTACTTAGTCTAGTAGGACACACTGAGAACATGTGTAGTATAACATCATGATACATGCCCATATGCATCATTTATATGCATGTTATGAGGAGTGATTGATCATAGGATATGCCATTGGGCTGAGATGTTTATGGGACTCCTTACGAGATGGATTTTCCCACATGATCGCGCAGTACGCGCAGGTTTATGCATGACTGAATGGTATGAGTCATGCATCTCGCATTTTATTTGACATGATCACTGTACGCCCTAGCGACACCAGGGCTGTAGCCTCCATAGACATATCATGGATGAGCAGATGGGATACCAAAAATGTTTGGTTCTAACACTTTGGCACTTTCGATGTCCTTGGGTGAAAGTCCCTAAACCTCCTTGATCGGGGGATACTCTAACATTTAGACTCAGTGGATACATGAGCGTTCAAATACAGAATACCAGTAAGTCGTGTCTCCCACTGTGTCGTGGTCGGTTAGAAGGGGTGTGGCCTTATCCGCCTAAGGGTAGGGACAAAGCTAGACTGAGTTTAACCAGCTTAGAAATGGGTCCGCTATCGACGTGCCGGGTAAATATTGGCAGACTACTAGCTAGGTGAGTAGTGTGGTCTCTTCCACTCACCTGGTTACACGCGATGGGGTGACAATCTGGTGTGGAGTGTACTAGACCCCGGTGATATTCCAGAGATGTATGGTACTGATATGTGGACTTACTAAGTAGGAGTTACGTACTCAACATTTGACTCATTCATTCATTTATTCACTATCCACTCGGGCTGGTGGTATGTAACTAAATCATTATGTGTACCTTCGCAATAGCCATGATTTCAGTTGGGAAGGAGTTTACCACATTGAGTCTAGCTATCCAAATATAGGTATGTGACTGGTTTGGATAAAAGTCCCTTGTGATGAACCCCACAGCTTGCGATACCACGTACTATCATCCCGACTACACTCTCCAGCTTTGTCATTTCTTTTACATTGCATACTGCATCGCATCCTCTGCATATGATATTTGGCTTACTATAGCTTCGTATTGCATAGCCGATCTGCATCGTATCCTTAGCATATGACATTTGGTTTATTATGTCCTTATACTCGAACGATTATGGACTTGCCAGTATTTTTCGCTTACTCTGATATTTATATGCTTGGCACATGCATTGCACACACACACTATCCTCTAAGCTTCTTGTAAGCTTATGCATGACCGTTGCATATAGGTGACATTAGGTCGCATCAACATTAAGATAACAGCATGTGCTAGAGCTTTGGAGTTTTCGTTTCATATATGTATTTCCCTTTCAGCATTCTACTCGAATGATTTTATTAGTGGATATGTGGTGATGATACTTTTGTGACTTGGTTATGCTCCCTTACAAAAAATTTTCATATAAAAATCCTCCCGGTAGGATCCCAAGATCGGAATCTGGCATATGGGTACTGGGAGCCGAGAATAGGGTACTACGAAGGCTGTCGGCACCAGATTCAGCGATCGAAAATTTTATGAGCTCGATTTTTGAGTTTAGGACATGACATATGTGAACATTGTCATTTCTTGATCTTAAAGGGTTATCTCTATCTGATTGTAGCCTAAATACCCATCAAGGAAGCAGTAGTAAGAATGACCAACCAACCTTTTCAAAATTTGATCAATAAAGGGTAAAGGAAAGTGGTCCTTTCTCGTGACGGTATTCAATTTCCTATAGTCAATGCACATTCTCCAACTAGTGGTGACTCTAGTTGGTACAAGTTCATTATCGGCATTGGCTACGATGGTGATTTCGGACTTCTTAGGAACCACCTGAGTTAGACTCACCCATTAACTATCGGATATAGGGTATATGATACCCACACCCAACAACTTAAGTACCTCTCCTTTAACCACTTCCCTCATGTTTGGATTTAATCGATGTTGTGGTTGTTGGGAGGTTTTCGCATTATCCTCGAGATGAATGCGGTGAGTACAAATCAAAGGTTCAATTCCCTTGAGGTCCGTAATCGACATCCAAGGGCTCCTTTATGTTCAATGAGAGTAGAAATAAACATACTCTCTTGTTCTTTCTTAAGGTGGGAAGAAATCACCATTGAGTATGTCTCATCTTGACCTAAGTATACATATTTAAGATAAGTGGGCAATGGTTTTAGGTCAAGCTTCGGTGCCTTGAGGTTAGACAGTAGAGGCACTACATCGGTTTAGGGCAATTTTTTAAATGTGGCCTCCACCAGTTAACTTTAAGTACCAGTGCAACATCAAGCAAGGCATCCATCTCCCTAATTGTGTCATCATCTAAATCAGGGGAGTGGGCCAAGCACGTCTTTAGAGGGTCAGAGTATAAAGTCAAGAGTGCTCTATCTTCCATGAAAGAATTAATCATATTAATGTCATCGGTATCATCATCATCCTCTGCTTCTTTGCTCATATTGAAAAAGACGTTGAGCTCCAATGTCATATTTTTGAAAGATAAATTCATAATTTCATTCCTACAATTAATGATTGCATTTGATGTAGCAAGGAATGGACGACCAAGAATAATGGGAATTTGAGTGCTCATATATACGATAGGTTAAGTATCCAAGACAATAAAATCTACTGGATAGTAGAATTTATCAACCTGGACCAACACATCCTCAATCATCCCTCTCGGTACACGAACTGAGCGATCGGCAAGTTGTAATGTAGTCCGGGTGGGTTTTAATACACGTAGACCCAATTGTTCATATATCGAGAAGGGAATCAAATTAACGCTCGCTCCAAAGTCAAGAAGTGCATGCTCAATCTGGTGATTCTCAATTATACAAGTGATAGTTGGGCTACTAGGATCTTTATATTTTTGTGTCACATCTTGCTTGAGGATGGCACTCACCTTTTCTGTCAGAAAATTTTTCTTATGAATGCTCTACCGTCTCTTAGTGGTACATAAATCTTTCAGAAATTTGGTGTAAGAGGGGATTTGTTTCACAGCATTCAGCAGAGGGATATTAACTTTCACTTATTTCCATACCTCTAGAATATCCTATGAGTTAGCTAGAGGTTTCGGTGCAATCAAGTGTTGAGGGAATGACGCAATTGGCTTACTTTAAGGTTCCGGTTCTAACCCATGTGGATCAATGCTATGTCTATCATTCTTATCTTCTTCTGGGTCCTTAGGTTTTTCAACCCTCACCTGAATAGATTTGTCAATTATCTTTCCACTCCTAAGAGTGGTGATAGGCTTAGCTTACTCCATCTGATTTGAAGAGCTTGGGTCGCTTATTTCATATTGCGGTTTTGGGTTGGGGGGAGGCTAGGCCAAAAGGATCCCTTTCTCCCCAATCGAATTTTTTGTTTCAAGCCCTTATATGGTGTTTGTATGGTCTTGAAAGGCTTACAATATACCCAGATTAAAAAGCTCTTGGTTTTACATATGTTTTAAGATTGGATCCTCTTGATGTTTCCTTTGATTCAGAAATTGGTTAAGGATCCCTTGAGGAGTAACCGTTTGTCCGTTCCTCCAACTGAAATTTGGATGGTTCCTCCAACTTGAGTTATATGTATTTGAGGTGGGTCCACTGAAAGGTCTTTGGTAGTTATCTACGACATTTGATTGCTCGTTTAATCTCTTGAAAAGAAATAATTGTTAGGCAATTCTCAGTTGTATGTATGTTACGATCACAAATACCACAAACAACTTCTGCAGCCTTGTCGGGTTCTGCCTTCTTAAGTTCCATGGCCTTGACTTTTCTTATGAGTTTAACATAAACAAGAATCAAAGCAAGATAACATCCCAACACTCTACAAGCTTCACCTCATAGCCCTAGCTAAGAGGTTTAGCCAACCAAAGACATGATTGAACTAAAAATTCTTAAATAAAACATAAAAACTAACTAGAAGAAGAAGATTGAGGAAGAAGGAATGACTTCTTAAAGTTCTCTAACACTTTGCTCCACTCTTTCAACCCTAAATCATTCTTAGAAACAATTAAGAGACACATATTTATAGTATTTATTTAGACCGACTTTGAAACCGCCTTAAATTTACCTAAAAAGTTACGCTTCGGTCAAACCGAAGTTGGGTTCCGTCGGACCGAATTAAGGTTGAAAATCTCACTCTCTCACTAGACAATTCTGCGTGATTTCGGTCGAACCGACGTTGGCTTCAGTCGGACTGAATTAAGGCTAAAAATTCTGCTTCTTGCTGGACTGTTTTGCCCGATTTCGGTCGGACCTAAATTGCATTTCGGTCAGACCAAATGTCTATTTCAGAACTTTTCTGCTTTAGACTGAGAATTCCAGAATATGTTTTTTCAGGACAATTTTCAGGATTCCATTTCTTCACTTCAAATCTTTGATTCTCTTGATTCCTCACTTGGTTTCCTTGGATCTTTGGCATCTGAAATCTTCATTAATGACTTCAAATTTTCAAATCTTCATTTAATAATCTTTTGAGCATAAATCCTCCTTTTGACATCAATTTCACCTCAAGCTCTCAAAATCACCTCACACATAAAAACATGCAAAATTAGATCGATTAAGCACTATCATATTTATAAAACAAAGGAATAACTAAGGGGATTATGCAATATTTGACACTTAACATGGTCTGTAGCCTTGATACTCTTGACGAGCATGTTTTTAAAATAGAGTTCTATGGAACGTCCGATCTGCTAGGCAAACATTCTATTGATGACTCATTGGTATGTGGCTCCAGCGTTCTTTAGCCTGAAAGACATGACCTTATAGCAGTAGAGTCCTTTGTCGATGATGAAGGTAGTCTTCCTCTTGTCGTATGGGTGCATAGTAATTTGATTGTAGCCCGAGTAGACATCCATAAAACTTAGGAAGTCGTGTATGATTGTGCTGTCAACGAGCTGGTCGATCATGGGGAGAGGGAAGCTATCTTTAGGGCAGGCCTTATTCAGGTCGGTGTAGTCAACACAGACCCGCCACTTTCCATTAGATTTTTAAACCAAAACAACATTGGCTATTGTTCACAACCCCAAGTGTAGGCTCGTGATGTAGTAATAATCTCGATGAGACCGAGGTCAAATCCATAAGGACTAATCTCGTATGTTTCTGAAAGTAACTTGAAGTAGAACTAGAAGAAGATGTAAATCTAAATCTGAAGAATTTTGATGAGTAATTGTGAAGGATGTAATTGAAACTTTGCAAATTTAAAGGTGGGAACTAGGGTGTCAAGGATCCACTTATAGCAATCATGGTGATTCCTTACTTAATTTAAGTAACACAATTGGAATTGGAGTCCTATCCTATCCAATTGAAAATGAGAGATAATCAAATCTCTGAACATCTCCTGAATCTAGTCTCAACGAATGAGAGTTGTGAGGTTTGAAAGTGATTCCATCACCTAACCATGCCCAGGAGACAATGATAAACAATAGGATATACCAATCTCACAACAAAACATAAGAGAATCGGGAAGATTAAGAAGGATTCCATCACTCAACCATCCTACGAGATGATGGTGAACAAGAAGATTTCCTAATTTCTCAATCTCAAAACAGGAAAAGAAGATACTCAGAGCTATCGTAGATCTATCGCAGATCTATTATAATTTAAGTCACAACAAACCATTAAAAACTAAAAGTATTCCTTAAATAAGAACTAAAATCAATGAGGTTCAATAAAACATGAATCAAAGCAAAGAAAACATCCCAATCACGCTACAAGCTTCACCTCTTAGCCCTAGCTAAGAGGTTTAGCCAACCATAGACATGAATGAACTAAAATCTCTTAAGAAAAGCATAAAAATAACTAAAAACAACTAAGGAAGAGAAGTAAGACTCTTGGCGGCGGCTCTCCACGCTTTTGATCTACTCCTCAAATCCTAGATGATGCCCAAGAATGTCCTAGGGACTCTTATTTATAGTTGTGCATCCCCCTCTTACGCGCCAACTTGAAATTTTCAGAAACCACTTACGAAAGGCCTTAATTAGCTTAATTACCAATCTGCGTCAGCCCTGTGTTACAACTCTGCCTAATTTCGGTAACACCGAAGTCGTATCTGAAATTTATTGCATCTGAAATTGTATGTGCAGAGTGCTTAAGTGGCTACCAAATTGCTTAGGTAGCTACCGAAATTAGCTTCTGTGGTATCGAATTAAGCTTAGACAGCACCGAATTAAGCTATTTTCTTGATAGATCGTTTTGTGCACTTTAGGTACCTACCGAAGTTGGCTTAGGTAGAGCACTAAAATTGGCTATTTTTCTATTGTTTTACTTATGCTCTTGCCAATATTTTCTCCAACCTTTGTACTTTGTTTCCTTGGATCTTTAACATGAGAATTCTCCATTCTTGGTCTCCTAAGATCCTTCCTTTGCTTGGTGATTCTTGAGCATTAAATCTATGCTTTTAGCATCCTTTTTAATCTAAGCTCTTAAATTCACCTTGCAACACAAACATGATTAAAATAGAACATTAAGCATTATCATGTTCATAAAACCAAGTAATAAATGGGGGGTAATATGCAATATTTGACCCTTAACACAATCCCCAATTAGCATTTTGCTAGTCCCAAGCAAAGTATGCGAAAAATGAACTTCAATGCTCAATGTTCAAACCTTTTTCAGAAAATAATCTTTTGTATAATCAAGTATGAATGAGTAGACTTAAGACATGAAAGAGGTATTTTGAAAACCTAGAGTTAAATCACATAAGCAATCAATCAAATAAGTTCTTTATCATTTAACTCAGAGCATAAGTTCATATTCCAAGTTTTTCCAATGAATGCCAACTTACTTCCCATGGGAATACTATTATTTGATAATGTTAGCCATGTTCATCATATCAAAATTAGTCAAAGTACTGATTCTAAATATAACCCCTTTTTCCTCCTTTTCCAGTTTTTGATTTTATATCGACAGCTACTCTTATTCATTTTTTTCTAGCAATTCATCCTTTCAGAGACCTTTTACATTCTCCTTAGAGATGATGTCATTTTTCATTCTTTTCATGGCCTTTTTGTCGATCTCCTATTTTTTAAACTGGTTTTTCATCTTTTAAGGTAGATAAAATTATCTAGGCTTAATTCTCAACATTTATCAATGATTCACATACTAACTATTAACAATCCTAGCACATCCCATGGAAGCAATTTGAACGTGTTTTGTGATGATATATAAGTTTTCTCTTAATTATTCAAGAATCTTAGGTGATGGTTTACTCAGGTGATCAAACTCTAACAATTCAAGATCCAATCTTCATCTTACTATCCCACTCAAAGCATTCTTAAGTATACAAACTTTTGTTTCCAAACAGATTGAAACATTGAAAATTTTCAAAAAATTATTGCTCAAACTGAGAAAACACTGATTAGTTTACCTAATCCCCCATCCCCAACCTAAAATCTACATTGTCCTCAATGTAAAAGAAATAAGCATGTAATGCATATGTGGCAACGAAAAGAAATGGAATAGTGATGGAAAGATAGTACACGGAGGAAGGAAATTTGAAGCTTTTCCACGAATCTTAGCATAAAATGGATTAGTACAAAACAAAACTCAACAGAGTATAAGCAAACTATCCTAAACAGCGAAAAGCAAACTATCCTAGTCTTAAATCATATGAAAGCGATAAACCTAACTATACCTCCATCAGATTAGGAGATCAATCCTAATACACAGGATCAGTCAGAGGTATGGACATATCCTCTGAATTGATTTTCTCAACAAATGGCTTCAACTGATGTCCATTTACTTTAAAAGCATTGTCATTGTTCGGATTCTCTATCTTGACGGCCCCATGAGGATAAACATTAGTAACTGTAAAAGGGCCGGTCCAACGAGATCGGAGCTTACCTGAAAAAATATGTAACCGAGAATTGTACAAAAGGACTTTTTAACTAACTAAGAATGATTTTTGAAAGATGTTCTTATTATGGAACACCTTCATCCTGTCCTTGTAAATTCTCGAGTTCTAGTATGCATCATTCCAGATTTCTTCAAGTTCATTCAACTAAAGTTTGCGGAGTGAGCCCTTATTGTCCAAATTATAGTTCAGATTTTTAATAGACCAGTAGGCTCTATGTTCCAGCTCCACAGGTAAGTGGCAAACCTTCCCATAGACAAGTCTAAAGGGAGACATTCTAATGGGGGTCTTAAATGCAGTACGGTAAGCCCATAAAGCATCGGTTAAGCAAATTGACCAATCCTTGCGATCAGGGTTAACCATTTTCTCTAAAATATGTTTAATTTTTCTATTGGAAATCTTAGCTTGATCACTCATTTGTGGGTGGTATGGAGTGCTCACCTTGTGAGAGATGTCATATTTCTTCATTAAGTTCGTAAATGGTCTATTAAAAAAATGTGAACCTGTATCACTAATGATGGCTTGAGGCATTCCGAACCGAGAAATGATGTTTTCTTTTAAAAACTTAATGACTATTTAATGGTCATTATTCTGGCACGGGATCGCTTCGACCCATTTACTGACATAATCTATAGCTAGCAAAATGTATAAATTCCCTAAAGATTAGGGGAATGGTCCCATGAAATCGATGCCCTAGCAATTAAATGCTTCAATGATCAGAATGAGCTTTAAGGACATTATATTTCAACGGGACAATGCTCTCAATTTTTGACAACACTCACAAGCTTTATAAAACTCATAGGTATCCTTGAACATAGTGGGCCAATAAAAGCGGCACTGTAAAATTTTGGTTATGGTCTTTTTAGCAGAAAAGTGACCACCACAGGCCTGAGTGTGACAGAAGGAGATGACACTTTGGTGTTCATTGTCTGGCACACATCTCCTTAAAATCTAGTTTGGGCAATATTTAAATAAATATAGATCATCCTAGAAGAATTTGCGTACCTCAGCAAAAAATTTCTTCTTATCTTGCGTATCTAATGTGTCGGCATGAAACATGTGGTAAGATAATTAGTAATATTAGCAAACCAAGGCGAGTGGGAGACTTTAAATAGTTGGTCATCAGGGAACATGTCGTTTATAGGTGTTATCTCAAGGGAATCAGGGAGGTCAAGTCTTAAAAGATGGTCAGCCATTACGTTTACTACTCCCTTCTTATCTTTTATTTCCAAATCAAATTCTTAGAGTAGGAGGATCTATCTTACTAGGTGGGGCTTATCATCATTCTTAAAAAGAAGGTACTTGAGTATCACATGATCGGTGTAGATGATGATTGTAAATCCAATAAAGTAAGATCTAAATTTGTCCAAAGCGAATACCACAGCCAGGAGTTCCTTTTCCATAGTAGATTAATTCACTTGGGCTGAATTTAGAGCCTTACTTGCGTAATGAATAACATAGGGCTTCTTTTATTTTCTCTTGCCTAACATCGCCCTAATAGCATAGTCAGATGCATCACATATAAGTTCAAAAGGAATGTTCCAATCAGGTGGCTGCATAATAGGTGCAGTAGTGAACATGCCCTTGAGCTTAGAGAAAGCTTCTTGGCATTGATTAGTCCACTCATATGGAACATCCTTTTAAAGAGGATTACATAAAGGATGAGAGATGTGACTAAAGTCCTTTATGAATCTTTTCTAAAATCCGGTGTGTCCTAAGAAGGATCGCACATCCTGTATGTTTTTAGGTGGAGGTATGATAGAGATAAGATCAATTTTAGCTTTATCTACCTCAATTCCCTTAGACAAGATGATACATCCAAGAATAATTCTCTTACGAACCATGAAATAACACTTCTCCCAATTGAGTACCAAATTATTTTCTTCACATTGCTTCAGCACACATTTAAGATTTTCTAAGCAATTGTTGAAGGATGGACCAAAGATGAAGAAGTCGTCCATGAAGACCTCTAGATATTGCCCCAGTATGTCAGAAAAAATACTCAACATGCATCGCTGAAAAGTGGCAGGGGCATTACATAGTCCGAATGTCATCCTTCGGTAAGTAAAGGTGTCAAGGGGGCATTGAAATGTTGTCTTTTCCTGATCTTCTAAGGTTATCTCTATCTGGTTGTAGCTCGAATACTCGTCAAGGAAGCAATAATACAAGTGACTAGCTAGCCTTTCCAAGAATTGATCAAGGAATGGCAGAGGAAAGTGGTCCTTCCTAGTGACGGTATTCAACTTCCTGTAGTCAATGCACATTCTCCAACCGGTAGTGACTCTGATTGACACGAGTTCATTGTTGGCATTGGCCACTATGGTGATTCCAGACTTCTTAAGAACCACCTGAGTTGGACTCACCCATTGGTTATCCGATATAGGGTTTATGATACACACATCTAATAACTTAAGAACCTCGACTTTAACCACTTCCGTCATATTTGGATTTAGTCTATGTTGTGGTTACTGGGAGGTCTTCGCATTATCCTCTAGATAAATGTGGTAAGTACAAATTGAATGGTCAATTCCCTTAAGGTCCGCAATCGACCATCCAAGGGCTCCCTTATGCTCAATGAGAGTAGAGATAAGCATACTCTCTTATTCCTGCTCAAGAGGGGAAGAAATCATCACTGGGTATGTCTCATCTTGACCTAAATAGACATATTTCAAATCAGAGGGCAAAGGTTTTAAGTTAAGCTTCGGTGCCTTGAGGTTAGAAGGTAGAGGCATTACATTAGTTTGGGGTAATTCTTTAAATTGTGGCCTCCACCAGTTAACTTCAAGTACCGGCACAGTATCCAGCATGGTCCCCATCTCCCTAATCATATCATCATCAAAATCATGGGAGTGGGCCAGGTATATCTCTAGAGGGTCAAAGGAGAAGGTCAAAAGTGTTTTATCTTCCACGAAAGAGTCAATCATGTTAATGTTGTCGGAATCATCAGCATCCTCTAACGGTTTGCCCGTATTGAAAAAGATATTCAACTCCAATGTCATATTTCCAAAAGACAAACTCATTATTCCATTCATGCAATTAATGATTGCATTTGATGTGGCAAGGATGGGCGACCAGGAATGACAGGAATTTGAGTACTCATGTCCATGATGGGTTGAGTATCAAGGACGATAAAATCTACCGGGTAATAGAATTTGTCAACCTAGACCAACACATCCTCTATTATCCCGCTCGGTACATGAACTGAGCGATTAGCAAGTTGTAATGTGCTTCGGGTGGGTTTTAATTCATCCAAACCTAGATTTCGTAGACCAAGGAATCAGATTTATGCTCACTCTTAAGTTAAGAAGTGCATGCATAATTCGGTAGTTCCCAATTATATAAGCAATGGTTGGGCTACTGAGATCTTTGTATTTCTGTGGCACATCTTGCTCAAGATGACACTCACTTTCTCAGTGAAAAAGATTTTCTTTTGACTATTTTGCCATCTTTTGGTTGTACATAAGTCTTTCAGAAATTTGGCATATGAAGGTATTTGTTTAACAACATCTAGTAGAG